>NC_079162.1:116279008-116904008 GCF_947563725.1 Argiope bruennichi
TTGTTGAAATCGCATTTTTTTTTTTTTTTCATGCTTAACTTCAAATAGCATTAATTATCTACTTTCAATTGTGAAAAGTAATATATATGTGGATTACATGGCTAATTCTTTAAAAAATATCTGATATTAATTTGACATAACAAATTAACATGATTGGCATAACGGGGCACTACCACATTACTAGATTTAATATTACTTCCCATCATATAATAAATCAGTCCAAATATTTGAAAAATGCTGATTTTTATTCCATTAAAACTTGTTCGTAAATACCCCTTGATGAAAATTTTCATTAATGGTAATTAAAAAAAACTTTTATTTGTCAGGAGAAAGTGAAAATTTGAATATTACTCATAACCGTTATAATCTACAGATCTGCGAAATATATAATTTTGTAACTTATTTTGCAAATAGCCATGTACAGAATGGGAAATGGTACTTGGAAAATGTTTGGTTTCTTTCTTTTTAAACAGGAGTGCAACTAAAAAACAAATTTTAGAAAATAATGCTGAGAAAGTGGTAAGTGTTGTTTCACTTCTTTTAAGGTGGCTTTAAAATGGTACATGCTTTCCAGCTTACTAAGGCTTCACCGATGTGAACTGTCATCATCATTCCCAATTAAATTTCTTGATCCTGATTTGTTATCAATTTTATTATAAGTATGAACATTTATCGGTTGTAACATTTTATCGCCATATATAATTTAAGAGACCTTGTGGAATTCTGAAGATGTTTAAGTTTTATGTTCCCTTTTCTAAAAAGATCTTATGATGGTTTATATCCTCTGCTCTCCCCCCCCCCAAGGCCCAAATCTTTGAAAAGTGCCTTAGCAGTTCAAAGATAGTTTTAGTTGATAGATCTGTTAAAAATTTCTCGATTTACTGGATTGGTTGATTTAACTCCATTTTAATTTTTAAGAATCTGAGGAACAAGAGCAAAAGGGAAAAAAATGTTTTCCTTCTGAAAGCAACAAACCGATTCCTCAATTTTGCTCCCCTGGTAATGACATTCAGGGCATATGCTCTGGCTGCTTCACCCTAATTAGCCACTCCTGTACTGATTGTATGAAGTTCGTCTTGGAATTGAAAATATCAGCGATGTGGCAAGCATATTTTTTCTTTCATTATACAATCTGTGTGTTTATTTTATTTATTTTGTACCTTGTATAATACTGTGTAACTGTAGATTGTATTTTTTAAACTATTGATTTGTAAATGTTTCAGAATATTTTTCCAATGTTGATTTTTTGCTTTAGAATTCTTAGATACTTCTAACTAACCTTATTATATTTTGTGTCAATTCAGTTTTCAATCTTCTGCATTCACTCCTTGCTGTGCCATTATTTTTCTATCACCCTGTTTATCACCATTTTTCTCCCATAAGCTTTTTGCATAGGTCTTACTGATTCCCTTAAAATAGCTAGCAGAGATGCTGTAACTCAACATGTAGAACTTGGCATGTAGATATGTAACATTAAAATTTTACTTGTTATAGGCAAGAGCTGGCAAATATATATATATTTTTTAATTGATGAAAGAAGCTTTTGCATACTTATTTTAAGCCAAATAGTAGTTCCTTGTCAAATAATATTTAGGTTTTAAGTTGAAATCTTAATGAGGCTTTTCCATATATATTTGAAGCTTCTTTTCTATAGTGATTCACTGCTTATTGAGATATTATGAATTCAAGGGGTTTTTGTGTGTGTGTGTGTGTGTGAATAATATATTTTTATCTGTTTACTAAGGATATCTATTACTTTTTAGTGAATCGCAGTTGGTGTGTTTGTTGGATAATTTGATTTCCATCTGTGAAGATATTCATAAAACAAATACCTTCTTTGATTTCAATACAGTTAACTCAGGAGCAAAAGGCAAGTATATTGGGTTTTTTTTTTTCCAACTATGTTAATTCTGATTTGTATTTGTAACTTCATTAAATGTTTTTTGATGAATGTTTTCTTTGTAATGTTTTAAATGATTTTAAACTGAAAATTGTATTGTCTTTGTTATGAATTTATGTATAATCCCAAAATGAGAAATTAAAAGTTTTTTGTTTATTAAAACATCCTTTCATATGTTTTTGTTCATTAAACATTTGCTATAGAGGAAAGAAAATATGGAATGATTTGTTTGATATTATTTAGTTGATGTCTGATTTAGCAGCAAATAAACGTGTTTATTGGGCAACTTTAAATGCTACATCTGTACAAGTCTGTTTTTCTCTTGTATTTTAAGATTTAATACATGTGTTTAGATTTGAAATCTGTTACATTACCACAGATCAAAATTACTATTGCTAATAAACTACCATGCAGCTGAGAGCTATGAAAAATTTTTCAAGATAAATCAAGTTGTGGAATTTTAAAATCAATTAGGAATTAATTTAGGAATAAATTTCAAATTAGATGTAGAGGATTGATAATGGCAGAGTTCTCAAAGAAATATGTGGTCAGAAATGATGCATTGTGCTGTTAGATGACAATAAAGAGGTATATAATGTGGCTAGTTTTCACTTTTTCATATGTTTCACACCTTCAGTTCTCGTATTTAGGTATACAGGGTGTCCTTGAATTCATGGGCCAGGCTTTAAGCGTAGGTAAAATACATATAAAAAACATTTTTGGTATAGCAATATAGTGTCAGAAATGAACAGTGTAGATGGAATAAGTAAGTGTAAGCAAGGCGGAAAAAAATGTAGTGTTTGCCAGACTTCTAATGACTCTGATAAAAAAAACAAAAAAACTTTCAATCTGCTCTTTTTTCAAGCTGCTGCAATTATTCATGGAACACCTGGCATCTTCGAAAGAGTATACCCTAATTACTTGTTAGGCGCTACTAGGCCTGTGTCGATGCTGATGGTGGCACATTTGTGCACATATTGAAATATGCAAGTAAAGAGCTTTCTCTTCATTTCATCTGCATTTCTTGTTTTTCCTTCGAAATTTTTCATTCTCGGCCCCACATTGCTACAAATTTATATGTATTTTGCATATCCTTAAAGTTTGGTCCATGAATTCAGAGACATCCCTGTATAATAATCCATGTATCAAATAAATTACTTGATTACCAAAAAGATTTGTCATAAATGTTTAGATTGGCAAGGTAAATTGCTTAGTAAAATAGCAAATTCTACCTAATCATTTAAATGGTCGTTCATGTACTAGCCCATCTTAACAAATTTCAGCCTTCTGGGTGTGCTCTTTCTGAGAGCTATAACAAGGAATTTAAGTAAATATTCTAATAAAATGCATTTGAAAATTGAGGAAAGATAAAGTCTCTTCTCCAATTAAAGATGTTTTACTATATTAACATTTTTTATTTAGCATTTTTTAAAAATGTATTAATTTAATCGATACAAAAATATGCATTTTATTTATAGTGTAATACAAGCACTATTAAAAGAAAAATTACTTAAGCAATTTAGTCGTGTTTCTTTACATTCTTAACTATCGGCAGACAGTTTTATTTTCGGTATTCAAAACTGTGCAGAAATAATCTGATCTAATGACTACGCCATCAAGTCGACATTTATTGTTCAAAAGATGATTGTCTTCTGTTGTCGCGAGTTTTTAGGTCACAAGTTTGGAAAATTGCGATCAAATGAATGTGCATATTCCACATTTTGTTCTTAGCATTACTACGCTCAAAGTGTCTCTCCGTACTAAATCAAAGATGCTCTACAATGTTATAATTGATCCCCCCCCCCCCAAAAAAAATTTTTTGTTCCACTTTTGAGAAATGGAACAATATTTGTTCCGTTGTTTGTCACCAAGTGGCTCTGTAACCGATCGCACCATGCACCTTATGGTCATTTTACCAAAGCACCAAGTTTGTGGTAATAGTTGTCAGCATTCTCAAGTCAATTTAGGGTAGAAGGATTTTAGCAGACCCCCCCCCCCCCCGTCTGTTACAGTTAAAGTATATAGTTATTTCTTAGAATTCTAAATTATTTCATTCCATTTTATTTTTGATCATTTATATATTACAATGAAAGTGTATAATTTCAGAGAATTCCACGTTATTTCTTGAAATAACAAATAATATTTTATGAAACAAAGAATTTAACAATAACATATATAAATTACCTAGTTGATGTATGCATCAGTGGATATATGTAATTACTAATTTCTAATTGGTTGAATATTTAATTTTTGAACTTTGGAAAGTTGACTCTATTCTTTCTCTTGTCTTAAATACTAAGTGTGCAAAATTGGGTTAACTTTGATCCAATTGCTCAGGAGAACGTACACAACATACGTACTTAGATATAATGATTTTTTTATATTAAGATAAACAGTGTATGTATATACAAACACTCTGCAGTCAATTTTCTTAATTATCTGATTTGTAAAAATATATTCATATTAATTTATAAATTTGTATGGTATTTGTATAGCAAATTTCAGAATCAAGAAATTTGTAAATATCCTTGGATTAGTTAGTACCTTGAGCTGCACCCAGTTAACTCTTGTGAAATTTTAGGAAAATTTCACAAGAAATTATTTTACAATTTTCCTTGTTCTGTGCTGTGCAAAGTAATGCATGCTGAAAGAAATTCTTATTAAAAATGGCATTTTGTATTCGGTCTACCATAACTTCAATATATCATTTCTACACATTCATTCTTTTGCAAACTCTGCTTGTTCCGTTCATTTATACCACAAATATTTTGAATGCCAAAACCTTGTTCATCTATACCAAAAAGAAATATTTTTGTATTGTAATCTGAGGTTTGAGTGGATAATGTTAATTAAATTTGCATTTTTGTGATGATATTCAAGTGCAATAGTATCTTAAAAAAGATTTGTATGATATTCAGAATTGATTTTGCTTATATTTTTAAGTATGGTTATAATTTTCTTCATGTAGTATAATTTGAAAATTTTGTTTGCAGAAATAACTTTTGAATTGCAAATTGTATTTGATCCAGATGAAGTTGAAGATCTTCCAAATCAAGATCCTGTAAGAAATTTGACTTTCAAAATCTTTTTCAAAATCAAAATTTAAATGCACCAGCTCCTTTTATATAACACTATTCAAAATAGGTAATTTACATTATACTGGCTCATGACATGTTGATTTTGTGCTAGAAGGAAGCATAATTGCTTGTTATACCCCTTTTATTGCAATTAGCCCATTCTGTTGCAATTAGCTCACACTTTTAAAATAATAATTTTTATTTTTAATTGTTCTGTCTATGTGTGCACAAATGTAAATCAAACTAGCTGCATTTGCAATGCAATTTGATCAAACATATACTAAAGTCCTAAGATTTAATTTTAAAAAATTCTTCAAAATTTTCATAATTAAAGATATATTTAAATTACATTTTCTAATATATGTAATGGTATTTTAAAATCTAATTTATATCATATTTAATTTCCATTTTTATTTTATTTTAACCCATATTAACTTCATTCTAAAATGTTATCATTTCTTGATACAATTCCACCTTTTTTATTTAATTAATCTTACACGTGCTTTGTAAAATTGCTTTAATCAGCAAGTTTTCACGCTCCAAGTGAAGGTGAAGGGATAAAAATCTCTCTTGGTTAGCAAATTCTTTTTAAAGATACCTATATTTCCCTTTCCTAAATCGACACTTGCGAAAGAAATCCCAATCGGAATCTCATAGTATAAAATCCTTGGGAAAATTTTTTTGTTCTCTTTTGCTCATTTGCGTCGCGGACTGATGTATTTTGTAGCTTCTTGCTTGTACATAAATTATGCCTCCTGGGATAAATCGGAAGTTTTAAAATTTCAAAAGTGTCTTTTCTTTTCTCGGCCATGAAGCTGCTTAAAAAATGTGTTTACATGTATAATATAACATTTCAAAATGCACTCTCCTGTTTCCAATTACACTTTATTATAACAAAACAAATCTTTATTGGTTTTAATGATTTTAAATTTTTTTTTATCAACAATAGCTTGCTTACTCTGAAACTTCTCCTTATTGAATATTTTGTTCCCTACTTCAGGAATATCCCATGATTTTACATCGTGCACCTGCAAAAAACCCATTGAAAAAAGTTACCCAGTTGAAGAAGGAGCGTAATAAGACATATGAGGTAATTTTTATGTATTGATATTTTAATTTCTTTATGCTTATATATATAATTGGCATTGTTTCTTTATAGAATTCATCTATGATCTCCTTTTATTTATTGGTCAATCTTGCATTGAATAATAAAATAATACTATAAACCCTTTTATTTCTGGTCTAATATTTATAAAATGAAAGATTTTCTAGTGGTTACCTTTATTCAGTAGTTGAGTTTTCTCTGCCGCCTTTAAATATGATAATATCTCGAACCATGTGTATATCATGTAACATGGTTCCCACAATCCTTGAAAACTCCTTAAATTTTATTTTGCTGTACTTGGAGCCCTAGAAAAATTCTTAATTTGTTTTATTATGTCCTTGAAATGCCCTTGAAAAATAAGAGAAATTTATATCAACTTTAACTCCTGTTTAAAAAAAATGTTTTCTCTACGCTTTCGGATAATAATAAATTTTCAGAAAAGGTGGAAATTCAATTTGAAATTTAACATTTTGTCTCGATTATTGTCTGAATTCTTTTTCCTAATTCTGTTACGCTCATGAACACTATTCGAAAAATTAGTTATCAAGATATTTTTTTCAAATTTCAGTTTTGCTATTATATTCAACAATCAATCATTCATTTATTATTATTATTATACCTTCGGAAATCATCAAACAGCATTTATAAATGGGATATTTGATAGCTCATTTTATAAATCATTTTAATATCTATAGTTTTTCAACTAAAATTTTTCTTCTCAGATTAATAACTTTTTATTTAAACGGGAAGGGAGGGTGGCTTTTTTCTGCATTATTACATTTTTTGTAACAATTCGCCTGGACTATTGGTTCTGCCTAGAGAATTCCACCAACAGGAAAGAGGTGTTGATATGGGGGAGTTGTCAATTTCCAATCTTTTCTCTCTAATTTAAAGAAAGTTGCATCAAACAGGATTGTCTCACTAAGAAAGAATCTCCAACAGGCAGAAATAAAATTATGCCATTCACAATGTTTAAAATACAAAATTGAAATAATCTTAGTTATTATTCGTAAGCTCTTGTAAAAATGCATGTGTGTATGAAATCATTCTATGCATTCAAGGAATGTATTCTATGCTGTTCAATACTTACTATTTAAGAATGTGGCCGATCATAATCTGTATAGTTTAGTTTGATGAACATCCAACCAATCCTAGAAACAAAGCCAATGAATTTACTCTTCCTGTTCGGGAATGAAACAAACAAGGAAGCTGAAACTAGATATGTGGCTTTAATTTTAATGTGCTATTCCACAGCCGAAGATATTTTACGAAACTTTGTTGGAAAAATTGGATTTGAGAAATATTTTATCTATTTCGATGGATAGTCTATCAATATTGGAAATTTTTGAATTATTGAATAGTGAAATGCAAAAAGAACTTTCAGTTTTGTATAATAAAGGTAGGTAGTTGTAGTCCGCATGGGATTTTGAATCTCTTTTTATTTTATGCTTATCTCTTCAAAGGTTCGCCAATGAGATTTATTCTTCAAATTTTTAGAGAATTGGAAACTTCCCCAGAATTTCTGAAGAACGAGGTGTCTGGAGAATGCAATTGTTGTTAAACGAGCAATTGAAATGAGGAACATTTACTATTATATGTGAAAAGGGCACATTTATAACTCCAAAATCTAAATCATATAAATTTGTACTAAGATGTTACGTTTTTCTATATAGAATTTTCATTTTTACCACAGGATATGAATAAAATGGTCATTGGCTGTTTGAAAACTTTCAGCATCCTGAAAAATGTTCTTGAAATTGTAACTAACACTTCTTT
Organism: Argiope bruennichi; assembly: GCF_947563725.1. Lineage (NCBI taxonomy): Eukaryota > Metazoa > Arthropoda > Arachnida > Araneae > Araneidae > Argiope > Argiope bruennichi. Next base: position 116,286,867 of record NC_079162.1, read on the forward strand.
GATTTTGCAAATAAAGATCCGTATATCGATTCGTATAATCATGTATTTGAAAATTAACAGTGAAAATATTTTTTGAGATTTATTATTGTATTTCTATATCTAAAATAAGAAATTTTACTCTCCTTAAATTTTCTGGAAAAAAAAAATCCTTGAATTTTTTTTTTCTGCTTTCAATAAGAACGGGAAATCCAACCAGTTGTCCAACACTGCTGTGGGAAGATTACTAGTAGCAAAAATCAAATGTGTGTGCTAAGCCTACGAATCTTGCTTGCACGTTACACTGTTCTTTATTATCTTCAGCAAAGGTCATAAAACTTCCCATTTATGTTAGCAATTCTTAAGTACTAGTAATCACTCTTTGTGTGTGTTTCTAATTACTATCAGCTGTTATGTTGATAACACCCATTCCCTTACAGTCATTATTGGCCCATAACCTATCTGGTAGGAAGGGGGGAGACATTTAATGAGGTGTAGGTGGGTTGCAGATAAGTGAAAATCAACAGCATTAAACCTTGTTTAAACAAAATTCAAAGTTCTCTTCCTTGCACAGATATACTAAGAACATCTGTATACCGTACTACATCCTACTACTATGTACGAAAGTGCATAGATACTTGACCAGCAGAATTTACCATTGTTTGTGGATTCATACAGTTTTATAGCAATACCCTCTTACCTTGCTATAATACAAGCTGTCCTCTTTTAATTAATCTGGCTTTCCTCTTTTCACCTAGTTGGTCATTTTAGAATTCTATCCTATTCAGTTACCTCTGATGTGATGGTTAAATTCATTGCTAATGAAGGCAACAAAGGTAGCAATTACATGGATGGAAAAGAAGACTTATAGATAGATTCTTTTTTGAATTTCAATCTTCTTAAAACTGTTCTTTGCACAGTCCTAAGCTGAAGAGCTGCAGTACTCCCCCACCCTCCCGCAATTATTTTTTAAAAGTTGCATTTTCATTTTTTATGTAATTTACATACTTTTCTCTGAGAGGTGGATATTTTATGCCTACTTTTCATTCTGCAAGTACGATGGTCAACAAAAATTGTGAAATAATGATAAAAATAAAAACGTGGAGAAAACAGAAAGTGAATCGACTAGCAAGAAAAACGCAGGTTTGGGCTAATCGTCGGGCACTCTGTGAAACCCATTGATTGCAGTTGATTGATTTGAAGGCTAAAATCAACTCTTAAAGATCCAGCTTGGAATAACCGATTTTTTTTTTTTTTTCTCCCCTTCCCCATGCTTATCCAAAAAAAATTTCCGCATGGCCTCTGGCTAGGTCGGAGTATTGCTTGCTTATATATCCAAAATTTGCCTTCGTTCTCTGTATCCCCCCCCCACACACACATGTCTTTCATTGGCTATTTATAAATTTTAGTTTCGCTTTTTGTACTCCGATTAAAACATATTTGGTTATTGAATCTACATTGATGGTGGTATGTAGATTATTAAGATCTGTGCAGGAAGCAACAGGACGAATGTTGTTGGAAACATTTCTTTAATCACATTCACACACTTAAACAATCACAAACACAAAACATTCACGCGCGCTGCTTCACAGTTCAGCGTCACATCTCATTCTAATTACAATCGCAATGCACTATGGGATGGCCTAATCAGGCATCGCCATCTAGTATCCAAAAGCGAAGATAAGAGTAATGCAACTGCTACACATTTTTATTATTAGAGGCTCTCTTGAAAAAATAATTGTATAGATAATTTTGTTATTCAGAAGAAAATTTTTATAAAGAGGGATTATTTGCTATTCAATAATACATGCGGAAAACGAAAAATGTAGCAGATCTTCAATATATATATATAATATACAGCTTTCACCGAGCGAAAAATTAAATATAGAAAATACTGGTCGTTTTATGTTCGATTTGAACATTGTGCAAATCGGGCATAAAACGAGAATAATAGCGAAATTTTCAAGCAGAAAAACTCTGCATGAGAGAAAATTTCTCTGTCACATTTATTCTAAACATGGTTGGTTGTGTGACTAATGTAAAAAATGCATTATTTTGTTTTCCAAGTTCACTTTATAGTGCAGATGATTACTTTATGTTTCATGGACTGTTGATGATGTGAATAATTTACGTCATCTTCCTAAAAAAATAAAGTAGCATGAAAATTCTTTAAAATATTTAAGAACTGTAATAGATATAGCGACGCTTGATGACAACGAATTTTATGTTTGATTTAGAAATTTAAAAAATTTAGTTTTCTTATAGGTAAGGCAGCATTTTAAAAGAATACAATTTCTTAATATTTTTGCAACACTGCGGATTTCTGAGATAAGCAGTCACTGCTACCACAATTATGTTTCTTGTACAACTTAAACTTATACTGAGCTGGAATCTTGATTAAACCTTATAATTGTTGAGGGTGCTTATATATGACTTATGGAGATTGTGTTAATTGTCTTTTATATTGCGTAAAATACACACTTTTACAAAATATCTTGCTAGTTGATATAACTTGATCCACTGCTTTAGAACCTAATAAATTGATCTTTAACAAGAGCTTGCTTGGTATAGGCTCATTTCTTAGAATAAGGAACAAGTTTGTAAAAGTGGGTCATGATGATTGAGGTGGCACTAGGGAGCAATTTGCTTAAGCCTTTGTTAGCAGTTAAGTAAATAAAAGTGGATGATAATTTGCATATTTATTTATTTAGTAATTTCTATCTTTGTTTGCTCAATTTTTTTCATAGTTTGAATAATTCTGAATAGATCTACATATTTTTTAAAAATATTGACTGCAAAAGTCTAGTGGTACTTTTTTTGCATAACCTTAATTACTTGCTTTTTAATGTAAGCATTTTGGAACATTATGAAATAATTCTATAAGAAACTAATGTCTGGTTATAGGACCTGCAGATATTTGGTGTGTGTGTGTGCGATTCAATTTTAAGCTTTTTAAAACAAAAATTATGTTAAGGCATCACTGATTTTGAACAAAGTTCTTTGAGAACTACGTTTTAAAATCCAGATGCCAGGAAAATTGTTTATTTTAATTTTTTCCATACAAGTTTGTTCTTAGTTTTACTTGGCTTGATGACGAGTTATTTTTGTTTTTTAGGTGAAAGCTTTTGCTCTGAAGAAGATGTAAATTTGATTCTGCACTTCAACTTACATTGCTACCTGACACTCAAATATTCATGATCACTTTGTAACTATTTTAATAAAATTTTATAAATAATAGAAAATTTTGTATTGTTCAATACTATTTTACAATTTTTATAATGCCAATTTGTATATGCTAACTTTTATAATGCCAATTTTTATATGCTTTTATAATGCTAATTTTTTATAATGCCAATTTTTATATGCTAAAATCATTGCTTCTGTTCTCTTTTCAATTCAAAGAAAAATACAGCCTGTGAAAGCAATTAGTTCCTTGAGTCATTTTATGAAATTATAGTTTTTAATCCAAAATTTTAAAATCTTTTTTTTTTTTTTTTTTTTTTTAATATTTGCATTTTTAATGAAATGTAGAATGTGATATATTTGACATTCCTAATTCAGATTTTATAAAGTATGGTATTGATTTATTTAAGTTGGAAAATATCAGTTTTGTTCGTTTATTTTCAAACAATTCAATGAAATTTTTAAATATGTAAACCATTGGCAAGATGCTAAACTAAGTTCAAAACCTGAATTTTAGTGACAAAGATTGAGTTACAGTGAGATGTGGTATCATTTAGTTTTAAGATTGTAGAATTTGTTTGTGAAAGTTAACGATTATTGTATCAGTGTAATCGAATATTTATTTCTAGATGTGTTATCATGTCCTTTAAGCTGACAAAGTTTTATATCATGGTCATAAAAATTCCATATATTCCTTTTTAAACTTAAATTTTAATTTGTATACGATTGGTACTATTTAAGCATGGAAGTTTTGCATACCATATTTATTCGGATTAGTTTGATAAATTCTGGATTCCATTATACAATAAAAACTCCTATTTTTAAAATTCATTTTAGTAATGGCCAATTTTGATTTAAAAGGCTAAGGTTTGTCTACATCGTTTTGTGATTTGTCTGAAACTTTATAGTACTGTTTTTTTTTTTAGTTGCACACGGTGACAACTGACTTATGATCTGTATCTGTTATTGATGTATAAATATTTTGCTTGTCTATGATGTATTTATATTCATGTTGCTTACTATTACTTCAATTGTAAAAGTGTATGTGAATCATAATAAATAAAATTCGGTTTATAATCTCGTCAATATGCATTGATGTTATATACATAAGTTTTTCGTTCAGAAAAGAAATAAAAAATTACTAAGTTTTGCAAGATATATTATAAAATACAAGATTACTTCTATAAATATATGTACAGGGTGCGTAGCGTCATGAAAAGTACTTAAATTTGAAGAACATTTTTAAGCACCTTAAAAGTGCTTAATTTTGGAAAAAAGGTCCTTAAAAGTGCTTAATTTTCTCAAGAAACATTCCTTTTTGTTTCCCTAGGCGATGAATACGATAAGTCGGTAAAAGTCATAAATTTTTATTTATTGGATATATCGATAAAGAAAATCGATGAAAGGAAAACATTCGGTGAAAGAATATGGGAGTTTCTGCCCATGTTAAGAAAATGCTTAGTAAACTTTTTTTTTCTTTTTTTCCACTCCTTTTTTCAACAATGGGTATATTGTAAGGTGACCATTCGTACTGATTTTACCAGTACAGTACTGGTTTTCAGGGCATAAGTCCTGGTTAGTCATTAAACAAAACCAGTACACGAAAAGTACTGGTTTTAGATTAGAAAACATTAAAACAAAAAAATAATAAAATTAGAACTGGTGTTGCAACGGGAAACGAACAAACTTTATTCGTTTTCGTAGTTTCCTGTAATTCCTTTTTTTATTATTATTTGTTTTTTTTATATATATATGATGCATCTGTTCATTTCCGGTCTGGTGGCGCCAGAAGGGATTATTATTTATATTGGTTTTTTTGTAATTTAAGAGTTATCGGTTAGAACTCCTGAAGGAGTGCTTGTAATTTATTAAACTGCATTAAAAATGTTAAACAAAACGTCCTCACTGCTTTTGTCATGTGGAGAAGTTATTGGATATTTTTAGTGTAGGCAAGCTCTATCCCGGACATTTTGGTTTGAACTTTGATCAGCAGAAAGGTATGTGGATTCTTTTTTGTTGATCAGTAGAAATTAAAGAACATCAAATCCGCAATAACTGGCAACCCTGATAATTCCATGTGATATCGTCAGGTGTCGCATGAACAGGACCGCCACGACGTCATACAAGCCAGTGGTAGTCTAAAGTACTAACTACTGTGATGTACCTACCTTATTATTATCATGGCGGCAAAACGACGAAAGTGCGTATTTAATGATGATTTAAAATTAAAATATACATTTATTAAAGAAAGTAATAATATTGATCCTAGTGAAGTATATTGTGAAAAATGTAGAAGTACGTTTTCTATTGCAAATAGTGGAAAAAGCGACATTGAAAACCACATAAAAACAGTTAAACACAAACGAGCAGTGTCAGCAGCAATTGCAAGTTCGAGTATGACATCATATTTTAAGAAAAAAGAATTTGAAACTGCCGAGAAGAAAATAGCTGCAGCTGAAGGTTTGTGGGCATATCATACAGTTATGCATAATCAATCTTTTCGATCAATGAACTGTACCTGTAAACTTATTAAGGCATGTTTCGATGCTAAATTCACATGCTCTAGGACCAAATGCGAAGCTATAATCACCGATGTACTTGTCCCTTATGCAAATCAAATATTGGCTGAAGATTTAAGAAACGTAAGTTTTATATCAGTGTATTCAGACGCCTCAAATCACAAAGAAATTAAACTTATTCCTTTACTTGTCAGATATTTTTCATACAAGAATGGAATACAGGTAAAAATTATTGAAGTAAAGGATTTGCTAGGAGAAACGTCTGACATAGTTATCGAATATATTGTAGAGGTCTTAAAAAAACATAATTTAGAAAGCAAGATATTAAGAGTTTTGTGCCGACAACACTAACTTTGGAGGCATGCGAAGAGCCGGGAAAAATAATATTTTTACCAAGCTAAAAGCAACTTTGGACGGACGGGAGCTTGTGGGAATTGGTTGCTCAGCGCATATTTTAAACAATTCTATACAAACCGCGGCGGACTGCCTTCCAATTGATATACAAACTTTAATTACCAAGATTTACTCTTACTTTTACATTTATACTGTGCGCGTCAGTGAATTAAAAGAATTTTGTAGACATAGAATATAAAAAACTTTTGGGTTACAGTGCTACGCGGTGGTTAGCGTTACGACCAGCTATTGAGCGCGTGTTGGAAATATTTCCTGCATTAAAATCGTATTTTGCGTCTAATGAAAAAACTCCGACAATTATTAAAAATTATTTTGAGAATCCTGAGACTGAATCTTGGCTTTTCTTTCTCCATAATGTGTCGTCAATGTTTCATAACACGGTTTTAAAGATAGAAGGACAGGATATTTCTATGTTGGAAACAAATATCATTTATAAGGACCTTAAAACCAAAATTGCTGACAGGATAGCAAGTGTGTTTCTGCCCCTGCAAGTTCGACAAAATTTAAAAAGGCTAGAAGAAGACGGCTTAGTTAAATCGAATATTTTCAAAGAAAAAGTGGTGGAATTTTACAGCACATGTTTTCAGTATCTGGAAGAATGGGAAGGCCATTTTGAGGGAATCGAGAAGTTTAATTGGATTACATTAAACATGAAACCTACGCATCAAATGGCTCAAGTATGCAGTGACTATTTAATTCAACATTATCCGGAAATAAATTTAATTGAAGGTGAGCTCTTTGATGAAATATGTTTCATTCAGCGCTACACCACAGATGAGAAACTTGGGCATTGGAAACAAAATTGTGTTTCGGTATCGGTGGATTGAAATTTTTAAAGCCTTTAAAGAAAATGATGTGTCCAACAATATTGGCAAATTGGTAGAGTATTGCCTCTGTATGCCAGGAACTAATGCACCGACCGAGCGGGGTTTTTCTTTATTAAACAACATCTGGACTAGCGAGAAAAGCTAATTGAAAGTGGAAACTTTGAAATCCTTGTTGATTGTCAAAAATAATTTAAATGCAACCTGTATGGAATTCTATGAAAATATACAGGAAAACAAAAATTTGTTAAAAGCAATTCATTCCTCAGAAAAATATAAATAAACAAACTAAATTAAATAACTCCTTATGTTTTATTATGTTATTACATTAGGTATGGCTTATCATGTTATGTTATGTTTATTATGTTTTATTTTTATATTGTAAAATCATATTTTAGTTTTCACATTTCTTGTGTTTAAATAAACGCAACATTTTTTGATATCTAAAAGTTTATTTACTTAGGTATACAGGTTGGCCGTTGGGTGAATTTTTGATAAAATTTGGGCGTGGCTGGTCAAAATTCATGTTGTCCTGGTTTCAGGTTAAAAAAAATGGTCACCTTAGTATTTGAAGTATTGGAATGATTATTCCGAAATATCCCAAACTGGTTGCAACTAGAAAAGCATATGAACTTCTTTTACAATTAGTGTTCTAAATATTATATGGTTTATTTTAGTTATGCCTGGCGACTTTATTTTCAATTCTTTGTATTCTTAAAGATTACGCAGATTAGCTCCGATCGACGAAAAATAAGACAGTATGGTGTGTAAAAGAAATAGATACACCAGGGATGGGAGCAGTTATTCTAAAGCGTACTTGAAAGATATTTAACTGCTTTTATTCTGATTACCATGAAATCTCATTGCATATTCAATCATCATTCTCGTTAATATGCTGTTTTGAGCGATTTTTTGAACTACTGCGAAAGGGATTTTATTGTACGATTATTTATTGCGATTGTAATTACTTTAGTCGACTGCGCAAAATCTAGTGAGTTGAAATTTTAATTTGAAGACGGAAGTTTTCAATAATTTCTTTTGCGGTGTCCTTTTTTAAATGTCCCCATTCCTTTGAAAATTATCATTTGTTGAACCAATCTTGTGAAATGATAGTTTTTATTTTTTTTTTTAATTCTGCTAGGTTTGATGTTTAAAATTTAAAAGAAATAAAAAAAAAAGTTTTAAGAATGATAAAAAAAATTTAGATTATATCATTTTTAAAAGGGTTTTTTTTTCCCTCTCTTTTTTTACTTTTACACGATTTTTTTCTTTCCCTGCGATTTTTCTTTTTCGGTATAAGATTTGACTGATTAATACGGAAAATCACTGAAATAAAGGACGTGAAATTTAACCGGCAATTACTTTTTATATATTAGAGGCTCACTCGGATGGATATTGTAAAATTTCAATTTAACAGTTAAAATTTCTAACGTACTTCCCGCCTAACATAAGGAATATTATGGCACAAAATTTATTTTTACATCTTCTTAAAGGTATTTATACAACATTTTCCGACAGTCATCTGTGAATTTGTTTGCCGCTTGTTACATCTCTTTTAGATGGCCTCGTCAGGCTTGCATTAACTGTGATAGTAATAGAAGGATTTTCCCATTAACAGCTTTCAAATCTACTAGTCACTCGCATCAATAAATTCTTACCCCTCTCCTTTGTAAACCCATTTTTTAGAATGAAAGAAGCAAATTTATAGTTAGTACATATGTTTGGAATTTAGTTCCGATATAGAAACTTGATGCAAAAATCCGTTTGTGAACACAAAGCGAAAAGTATCGCCTACAGCAGTTGTAAGTTATCCTCCATAGAAAATGAATGCTACCGACTTTCCCTTGAATAGATTCAGCTACTCAAATATACTATACACTGTAGAAATTAAAGAACTGTCACGAAAAGCTGATTTAGCAAAGGATTTTTCACTCGTAGCGAAGTGCAACAACATTCAAAGAAGTAGGATAGAAAAAAAAAATACTTTTATAAGATGTAGAATCTGAAATTGTCAATGTGAATTTTTTTTAAAAAAATGTATAATTGGCTGTAATAATAATGTTTCTCTACTTACCTACCTAATTAGTTGTAATTGTTACCTAATTAGTTCTTGTTTCTATGCTTATTATTTCCATTCATACAAATATTTATATGAATAGAAAATGTCTTATATAATCAATTTTTTTAACAAAAATAACGTTAAAATAAAAGCTGTATGTATTAGTTAATTTATCAATACAAAATAATACTGTCAGATTTTTGTCATTTTAATTTTAAAATTTGGACTGAGTATTTTAAAAATTAGGGAAGGGAAGCAGTCAGTTACTTTTTGTGCATACTTTTTTTTAAATTGTACACATAAAAAAGAAAAAATTATTAATGCGTAAAAATTATTTAACTATATTTTTTCCGATATCTTGTGAAAATTTTATAAACCCATTTTTGTCGAATTTACCAATTATTGAATCTTTAATGTTTGTAACATATATTGATTTTATTCAGTTTGCTCTTAATTCAAATTTTCAGAGTTTGTTTGTATTAATTATTGCTGAAGATAATGTTGCCAATTTAAATGAATGATGAGGCTGGATTCAACAGCCAAACATCGATTAAAATTTGAAAAGTTGTTTTTTAATCAAAGATTAAAATTTAAAAACAGATGTTTTTAAAAAAAATTTTTATAAAAACTATAAGACAAAAAAAAAAAAAATTCTTGAGTTTATGTATTCGTGCATGTACAAAAGTGCTTAATTTTTGCATCTATTTCACACTACGCATCCTGATGTAGGTTTAGAGAATAAGGCTATCAGCCATCTGATGTACTTAATATAGAAACGTCACATGTTAAGAGATCACTCCCAAAGACTCGTACTATAACTTCAAAGTATATGAATCGTAATATAATTACTGTACGGAGATTTCAAAGTATTAATAAGAAAATGCGTTTTTAGATTATAATTCCGACCGTTCCATGCATCAAATCAGATGAATATTATTTAATGAATTTTAAAATTCTATCTAGGACCATTTAAAAAATTTGCATTGCAACTGGTTTGCAATATCCAAAGGATCAACTTGATAAAATATATTCAAGATTTTTTAAACATAAAATATGGGCATTACAAACAGCCTTTTTCCATGACGGCGTATTAATTTTGTTAAATTCATCAATTGCGTTTCTAATATAAAATTTAAATACGCTCAGTTTAAGACCATAAACGATGCATTGAAAACATGTTTCATTATTCAATGAAGCTTAGTACATCTAAGCGAATGCGAAGTTTTAAAAAAAATCTTATTATTGTAAAGGAAAAGCAAAATATTCGAAAACAATTTAAAGCATCTTAAATTTTTATTAAAGAATTTATGGTGGGCGGAAAATAAACGACGAGGAATGAAAACAAATTGTTAAAATCAATTTCTGATACTTTTTTTTTTTTTTTTTTGCAGAACTGCTGCCTCTTTACCTACATACTTATCAAGCCATAGAAGTTCATCAATATAAAGCGACTTTATATTTATTACATTTTTTGAAAGAAGCAAGAAACTGATATCAATCAACATACTTTTTATTAATGGGGATACATTTTTATCATGGGCAACCAAACAGAATATTTAGAAACCAGATTTTAGTAAAAACTGATTAAAAAAGCTGCCCCTGCAATTCACTTTGAATTAAGACTGTAGATGGGTTTAAATAGCATGAGCAAAGTTAACTGAATAGTTAACTTTATTGGGGAAAGAAAGTTGCAGAAGCTATACAAAACTTATAAATGTTGCAGGCATGAACATTTCATTAGACAGTAAAGATCTACAAAAAAGAGCAGGTTATCTCCAGAATCAAACAGCTTAATGTACATAATGCCACTTAAATGTATAATACAAGAGAATATTGATTTGCTATTGGTTATAGCCAACTGTGACAGTGATATCTTAAGATTCTACATCTTCACTTCCTGAAATATTAAAAAAGGAATTCTACTTTTACAAATTTATTCAAATCATTAAAAACAAAATGAGAAAACACAGCTTTATTATTCCAAGAAGAGTAAATCTATAGGGAAAAAAAATAAGTGCATAAACAATTTATATGATTCAGATATCCAAACTATTAAAAAGAATTTCTTCAAATTTTGCCTATGTATGCTTTGAAGCATTTGAGTTTTAATGAAGGTTTTGTGACAAATAATTATTTATTTATTAAAAATTGTAACTGATATAATTATTTGCAGTACTCCCAAGTTCACTATTTTCATTCTCCAGAAAATTAACAAGTGAACATAGATAATAAGACATGGTGAAGCAAAAAGTTTCAAATAAGATTTAGTTGATAAAGTATCTAAGCAATGATCTGTTGAATTATTGGTTTTATATACCTGAATTTGATCGAAGTTCAATAAAAAACCAAGTCAAATAAAAGTGACTGGAATATTTCAAAAAATTGAGTCAGTTTTCAAAATAAATTTTAAAAATTACACTATAGCATTAAAAAACTCAAGCTATGAGTGCATCAATATTTTCTTCTTCAATTCTGTGGTATTCTAAAAGATGACTTCTTAAAACCATCGTAGAATTAAAAATACTTCGGCATAATTTACATTTAGATAAGATTTCATCAGAATTAGACAAGTTATATGAGAAAATATTATAATTTTGATTATTTAAAGACATGCAATTAAAATTTGTATTATTCATATTGGAAAGGCACCCAGATCTATTAGGCATTGGGCTAGGTTCAGTGGCATACATATTAAGCATAGGCACAGGTTGAGAATATTGCACGTTTGAATGTTGAGGATATAAAAACTGAGATACATAACTATCTTGAAGAAGTTGACATTTATCTTGGCATTTATCTATAGAACTGGGAAGACTACAGTCATACATAACAGCCTGATTATCAGACATATCAATATGAGTTGGAAGCATTTCGTCTGTAGGATGAGTCTCATTAAATTGAGGATGAGTTTCAATGTTTGTAGCAGAACATGTTAAACTAGTAGAAGGTATTATTTGTGGGCAGTTATGAATAACAGCATCTTGATTTTCATCAATCTTTTCACATTTTTTATCGATCTCATAATGACTTTTTAGTTCTTGCTTTTCCATAAAGTTTTTATCACATGGATCGCATTTTTGCAGTTTTTCATTTAAATGTCTTTTCATGTGTTTATGCATATTACACCAAGCGCGAAACGTTTTTTCACAATACTTACATTTGTGCCTTTTAACTCCGAGATGAAAATCAATGTGAACCCGATATCCACTTCTTGATTTAAAAGCCTTTCCACATTTATCACATTTAAATGGCTTGTTTTCACTATGTACAGACATGTGGGCTGTCATGGCACGTTTAACGCGAAAGAATTTACCACATTTATTGCACTGAAAAGGCATTTCTCCAGTATGTCTTCGTCGATGCCCGATTGCAGATGACAAATGTATAAATGCTTTATCACAAAAGTTACATTTGTATGGTTTCTCTCCAGAATGAATTCTGTAGTGGACAAGTAATGCTGCTTTAAATCGGTAGCTATTTCCACAGTATTCACACACAAACGGTTTTTCTTTTGTATGATTATAACTATGTCTTTTTAATTCCGGTTTAGTAACAAATTCTTTGCCACATTTATCACATTTGAAATCCTTTTTCGGATTGCCATGAACTCTTAACATGTGATTTTTTACTGAAGACTTATTACAATATTTTTTGCCACAAATATTGCATTTGTTAGGATTGTCCTCTCTATGAGAGACCTAAAATGAAAAACAGAAAAGACGATTAAAACAAATATTTAAAAAACATACTCAGAATTTCATTCTTAGAAAGTTATAATTTAACATATCATATTACTGGATACAAATGTAACTTTCTTTAAACTTTCCACCATTCCACTTTCTTTAAATTTCTCACCATTTTTTATTTAGCCTTTATCACTCCCATGTCCAGTCTGACTGTCATTGTACGGGATGCACCTTTTTTCAGATTCTTGTTGAATAATAATAATTATTATTAAAGCCGTATAACAGCAAAAACTTTCACAATAATTTGTAGAAATTATAATGAACTTACAAATATTTCTGAGATTTCTAAGCATAAGAGGAATCTTTATACTCGCATATGTATAATAATGCATCACATTACTTTTTGGAGTAATATGTAACAAAGATTTCAATACTAACTCAAAAATTACTCAACACTATGCAAGATTAAAACAGTATAGTAATGCAAAAAAGTTAACTTTATAAACTGAAATTAAACTCTAATGAAATTGCTATGGTACCGCTTAAGTGTAGAAATCAGTTAATATGCAGATTAGCTAACTAATCTGCACATTAACTAGGATGATCCGTTGAAGTGTGGAAAACTGTTTCATTTCTCACTTTACCCAGATAATCTGCGAATTACCTAGATAATTTTCACATTACCTACTAAGCACTCGCTAAAGTGGAAATAAGATCTTTGCTAGAACAACAGCAACGTTTCTGTACTTTTAAATTAAATGGTGTTTATTTATTTTTTTGATAACTAAAGAATCAAGTTAATACAATCGAACAATCCAAAAATTAGTTAAAAGAATAAAACATCAATCAATTTAAAAACTATAATACAAAGAATCAAATGGTTAAACATATTATTACAATAAAGAAAATGAATTTGCGAAACATATAAAATTATGCTTACTTATTAGTGCAATCTAAAGCTCGGCGGCACTTTGAATTGCATGGCAATTAGTTTTTGCGACAAGCACACATATTTATGGCGTATTTAGATTTACAATAACTTTTTTTTAAACCCTGTCCGGTCCCAATTGATTGTTTTATTGCCGTTTGACGTAAAGATATTTCTACAGCAGGGACATCTTTCGTAAAAAAAATCTCTCTTTGCGAACACTGAATTCAGATCTCTTATACAATTATTTTAAAATACCCGTTTTAGTACCAAGTTTATAAAACCCATCCTTATCACATTACCTAGTGAATAAAAACTTTTGAACTTTAACGATACGGAAGCAGCTAATGTGCACATTACCTATTTAAAATGCGGAAAACTTTTGATCCTCACTTTAAAGGAGCAAATCAGTTAATCTTCAGATTAGGTAGCTACTCTGCACATTAACGGCTTCCGAGCTTTAACTTTAACAGTTACACTAAATTATCCTTTTAGAATAGAAATTAAATAAAAAACATATTTAGTAAGCTTTCTTTTTTTAGCATTTTTTTTAACAGTAACTATTTTGTAAGAGTATCAAAATAAGAACGAATTTCAATATTGCTGATGGTGTTACGAATATAACATAAAATATAAATGGTATTAACATGGTCGTTTGAAAGTTTTTTTAAGATCGATTTCCAACACTAGACGTCAACTTATCCATAGCGACTTGTTCACATATTTTGCTACCTACGTTGCTATGGTAATAACGAACCTACGTTAGACGCATGCGTTTGAAAATATTTTTTAATACTACTTCTGATCATACATAATCAGCGACATAACAGACAACATGCGCATAATGTAACTTGAAATTGCATATGGATAATTTCATTCACACTTAAATACGCTTTCTATCTGAACTGTTGCAAACGTAATGTCCTATCTCAGAGGGGATATTATCAGGATGCTTGACAACAAACAGAAAGTCAAATCAACTTATTTAAGAAATGAAAGAGCGTCATTTATTGAGTATCATAATTGGGAGAAACAAATAATTTGGGATAAATCAGATTCATATTTGTCTAAAATCCAAAGCATATATTTTCCTAATACAAATTTCTTTCTTTTTATTTAATTTTTTTTCTGTTTTACAAAATTTACAAAATAATCTAAAATTGAAAAAGGTCTTAAATGTGCAAAAATTTATTGGGTTTAAATCTGAATATAAAACTTAATACATTATCTTATATGCAACATGAGAGTAAATTCTTCAATAATTTTCCGGGTTTTTTTTTTTTTTTCTTTTTTTTTAAATTTTTTTATTTGAACAATTCTTTCAAAGTTTCACCAAACGTTGATACTCTTAATTTTAAAAGATTCATTAACGACATGATACATGTCTAAATTGATCTCAAAAAATAATATCAGCAATGAAATAATTATAAACGTTTAAAAAAGATATTATGATAAATAAATTTAAATAATATAAAAGGAAGTATTAACTGCTTTTTTCTATAACTTTCAATATTTATAAAATATAGCTTTTATCTTATCATATTTCAATTGAAATTAATATCGACCGCCTTCGGTGACCAGTTGCTAGCCTAAAATTTGTATATTTAAAATAAATAGCAAAACTAAAGAATTAATCCCCGAGCCTCAAACAATGTAATGATTTCGCCAATTTTTATTTCATATTAAAATTAATGAAATCTAGATACATCATCAATGGCCCATTTTTCTTCACCACTGTCCATTTTCGAGAGAAATCTCAAAAACGCTATTTCAATATACATTCCCTATAAGTAAAAACTACAATAAAGTTGTTGTAGAAAATTTTTATTTCATAAGAAAGCTTTTGACCTTTATATATATATCTTATAATAGTGTGCTCCCTCTTCTCCATTTTCAAGAGATGTAACAGAACAGACTGAGCCCACAACTTCGACAACTGGGCCGATTTCTCTAATTCCGCCTTTTTGAAAGCAGAACTAACATATCAGAATGTTCCATCATTATTGTGCAATCTTAGTTAAAAATTGTGCTTTCTATTCTTTTAATAAGGTACATTTCATTAAAATATGTATTATACCATAAGTACAACATATTAATCATATCAATGACTATATTGATATGTTTACTATAGTCGCTGACGGCGGCAAGATTTAATAAGATCAATTTAATCATATTTACCAACTTTTATGAACTACATCTTACTACAACAAAAGAAAGTGTTATTTAAAATTATATGTGCACAATAATTATAGAATATTCTGATTGATTAGCTAAACATCAAAATGGCGAAACTGATTGAGTTGTTAAAGTTAGCTGTGGAAGTTTTATTTCGCAATATCTCTCAAAGTGAAGAGGAAGGATGTAGGTGTCCATTAATAATGTATCTATGGGTCCTGAGCATTCATATAAAGCAAAAATGTTCCAAATCGGTACAATGGTGATGGCTAGAGAATTCTGTCGAATCTTTTCCCTGTAGAAAATGTATAATAAAGTAGTATTTTTTCACTTTATCTGGAAAATAGGCAGCGTTGGAGGCCAGAGATCACCGATGATTATCCAAGTCATAAGCTTTCACACGAAATAAAATGTTTCAAAATCGGTTAATTGGTTGTGGCTGGATGACTAGTTGATGGTTTTTCTCATTACTTTAAATATACAAATTTATTATTTCTCTTGCAAGAATCCCCCCCCCCCAAAAAAAAAAATTATGCTTGAATATTTTTTTAAATTTTATTTCTGAGCATCAGAATTTTGCAAATCTTTCGAAAGCCACGGAGATGTTGATATTCTGTTTTCTTTTTCAGCTATTATATTCTATTAAAATGAGAATTTCTTGAATATTTGGCGTAGTTAGAAATTGATTTGGTGAATTGGCTGTGGCACAAAAGCCAGATTTGTCTATACTGCGTCAGATAAATTTCTTTAAACCATTGACAAAATGAAGTTGTGAAGAAGAACAACGACAGAATAACAATTAACTTTAAAAAATACAGTTTTGATGGCTATCTTTCAGTAAAGATACTTACGAAAAACAGTTCATAAAATAAGATTAATGAAAAGGCATATTTTGTTCTGTAGAGCCTCTTAAATAGGCTTCAACTGTACATATTTCTATAATTATATTAATTAATTAACACTACAATGATATAGTAGTGAAAAATCTGGTTATATCGTTAATCAAACCGTCGTTCTCATTATCACATCATTGCGCTTAGTACCCGATTTATTTCTTCATTTTAATAATTATTATATACACTGAAGTGCCAAAACATTATGACCATCCTCACATTTATCAATGAATTCGTCTGGATAACGAAAAGGGCACATGATTAAGTGGGAATGGTAAACTGCTACTGCAGAAGGTAAAGTAATCATTAACTCATCAGCTCTCTGAACAGTCGAATTAATCTCCTCAGGTTTTGAGAAAAGACAACACACATGAGGGGTATTCAAAAGTCTTCGACACAGTGTGGTTAGAAGGATTAATATATAAACTAATGAAATACAATACTTTCCACACACACACACACACACACACACACACACACACACACACACACACACACACACACACACACACACACACACACACACACACACACACATTTATTAAAATCACTGCATCATTTTTATTCAACCGAAAATTCACAATACACGTTAATGCCACTTTCCAAACTTCGCTCCATCAAAGCAGATGTCACACAAGGGGCAAAATTGTCCACCACCCTCTACGCTATTTATATTAATGATATTCCCCGTAAAGCGAACAAAAAATTCGCATCTTTTCATAAGATTCTTTCACATCTTTTCGTATTACTGGCCAAAAACAGATACACCAGATACGAAAATATACAAAATTTACTTTACAATAGATGGTCAAATTTAAAATTTGTTTTCTATTAACTGGACCATGCACATGCCGGATCAAAACATTTTTTATAGAACAAATAATATTGCCTGTTACTCGTCTAATATGAAGAAAAATATACAATAAATTAAAACATATCCACACTAAAGTTAATTTGTCTTGAGTAAATTTAAAGTGAATAAAATTCCTAGTGTTTAATTAAAAAGAAATATTTCTGCACTGAATTTCTAAGCATTAGACAATTTTCTACGAAAACCCACTGTTAAATTTATGAAAGAAATTAATACAGTATTGATAAAATATTCTTTAATTAATAACCAGCAAAGAGCAGCAAAGGCATTTTAGAATAAAAATAATCGGATATTTCTAAAACAGAAAACATGTTTCGCAGAACAAGTGGCAAGGAGACACCGTTACGTCACAAGCTAGATTGACCTGTATCATCTTTATGGAGAGCTTGTTTAAAGAGAATCCTTATATTTATATGGAAAAGTGTTGGCTGAATATTGTTTTCGAAGAGACTCTGAGGGATTTGAGGAAAAGCCTGTGGAGCTTTAAATAATGAGTTTGTCTCTGGACAAGATTTTGTGGCTGGAGGTGGATAGCAACAACATCGATGAGCTAGTGGAAGAACGTAGCTAAAACTACCGAAGAACTACGTCACAGCAAAATGCTTCGGAGGAGATTTGGTCACAAAAAGAAAAAAATATTAGTTGCAAAACAGCAACAAACTTTTAATGTATTAAGGGAGAAGCTGAAAGCATGGGCAATTATTGTGCCGTATATTGAGAAACATCACCTTGATAAGGCAGTAGCTATGCGCACTACAAATTTATTTAAGTGTCTTACTTTCAAGAAATTTTGAAGCATAGTCAAAAACAAATGTCTTTAAACAATTTTCTTGCAAAAAAAAAAAAAAAAAAAAAAAAAATCATGCGTTGTAAATAATAAATTTCATTATTATAAGTTGTTTTCAGTATTTCTTTTCGGAATAGAAAGCATTGTCCAATTTAACATGGAATAATATGGAAAAAATTGTTTCTCTTAACTACTATTTCGTATTGCGAGTAAGATGTTGGAAAAAATTATGTTCGTTAGGCGAAGTCCCATTGTATTATAAATTATCTCCAATTCTACAAATATAAAATAATTTTAAATTTTACAAAGTTCTCAAAATATCCCAAGACATTTTCCGATTTAAAAAAAAAAAATGAATTTCAACTTACCATGTGACTTCTGAGCGAATAACGCCAAGCAAACTTTTTACCGCATATTTCACATTGAAGATGCTTGTCTCCTGTATGACGACTAAGATGTTCCTTCAGTCGTTGAGAACTAGATGCTACATGCTCACAAATGACGCATGTGAAACTATATAAGAAAATATAAAATATTATGAATTAAAAGAAATTGGGCGATTGGCAATAATTTACAAGATTTTAACTATTTGCTGAACATAGATTTACTTAAAACTGAAAGAAATTAGTTTATAAAAAAGAAAAAGTCAAAACGCATACAAAAAATTATATAGTTGCTATTATAACCATCTTTAACTAAATGTTTTCAAACTACATGGAAAGGGCATTAGATTAATCATGATTAGCTCAGATCTTATGCAAACAAACTCCAGCAGCAATGCAATTTTAACTCTTCTATGCATACGAGTTCCTGAATAATAAAAGTAATATGAAATAAGGCAATTTAAAAACAGCGCTAAGTAAATACAAAATTGCTTTATCTTTATAAATATCATATCTAAGAATAAATAAATGGATGAAAGATACATAGCAAATATTATCCAATTAGCACTGTCCAAATTACCATACTTGGGATTGTGAGCCTTAAAAAGTATAACTAATTAGCAAATCCCAAGATGAAGAATGATATTTTCTACCTTTGAACTGAGCATTGACTGGGCAGAGATTGAATCGGGTTTAGCTAAGAGCTAATCGATGCCCTTTGTTTCTTGATCACTCCCATGACTTGGCTTCATTGTTGCTTTGTTTTCTTTCACTTTTTCTTATTCCTTATTTTTTGGCTTCAGTTTTTATTTTATGTTACCCTGGCACAGTGGCATAACATGGCGGGGAGCAGCAAAATTTCACAATAAATATCTTGCAATCTAAACTAAAAATTAACTCTTGTAATCTAAACTGGAACAATTGTAGAAATTTGTAAGAAACTTCACTAACAGTGGAATTTGGTGGTTAAGGTTGCCTATCAAACTTTGACTATATTACTAGATTCAGACGACATTGAATGTAATCTAGACTACGCATCTACTGAAATTGATGAACAGGATTCCAAGCTTGAACGAGTTCGACTAAGTGCTTCCATACCTTCCATAGGTAAAGAAAATAAATTAATTAATGTGGATCCACTTAGATTATTAAAATTTATTGTGAAACCCAAGGTGATCAATACTCTGTCCAACATTATAATAATCCTCCGAATACTCCTCATAATTGCTATAAGCAATGCCAGCTTTTAGAGAAGCTTTCTAAAACTGCTGATCAAAAATTATTTAAGATCAACTACAAGGACTTTAAAGCTAACCAATCTGGTTATCTTGTTAATTGAGCAAGATGTATAAAAGACATTGTTCTTAAAAAATGTAGATAAACACAATGAGCAATAAAACTTCTATTTTAGTTAGAAAGAAATTTTATTTTGTTAGTTTTTCAAAAAAAAAAAAAAAAAAAATGTACTGTAACAGTATCATTCTAGTTCTAACAGGACGTTGATTATTGTTTGATATTCGATTCGCTATTATTCATTATGTGTTCTTTATTCTATGCAATAATAACTTAGTCTTGACGACGCACATCATAAATATGAATATAAAAAAGTGGCCTACATGCAAGAACATTCGTAACAAATATGTTTATTACACGGGGTGTGTTTGAGCTAATCTGCCAAAAGAAAGAGGGTGACAGAAGAGATCATATGGATCATAAAATACTACGGTGACTATGCTATATGTGATCCCATTTGTAAGTTATGGCGGAAGAAATGAATATTCTATCAGGCAGGTAAAACTTATAATTAAAAAACATTTCTGACAAACCTACATGTAAAATAAGCAGAGCAGGGAAAATCCTATAAAATGGCACAATCTTCATAAGCTACCTGGTTTTAAAACTGAACTACAAGCGCCGAAACCTTGGCGAAATATACAAATGAATTTTCACTAAAATCTTTAATCCTGAATACCGCAAATACCATTCTAACTACAATCTGTCACATTTACAAAAGCTGATCCATTCCATTAGTTTTCGAATCAGATTATAATAAACTATATCAATGTTCTAATTCAGGAGAAATTTAGTCTTTCGTTTGCAATAAATCCTAGAATTTGTTTTTCGAAATAGGCATTTGTTGAAAAGTGGGCAAATGAAAGGTTTGTGGAATAAATGGAATATTTGTTATTCCGCAAATATGAATTCTTTCGGATATGAAGACATCTGTCGGTTTGTTTCCATTGTGTTTAATGCTTAATAAAAATGCTATATATTTTTTTTTATTTGGCTTTAAAATTTTCTTTCTTGGCCTTAAATAAAACAGCAGACTTAAGATGAGCGGGAAATTAAAATCAGAGGTGAAACAACCCACACGAATTTTCTTTTTTGACGAATGCCGATTTCCGTAATTGATATACTGCAAATGAAAAACTAAATTTATCCTGAACTTGAACGCTGATATTATTTATTATAGGCTCATTTGAAAGCTGAGAGAATGGAAAAGTTATTAATAGATTTGACTTATTGTGGTTAAAAGGATAGTTGCAGCATTTAATATTAAAGATTGTGGCGACAATTAGCGTTTGCATTCAGCCAAAATTTAGGCACTTGGTCCAAAATCGTCTTTAAATCCAGATGTCCTGATGAAAATGGGTCATCTTATTGGATTTTCTCTACTTCTTTCAAAATATTAGCTTATTTTAAGTGTAGGTCTATCAGAAAGGTTTTAAATTAAGATCTTTTCCATATTCATTTTTATCTGCTATAAATTGCAAACAGTCAGAAATAGGGCAGGTTTGTCATAGTGTCTTATGATTCACATGGACCATTCTGTTATCGGCTTCCATTTTTCAGATTAGAACAAACTCACCTTGTATTATAAAACATACATACATGACTTCTTTATTTGTATAATGTGCAATGCACAATAGGATCTTTTTTTCTCTTTGTTGAAATGGTAATTAAAATTTCGATAAATTGTGGAGCCTTTTGGATTTAAATATTATAAGGATTTGGCGGATTTGACCAATGCCCTAGGCAGCTGAAACTCACACTACACCACTGCCCTGAAATAAGTACATCTAGTTTCATATATTATTTTCATATATTCTTTCGTTAGAAGTCATTCTTTAAAAAAAGTCAAAAAGTCAAGATTTTTTTAAACACAATTCAGATAATTACAATAAAAATATGTAAGGCTACTTAAGAGGTAAAGCTGTTTTGGAATTCATTTCTTTTGACAAATACTTTTGCAGGAGAAATACTACTCATTTCTGATCTGATGAAACAATCTTTCACTAGATGATTATTTCATATGAATAATACATATAATAATTGAAAAATATGTGAATAATACATTTTTCAAATATCTGTTTTTTCCATGCAACACTTTCAAATAAAATATTTATTTATAATTTTAAAAAAAAGGGGGGGACATTCCTTCAAATATTTTAAGAAAGAAAATGTTTCAAATATTACTATTCTTTAAAATCAGTGGTCAATCCAAGTGGGTTATGACATGTGCAAGATTACAAAACTCTGTACCACTGACTGACATTTCATAATGAAAACGTATTTGCCTTTTTTTTTTGTTTTGATTCATATATTTGAATATTATCAAACAATATAAGAACATTTCACATCCATCAATTCAATGCAAATTATGTGCTTTGAATCTTGCAACCAGATTTGAAAAAAAAAAAAAAAAACATTGTTTGAAATCCAGCATTAGTCAAGAATGATTTTCCTAATAATAATATTTGTTAGAAAAAAATGAGGGGAGAATGCAAATTCTATGAATTATAAATACAATTTTAATACTTTGTGAAATGTAATTGTCCAGTTTCTTATCAGCTTCATTACATTCACTTAGTAGTTGCATTAATTATAAATAACCAGCATCTGTTTAATTATAATTATATGTAAATCTAAATGCCATGCAGTAATGAGTCAAAATAAATAAAAGGTACATTTTCACAAAGTAATGCAAGCAAAAAAAATTACTTAAAATAAATCCTTAACCTACTTGTTAAAAATGCACTGAAATTTCAAAATAAATTGACCAGTTTATTAAAAGATTGGCCTCATAATGCAAACTGCTTAGGTCTGTAAATTCCTAAATCCACCATGGTTTACAATATTAATAAAGTTGTAATGATGAACAGGAAGATATTTAAAATGAGTATTTGATGAATATAAAATATTTAAAAATAAAATTCCATTCTTCCATCTAAACATAAATAAAATTAAGTGTCTGTTTGTTTGAACTTTATACAGTTCCCAACTCTTTGACAAATTCCAAAAAATATGACACCCATGTTCCTTAGCCCTTGAAAGGATTGATTGTAGAAGGTACAATATTTTGAAAGCTTTTCCATTATAACTTTAGGAGACATCATCACACAAAAATTATTTTTGCATTTTATCTTAAAATTCAAAAAGTTAGCTTTTAGTAACACATTCAATTTTCATATAATTATTCACTGATATTTAATCCATTTTTCAAATTTAATTTTCTAACAATTCCTTTCTTTTTGAGTAAATATAGACTTTTTCTTGTTTGATCACACCTATCACTCACACACTTTTGTAAATGCTGTCTTCAGATGTTTTCATCTTTACTTTTATTATGTAGAATAAGCACCTTTTATACATGTACCATAATTTATCCTAATTCACTGCCTTTAAAAAAATTTTTAAATCTATTTTAGTGTTTCTTTTACTGTATGTCTCATATTTTTGTACTTTTAAATTTATGACACACTTTGCTAACATGTCATGTGTCTTTTTAATTCTAGCTTCTTAACACAAGTTTGATGTAGCAAGCGTAATATTGTGCTTACTGTAAATACCCTTTTATGTTTCATTTAATTTTGTTATTCATTTATTTAATTTCATTGGCCACATGTTTGTAAAAAATTATAGAATTTTGTATAGCTATTTATATAATTACTATTTGTTTTACTAGCAATTTCACTTAATTAGATTTACTTTCCAACTATAAATCTGTAAATGTTTAAAATGTATATTTAATTGTTATATACAACTGTTATATTTTCAATTGTATTGGCTTCAACGTTATAATTTTTAAAGCATATCAACAACAGCATATCATTTCTCTTTAGCTTTTCCTTTTCCGACAACAATTTTTAAAAAATCTTTTTTTAGCTTTATAGTATCTAGAAATCACTTTTTTTTTTTCAGTTAATCATTACTATTCTAACATTAAATTTAATTTTGTCTCCAACATCTAATTTTTGTGTGTCAGTATGCACGTTGAAAAGACGAAGGGAAAATGTCATCTTAGACATTTAAAAAATTATTCATCTCAAAAGTATATGTCCAATATAGTTCATGTAACAACCATTATAAGCTATATATTTCCCATAATTCTCTTAAATGTGCCATTCAAATTATAACTTCATTTTGCTTTACCAATAATGTTTAATATGAGCTATAGGACAATCTTTTGAAATTACCAATATCAACCAAGAAACTCGCTCTTTTCCCATTGCCAATTTTATGTTGCACATTCTAGAATGGAAACTCCAGACAATCTATTATATGCATGCATACACCAAATGACAAAATTTTAAAATATTATATATAGGAAAGATTTAGAGTAGTAATTAATAGGAGTGAGGATTCAGAAACCTCTTAAGGGTTGGAAATAAGAATCCAAAAACTGTAAGTAAAAAACTTTTCATGCATATTTCAAAATAAGATTTATTTTTCCTTTCATACATATAGAATCAATGAAAGTGGACAGAGCTGCAGTTACAATGACTAGTATCTAATGTAAGATAATCTGAAAGCTTTTGCTTGCTCCACTCTTTACCCCCTCTGCTGGATCCAAGAGGATAGTTTTCATTTTGTTAGATTCATAAGACACTCAGCACTATTTTAAACATTAACTATAAACTAAAAAATTATCTAAATTAAACTATCTGCATTTATTCATTGAGTGAACTATCAAGGTAGGTCAAAATTTCAAAGTTAAATCTATAAAAATGTACTAAAGAAGTACACCAAGATAATAATTGATATATTAAAAGTGTATTTCAATTTGAAGTCTATGCTAATTAAAATAACTGGTTGCTAATATATTCTGAGGAGTTTTTTCTACAAACATTCAATGCTCACACAATGAACATTAGATTAACTTGTTCAAAAAATGATGCAAATTGAGAAACTTCATACTTCATGACATATTTTAATGAGGATAAAAATTATACACTTGCTGTTTCAGAATAAAAATTTAAAATAATAATTTAAAAAAAGAGCAAAAATTTAATTTTTTTTTTTAACAAGTTGTTCAGTCTTCAAATCAATCTACTTAGAGTTCGTTTCCTTTAAATGACTATCTTGAAGCTTTCACTTGATTAGCCTTGCATCAAGAACGTCTTTAAAATAACAAAAGAGCATTTGGGATTTAATATTACATTTCATTAAAATTACGATTTTCTTGTTTATCCATTGTTCACTGGCATAGCATATACTAGTCTACTGCCTTGTTATACAAGTTAGCTTTGTTGCTATAGAGATACTTTATTTATTTATTTATTTTACAATCTTTTTAATAAAGGATATGAATGAATCTCGAAAATTACTTTAACCAATATAAGCTAATAAGGATCTTGCTAGATAAAATATACTGCTAAACAAAAATAAAGTCAAACTTGAAACCAAACATATTCTCTGATGAATTGGCCCTCTTTACATACACATATTAATGTCTTAAACTGACTATAACATAACAAAAAATTTAGAAAAAAAGTTACAAATTACCCTTTACTCTTATTCTGAGATGGCTGATTAGAATCAACAGATGAAATATTTGCAAAACTTGGATCATCACAAGACTCACTATCATCCAAATCAAGGTTGTCTACATCTTGTATAGAAAAACCAGGAGTTAATTGTATATCATCTAATGTTGGAACATCAATACTGGAATAAATATTTTACCAAAATATTAAATTATTATAAATAACAAACATAATCAACAGACATGATGATTTTCAAATAAAGACATATAGATGTATAAGAATAACATTTTATTTCTAATAATTTCATATTCATATACATAATAATTTCATATTCATATACATAATAATTTCATATTCATATACATAATAATTTCATATTCTATCATTGTTTTAGTTGATTTCTAGATAATAATTAATTTTGGATGGATTTAGCACACTATTTCAGAAAGGCATTCCAGTTAAATTTTCAGTTATAAATTGCCAAAACATTTTATTTGCCGATTTGTTTGATCGCATTTATCATATACATCTAAAATTTTCTTGAAAATATATAATTAGTGAAATTTTATATCTTATGCAAACTGCAATAGAAATGATCAAATTAATAAGATACAAAAAAAAATCTAGTCAGCATTACTTATTCTGAATTTTTAACCAACCACCATTAGAAATCTTGCGGCATAATAATTAGCATCACAAATGTTACGACATAACAAAGGCAGATCAATAGTAATGTAGAATTGGATAATACAAAGACAGTGCACTAAACTAATAACTATTTTAAATTAGAAACTAAAACATGACAAAGTTTTCTTCCAGTAAAAACATTAATTAATTTTCAATTTTTCATCAGATTTTAACTGTTTGAAATGAAATAATGGTCAATTATCACAATAATTACAATGTATGTAGAGGTATCAAATTTCAATTCAGTAAAAGGAAAATTAGATAGTTTTTAACACTTAAATTTTTCTTATACATCTTTGGCTATATAAGTTAATAATTTTCATAACACTTATTAAATAATTTATTTAAACAATTGATAAACTCAATACTTTTTTATTTATAATTAAAATCAATTTTTGTGATATTTTTTTAGTATATGCTTTTGATAAATTTAATTTTTATTGCTGATTTTGTACTATATTTTGATGCAACAACATATAACTTAAAATTCTAATTATTCTTGTTTAAACAAGGACTTAGTTAACACATATAACAAATATATTATTTTTACCATAAATACTTACTCTTTAGTTTTAGACTTTGCTTTTCTTCGACGCAATCTGCTTGAAGCATTTTTGGCATTATTTTCAGATTCTAGATCAGAATTCAATAACTTTTTTGCCATTTCATAAAGACCTCGCTTCAGTCTGAGCTGATTATCCTTTTGATCAAGCAAAACTTGAGCCATAATGTTAAATTAACAAAGAAGATACTACAAACCAAACATTCAATGGATTTTAAAAGATTTGGAAAAGTGGATTTAAGATTGACTTTACTTCTTTGCACAATAAAACAAACAGAAATATTTGATTTTTATATAAAAAAATTAATTGTTTTTTCAAATGATGACAATTCAGTATTTATCATTTTATGTGAAAATGCATTTGTTGAAAATGTTGAAGTAGAGAAAACATAATCACGAAAATTCAATTTATTAATTTTATAAGAAACATTCCTGGCTATCACATACAAGATATTATTTAAATGCAAAAAGTGACGTGAGACATCAAATTCCAGCAGATTTTAAAGCATGATTTCTTCACTAAAAAAATATTAAAAAATAAAGGAAAGAACCCTTCATACTCTTTCTTATTACGTGCTAAATTCACAATAGATTCATGCAAATGTGTGAGAGATATGTCCCGATAGCAAGAAAAGTAAGAAAAACACACAAAAATAAAAAGACGCGCTTTGCATCAATTGCACTTAAAAAATGTCAATATTTCAGATAGCAGACAACCGCTTTAACAATTGCTTTCATTTACAGCACATGCGCACTACGCACAAGAGATGGAGCAGGGGGTTGTGGCAGAAGTCGGTTGAGTTTCCGAAAAAAAATATATATACGCATTAGTCTTTCCAACAACTTTAATTCGGTTGATATGGCTTGTTTGCGCCCAACGAATCATTTTTGATGACAGCTTGTATGAATTTTGTAAGTCCTGTTTGAATTTGAACTTTTAAAATCAGTCCTCATGAAAAGTTTTACTGGCATTTATAAATTGCCTTATATCGCAAATGAAATATACTGCTGAATGCACAAGAACTTATTTGAATTAAAATTAAGCATTTTCAAATTACAGCTGAAGATAATTTTCAATTTTTTTATAAGAACTAGCTAAGACTAAACTCAGCTCTTAAATACTTTCCTAAGCGATATAACGTTCTCGAATCCTGAAAAAAAAAAAATTTGCCCTCATCCCTTACTTGAAATTAACTCTTCAATAGTAACAAAAATATGTCCATTTCGAAATAACAGACAAGCTTCACATTACCAGCCAAACAAGATGCAAAGAAGTGACTCCCTTAATTGATGTTTTGCAGAATTAATGCCGAGGAGATAACGTGACGTCATGTGCTGGATATGAGCGCTTTTGGAAAGAGTAATAATTTGCAATTTCTCTGTCTTTGAAATTATTAATTAATCTGTTTTTTGTTTATTTGTTTTACTTCCGTGCTTTCGTTAAATCTTAATTCTCCTACGTTTCATTTGGATTATTTCATTCATTCATTTCATTTTTAAAGAAGTGTGTGTGTGTGTGGAGGGGGGGGGGGGCGGGTTCTGTGAACAAGGCTCCGATGCACATAGAGCTGCTGATGCAGAATATTTGTTTTCGGTATTGCACTGCGATATATGTTGAATATATTTTTGAGGTCCCTCAACTTTCATTCATTCCATATTTATATTTATTAAAGTGGTGTATTTTATATAATCGTTTGGAAAAAAAATATTCTTCCACAATGGAATTGGAGCAATACGGTAAGTTTGATTTAATATATCATTATAGATTTGGATCATATTCGACTGAAAATATTTCATGGAATTAGCTCACTGAGTTGTAAATAAGAAATTAAATTGAACATATTTTCTATAAATTCATATATACAAATTAAAAGCCATATTCACTATTTTATTAAGTATATTTGCAATTTCGCTGCCTTCATTTAAATTGAAAGTAATTTTTTTTCAATTTTTAATATTTCTTTATTATTTAAAATAAAGAAAAATGCCTTAATTATAATATTTAATTTCCATTTGTTTTTTCACAATGATTGCGATGTCAGATTACTGAATGATTTTCATAGATTTAATGAATGTAATTTGATAATCCCAAAGAAAATAAGGTATTAAATCCATGAAATTGTAGTGAATAGCTTATAAGCCAGTTAACAGCGACGCTGCACGAGCAATTGCTTTTGTGTTGTGGTCATGTTACTGGGCTTCGAACCACAAGGTCCCAGGTTCTATCCTCACTCATCGCCGGAAACTTTATTAGAAATAAAAGCATCAGAATCAGAAAAAATAATCTACTTCAACTGAAGCCATAGGTTTAATCAAGAAAATATATAAAGACCCGAAAGTGCTACCATTAGCATGACTGAAATAATTTTGAAGAATTTGTTGATTCTCTCCATAACGGATTCATCAGTAGAGGGATAATTTTTTATCTTGAAAAGCGTAAAAAATTATTACAAAAGTTCATTGTCAGAAGACAAATCAAATAGCATGATTCTACTGTATGCTAAACAAGAACAATAAAATAAGTTTGGCAGATTTAGAGTAATTAAGTATTTTCTAGAGGAAAAAATTTATCTTAATTTTTATTTTATTTATAATTAGTATATAAAGGTACGCAATAGTTTTTCTTAGAAACATTGTGCATTAGTTTTGAAAATTAGCTTTTTTTAAAAAAAAATTTTTTTTTTTAGCACCAGTTTCAAGAGACGGTTTCAAAAATTGAAAAGAAATTTTTGCACTAACTGTAATTAATAAATAATTCCAAAAATACTAGAATATCATGTTATTTATTAATTAAAATAATCAAAGATTTGACATTTATATCCTTCTACAACAGAACTTAATTTTATTTTTCATGCTCAATTCAAACGGTCTTTTACGACATTTTAAAGGGCAATATTTTAGGTATCTGAAAACTTATTAAGTTATCTTGATTAGTTAAACAAAGTAATTGGGTTTCAATCTTTTTTAAAGAAATAATCTGAGCAAATTTCAAATTGATCCAAATTTGCTTTTAATCTTATGTTTACTTTAAATTACTTTTTAGACTTCTTTAAACCGCCACTTTTTCAAAATACGCTCTTTTTCTCCTTTTCTACTTAATTTCATGTCTCTAAAACTTCTAAATGATTTTTAAAAAAAGGAAAAATAAAATGATGTATCTTAGATTATGGGCCTTTAAGAAGGGAGGGGGAGGAAAGGCAACATTAATTATACACAGAGGTGGCGGTAGTAGGTAAGCAATCTCCCTCCCTTGTTGGCGAGAGAGAGATTGAGAGTTTCGTCAGCAAAAGACCTCATCATTTCCGGATGGTTGTGGAGAGCTGCGCATTATGGAATAAGACCATTTAAAAACCATTTAAAAGTTAATACATTGTAAACTATTAAAATATCCGAGTAACAGTAAAAGCGGTTTGACAATATTTGGCAAAATATGCAATATGATGCCAGGTGAATAAGATGCCGCATTTTACGGATAATTTTTGATAGACCGACTAAGAACTGAAAGCGTTGGATGTCGAAGACATTAAGACCTCAGATTTTCAGACATCTAATTGAAATATCGTTCAGAAAGCTTATAATTTTCACTAGTTTTGTCAATATATCCGACATGTGAATAAGATATCGCATTTTCCCAAAAATTTTTCATCGGTTGAGCAGTGGTGGGTTTTGACATTATGAGGCTACTGACGCTGAAATATTTCGAGGTCCCTCCAAGAAAAACTATATTGATAACAATAAAGTAACGGAAACTAAAATTATTTGAGCTTTTAAATTTTTTTTACTTCTCTTTATTAGATGGCATAATTTATGTACAATCAAGAAGCGACGAGGTACGTCAATCCACAGCATGCTGCAAGAGTCAAAGAGCGAAATATCTTCCCTAGCTATTTTATAAAAAAAGATTTTGATAGGGATTTCTTTACACTTGTCGATTCAAGAAAGGGGAACATTGGTATCTTTTAAAAGAATTTGTTTAACTTAACAGATTTTTATCCCTTCATTCGGAATGTGGGAACCGCTGACTTAAGCCTTTTTATAGAGCTCGTGTAGCATTAATGAAATAAAAAAGGTGGATTTGGATCAGGAAATTTTAGAATTAATTTAATATGGGGTAAATTAAGATAAAAATTAGGAAATTAATTAGGAGTTAATTTAGATTTAGAGATATCATTACATATATATATTTATATGTAAAACTGATTTTATAAACAACATTTGATTTGAAGCATTTATTTTTTATAATTTCAGGGAGATGGTCCATGTTGTTTTACATTATCAAGATCCTTTGTCCAAGCTCTGGTAAGTGCGCTGTAGCTTAAAAATAGGTAGACAAAAAATAGGAAAGAAAGACCGAGAAAATATTTTGAACGTATATAGTTTTAGAAAAGGATTTGGCAGCACAGCTTTTTGAGAATCAACGCATTCCGTGAGAAAAATATGATCACACGCAACTCAGAAATTAAAGATACAGGAAATATTTTTTAGAGGATAGATTAATTACAAATTGTAACACACACATAAAATCGCTGTGGATTGATCAGGTTTCTTTATCTTGGATAAATATGGATATCATTAAGAAGGTTTTAAAAAAATACAATACTTTGTGGCCCTTAATTTTTATTTTTTTAACTCTAAACTCTTTTATTAAATAAAATAAAATAATGAAGTGACAGAGAGTTCTTTTTATCTTTTAATACAGATGGATACAACAGTGTTCAGGCATTAGAATTTTATATTAAATAGGATCATGTTAAAATTTTATATTCTTTCTAAACTTCGAACTGAAATAAGCATTCTCATCTAGCTTTCTTTAACCCGAATGGCATATTCTATAATCTAGTATATTTTTGATAAAGAAATATTAATTCCAAATAACAAACAAAATTAAATTAAATTTTAGAGGGAGGTACAAATATGCATATTAAGTAGCATTAAATTTATATTTCTGATATGGAATAAAGGTAACAAAAAAAAAAAAAAAAAAAAAAACCTGAAAATAACATTTTACATACATAGAAACAGATACTGAAAGGCATCAAAATATAAAAATGTTATTTATTTATTCATTTTTTGCTCTTAATTAGGAAAACGTGTCTATAATTCTTTGATAATATACTTTTTAATAAATAAGCGAGGCATTTGACTCATGCTATTACGAAAATAGTTCTTGATTATTTTAGAACAGAAAAAACGGTGTCTCTTAACTTGGAATACACATTCTGAATGACTCTCCATTAGATTTCAATTTGGGGAAAACTAAACGAAAAGCAATAAAAGAATTTTTATTCAGATATTTAATTATCATTTATGACATATTAAATTAAGAATGTTTCCATTCATTTAGAAAAAAAAATGTGATATTTTTCTCATTAAGTGATCTGACATTATTATAAATGGAAGTACTCGCCTTAAGTGACAATGGCAATTTTGAGGGGGAAAAAATAAAATCTCCTCATTAATGGCAACTTTTATTCAAACAGAAAAGAAAAATCGCACTATAGGCATCAGAATTCTTTCATGGATGTAAATGATTACTATTCAAAACTAATCCTTTTCATTCAATAAGCAAAAGACATAGATATCTGTTTATGCATTTAGCGTAAAAGATACTAACCGTCTTCGGTGACCAAGTGTTCACTCTTCAATTAAAAGTAATAATTTAGCCATTTCAATTCTTTGATCATCTGCATTTTATCAAGACAAATGAAATAATATTTTAATAATTAATTTTTGCATAATAAACATATAGAGTAATGACTGATTAGGTATGCATGCAAAGAGGCGTATTTATTTGGCGAATAAAACTGACATAATCTGTCTAGATGTTAAAGGTGGGGGCTGTATTACAGTTTTATTTTGCGGTAGCTCTCAAAATGGGTTGGTAAGGCGGACAGGCGATCATTGATGATTTACCAAGAGAGCATGAGTTTCCTGCGAAATAGAATTTGGAGAAATCTAACAGGTGGTTGAGACTGGGTGACTAGTCAAATTTTTTTTCTTATGGTTTTAACTATAGGATGTTGATTTAATAATAACGGGTTTTTTTCCCGTCATATATCTTAGAAACTCCCTAAATATCACAGCTTTTGATTTTTTTAAAACTCCGTATTGCCATTATTATTTATTCCTTCCAACATTTCATTTGGCTATTTTTATACATTCATTTGTTTTGAAGTAAAGGGAGAAAATTCTGTAAACCAAATCGAAGGGAAGATGCCAAATTAAAAAAAAAAAATGACAGTTTAGCACTATGATATGTGTCGAAATAGATTTTGAGGCCCCCTGCAGCTATCAACGCACGAGGCGACCGCCTCCAGCATCTGTGCGGAAAACCGGCACTGCGGTTGACTAAGAACTCTATGCGATGGATGTCGACGACGTTAAGTCCGCAAATTTTCAGACATCTGATTTAAATGTCGTTCATTCAGTTTATAATTTGTACTATATTTAGAAAAACAATCAATAATCTGACAAGTGAATAAGATGTCATTTTTGCTGACTGATCTTTGCCTTTTGACTAAGATGTTATCATAGGTTATGGAAAAAAAAAATTTGTTTTCCTCGAGTGCTTCGATTACCTGTCAGTGGAATCATTAGGGAAATTGAAGCTTTTATATTATTGATGCATAGGGCGATAGAGGTTTTTTTCCCTAATTCATCATTAAAATTCAAGTTCCAAAATTAATCGTTATTTTATTCATCTAATTGTTACTTCCTCTGTAACAAACCTTCTAAGTTTATTTTATTTATTTCACTATGAGAATGGTATGATTAAAATCTAATTAATGGTTAAAATAAATTTATTAAAACATCCTTTTCTCTCGACACTCTTGCACAATATGCATTCTAAGGATTAATTTGCTGTAGCCAAAATATGTGATTTCAGTATAAATTACTTGGATAAGTAAACTTTGTAATTATAACTTAAATTTATTTAACGGTAAAATATCCTCTTTTTTTTTTACAACCTAAATTATCAAATTATCAGGCAGCAATTATTACACTAAAGAAATATTACCGATTGCAATTAGACGACAAAAAAAGTATGTGGTATGATAGCTTTTCAACTACATGAAAATAATTTATCCACGTATGCACTAAATTTGTTAAATATATTACTACCTAAAATTTTCAGATTCTACATTCATTATTATAACTATTTAATCAAGGGATGTATCTTTTTTTATTCCCCTTTTTATTTTTTCTTTCGATTACTCTTTGCGGCAAAAACTACGTATATAATTTTAGGTGCTTCTAAATTTTTAATAGACTTTGGATGACGATGTTTTGATAAAAAGAAGATTAAAATAGTTTTTCATAGAATATTCATATATAAACATTAACCCCCTGACATACAAATTTGCTTACTTTCCTAATTAGATGGCAGGTTTTTTTGGGGGACAATTATTAATATATGCCATAGAATAATCTAAGTGCATTTGAGGTAATTTTGCGTTTTTAAGTGATTTATGCTATTTAAATTACTTAATACTTTCACTTAATTAGAGATTTTAAATTAAAGATTTAGTAATTCGATGCGCAGTCATATTTGTTATTGTATACCGGAGGGGGTTAAGAAAACCCATTGCACGCAACTGAAGGGATAAAACTCATTTTGGGGGAGGAATATTAGCTTGCAATAGCTTCGAGGGAAAAAATTAGAACGCTTGTCTAAAAGTGAAGATAGGGAGTTTATATTCAAGATCTAATTGCTTCTTAATAAAATGCATTGGTTTTTAAAGCCTAAATATACACTTAAAATTAAATACGTGGGGAATCTAATGCATAAATAGTCCGATTTTCACAAAAACATTTTTCGTATCGTACGTAAAATATTAAGTTTGTGCATATATTTACAACATATTTTTTCCAAACGTCTTAAGAATCAACAACATCATTGTAACTTTCCCGCATTCTATATTGCTCGTGTCAAAAGTATAGTAAATTTTTGTTGAGCACTCGCACTTATTCAACTCGGAATCGAAATACATCTGCATTCCTCCTAGCTGTTGTATCCTTATTTAAAAAAAATATTTTAAATAAGATCGATTTTTGGAGAAAATATCGAATATTTTTTTGATTTATTGTTCTGGATTTCTAAAAAAGTTTATTTTACAAAGCTTTTTGAATTTAGTTTCAACATTCATTGTGATATAGTTTCCATGATAAGAGCATGTATTTGTTTATTTAGCATGATACATCATTTTGGTACAATCTGTGTTTCTATCTATATACAACAATCTAGAATGAAATTTAAACATATTTTTTTTAAAATTAGATCTGAGTGAAATTAAATCTCCAAAGTCTCATAAAAGATAGATTCCGATATTGGCAATCTTTTGATGGTCAGTAAAAGAAACTGAGAACATTTTTTTTACTAATATCCTTGTAAATTTTTAACAATAAAAGAAAAGGCCAGTATCTGAATTAAAAAAAAGAAGCCAAATAAGCCGTAGTTTTCTTTAATTAAATTTAAAATTAGTTATTGTAAGTTATTTTAAAGCCAAATTAGAGAAATTGTTCTTGCCCCCTGTCGGATATCTCTCCCCCCCCTACCATACGCAAACTTCTGCCGCCGCCTCTGATTATACAAGTACAAAAATTCAAATTTTGTAATTCCTGATTATCATCATTTTACTGTGCTTCAATATTTAGAAATGATAATCAAATTATCATTTTTATCTTGATAAATTGATGAATGTAATATTCGATAATTATAGTTAAAAGAATTTTGCTAGAAAAAAGAATATCTTTTTTACAATGAATAAGAAATTATTTCGATAACTATCTAAATATTTATATAAGTGAATTTCTGGTATAAATTTCATAAATTCGTAAATTAATTTCAAAGTATTAATTATCAATAAAGATTAAACTAATCAACCATAATCGAAGCTCATTCGCCGAACGCTTGTTGGCTCATTGGGTAAGACGCCGATTGCAAAATTAAATGGTCTCGAATTCGAATCTGAAGGTAAATGAGAATCATAAACATAGAAAATTTAGGCAAACTGCAAAGTAACAAACTGCATTGCGTAGCTTGCTTGAGTAACACGAAGCAAAAGCTTGTTTGTTTCCTCTGTCTGGAAATAAAGAGAAAGTTAATGATAAAAAGCAAAAAATGGACCTTTCATTCAGATATAATTACCGTATCAGTAAAAAAAAAAAAAAGCGAGTTAAATAGTTCACAGTAAAATAAGAGAATTTAAAAGTAACAAATGCGATATAACACACGATAATATACATTATATAATATATGCTATTGCCAGTTTTTTTAAGCATTTAAGTCAGATATAACAATAGAAAAAATAAGAACAGACGGAAATATACTCATTAATGAAGGCATCAATTTTTAAAGAAAGCGGAAGGAACTATATCCATTGTGAAGCAAATATAATGTAATATGAGTTATGACTGGATTATTTCATTATACAAAACCATAATTGTATTTCTCAAAAGATGAAGATTATAATAAAAGTCTTACATTAAGGTTGAGTGAGAAATTAATTCTAAATATATTCTTGACCTTAATTCTCCAAAAAGTTGATGGAAAAAAATCTTACCAGAGATTTCAGTTATTATTGAGTAAACGATACTATCACTCATATGAAACAGATAGGCTCTCGTGGATGTTAGGACGAATTTCTTTCTCTCTTACTCCAAAAATTGATTTTATAAGTGACAATAATAAATAAAAGGAAGTTTTACTTTCCAAGAATGCAGCATATTTTTAATATGGATTTCTACATGCCATACACACTTTCCTGGCTTTCCCAACAGCCGTTATTTATATTCTCGAATGCAAACTGTTTATAAGGGTAAGGGAAAGAAGTTGGAAAAATCCAACTTCTTTCCTTCAATTAAAAAAAAAGAAGTGAATGGTTCTTCTTAATAGACAAGATTGTCTTGAATCAGTGCAGAAGTCTCTGAACCATAGTGAATTATCCTATGAAAAGAAATTAACTAATCCTATAAATATAAAATCTCCTATTAAGAAAAATAAACATGTTTCTGATCAACAAAACATCATTCCTGAGAAATATTCACCTACACCAACACAATCTTTTAATTTAAGGGCAAGAGGAGTTATAAATGAAAAACTAGGTGATGCAACAAGTAATTCTATGACTACCACAGGAGAATGTGAAGATAGTAATAAAATTCGCAAACCTATTCATAAATCAGTTACTAAACAGAAGCAAAAATTAAAAATCTCTCTTGGGAAAGATGCAAGCTCAAATTCTGGTTTTGTAAAAAGAAGGTCCAGAAAACTAATTCATGTAATGATAGAACATCTGAAGATAATATAAAGAATTCTGCATGCAAAACATCATCTATATTGGTTCAATCTGAATCAGGAGGAATATTAGTTGATAGCAATAAAATTATTGTAATTGATGAAAACTGAACTGTAGTCAAGTTAGATCCAACTTTGTTAAAGGGAAAAGGAAAAGAGCATGTAAAGATAAAGAAAGTAAAAATGTGTATTCTTCCAGTGCAGTCCAGAAAAGTTCAGATGATCAAGAAAGTGGAGTAACTGAGTTAAATGAGAATAACATTAAGTGCTGAATATGTTCCAAGCAAGAAAGTTACAAAATTAAGTATTGTAAATGCAGATCCTTCTGAATTGACAATTGAAAAAACAGTGCAATTACCTGGAGCTGAGCTGTTCTACAAATAATATTGTAAATAAATCTACAAATAATATTGTTAAATCTGTTTCAGAACTGAAGTTGAAGGAAACTACTAAAAGAAAGGTTAAAATTGATATGGTTAGACATGAAAAAATAAAATTGGATTCAATGGCTTCTAAGATTGTAAAGAAAAAACTTACCCAACCAAGAAATGAATTCTGATAATAGAATAAATATTGATTTTCAGAGGATTTCTGATGAACAATTAAAATCTACAAAGAACTTTGAATCTCAAATTAAGGGGTGTGCCAAAGAGACAGAAAAACTGTTAAAAATACACGTAAAATCTGTAACTGCAGTAAGTGAAGATACAAAGAGAATAACTAAGAAAAGAGGTTGTGAAAATAAAAGGATGGCAACAACTGAGAACAGTTCATTATCTGACCAAGAACCAACTTCTAAAAAGAATGATAAAGACTGTGCCACTACTATTAACACTTTATTAAAAATATCTCCTCCTCAAAATAAAGAGTTTGCTAAGGAAACTAATGAGTTGTTAATAAAAGAGACAAAAGTTTTAACCTCAATAGATACCAAGAAAATGTATAAGAAAAAAGGTAAAGTATCAGTGAAGAATAATTTAATATCTGATTTGGAACAATCTTCTAAAAACAGTGATGAAGTCAGTATCACTTCTTCTGAAACTTCATCTATTGATTCATTAAGAAATTTAACATCCCAAAGCAAGAAGTTTCCTGAGAATTCTGATGATTCACTAATAAAAGGTACAGATACTGTAATTCGATTAGATATAAATTCAAAGAAAATATATAGAGAAAAAAGTAATGATAAAAGTAATCAAGGCATCAACTAAGAATTATTTAATGTCTGATTCAGAACAATCTCCTAAAAGTAATGGCATGGACAGTTTTTCTCTTGAGATTTCTTCAATTGATTTTTCAAAAAATTCACTATCACAAAGTAAGCAATTTTCTAAGAATTCTGAAGAGCCAGTAATCAAAGATACACCTACTGTAACTACATTAAATATAAAATCTATGAAAATATGCAGAAGAAAAAGTGGTCAAAATAAAGTTAAGGTATCAGCCAAGAAGAGCTTAATAGTTGATTCTGAAGAAGCTTCTAAAAATAATGAAATGGACAATATCACTCCTTCTAAGACTTCATCATTTGATTCTTCAAAAAATTCACCATCTCAAAGCAAAGAATTAGCTAAGGCTACAGTAGGGCTGCTATTCAACAATATAACTATTGAAACTCAAACTCAAATTCTCAATTCAAAGAGAATATATAGAAAAAAAGGCAGTGGAAATAAAAGTAAAGTAGCAGCGAAGCTCATTTTAATATCCAATTCAGAACCAGCTTCTAAAAATAGTGATAAGGACAATATTTCTACATCAACTGATTCATCAAACAATTCACCATCTTAAGAGTTGCTAATAAAGGATACAACTATTGTAACTCTATTGAACGTAAAATCTAAGAGAATACATGAAGAAAAAAAAAGCAATGAAAATAAAAGTATGGCAGCAAGTAAGAATAATTTAAAATCTGGTTCAGAGCAAACTTCTAAAAATAATGATAAAAACAATATCAATTCTATTGAAACTTTATTAATTGATTCATCTAAAACATCTATATACACATTTATTATTTCATTTGATCTCATTTCAAATGAAATTTTTGATTTTTATTCATTAAAAATAGTTATCCTGCAAAATTTCAAATGTCTTCTATGTTTTCTTTTAGCATGCACTTAATATTTTTTTTTAATTTCAATATTATTATTTTCTACTAAATCTACTTTTAATGAGATGCATATTAAAATATTGTACCTTTTTATGTATTCCTTATGATGTTAAAGAAGTTCTAGTGTTTATTTCATGATGAGAGACAGAATGAAGATTTATAGTTTGTTTTTATTTAAGTAAGTTCCTTGTGGAAATATTCATATAAAGAAGTAAATTAATATTAGCAGCTTTCTTTTACACCTTTTTCAGTGAATTAGATCTTATTTTCTGTGTAACTTTAGAATTGTTTCCCTTCTACAAATTCTTCATTTGAAGAAAAAACTTTTTAGGTTTGATGTGTGAAATTAATTATTTGGGAATGCACTGGAATGTTCCATCTTAACAGGTAATTTGATAGATGATGAGATTAAATTATCATGATGGAACATTTATGACTTTGTTGCTCCTGCATCAGGAATTTTTCACTACATGGAATTGTATGGTATATGAATGAGTTGTATGTATTTGCATTATGTGTATGTGCTTTCTATTAACCATTTGACCATACTGTTTGCTTGCTTTGCGAGAGATGTCTTCAATGCATTTGGAAATCAGTTTAAAAATTCTACAAAATTTTGAATGAAATAGGATTGCTTTCATTGTGCTTCTCTTTTTATTGCATTAAACACTTTTTGTGGCATTATTTATTATTGGAGTTCAGATTACATTGTTGAAAGTCTTTTTTATCTTAAAACCATATGCACATAGAGTACTCATTTAGTATGATGTAGGGATTTATTACACTGTGTATAAAAGTGTCATAGTATCAAATATATATGTATAATACTTGCTGAAGTGACTCATGTCATTTTTCTTTATAATTATGCCCTCTAATATTTATAATACTAAATTATATGTTTCTATTTCATGCTGTGCTTTGGATTCAATTCAAGAAATTTCTGACATATTTTTAATGTTAAGTAGTGGTAAGTAATAAGTTATATTTTGTGTGAAATGTTAAAGATTAATGCCGGCATTAGATACTCAGTACTTCCATGTTTTAAAATACTGTATATAAATTTTTACTGGGAATATTTTTTTTAGTGTAAAATTTAAAAATATGTTTCTATTAACATAGTTCTGAACAGAAATAAATTTCTACTTTTCACTTTTAAACATGGTTTTATTGAAAAATAAGAAGAAGATGGAGGAGAAGGGAGAAAAAAAAAAAAAAAACTCGTGTAAGAACTCATTGTCAATTTCAGTTTTATGAACATGTCTTATGAGTAATATCCGAATTAAATAGTAATGAAATAAATCTACTGGATGAGAAAATTTTAGAGGGTGTGGTGTGTAATTTTCTTTGTAATTGAATAATTATTAAGGAATTGGAGAATTATATCTCCATTTTTTTTTTCATAAACATAATGGCGATAAGATTCTTCATATATAATATATAATTCTCCGTTATGTTCATATCAGTTTGAGTTAAAGATTTTTTTTTTAATTACTCATAATGTAAAATAATTATCGAAATCAAAATTTTATTATAAAATTGTATTGAGCAAAGCTAAACTTCTGTATCTATTTGAATTAAAATTTAATTTTATAGCTGATTAGTAAAAAAAATAAGAAAGAAATACACTCTTCGTTATCACAAAAATAGAAATATTTGGAAACTTTTCTTTTGTTAGGATGTAATCTTTTTCTTCTTACCATGAATATTTTTTTTCTGGTATGCATTGAAGTGTGCATCTTAATTGTTGAAATGAATTTCAAATATTTGAGATGATACTGAACTATACTGATGATTGTTTTTACTACACCATTTAATTCATTTGTTATTTCAAATTATTCTTTTTCACAATTGAAAATTTTCTTTATTTTTGTTTGTACAGTTTGAATATTGGTTAGAAATTATAAATCTAATTTTTCTATTGACTTTTTCTTGAAAGTATTTTGAATTATATACATTTTTCTCTTGTTGTAATGTTTGTTAATGATTGTACTTCATTATTCTTATTTAATATAATACACATACATCATTCTTTCTTATTTCATATAATACACATAAATTATTTCACTTTCATAAATTCTTTGATTTTTTTTCAAGATGTATTAAAAAAGTTTTTTTGAGAAATGTTTGATAACTTCTATTTCTTCGTATTTATTATAAGCTTAATATTTTGTTTAGTAATTTTAAATAGAATTGCCTAAGAAATAAATCTATTTTTAATGAGATGCAAATTCAAATATTGTACCTTTTATGGATTCTCTTATGACATTAATAAAATTCTAGTATTTATTTTTGATGAGAGACAGAATGAAGATTAATAGTTTCTTTTTATTTAAATAAATTGTGTGTGGTCATATCCATATAAAGATGTAAATTAATACTAGCAGCCTTCTCTTACACTTTCTTCAGTGAATGAGGTCTTATTTTCTATGTAACTTTATATGGGTATATATTCCTTAGGTGTAAATGTTAAAAATATGTTTGTACACTGTTAGAATGCTTCTGAACAGAAATAATTTTCTACTTTTCACATTTAAACATGTTTCTATTTTAAGAAACTTTCATAAGTGATAATTGTCATATTCAATGGGGAAAGATTATTCAGCATGAAATGATTAATATGTATGAACATTTTATATTTTAGAATAAATTGTGTTAGAATTAAAGTACTAAGAAAGTAAATATACTACAACAAGAAAACTTTAGAATTACAGGAATTTACTTTATATAATATTCTTTATTGTTAAATATGATATAAATCTACATTATATTCATAACCAATCACTCCAGTTTGTTTTTAAATCTTTGCAAGTACTCATCATGCAAAATAAATTTTTAAATCAAAATTTCATATCTAAAAGCTATTTAAGATTTTGTTATTTTTATTGAACAAAGCTAAATATCTTAATAATAATAAGATAAAATTATGCTATCTACCATCTTCACAAAAGTAGAGAAATATTTGGGAATTTTCCATTTGTTTGTGTGCAACCCATTTCTACTGATCATGAAAATTTTATTCTGCTATGATTTGAAATGCTGTGTCATAATTGTTGAAATGAATTCTAAATTGATATGGCACTGAATCTTACTCATGACTTTTTAACTACAACTTGTAATATATTTCTTATTTCCATTTATTCTTTATGATGATTGGAAATTTTCTGCTTTTTTTTTTGTTTATTTTGAATATTGTGTAGGAAATGTAAGGCTACTTTTTCTCTTTCAATTCACTCTCTTGAAATGAAATTTTTGAGTGTTGCTCTAATATATATCAAAATATTTATCTTGTCAAACTTCTGAGACCATTTTTTTTGGTTATTTAATATGCACTTAATATTTTGTTTTGTAGTTTTAATAATTGAATTGCCAATGAGATATATATTAATGAGATGATTTAAATATT
The DNA here is from genome assembly GCF_947563725.1 of Argiope bruennichi. Taxonomy (NCBI): domain Eukaryota; kingdom Metazoa; phylum Arthropoda; class Arachnida; order Araneae; family Araneidae; genus Argiope; species Argiope bruennichi. Next base: position 116,329,388 of record NC_079162.1, read on the forward strand.
GCACCTTTAATGGATTCCCCTTATGATGCTCAAAAATGTTCTGGTTTTAATTTGATGATGTGAGAATGAATGCAAATTGGTCTTTTTTATTTGGTATTTCTTCTTAAGTAAATAAATACCCTATGGAAATCTCCTTATAAAAATGTAAGTGAGAAATACAAGTCTTATTTTGGCATTTCCTTCAGCGCTAAATATCTTTTTTTTCCTTTTTTCTTTATAAGTTAGAATTGTGTTCCCAATTGCACATTCACCATTTGAAGAAAAATCTCGTCTGGTTAGAAGAAGAAAATAAATTGACTGGAAAAGCACTAGAATGTACCATTCTTATAGGGGATTTGACACCAGGAGGGGCTGGTGAATGCGAGACTGATCATGATGGAACTTCATGATTTTGATGCTCCTACATCAGAAGAATTTTACTGCCTCAAGTTACATGGTGTATGGATGCACTTTGTATATTTGAAATATATGTAACAGCCCTGTCTAACCAGTTGTACCATACTGTTTGCTCTCTCTGAGGGAAATACCTTCAGTATATTTTTAAAGTTTTAAGATTTTTTAATGTAGTAAAATTGCTTTCATTCTACTTCCTCTTCTTTTTATTGCATTTTAATATTTATTCATTTCATTACTGAATATTAGAATTTATATTACAACAGTGGAGAAGTCTCATTAATCTAAAAACAATTTGCAGATTAAATACTCTTTGTACTGGAAAGTTTGTACCAGTCATTTATTCCTCTGTGCATAAAAGTATCATAACTTCATTCATTTGATAGTCACTGAGGTGACTCTTGATATTACGCATTGTAATTTATTACTTTGATGTTAATCAAATATATTTTAATATGTTTTTTTTTTTTATTTCAGACTGTGATTTTGTATTTGACTAGAGAAATTTCTAAAATATTTTGAATATTTAGTGGTAAATAACAAATTAAATTTTGTCAAAGATAGTCAAAATATGTCAGTAGCTTGCATTAAATGTTCTGTGCTGGTTTCATAATTGCTTCCATTATAATTTTCTTGTGGTATACACAAAATTCGAAGTAAAATAATGGAGTATACACCAGGGTTGCTACGCTACCAGGAAAACCTGGAAAACCAGGAACAACAAGGAATTTAAAAATCGACTAAAAAAACCGGGAAAATGCCGAGGAAGTTGAATATTTTTATAAAAACTGGGGAAATACAGGGAATTTTAAGTTTCTTAATTATTTCTTTCTCATCTAAAAAATGCCGATATTAAAGATTGGAAGAATAAAAGATCATAGTCATAGTTTCCAATCACGAAACAATACCATTCATGATTCTGTAACTCTCTTCTCCTTTTTCTGTATAGATTGTTATGTACAAATTGGAACTTCCAATTTTGATTTTTGAGACAGTTGTTCTTTTTCCGTAAGATTTCTCAATTGAGCATGCGCTAGACTTCTGTAATTGTATGAAAGATACATATATCTGGCGGGGATAGCAGCATTCAATCTGTGGACGCATCACTGTGATATTTATTCACTCACACTTGAGTTTATTGAACACTAGCCGCCTTTGGCGACCAGCCGGTTCGCCAATCTTAACGTTCGTTTAAATTTTAATAATTAAATATTTTACGCAATTCCAACTTTAATAGATTCTTCATCAAAATATTTTAAAGCTTCAAATTTTGATAGTCATATAATTCACTCATAATATTATAAAGGCCTTCAGTCATAACGTAATATGTATCTTTCTGATTTTCTGTTACCTCTCGTAGAATTTATGCTTTAAATTAAGGTGGAAAGAATTAATCTGCAATTAATATAATAATATTTTTTACTGAAACAAAGCATTTTTTTATAATATGACTACTGATAACAGAGTCACTGAGCGTTTAAACTTTATGGGCACTAAAGAATATCTTTCTTAATTTATGTAATATCTCAAGAATTTGTGTACAAAATTTTCTCAGATTCATCATGAACAGATCGATTAATTAACAATGTTTAATTTTAAATGCATCAAACACTATGTAAACAAGAATGTTTCATTGTTGTTTAATTTACATATCTTGCAATCAGGACATTTTTATTTTAAAAATTTATTCATGTATGTTTCTTTGTATTTACCCATTTTGTTGTTCAATCATTATTTTTTATTTATTTGTAAGTGCTGCACAGATTTTATTTGATATGTTGTTTGGTTTCATAGTGGAATTTGAATTTTTCTCTGTGTATCTAATTTTCATGAGAATTTTTATGTCAAGATAATTCATCTGATGTCCTCGTGATAAATATGTATATATCACTTGCAAGATTGTGTAGATCACTTGATGTAAGATTGTGTGCATCTTTCAACAGTATTTTTTTATGGGCTTTGAATTCAAATAAATAATACTTTTAAAAACTAATGAATATTCTGCTTAAAATCTCTTACCAGAAATATTATTGACTCATTTTTGTGGGCAATTATTTATTTCCTCCACTGCTGTTGTAGAATTTCTTTAAGTCCTTAATTTAAGTAAAAAGACTCTTGATGCTTAAACATTTCAATGTTTAAAAATCCAATATAATTTATGCATTATTTTTTATATGAAATTTGTAGATTTTGTTTTTGTAATTGTTTAACTTAGGATTGGGTGCGTAGCGCCATGAAAAGTGCTTAAATTTGAAACCTATTTTTAAGTTTCTTAAAAGTGCTAAATTTTGAAAAAAGGTCCTTAAAAAGTGCTTACTTTTCTCGAGAAGTGCAAAGGCAGCATTTTATTCATTTTGTTTCCCTTCATGTTGAATATAATAATTTAAATCATAGTCGTAAAGGATTTTTTATCAGATGTATCAAGAAAGAAAACCAAGAGAAGAGAAGAATTCAGACTAGGAATTCAGGGTGAAACAGATCCAGGGGTGCCAACATACATTACGTTAACGTTCATGAGACTTTTTTTTTTTTTTTTGCTTCTTCCTTCAACAATGTATACTGCCATTTTTTGAAATACTGGAATTGTTATCTGGAAGGGGCAGTACGAAATATGTACGGCGACATATTTGTTGCTGCTCGAAAAACGTTTGAAATTAAAAAAAACAACAAAAAAACTCAAACACTAAACAAATTTTAAATGTTTGAGATATTGAAGAATTTATTTAAATTATTCCTAAGTACGTTTTTTGTTTTGTTAAAGAAGAATACGCAGATTGGTCCAATCAACGGAAAACAAAAATTTAACAGAATGAATTTGATGCGCCAAAGAGATATATCGAACGTGGTAGAAACTTTAGTAAAAAAATTTGCAGTGCAGCCTCTTCAGTACATTACACATTCGATCATCATTATCTTTAATATGTTATTTTGGAGCAATCCCTTGAACGACTTATTAGACTGATTTTAATGTCTATACTGAAATGAATTAATTACGATGGCTTATTATGTTAGTCGATCACGTAAAATCTAGTAGTATGATGAGATTTGAACTTGAAGCCATAAGTTTTCAATTATCGTGATTTATTTCATGGTGTGCTTTTTAAATGATCCCAAACATTTGAAAATTATTATTTATTCTATCAATATCGCCAAATTTTTTACCAAGGGAAAAAAAAAAACTACTAGTTCAGGTATTTTAAGATTTTTAACGAAATAAAAAAAAAAGTTTCTCGATATTTTTATACTTTAGGGTTTAGATACTATAAGTTTACAGCAATTTTTTTGTTTTTGTTTTGTTAAAGCTCTTATAGAATCCCCGCCCCTCAATGAAATCTTCCTTTACTTATAAAGGTTTAACCTGATTGAGAGAGAAATGCGCAACATAAACCATTGAAGTTAGGAATATGAAATTCGGGAAGTTATTTTTAGGATATTAGAGGCCCACTAAAAACGGGTATTTCAAAATTTTAGAAGTTTAATTAAAAAAATAAAAACAGAATTTTAACGCTTTGCCAGCATAAGCATAAAAAGAATATCTATCAATCTTGTTTATCCAATGAAAAGGATTAAATTTAAATAGTAATCCTTTCTATCAATCGCCACATTCTGATGCTGTAGTATGATTTTTCTTTTGTACTTGAATCAGAGTTGCCAGTAATAAGGGGATTTTATTCCTCCCCCTCAAAAACGTCATCGTCGCTCAAGGCCAGTACTTCCATTTTCAATAATGTCAGATCACTTAAATTAATGAGACTAATATACTACATTTTTTTTTTCTAAATTAATAGAAACATTCTAAATTCAGTAAGTTATAAATGATAATTAATATTTAAGTAAAATTGCTTTTTATTTAATTTTTTCCAAATTCAAATCTAACGGAAAACCATGCTGAATCTGTAATGCAAGTTGAGACAGACCATTCTTTCTGTTTTAAAATAGTCAAGAATTATTTTCGTAATAGTATGAGCCAACTGCTTCGCTTATTTATTAAAAAGAATATTATCAAAGAATTATAGACAAGTTTTCCCAATTAAAAGCAAAAAAAAAAAAAAAAATGACGCCCTTCAGTATCTGTTTCTATTTGTAAAATTTTACTTCCAGTTTTTTTTTTTTTTTCTTTTATTACCATATCAAAATCATAAATTTAATGCTATTGTAATGATTCAGCTTCTTCCTGGGTGACCACTGTGACATTCCTTTTTCCCACACTCAATAATTTACATTCCGGGCCATTCTTCATCAACGAAACTCCCACAGTGTTAAGTGCCTCCAGATTGCCAAATGGAAGACCCTCCTTTTAAGTACGGTCATCTGGCCAATTAGTGCTAATCCAGATAAGGAACTACACGTGCGTTTCCCAGGGAAATAAATCGTGTCTTCGAAAGGCGAGAGTGTCAAACACTCCAGATGTCCAGATGTCCTTCATTTTTCCCATTGTGGAGGGTGGATCATCAATGGACATTTCCCACGGCAACGGCAACGTCGTGATGTTTCGGAGTTCCGCGATGTGACAAAGTGGTCACGAGCACCTCCACATCATAATTTGGAATAGATACTTTAATTTGTTAGTTTAGGGAAAGTTAAATTTAATTGAACTAGTTTAGACGAGCGCAGTAAAGCTCTAACGTCATGAAATTTGGTAATTAATTTAATTTATACATATTTTTCAATATTTGATCTAATTTAATTAATTAAATAATAAAAAAGATTATTTATGGACATTTCCCACGGGTGACCAGAGACGATTCAGGTTGTTCTGAACGGTGATTGGGTAACAGGGAGTCTGAGAGGAAAATAAAAGGTGAGATTTTTTGGAAGAAGAGAGGAGAGAAGCTTCGTGTGAATCGGACTTCTGAGTAAAATTCCACCCGAAGCAAATTCGGTCGATTCCGAGAGCTACCCCTGGAGTAGCCTAAGACGCCAACAGCCTGTTAGCTGTTCTTGTAAAGTTGTTTCCTTCGAAATTGTTCGAGGAACTATTCTTGTTTAATTTTCGTGTTGTAAATAGCATCATTCATTTAACCTAGATTAGAAAGAGTTGTTTTTATGTAATAAAGCTGTAAATAAAGAATTTGATCATAACGCTACCTGTTATTGGATCGAGACTTTACACTATTCAGCATGCACGTTTGTATCTCCCTCTAAAATTTAATTTAATTTAATTTGCTACTTGGAATTAATATTTCTTTATCAGAAATTATGCTAGATTAAAGAATATGCCATTCGGATTACAGAAAGCTGACAATGTTTATTTCAGTTCGAAGTTCAGAAAAAAATAGTTTTCCCATAATAGTCCTTGGTTGACAATAAAATTTATTATAATTCATACAAATATGTAGTGATTTATGAGCTCAGGCGCATTTTTACTTACTAGTATAACGAAGTAATCGAAGAGAATGCATTGTAATTGTCAAAAAATTCAATTCTACATTTTGAAAAATCTCAACATTACAGACTTTCCTGAGTTCATAAAGCACTGTTTGTAAATGTGTCTATCTAAAAGTCTGTGAATACAATAGCTCAAAAAACATCTTGAGATAGACAGGTTGAAATTTGGTTGTGTGCTCTTTACAACAAATTTGTAGAATTTTATCAAATTTTGAATGAAATCCATTGACATGAAGTGTGTGGTGTGGCTGTTCAAGTACAAGTGAGCACGATAGACAATAAATAGTCATACGAATAAAATCGGTTTACAAATTTAGCATCTAAAGGTAAATACTTATCGAATTTTGAATTAAATCCGTCAAAGAGTTGACTATTTGTTCTCTGTACTTTTGGCATACATGTAAACACGATAATTTAATCATATAATGACTTAGATAAATGAAATTTGATATGTGACAGTGCTATTAAAACTGCAGTTCTGTGTTAAATTTTGATTAATTAGTCAGTTGGAAAAAAAAAAGGCAATCACATTGCATGTTTGGTTTTCTTCACCGTACTATGAAGCACAAAACTCACATGCGGTTTTCTGAAAATAAAAATCTGAGCACTTATGGCGTTGACGGTATTACCCACTGTTCACAATTTTACGGGTTGAGGGAGGTGATACCGTCATTAGTGAGTATACTGGAAAATTGCGGAGAGACCATTATTGATAGTTAAATTGACAGAGTGGCCAACCGACCAGGAATTCCTGTAGGTCGGGAAAAGTCACGGAAATTTATTATAAAGCTGGAATTTTTTTTATAAATCTGTAATTTTTATCGTGCATGATAATGCGCTTTTTTTTTCCATAAGTAGAATGAAACATCGTTGGCAACTAATCAAAATCAAAATTTTACAGATAGTTTAAAACAGATCATGGAAGACAAAGATTAACCACCATATCTAATTTATTGCATATGTGGGTGTGATGGGTTTTCATGCATTTGTCCACTTGGAATAGTTTAATCGTTTTATTTCTTGATTAACAAAGGATGATTATGATTGTTTTTACAAGTGAGAATTCAATGATAAAGAAGGAATTTATATTACATGAAGATGGACAGTTGATGTTGTTCAAAGGATCTTTCCCACCTATGCGTCGTACATTGGGCATTTGCAGATGAATTCTTCTATGCAAGAATTCCAGTTTCGGCCTTTTTCAGAGGATCATGTCTTTTCGATTTCCGGTCACACCCTTCTCGGCTGACGTCTGTCTCTCCTCTGATGAACTCTGCCCTCTGAGTGCTGGCTAGTACCGGAAGAATGCAGCGTGCCCTTTCATGGAATTAATTTACCACACATATATGTGTAAATATATAATATTTTCGCCGAAAGTTTTTGTTTGCTTTTTTTAAAGAACGACAAGTTATCGACATAATTAGCGAAAGTTGTTTTGCATACTGTTGGAAAAGGCAGTTACTGTAATGATTTTGAGCTCTCTTTTATTTAATTATTTATTTTATTGAGCTTGTAGTGATGTTCATGTAGAGTGTAGTATAAAGCATTTCATCGCTATTAGAAAAATAAACTCTTTATTACACTAACAACTATCGGAACATCGCTGCTTAGCGCACGTATACACAGAACGGGGATTCCCCGGGAGAAGTATTAGCATAGATTGTATTAGGGAAAGTAGATAGGTAGCGCTTTAGAATGACATGAATAAAAGATGGCGCTACGATCACTACAAGCTACTTCCCCTCCCCTTACTTCTTTCGAACCTCAAATCGATCATATCATGTGTTATGAGAGCGAAAGTATGAATTTTGGGTATTCATATTCAAAACCGGTTGTAAAATATTGACCCCTTATTATAATTCCAAAACAATCTATTTTAATTAAATAAGTATTTTACAGTAATTATTTTTTTCCCTCTTCTCGGGGATCTTTTTATTGAATTATGAAGTATTGGACGTCATTGTTATTATTTCTATAAAACATTTTCTTTTGTGTTTAATTTTAAACATAATGAAAATGGATTACAAAATTCTTCATATGAATGGATGCTATGGATGACATGAAATGGACGTTATTGTTAATATTTTAACATTTTTTTTAAATTTTGTCTTCGCTTGAAATTCCCCAAATATTCAACAAAATGCTTTATAATTTAAAAATAATATTATGCATGAGAAATTAATTTGTTTGATACATTATAAGTACACATGCCTCTCGTAATTTTCTCAAAAAAAAATTTTTTTTAAGAGAAGGGCAGCATTTTTTTATGCGGTTTCCTGTATATGAAACGATTTGCCTCAAAAATTTACAAAATTCATTCCTATGATCTTTTTTGAAATTTATATCTCTAAAACATTTTTCTTTATATGTAGTAAAGAAAACAAAATTTATAGGGACCAATTCCCCCCCCTTTTTTTTCTCTATTTAACGGGTTAAACATTGAGCCAGCGTGCAAACTATTTTTTTTTATTATTATTATTATAGTTGATGAGCTAAAAGTCAATGCAATTTGATTTCATTGATCATTGATTTCATTTTCTTATTTTGATACAGAGATTTAATTTTGTATTTTTAAACGATTTCTTTTTCTGTTAGTAAAATTATTGCTCAATTTTTATTGGCGTGTTGGTAAACAGTTTGGGATACACCACTGGAAGGAAACAAATCATTTCATACCCAAGCACTCTGCCAATGTGCATATATTTTTGTATTACATTTTTCGTGAGTAAATTTGACTAACGGTTCTGAGATATGACTTGTTGGCTAAAAGGCGGTCTAGATGAGCATGTATCTTCTAGAGTTGCTTAATATATTTGCATATAAAGGAGAGGGTTTTATATAATTGAAGCGTATCTGAAATTCAATAAGTGGAAATGCATTTTTTTCTGAGAATTAAATTTTATTTTGCATTAATTTTAGTTAAAAGAATAGAACAATTTTTTAAATAAAGTTAAAAACGTATTGTGCAATAATTAAAAAGAATAAAATAAAGCAGCGATTCTCAACCTGTGGGGCGCGCCCCCCTAAGGGGGCGCGAACACACTAGAAGGGGGGCGCGAGAATATCCAAGAGAAAATATTATTTTAAAAAATTGATTAACTGACTGAAAGGAAAGCACACATACACATAGAAAACAAAATACATTTCGACATATTTAATAACTTATTAAAGTGAAACAACTTACTGAATCAAAATTTATTTAATCAAAACATACTAAATAAAAACAAATTTAATAATTATTAGTGACTTCCTGGGGCAGAGCGAAGTTTTTCGAAGGAAGGCTTAATATTAGAAATAGAAATTCTCAGTTCTGCCGAGATCTATATTTTGTCTTCAAAGAAGCCACAGCAGAAAATACAGTTTCACAAAGGTAGGATGTTGAAAATGGTAATAGAATGCGAAATGCCCTTGTTTTTAGTGCAGAAAAATCATCCTCTATTCCTGCCCAAAATTCAAATAGTGATTTATTACTAAATTGTCTTTTAGTTTCGTCACTTGTCGTGAAGTCTATGAATTTTTCTTCCTCATCAATTGAGAGCCTTCGAGAGTCTTATGAAATGGATCCCTAACTCACTCGTAACTTGCTATCAGTTTGTCGTCAGAAAGAAAATGCTTTTTAAAATTCTTTCCCAGCATGGCTAAATGATTTTCAGTGGTTACAAAAACCACTTTTACATGTTCTTCTTCAGCCTTGTAAGTTTTAGTACAATCATCCACATTTGCAAACATTGTTGGATTTCTTTGCTTTAAATTTCTGCTCCACAATTCCATTTTTTTTTTTTTTTTTTTTTTACAAAAAGTATTAACTTTATTACTCGTATCCAACATATGCGTATTTGTTTCTTGGAGTGGAAAATTCAAATTATTTAATTTCTTGAATATGCCGACCAAGTAGCTCAAATTCATCACAAATAAACCATCGCGAAAATTCTTGGCCTCCGGTATGTTTTCTTCTTCTAGGAAAATGGCGATTTCTTCACTTAATTCATAAACACGTTGCAAACATTTCTCACTTGATAACCATCTTGCCTCGCAATAAAATAGTAACGCTGAATGTACTGAACCCATGTCTTTACAAAGTACAGAAAAGATTCTCGATCTCAGATGTCTCATTTTTATATAATTTACTACGGTTACAACCATAGTTAACACAATATTCAGACCAGGACTCATTTCTTTCGAAGCCAAAGCTTCTCTGTGGATTATGCAATGTGTCCAGACGCACTGAGGCGATTTTTGTTTTACAAGTGCTTGTATACCTTGGAATCTTCCGGACATTGAACGAGCACTATCGGTGCATATTCCAACACAATTTTTCCATTCTATGTTTACCTCGTTCATGAAATCATTTAAAATAGCAAATAATGCGAGGGCCGTTGTTTTGAGTTCTATTGGTTTGCTGAAAAGCATTTCTTCTACTACTGACATATCACAAAATCGAACATAGACAATTAAATGAGCATCTTCATTACTATCCGTTGCTTCATCACGTAATCAAATTGCTTCATCATTGAAAACCATTTGTCACGCAACTTCGAGAAAAGCTGACACTGTACATCTTCAGCTATATCACCAATTCGACGAGCAATAATATCATTTGAAACAAGTACGGACTGCAGTTGTTTTGAAAAATTATCTTCTAACATAGTTTCTATAATCTCAATAGCTGCTGGTAAAATGAGCTCTTCACCAATGGTGTGTGTGAGGTTTTTTACATCTGGCTATTTTATATGAAACTTTGTAAGATGCAATTAAAGCTTTTTAATTCACAAAGTTTTTTTAAAAAATGATTTTTGCTTTTTATATGATTTTAATTTTAATTCGAAGAATTCTCTGGGTTTGTTGACGTACTCACTATGAAGCGTTTCCAAATGTCATTTAAGTTTATTAGGTTTCATGCTGCCTGCGGCCAACATTTTTGAGCAAATGATACACAGGGGCCTTTCTTCTCCATTTACTTCACCCCAAATTTACCCAAAATTTAAGTATTCATCAGAATATTTTCTTAATTTTATTTTCGGAACCACGCTCGTCTGTGTACTTGTTGATGCTTGACTATCGTCTAATGCTTGCTTACTTCCGCTTAAAAATTTATCCATGAGTCTGAATAAATCAACTGCCGTGAATATTTAATATGGTGAATTGCAATTAACACGAAAACATATATAACATACACCTTCAAGATATATTCGATAGCGATAGAAGGATCGACTCGAATGAGACTGGCTGGAATTGAAACTTGCGTTATCGAACATTTTCCTTCTTCCTATGAAAAAACATTTGCTCCGCACATGCTCGATTCCCTTCCACAAACATTGTTTATTTTTTTCACTTTTGTTTAGTCATGCTTCTGTTTTATTTCTATTATTATTTGAAAAAATGTATTCCCAGTTTCTAAATGTAGCTCACCCCGTCTAAGTTAACTTTCATTAACGAATTTTTCTACTTTCATATTCTTTTAACGTTATCTCCCTTTTTGGCTTTCATTTCAAATATAATCTTTAAATTTTCCCCGCTTTCATTCGCTTCATTTGCTTACCGTCCGCTTGTCCAAAATGCAAGATTTGGTTTCTCGACAGCGTTGGCTCGCTTTTACTCTTGTTTTGGCAGTTAGTTAAGAATAATTTAAAAACAGAATACAAAATATACATTATTTTTGTATATATTTTATTGTAAGTGGGGGGGGGGCGGGCATAATATTACCACAACAAAGGCATAATAAACGTAACAATAATATTAGTAAAAACTATACAACAATGAGAGAGTATTTTGATTTGTTAGCTGTACATCAAAGCTGCGAAATTGTCAAGTTGGTGCTGAAAATTAGAGAAATCGATAGAGTAATTGAGACTGAGGGCTCTTTCAAAGTCTTATTTTACTTTATCACTTGAAACAGAGTGGAAGGAGTAGAGACCGTTAATGGCGTATAGAGGAGCCATAAGCATTCACATGAAGCAAAATATTTTCGAAATCAGTACAATGGTTGTGGTTCCAGTTTTAAAGAAATGCTGATGATAATGCCACGACTAAATTTCGCAACTAGACACTAAAACAAAGGGAGGAAACCATAAGAAATTTCTCAAAATTTATGTAATCCTTCTCGTTAATTTTAATTCTTTCACTTCTAATCAAAAAGAGTTCATTTTGCTTAACACTCAATTCCTAACAATGATACAAAATTAGATCTAGAAAATCATATAAAAATTCTCAAAACGTAAGCTCTTCTTATAAAGAGTACTTATTTAGAATTTCACCTAGAGCTTCTTTTAAAATTGTATTTCGTGTTATCCCTTTTCTTCCATGACACTTTATGCTGGAAAAACTATGATTGAAATTGGAATAAAATTTAAATAATATAAAAAAAAATTGTAATAATATGAATTACATGTTACTTGCTACATTTAGATGGTAATAAACTTACATCCTAAATAATAAATAACTAATGCTGTGTGGCTAATAGTATAGAGATATCTGTTATTACCACGAATTCGTATTAGAAAATTAAATTAATCAAATCAACAAGGATTTGAATCTCCATAGATTTAACATATGCTAGTCTTGCACGCGATTTTATTTGCATTAAATAGAAATTCCAACCCATAGTATTCCAATCATTCAACCGAAACATACTTTATTTTCTGTTTTGAGATCCATGATACTGTGATTACAAATTGAAACGAATAATTTATAAGATTTCGTTCCATCACATTAGAAGTAGGAGGCTCTCATATAGTAACAATTTAAATTTTGAAATTATTGATACTAGGAAGTCTATTTAAAAGAAACGCTGCGATCGCCTACTTAATCCGAAATAAAAGCATTTTCCCTATTAATTAATTTAGATGAAAACAAATACTTTTCAATCTTTTTTATGTGATAAATATCAAATAAATATAGTTGCAAACCTTTATTTTTTGTTCTATTTTTATAATTAAAAAAAGGAGAAAGTGACAGTGATTTCTTTTTGTTTCAGTTTATTCTCTAAATAGGATGGACATTATAGTACCCAAGCATTCAAATTTCGATTTAAAACGGAATAAAAAGTGAAAAATTATTCTTGACAAATACATCGTTTTTATTTTTCTTAATTTAAATTTAAAAAAGTTGAACTTATTCAATTAAAACTTTTAAAAACAGAAAATAAATGTATTAATTCCTTATACAGTGAGCACTTTTAAAGACTGATAAACACAAAATCATCAAACAAGAGTTAAAAAAAAAAATTTTAAGCATTATCATAAAGATCTATGAGCGGAACAATATATTAATTATTACTTTCAAATGCGATCAGTCTGCTTCCAAAAATGTTCGAAAACAACGTTTTTTTTAAACGCAATTACAAAGAGGGAATTATTTTCTAGCTCTGAGCGAATCATTTTAAAGATATTGTTAAAATATTTTTCACCTAATTTAATTTATGAATGAGAGCTTAACATTAAGCCGTTAAGTATATAAATAATAGATGCTAATTAATTTCCTTATTTTAGCGTTAATTAAATTAACGGAAAGAAATGTAAAGCTTTCTTTGGACCTCTATTTCATTTAAATATAAATGATAACTGCCGGTGAAGAGCAAAAATTAATTAAACATTTCAACAGTCAATCTGTTCAGCAATCTAACTTTATATCTTCTGAGTGAAAATAAAACATTGCATTTTTTAAAGAAAGCAGAATTCAAATTAAATTAAAATTGTCTGATCTAAAAATAAATATTTAACTAATTACGATATTATAACGGTAGTTAGAGCTCGTGTTCATACGAATTAGATCTAAAAATATAAATAAATATATGGTCCCTCAAAAAGTGGGCATTCCAAATCGACTTTCGTATTTTTATAATTTGTGTGTGTCTTTCTAAAACTATTTAGGATATGAGCCTAATTTCTGGGATTCTGGCATTTTAGCATGTCAGCTTTGCTCCCATTTTTGGTACATCTGAGGGAGGGGTCTGACTTTCGTCCAAGTATTGATCCCTCGTGACAAGAAAATCCCCCCAAACAATGAGGTATTTGAAAAAAAGAATTAATATCAATAAAGTAATGACAATAAATTCACAAAAATAATAAGCAAGTTATTATTTCAAAATTCATATCTAAGCAAGACCACATCAAAATTCAATCAAACCACTATAAGTCTATATTACACTGTAAAGCCAAGAAATGTCATTAAGATCATTGCCTGTAATTCAGAAAATGCAAATGGTTTCGGAAGGACAGTATTATTATTTTCGTGCCTTTATGACTCTCACATGAAATGATAATAAATACACTGTCCACACACCCCCACCCTTGCGTTCTCGAGCAGCGCCGCAGCCCGGGACTTCTATTCCGCTTGCATATTTGTCGCTAGGTTATTGCCGCGGCCGAATGATTTTTTTTTCTTTTGCTAATTATTGAAATTCAGAACAATGGAGTAAAAATGTAATAAATGTTTATAATTTAAATCATCTTATCCTTGAAACCACTTATATTTCATTAGTTCAGGCTTAAGTATTTTATTTATAAAAAGAAAAATTACTTGGCGAAACTAATTAGGAAGGTAAAACAAAGATTGCTTTAACGTGAAGAGTATGCACCTGAGAATATCAACAAAATGCTATCACATTTCATACAAGAACATTTCAAATGAAAATTAAGTCAAGAAATAAACAAGTATATAATGTAACCTATCCATAGTAGAAATATTTTCTACCACTATTTTTAAAAAGAACAAGTAAATATAGAATTTCCGAGACCATATACTATCATACTTACTTGGCGTCGGAAATGCCCCGATCATGAAGGGGGCTTTCCCGATCTGAGGCCGTCCATTGCACTTAGGACGGCTGACGTTCGCCACTTCTGCAAAGTGTAGTTGTTTGGGGCGCATAATTTTTGGACTCGGGACTGCGTTCGCGCTGCTCCCGGCTATGTTAATAATAGAACACACTTAACATGACTTGCCCGAATCTATGTCAGACAGAGAAGAGTATTTCATTGATACTTCCGAACGTGTATTTGTATTTACGATTATGTTATTTTTAAGTCAATTCACCGAGTTTCTCCAACCGATCGCAGCGCCACTCGTTCTTGGAATGTTCGGTGGCTGCTAGTATGATTTGATTTACAAAGCACATCACGTATTTCGACAGCATACATTTTACTTTTAATTATCTAGTAAATTAATTATCTAGATTGAGTACTGTTCCTATACATCGTTTATGAAATGTATAATGATATATCTCGGCAAATGTATTAAATTACGTGATTGTATTTTGTTGAGTGTTAGAACTACGTCTTACAAATCTTTGAAAATTGCTTTAGAGCAAATATATCTATATGTTTTAAAACATACAGATGTTATGGTTTAATTGAATGAAAAATTTGTAATAAATGAATTTATAAAATGCGTTTTCTTTTTTCACATTATCTAAGGAACTCTGACTATTAATGTGCATGCACTCTGACGATTTGAAATGCTTTCCATATGTAGTGGCATATGATTCATAAAAGTGTGAAGAATTAAGTCGCTTTTTATCTTTAATTGAACAGTAATGCACATTGGCACTGAATAAATTATTTTCCTTTTTAAAAAATGAATTTTGAATGATTTAATGCCGTTTAGAAATCTACTACATTATTTTATCAATCCCATTAAGTATTAAAATATTTTCAATATCAGCTGTAATTACTCTTTCGATTATTTTTTTCTCTTTTGCTTTCGATTTTTATAAAGATGAAGCCTGTTGGATTTAAACAACAAAATGATCCTGTAGCGTAATAATATACAAGTGATAATTGCTTTATAAATTTACTGCATTATTTAGTCCAAATCAATAAGTATAGCATTTAGTATTTTCATTAATTTACAACGAAAAAATTCATGATATAATTAAAATTAAAAAAAATACTAAGAGTACTGAAAATTAATCAAAATCCGGTTGCCTCATTTTTCTTTCTGCGGAAAGATCACAAACTTTTATGTTGATATATGTACGAAAAAAATATTTTTACCCCTTGAATTTATTTATTTTGCATGTACAGTCCGACAAAGAAAGTATTTTATCTCTATTGCATTTTTCTATAGATGTACTATGATATTTTAAATTAGAAAATTGAAAAAAAATTGTGTTTTCTTTAGTTACTGTATTTTATTCTTAGACTGAGCTCTTTCAATTAAGAGTCAAAATCCTGAATGCAATATTGCGGTTGCAGAAAATTTGAAACAGCTGTCTGAGATTCTTTACTTTCGGAAGTAAAAGTTTTTTTTTTTAATTGAATTTCGAAAGATTTCAATTAAATTTAGACACTAAAAATAATTTTAAATGATTTATTGTTACTTAAATGAATTTTTCTTCATTTTCTTATTTAATTTGAAGTTTTTAGCTCTCAAAAAAATTTGTACCTGATGGAAGGTTCAATTCTCTATTAAAAACTATGTAACTAACATCTCTATTACTGTCCTTGATGCTCATAAAAAGAACTCAAACTCATTAAATAAAGGCTCATTTAGCGGACTGTGATTCACTTTTAATCACACTCATTAATTTGACGAGAGTCGATGGTACACACATATTTTCCCGGCTGCTCGCCACACTTTTTTACACCAAAACTCTTTTCATACAGATGGCGCGACGGTAGTATGCGCAGATGTAATTACTACGCTTTTTCACATTTCCTTGAAAGACATGATAATTCAAAAGTTGTTTTCTGTTTCTGTGTATATGCAGCAGAGTGAAACAGGAACTGAGAAAAAGTGCAATCCCTTAAAGGACCTGAAGCACAGAAGAAATGTTTAGGGACAACAAGAGAGAGAAGAATTGTGCATATGTCCCGATTCTGATTCTAAGATATGGGGACAGCAACATTTAAACTGATTAACAGCAAAACGAAAGTTTCCCATTAGGTTCGTTTCTTAGGCGATCGTCATACTTTTTTTTCTTTCTTTCTTTTTCTGTGGCATATGCATTTTCTAGGTCTATATTTCAACTTCTAGACTTCGGCGTTTTTTATACCTTCCTGTTGCGTTTCAAACCAGATTTTTGTCGGTAACATTTGGTGATGCAATCATTTTTCAATGTTTTTTTTACCTTGTAATTTGTTTACCATAAGCTAGAAATATTACAAAAATTGAACTCAGAACTTTGAAACAAGTATTTTAAAGAATTTGTCGTTACAAAAAATTAAATTTCTTTTCTCCAGCAAGATAACGCTGTAAGCTATTATTGCATAACTGAATTATTTTCATCATCATCTCTCTAACTCGTGCAATTTCATAAAAAGATCATGTTCCTTAATCAGTCCCATTTGATTTAACGAAATGCCTTTTAAGTTAACGAGTATATATATGATGCATTAACAACATCATGTACAGGAGAGGAAAATTAATGTTTTGCATTTATTTTGAAGAAGAAGGAACCATTTCAATAACTCTTGAGAGTCATTAGAATTGAATATAAAAACGAGAAAAATATATTGTTCTTTTAATAAAAATGTATTTTTAGCAGCAATAATAGAGAAAAACTAAGAACAGAAATCTTACACAGTTACGTTTTATCCCTTTAAACAAAAATCTATTCCGCATGCTTAACACAATTGTTTTGACTTCAATTCACAAAAGTAAACAGCCTCATAATTGATGTTTTTTCAAAGGTTTTTGAACAAATATATTATCTGGCTGTGGATGGCTTGTAAAATGAAATATTATGAGGTATTGAAATAATTGAGATATTATTTTGAATATTTCTGTTTCTTACACCCTGCATTTGGAGGGAAATATGCCACCTCATGTCCATGCCATATGTGGGGGGAAATGATAAATATTTATTAATTTCAGAATTATGAAATTATTTTTCCTCGTGAGAAAATATGATAAGTGCTGCTTGTTAAGGGACGAATAGCTATTCTTATTAACAAAATTTTAATCAGTTTCTGATTTACTAATTGAATTTTTCAGCACTGTCTAAATATAATTTTTAACCCTTAATTGGGGAGGTGAAATTTTAGGACTTAACTGGGGAGGTGCGGTCTACGAGACCGCATTTCATTTGCACTCAAATTAAATTTTCTAATGAATGCATTAGTATGAAAAACTGCCAACATATTTTTCAGATATTTTTCTTGATATATAGATATGTTTTAGAAACTTTTCGAAATATATTATCATTGAAAAAAGTAAATGCGTGGGAACATACGTTTTCTTCTGAAATTATATGTTGCAATAAATAATATTCTTGAAAAAGCATATTACTTGTTACTTTTTAAATCATATTTATTTTTACAATATATGAAGGTATATAGAAGACAATATAATTTAAAATTCAACAATTATATGAAAAATAAAAAAAATGGCAATGGGTAAAATTGGCCCTTTCTTTATCGGCTTGTGTGATTTTCATCGCACGGTTTTCTAGGGCATTTTAAATATACAGGTTAAGAACTAGTATAAAAATCAACCTATAAATTCTGTATATATATATACATATATATCATGGTATATTAATATATTTTATAAATTTTTCAAAATACGTTATCATTAGAAATATTAATTATATTTGAACATACATATCAAAATCAGTTGAATGCAAACTTTCATCGAAAAACTCTTCTGTACAATTATCCTTATCACTAAAATCACTTTCTGCTTCATTTAAAAGTGTCTGGAGCACTACTTCATAAAAGGATCAGTAAACTGGATGATATTTCGGGGTCCAAATTTCAGCGCCATCTGCTAAGTTTTGTTTATCCCTGGGACACTAACAGGGAGATGTGGTCTTAGAGACCGAGCTCGAAGAAACAGCTGAATTATTTAAAAAAGCAGCTGCTGAAATCGGTTGAAAAAGTGCACGTGTATTGAAGGTCACAAAACAGGAAGCTACAGGATCAATCCATTCAATTGAACTAAAAATAGAATAGGGGTGACAGAAAATCCATCGCTAGCGGTCTCACAGACCGCACGTCCCCAGTTAAGGGTTAAATATCTTTTCTCATCAACATTGTGTTACGGATTTACTCTTCCGTCGGGGTTCTTTTTGGTTTGTTGGTCGATGAAATAAACAGTCCTTTAGTGACAGACAACGACTTTTATTAACACGAAGACGACAAATATACAGCTGAGACGAACACAAGAAACACACAGCAGCACACTACAACAAACAGTAGTCCACAAGTAGTAATCGGTAGCAATAGCAACCACAGCACACAAAGCGGTCAGACAGAATTCAGCAGAAGGGGCGAATTCACGTTGCTTCACTCTACAGCCTCTCCAAACGTCTGCAAATCTCTACTGTCTCCAACTGTCGTCTCACTACTACACGACTGGCTATTCCACAAACGACACGATGCTGCTCACTCTCACAGCTGAATTCGGCAAATGCTTGAGCACTCCGCTGGACTGATCCAACTACTCACCGTAGACTCTTTACACGACTGATTTCGGCTTTAATGATATGTTTAACGGAGCGCCTAGCCCCTAGGGTTGGGGCTTAATCTCCGGTAGATGAAAGACTTTTTAAGAATCCTGCTTTCTATATTTGGCGTGATCATCTTCGCAAAAAAGTCCGATGAATTGACTTAAGTAGTATTAGCAGGAGATGAGGTGGGAAGTGCTTGACGAAGCTAAGGTTTCTATTGGCTATCAGGATGTGCAACAAGGATTGGGAAAACGCTGCCGAGCAATTTATTAAGTATATGAAAAAATTAAAGTAGGATAAAATAAAATAGAAAACAAAAAGTGGGGGGGGGCTAAAGCAGAATATTACGGGGTCTTTTAATACATAGATTAGGAGTATATTTAGGAATATCAAGAACTGCTTTATTATCATGAGTCAATATTCTTAAAAAAAATTTCTGCAAGTTTTTTAATAAATTTCTTAAGTGGCGGGTAGTCAAGTGCTTTGTACATGTTAGTGTTTGGCATATACCAATGACAGTTACAGAATCTTCTAATAAGATTATTTTGTTGGATTTCAATAATTCTTAAGTTTGATTTAGCAGCGTATCCCCAAACCGGACATGCGTAAGTTAAAACTGGACGCAGATAGGCAATGTAAATAAGTATTTTGTTGTCCCTATTCATTTTGGAGTTTCGAGAAATTAAGGGATAGAATTTACAAGTTAGGTCTCGAAACTTCTTTTTAACATAAATAAAGTGGGGTTTCCAAGTAAGTTTATTATCAAGAATATGACCTAAATATTTACATTCCTTAGACCATGGGATATTTTGATTTTTAATTTTAATTGACATGACTGATTTCGGCTTGAGACTGCCGGTCTTTTATAGTTCCCGGAGGCGGACCGAGAAGTTTCTGAACCAATCAGTCTCATCTTGGTTCCAATTGGCTGACTCACTAAAATTCTAGAAGTTTCCAGTAATATCTATTTTGTCACCAAAGTCGCCAAATTTATCGCCAAGCTAGTCGCCAAGCCCTGAGATCACAGATTCTGCATCTGATCAGCATCCAACGGATTCCAGTGATTAAGCCAACAAAGCTAGGAAGCAGCATCATAGATTTGTAACATTTATTACTATTTCATAGAATGAGACAATCGATTCACTTGGTTTCTTGGTTTGATGAATTCAAGACGAAGAAATGAACGGCTTTCAGCATTTGAGGAAGAATACATTTCCTTAAGAATTGCAATGACTTGCATGATCAATGAGCTTTCATTTTAAATGTTTCAAGAATTAAGTCTGATTATATGTATGTACTCAAATTTCAAATTACTAAATACATAACTTATTAACTAAAAATAAAAATTAATGAAATCAAAAACAAAAATTAAATACGTTCAAATAATGATTGAATATATTTATGTTAAATAAAAATATATTTACAGTAGTTCGAAGAAGGCACAACAGCTGACCAGTGAAGGTTTCCATAAAGAGTAATATGCCCTGAAGGTATGCTATAACTGAGACTATCAGACTCCCAAAATATTAAGACATGATTTCGTTCTGATCGCGTCAATTTCATAAAAACTAAATTGTGTTTTTATTTCGAACTATTTAAAAAACAACAACAACAAAAGAAAAACAACAATTTGTTTTAAAGTTGACCCCCAGGCCAAATTTGACATTCGGAAGTTAATTATTTTTGATAATATGTTTTTGTCGTTGTTACTTGTGTCACTTTACAAGCCCGCTGACAGATCTGTCAGCGATTTAAGCCGAGTGAGCGTCTTTTATTTTTTCAATAGCGCCAACTAGGACCAAGAGTACGACTTAGATACTTCATGCACCACAGTCGCTTCCACAACCCCATTTTACATTTAAAAAGATATAAAACAGAAATGTTATAGACAATTACTTTTCTGTTTTGTGCTACAGATTTTTCAAATTGATCTTGAGATCAATATGAAAAATCTGAAGGAATATTATTGCGGAAAGAGATGATCATTATCACCCATTATACGAAATTACGAGGCAAATTATTCTATGGAAAAATCGGTTTAAGAGGAATGTCTGTTAAGCAGCGGAGCATCTAATGGTAATTGTTAAAGAATCTTTTATTTATAGATAGCGGAAATAATACAAGTATTCTAGTGGTAATTTCTATTTCATATTTACTGATATATATATTCGTGATAAAGCGAAGTTATGGAGCTATAACACTGCTTTGATTATAGAAAAGATTCTTTAGGTTAATTACTATAATTTCTGCATGAAACAATAGGCTGAAAAGTTTCCGATGAAGAGCTACTTTTAATATAATAATCTTATTCCTGTAAATCCATGCCAATATTATAAGAATTTGTTTTTTGCATCCTCAATCGATACAACAAGTCTGCAAATTATCTCTTACATCATAGGACAAATAATGAAATTTCATAAATTCCACCAATTTAGAATTAAATTGTTCCATTTATCAATTTCAAATAAGTGGTGAAAATAATTACGCGCCGAGTAATTTAATATGACAAGAATTCTCTAAATTAACAAAGGTGGCATACTAAATAAAATTTTTCTTTAATAAGAAGTTGGAAAATTAGTCATATGTAAAATTTATGTTTAACAAACTAAGAATCTGGTTGACCTTAATTTGTGCAAATTGATGTTTTAAAGCATATTTCATCTCTTAAAGCAAAATTTAATTACTTTAATTTAAAATTAGATTTAAAATATTGATAATAGCTGTCGACAGCGCCACTGTGAAGAAGACCGTCCACGTTAAAAAAAAACTGAAGTGAACGGACTGTTCACAAGCCTGCGTGCCCTTGTTACATCAATGTAAAATATGTTTCGTAACTGATTGTATATAAGCATTGTACATAGCCATGTTTTGAGTATGAATTGATAAAAATAAATTGCGTCTAAATCAAATAAATATTTTAAAATGCAAGTGACTGTATTTGCTGATGGATTTTATCATCTTTTGGAGTAATTCCCCAAATTAAAGAAGAAATCGGGAAGATTTAAAAGTCCTGATATATCAAAACACTTCTGAAACGAGAGCAGATGTAACATTTGTTTCGTCCGCGACAGGAAACTTTTATCTGGTGAGTGATTTATAGAATATTATTTGCATTTGAAATCATGGATGCTCTTAAAATGAAGCGAAAGTCGTTAAGAACTTCATTTACCAATGTAGAGAGAAATTTGGCGCAACTCTTGGCGATACTTGAAACTGACGCAAGGATATTGATAAACTTCACTCATTAAATTCAGAACTAGAGGATAAATTTTCTCGTTTGGATGAGATTCAAAACGAAATATCCTCATTACTTTTAGAAGAGAACACGGCCGAATACGAAACCGATTTCGAAGCGGCTGAAAATTACCGAGATAGATATCTCGAACTGAAATCGAAAGGGGCGACATTCTTGAATAAAAATTCCAGATGTGTTTCAGAATGTTCCTCAAAAAATAATGCTGCGATATTCAAACTACTGAAATTTGAATGAAAGAAATTTTCTGGGGATTCGAAAGAATTCCTCACATTTTGGAGTATTTTTCTAAAATTCATGAATCTGATGAGTTCGCATGAGAATCGCATGAGTTATCTGAAATCGATAAATTCCAGTATTTATATCAAGCGATGGTGCCTGAATAAAAAGCTGCAAGATTGGTTTCCAGTTTTCCAATAACATCTGAAAATTATTCTAAAACGGTTCAACAGCTGAAAATAAGATTTGGTAGGGAGGATCTTTTATTACTGATCTATGTGCGAGATCTTCTTTCTCTGGTTATGAAGAATGCTACTGCCAGAATGCTACTGCTCCTGATTTATCGAGCCTCTACGACATGTTGGAAACGAAACTAAGAAGTTTGGAAAGCTTGGGACGTACAAAAGAAAAATTTGCGGACTTTCTGGATCCTCTTGTCGAATCATGTCTACCTGAAAGTGTTCTACGTGCCTGGGAAAGGAGCCGAGTTTCGGAAGATAATGATAACTCTAAAAGTCAAAGATCTCTCGAAAAATTAATGTGTTTTATACGTCATGAAGTTGAATCGGGGGAGATGATAAGCTTAGCTCGAGATGGATTTGGTAAAAATAATATAGTCAAACGAAATAATAATGAAGTTATAGTTGCAGATATCCCGGATGTAGCGACGACAGCCATGTTAGTAAGTACAAATGCTTCTCATGACGGGATACCCAAAGGTAAGTCAAAATTTTGTATTTTGTGAGAAATCTCATTTGAGTTCCGATTGCTTTTTGGCTCAAAAAGTGTCTTATAATGAAAAGAAGCAAATATTGTTTAAAAAGGATATTTGCTTTAAATGTTTGAATTACGGCCATACAAGTAGAAAATGCAGAGTTAAACTGAAATGTTTAAAATGTAATAAGCAGCATGTAACTTTAATGTGTTCTGATAAAAATGAAATTCATTCATTTAAAGTTAATGAAAGTAGTGAAGTTGCAAATAATCTGTCGAATAATAATTATGATTATAAAGTATATTTGCAGACTATCTGTGTAGAAATTGTAGGTCAGAGAAATAAAATTGGAGACTGATGTCGTTCACAAGCGACAGTACAAGAGAGAAAGAGATTGATAAATGTATCCCCATCTATACTACCCTTCACCTGGAGCATGAGACAGTGTAGATTTCAGCATTTTACACACACGTACACACATACACTCACATCTATATATAGTTTTTTAAAAATAAATACTTATCCTTCCTTTTTAAAGATGCGATTTTTCTGAAACATTCGGCATGCTTTCAAAATATTTGATGCCGACAAAGTAAAAAGCGTATTTTCAACGATAACAAAACAGAACAAAAGAAAAAAATTCTCAAGTTTTTATTTACTTTTTTTTTTCGAGGGATGAACTGCTTGCGTTAAATGAAAGACTGGGACAGTTCTTAAATTTCCCGAAACAATCAATAATTTGAATATTGTATCTATTAACGAGTCATATGTAACATAAACTTATTACCTACAACATGCATTGATTATAACATATATCTACTATTCATAGTTCAAATACAGTTTTTTCTCTGAGTAAAGGGTAATTATGTGCAAGTCTGCAACGAAAAAAAACCACTGCCGATTCAACAGTACGATATAGATTTGGTTCAGTAGTACGATATAGCTCCTTCATTTCTGTTGATTCCATTTCTTTTATAGAATGCACATTTTTTGCATGCCTTTTCAAATTGAATTTTGAGGAAAAATATTTTTTTACATATCTCTCAAAAAAAAAAAAATTTTTTTTCATTAACCGAAGTCATTTTACTGACGTTAAATCGCACAATTTCAAAAAAACAACAACAACAACAAAAACAAACAAACAAACAAAAAAAAAAAACGATAAAGGTTTTGAAGTCGAACAACACTGAAAAATATAAACGATAACCATGTTTGCATAAAGTTCAATGCGTGGGGAGCCTGGATTTTCTGTGATAATCGCGTTTTGAATTTGTTAACCAGCACAAGCATCCGTTCATGGATTTTTCAAAATTTTTATTTTGTAGTTTAATTAAAAAATAAAAAAAAAGAAGTTTAATGTTTCCAACATAATATCCAAGCATATTATAGCACACTTAATATTTTTTACACCATTTTTTTAGTTTAAAATGTAGGCTTTTCAATTATATCAATTTAGTTTGAATAAATACATTTTAGTTTTAGTAATTTTTGGCAAATTACTTTTGGGCACAGTGTGTAACAATGATTTTTTTTTTTATTGTACTGGAATTCAAAGTGATGTCATTGTATCATCAAATCATTGAGTCACTTTAAATGTGTTTATATTGAGATACCCCCCCCCCCCGCTTTCTTTAATTTAAAATTCCGGTTTAAAGCTGTTTATTGAATTAGATTCGTGGTTTGATGAGTCTTGTTAAATTTCGAAACAATGTGGCATATTTTCTAGTGTTGACTTCAAAAAATACTTTTAAAAATGTTTCAACTGGTAGTTTTTTATTTTAATTTTACTTCTAACTACAGAGCTTTCTCTCTCTTTCTCTCTTTTTTTTTTTTTTTTTAGCTTCATAAATTTGTTTTTGTTATTTATGAAACAAATTGTTAAAGCATTTTCATTTCTTCTTATAATATATAACGTTTCACTATAATTTTTTAAAGTGAAAATATTTGCTTATAGATTAAAAAGCAGGTTTTTATTAAAATTTTCAGAACATTTATTGTTCAAAAAAGGCCTTTATTAAACTTCATAAATAAGAAGATATAAGTTTTCATTTTTTTTTATTTTTTTATTGTCCGTCAATTTCTAACTGCTGCTACTCTTCTCTTTTAAAAGAAATGACCTAAAAAACTCATTTAGAATGTGACATTGTACTGTCGTCAATTTTGTGGCAGTTTTGCCAGTCTCATGATGGTAGCCAATCAGAAATGATTTAGTTTCTAATTTTGTAAGACTGCTAATAAAATGACTAAATATATTGAGATAGTGCAGGAGAAAATTTACACTTTCCATCCTAGCTATGTTGAATCTAATTTGTTGCGTATATAAAAATCAAGTACATTTTTTTTTTTTTTTTTTTTTTTGTCATGCTATTATTTGCTGCTATTTCACTAACGACATTTTCAGGAATGGCGTATCCATCTTAATGAACTAGTAATTTGTTAATTTTAAGAAATGCCGAAAAAATAATAGATCTTTGTTGTTAATCTTATATAAGATGACTTAATTTTTTAGTATTAATAGTTTTTCATTTTTACGATCATTTTAATTTTTTTGTCAAGACCAAAAAGATATTCGTTTTACAATAGAAAGTATTACTAATTTGTATTATAAAGACGCTGTTCAAATACAGAAATAAATATACATTTTTTTTTAATTTTTAAAGATTTAAAATATCTTAAATTTTTTTTTTCAATAAAAACTGTACACTATTATTGTATCTGCGCATACTATCGTCGCGCCATCTGTATTAAAAAAGAGTTTTGGTGTAAAACAGTGTGTAGAGCAGGGGTGGCGAACCTCTATGGATCAGCATGCCATTTTTACTAAAGAAATGTTTATTGAGGTACATACGTGCCTTCAAATAGTTTTGATTTGTGATTATCAAGAAAATAATAAAGCTAAATACTAACAACTCAAAAATCCTTATTTACTACGAAAAGATGTATTTTGTACTCTACAGTAGTAAAGTTTTTAGTTATACGGGTAATTCAACTTAAAGTAACATTAGTGCGACTTCTACTGTTGCAGATTGGATGACAAATAGCTTATATTAGGATTGTAGGATGTTACTTTTAGCAGAATGCACGCTGAATTGGAGTAATCTGCGAAACGGTTTCTAAGCGAGTTTTTAATGTTATACATCTCTGAAAATAATGACACGCAGGCAGAGATAGATGAAAAATTCCATGTTTCGAAAATTTCGTTACTGGCATTTTTACTTATATTCCTTATTAATCTTTCTGTTTAAACTTTTTTCTTGTTTCAATAAATTTTTGAATCCATTTTGAACTAGACTGGAAATCAATCAATTACATTTCAGATTTTCCAATTTCCAAATGAATCGGAATAAGTTCAGTTTATCCAATGAAGTCACATCAGGGTTCGTAATAAACTTGAGCGTTTCCGATAATTCCTTTAACTGAGAAAATCTCGCTGAAAATTCCTTGATGGAAGAATCAATTACGGAAATAAATTTTTCAAAAACTTTTTCTATGTCTAGTTTCTCATTTACTTATAAATATTTGATATTTTTTTTTCAAGTTTGGGAAGTATTTGTAGTTTCTTATAATAATATCGTTTCTGAAAACATGCAGTTAGCGTCAAAAGAGCGAGTGAGATCCATCATGACGATAATTGTTTTATACGTGCCTTTAAGCTTTATGTTCAATTCATTGAAATGTTGGCATATGTCTATAAAACACACCAATTTTGAAAGCCACATAACATCCAACAACTGTGAGTATTTGCCCATCATTTTGCTGAAACAGTCTGATTTCTTCTAAGCAATCAACAAATATTTGAAGTACGTTCCCGCGGCTCAACTAGTGAACATTATTATACTGTAGTGATCGTAGCGCCATCTTTCATTCATGTCATTCTAAAGCGCTATTTATCTACTTTCTCTAATACAATCTATGTTAATACTTCGTCCGGGGAATACCTGTTCTATGTATACGTGCGCTTAGCAGTGATGTTCTGATAGTTGTTAGTGAAATAAAGAGTTTGTTTTTCTAATAGCGATGAAATGCTTTATACAACACTCTACATGAACATCACCACAATACCATTTAGCCATTACACACCGAGTTGACTTCATCCAACAAAGCATCAAACTTTCGCTTATTTAAAGCCTGCGACGATATGAGGTTGACTATTTTGTGACTAACACCATTACATTATCAAGAGATGTTAAACCATTCTTAGCACACAATGGTAGAGAATGGGAATATGCGCACCGCGACTGATCACTTGCATTTGTTCGTAATACTTCATAGCGAACTTTGTTATTTTGAACTAAAATGCAAATCGTTTTGATCGGCGGCGTGCCCAAAATATTGTGTCCTTGCCATCATTGGCCATCCCTGGTGTAGAGCATCAAGCAGCCGGGAAGAGATGTGTGTACCATCGGCTCTCATCAAATTAATGAGTGTGATTAAAAGTGAATTACAGTCCGCTAAATGAGCCTCTATTTAATAGTTTGAGTTCTTTTATGAACATCGACGACAATTATAAAATAGAAAACATCTTATACTGAGAAAATACGCTGAT
Organism: Argiope bruennichi; assembly: GCF_947563725.1. Taxonomy (NCBI): domain Eukaryota; kingdom Metazoa; phylum Arthropoda; class Arachnida; order Araneae; family Araneidae; genus Argiope; species Argiope bruennichi. Next base: position 116,357,292 of record NC_079162.1, read on the forward strand.
TTACGTATGCATATATGTAAAAAGGTGCTTCAGTTTTTTTTTTTTTTTTTTTTTGGCTACGTTGCGTTTAAAAAGTGTTTAAAAGTTCTTAATTTTTGCAGCAGTTCCTCACTACACACCCTATAAATACGGATTAATTAGGCCCCATAGTAAATTATATCTATTAAATTTATTGTATCTTTATGTATTACACACACAGATGTTTACACACACAGATATTCAGATAGCAAATCGTCAGTCTGTTGGTGAATTTGGCACAAATTGTTGATAACTACAAGTTTACAATTTTTGTAATAAAACCCTTTGCATAATGTCTTCCATTTAGCTTTATAAATCTTTAAGTTAGGGATGACGAATATTTTACGAGTGGTTATTACGTAACCAATATCAAAAAGTCACAAATACCAGTGATCAATACTTTTCAAAGAGGGGTGTGATTCCAATCCTTGATACGATCTTAACTGGTGATATTTCGACTACAGGTCTTGGATCACGATAGAAAGTAACAATCGATACGATTTCTCCAATGAAAGCTCTCGAACAAAACAGAAAAGGAGAAATCTATGAATGGGTTGAAAAGTGAACGGACCGGTTATTCTTGGAATTATCGTATCATTGAAGAGCATATCACTGAAATTTATCGGAGCGATGACTTCACTGGAAAATGTGAAGTCGCCGCTCCGTTTCATGCGAGTGGCCTTGACTTTCCGATATTCGCATTTGACGATGCACTATTCCATAAAGATCATTTTTAATTGCTTGTGACTTGACTTTAATTACTTATATTGCTTGTGACTTGACTTTAATTACTTGACTTTAATTGCATATATTCTGTTTACTGTTGGCGCCATCCATTGGTAGAATATAGAACTAAAGTAAATATTTTAAAGAAATGACATATATATTTAATTCAAATTTTTCAGAAAAGGGTCTACTCCAATAAAGAAATTAAATAAATAGTTTTGAAAAAAATAAAATTGAAGAAGTAAGCTGAAATGGATAAATTAATTCAATCACACATTACTTAAATTAGTAAATTAAGTATTAATTACAATTAATAAATTTTATATTTAATACTAAATAATAATTTTTAATTAATAATATGATTGAAATAACAGGTATTTGGAACAAAAATTTAGAAATAACAATAGCAAAATTATTTGTTATTCAAAAAAATCTTGGATTATGCATCTTTACTTTAAGTCATTCTTTTCACATGCACGCAAGAGGATCTCCTGTAGGCAGATTTCATCCACGATTTTGGTGCAAAATCCCAACATCTTGTCGGCCATTTCATGTCTGTGCTATTGTGTTCATAGAGAGAAACTGATGGTAGGCAAAATTCAAGATATGGTTTTTCTGAAGCTGAAATGTGAAGATTTATCGAAGTGTTGTGGTGGGATGTTTTCAGTATTACAAAAATTTTTCTTTGTACTCTTTGTATATGAGAAATTAACAAATGACTTTGTCAAATTAATTTTTAAAATAAAGATCTGAATGCCCTCTGCACTAATCACATAACTTTCTGGTACAATATGTGATGTGTTTTTGCTCTTTCTGTTGCTTTAATTGGGAACAAAATTAATATAGCTACGATATTTTTTATAAATTTTCATAAGTTTGAATTTGTTGTTAAAAACCAATTATTTAATTCTAGTATATATTTTTCTTAATCTGAGTAGAGAATGGCAGATAAATGTGACTACTAGAAATTCATTTAAAGAATAACTCTCTTCCGAGGGAAAATCGTATTTACTTGTATTTAGATCGCATTGAATGCACATAATTAATGAATCTCTTCTTTTCTTTGGAAATACAAAGGTGCTAAGTACATAGATTATCCTGAGGGATAATTATTTTGATTTCCCAAGGCAAGGCGAAACTAGGAATGGTAATGTAGAGGGCGATTGGTTATAAAGATTATCCATTTTTTCATTACCATTTCGAAGTTTTTCATAACATCTACAATCATCAGGAGGAGTTATTTTTATCTGCAACTATCCATTAGCTAGTTCTTCAACTCTCAGAAATTCACCTTTTAATTGTTTGTTATGTTAAAATACAACTTATGTAGATATCCATATGTTAATGTATGAACTCCATCAGGGACTTGATATCTTTCTAATCATATTGTTAAAAATTGTCAGATAATTCACAAAGATTGTTACAAAATACTGTCAGATATTATGAATCAAATTATACTTGGTTGATCTTTAGAAGCAAATGACATAATGTTTTTTATTGATTTCAAAAAATATTTCAACTGTAATGTAATTATTAAAATTTAATTCGACAAAATTATTTAAGATCAGATTGTCAGACTTGTCAGATCATTCTTATAATCACTGAAATCCTTTTATACTAATCACAAAAGATTTACAAATGTAAAATAGTATGTTATGCATCTCATCGCGTGTTTTCTACGAAACATATAGAATAAGTAAGAATTTCAGTTTTTAGTTAGTTCATCATTCATTACAGATACAAATTATTTGCATATCTAACAAATTACTATATCAGCGAAAAATACAAACATTTCATTTTTTTTTTAAGTATACCACAAAGTCAGAAAATGTTCTTCAAAAATTTGCTCAGAAATATGTTGTTATTAACAGTTATTAACAAGATTTCAAGTTAGAGTTCATAAAAATTTTAAATGTAAAATAGGTAAAATTTTGAATTTTTTTGCAATTTTTTAATATTTATATGAAATGTTTTGTCTCATTAAAAATCATTTGTAATACATTTTGGTTAATCCTGTTCATAGTTTGTGATTATAGATTTTTTTATAAGGATTATCCAGTTATAATAATAACTGAATATGGCAACTAAAGACTCTTGATATACTAATTACTTGTCATATTGAAAGAGAAGATTTATTGTTAACATTACCTTTAAAAGAATCTGATTTTATTGACACAAACACCAGTATTAATATGGTGCATTTTTGCCGGATGTCGCAAAAATAGTGAAAGGTGAAAGATAGAATTTTAAAAACTATATTATCGACTTTGCTTTTCGTCCTTTTTATCTTCCGATTTAAAATATTAATTTCATATTCTGTCCACATTTCAATAAAGTATAAATAATTATTTTTAAATAGAGTTTTTTTTTTGTAAGTTGTATTAATTTTTTTTTTTTTTTTTTTGCCGATTTTGCTTTAATGAACAACTTAATTTTTTTAAAAAAATTTCGAATGAAAGATATCATTAATTAAATTTTTTTGAATATTGATTGTGATATTACTAAAAATATTCGATATCTTTTTTTCTTTTGGGTATTTTCGCTATTCAGATTATATACTTATTGAAGATTAGTTGATTTCGCTCTATTAACTTTTAAAAAAGTCAAAGCACTTTTCAACTTCTTTTGGACATTATATATATATATATATATATATATATATATATATATATATATATATATATATATATAGAGAGAGAGAGAGAGAGAGAGAGAGAGAGAGATAGATAGATATATACATAGATAGATAGATAGATAGATTGTAACAATAGTGAAACATATCATTAATGTATCATGATGAATGTATTATTTCTTTATTAAATTCAATGTTAGATATTTTAACAACCATTTTTTCATTGCATGTTCCACTGCTCGTGACATTTATGTATAGATGATTGTAAAAAAGGTTTTTTTTTCTTTTTTTTTTCCCAAATGCGTGCTTCATTGACATCTTAATTCACTTTTTAATATATAATCATTAAATGCATTCATTTTCAAGTTTCATATTTTATCAATAAAGAACAATAAATCCTTATCTAGAAAAAAAAAATTCTTGTCTCTGAATGAAAATTTTAGTTTTCTTTATGTTTTGTTTGCTTATAACAAATTAAAAATGAAAATTTCAGAATAACAATATTATATAATTATTTGAGAAATAATATTTTTTAACTGATAGGGAGAAACGAATATCAAAGGCTGCCAAAATCCTGTTCTCTGAATAGGATTTCTGTTTAAAATTTCATTTCTGTTTAAAAAATATGGAATGAAGTCTTAGTTATTTTTTACACCAGTGATATTTAGATGTCTGATTTAATTGAATAATTTGGCATTATCGCTGTTGACAGTAATGATGTCAGTAAATTGTCGCTGTTGACAGTAAATTGTCGCTGATTTCAGCTTTGAAAATTTCTGGCTATACTAAATATGCTAGTTAATAATTCTCCATTCCTATGATAGAAGGCGTTGGAGGAAATGGATTGCATACAGTCGCAACTGTTTGTATATGTGTGTTTGTTGCTCAGACAGTACGTGTTAAAACGTCGTTGCTATGCTAACGACTTCCAATTAGCATGATATTGTACTTGTACGTCCGAAGTCAAATAAAATATAAGTAAGAGCAAAACGATAATTCAATGACTCTGGAGTGACCCCTGGATCATCAAATCCGCATTTTACATACATGAAAAAAAAAAAAAACTTTTAAGAATGTGCTTTTACTTAAAAAAATTAATAGCTGAAACATCATTTGTTAATTTTTACAGCTTCCAACAATTCTGGGGCTCCCTATATTTTTGCGATTTGCACCTGCTAGACGTTGCTTGGGACCCTATGTTTTATTGTGAAGAAGACAGTTCACGTTTAAAAACAAACTGAAGTGAACGGACTGTTCATGAGCCTTTGTGCTCTTGTTCCATGAATATAAAATATGTTTCGTAACTGATTACATATAAGCATTGTACATAGCCGTGTTTTGAGTGTGAATTGATAAAAAATATATTGCGTCTAAATCAAATAAATATTTTAAAATGCAAGTGACTGTATTTGCTGATGGATTTTATCATCTTTTTGAGTAATTCACCGAATTAAAGAAGAAATCGGGTAGATTTAAAGATCATGATATATCGAAACACTTCTGAAACGAGAGCAGATGTAACATTTGTTTCGTCCGCGACAGGAAACTTTTATCTGGTGAGTGATTTATAGAATATTATTTGCATTTGAAATCATGGATGCTCTTAAAATGAAGCGAAAGTCGTTAAGAACTTCATTTACCAATGTAGAGAGAAATTTGGCGCAACGTGAAACTGATGCCAAGGATATTGATAAACTTCACGTATTGAATTCACAACTAGAGGATAAATTTTCTCGTTTGGACGAGATTCAAAACGAAATATCCTCATTACTTTTAGAAGAGAACACGGCCGAATACGAAACAGATTTCGAAGCGGCTGAAAATTACCGAGATAGATATCTCGAACTGAAGTCGAAAGTGGCGACATTCTTGAATAAAAATTCCAGATGTGTTTCAGAATGTTCTTCAAAAACCAATGCTGAAAATTGAAACTACCGAAATTTGAATTAAAGAAATTTTCTGGTGATCCGAAAGAATTCCTCACATAATGGAGTATTTTTTCTAAAATTCATGAATCGGATGAGTTATCTGAAATCGATAAATTCCAGCATTTATATCAAGCGATGGTGCCTGAATCCAAAGCTGCAAGATTGGTTTCCAGTTTTCCAATAACATCTGGAAATTATTCTAAAGCGGTTCAACAGCTGAAAATAAGATTTGGTAGGGAGGATCTTTTAGTACAGATCTATGTGCGAGATCTTCTTTCTCTTGTTATGAAGAATGCTACTGCCGGAAGGAAATCTGATTTAGCGAGCCTCTACGACATGTTGGAAACGAAACTAAGAGCATTGGAAAGTTTGGGATGCACGAAAGAAAAATTTGCGGACTTTCTGGATTCTCTTGTCGAATCATGTCTACCTGAAAGGGTTCTACGTACCTGGGAAAGAAGCCGAGTTTCGGAAGATAATGATGACTCTACAAGTCAAATATCTCTCGAAAAATTAATGTGTTTTGTGCGTCATGATGTCGAATAGGAGGAGATGATAAGTTTAGCTCGAGAGGGATTTGGTAAAAATAATGGAGTAGTTAAACGAAATAATAACAAAATTATAGTTGCTGATGTCCCGGATGTAGCAACGACAGCCATGTTAGTATGTACAAATGCTTCTCATGACGGGATACCCTAAGGTAAGCCAAATTGTGTATTTTGTGAGAAACCTCATTGTTCGGATTGTCTTTTGGCTCAAAAAATGTCTTATGATGAAAAGAAGCAAATATTGTTTAAAAAAGGAATTTGTTTTAAATGTTTGAATTACGGCCATATTAGTAGAAAATGTAGAGTTAAACTGAAATGTTTAAAAGGTAATAAGCAGCATGTAACTTGAATGTGTTCTGATAAAAAAGAAATTCATTCATATAAAACTAATGAAAGTAGTGAAGCTGCAAATAATCTGTCGAATAATAATTATAATGATAAAGTGTATTTGCAGACTATCTGTATAGAAATTATAGGAAAGGGAAATGAAATTCGAGTTCGGGTACTCTTAGATAGTGCGTCTTCCCGTTCATACGTTAGTGATAGAGTTATTAAGTACTTGAAACTAAAACCTCTCAGATGTGAAAAGGTAATTCATGGCCTATTCGGAGGGAAAGAAATTGTTCCATTAGAGAATGGTATATATGCAATAGAAATTAATGATTTAAATCTATCATTCAAATTGTGCAGTGAAGTTTTTACTGAACGTAAGATTTGTAGTTTTGTTCCTAAAATAGAAAATCATCATATATTAGAGAACTTAAGAATAAATAAGATCGAATTATCTAATGCTTTTTTTTAACGAAGATGAAATTGACCTTTTATTAGGAGCAGATCTAATTGGGAAATTATTAACGGTAAATAGTAGCCAAAGCACTAAAATAAGATCAGTTTTCGACGCGTCGACACGAGGAAAGGGTAAGCCGTCTTTAAACCAATGTTTATTTACTGGACCCAATTTAATCGAATTAATACCTGATATTCTTGATAGATTCAGAATGTTCCCGATGGGTTTAAGTGCAGACATATAAAATGCCTTTCTTCAAATTGGGATTGCTCCACATAATAGGAATTATCTTCGTTTTTTCTATCCTGGTAATGAAGTAGAAATTTATAGGCACTCTAGGATTGTATTCGGGGTTAATTCTAGCCCTTTTATTTTAAGTGCATCAATTGAACATCTCCTTGATGACGCTCCTCATGACTTTGCTGACGTGGTGCAGAAATTAAGACATTCATTTTATGTTGATAACTGTCTTATAAGTGTGAATAATGTTACTGAAGAAAAACATTTTATTGAAACAGCGCAAAAGGTGATGTCGAGAGCTTGCTTCAATCTCCGAGGATGGGAAAGTAATTTTCCATGTAAATATATGTGCAAATCATCTGGTGAAACTTGTGTTTTAGGTATGCTATGGGATCTTGATCATGATTCTCTAATGTGTAATATTAATTTCAAAATGTTAACTTGTGAAACTAGAGTTACTAAAAGATTAATTTTGTCCCTTGTACAGCAAATATTTGATCCCATTGGTATGTTAGTCCCAGCCACTTTACTCCCCAAACTTCTGTTACAGGAAACTTGGAAGAGTAAAATTTCTTGGGACGAAAAACTACCAAGTTATTTTATTGAAGAATTTTGCAAATGGCTAACTGATATATCTTTATTTAAGAATGTAAAAATTCCACGTTATATGGTAATTCTAGAAATTTCTGAATTTCATGTTTTTGTAGATGCTAGTAAAAAAGCGTATGCAGCCTGTATTTTTGTACGATCTGTTGATTCGGATGGAGTAAAAGTTACTTTTGTACGGGCGAAATCTAGAGTTGCTCCTCTGAAAACTTTGAGCATACCGCGCATCGAACTGATGGCATGTTGCATTGGGGCAAGGTTGGCGGATTCTGTTCGTAATGTCCTTGACTTACCAGATATGAGAATCACGTTCTGGACTGATTCTTCAGTTGCTCTTTGGTGGATCAAGGAGCAAGGAGATTGATCAGTTTTTGTTACGAATAGAGTGAAAAAAGTCAAACAGTTATTTAGATCTCAGTTATGACGCCATGTGCCAGGAAATATTAACCCGGCTGATTTATTATCAATAGGTTGCTCTATTAAATATATGCTGAAGTCTGAATGGTGGAATGGCCCCAATTGGCTCTTAATGTCCTCGGAATGCTGGCCATTAGATAATATTTGCTATGACATTAACGAGATAGAGACACCCTCCTAATATGCCTCTAGATTTTTTGATTATGATAAAATTATAAATGTGGTTGCATGGAATTTACGTTTCATAAATAACTGTAAGAAAAATTCTGTTTCTAAATCTTCAAAACTTTCTCTGTCAGAAATCGAAAACGCAGAAACTGTATTGATACGTTTAATCCAAAACCAATATTTTGCTGATAAAAGTTCGATATCGTCAACTGACATAACTGAACGTAAAGATGTACCAGACTTTTTGAGTCCAATTCTTTTGCTAAGTGATTGTATATTTACTAAGTGTTTGATTGAATCTGTTCACAGAAATAATTGTCATGCTGGAACTCAGATTATGCTGTCTATTTTAAGAGAAAAATTTTTGATTGTAAAATCACGTAAAACTATTAAAAATGTACTTAATAGTTGTTTGAAATGTAAACGTTATAAAGCAAAACCTTTATCTACTGAGTTTCCGACACAATGGCCTTTGAAGTGACGGGAGTCTTAGCGGGACCACTTTTCTTGAATAACAGTTCGAAGGTCTGGATTGTATTGTTCACTTGCTCTGTATACCGAGCTGTTCATCTAAAACTTGTGGCTTCTCTAAGTACCGATTCTTTTCTAATGGCATTCCGTCGATTTATAGCTAGAAGGGGTAAACCAAGAACCTTCTACTCAGATAATGGCACTAATTTCAGAGGTGCAAATAATGAACTATCTGAACTAGATTTGGAAAAAAACTATTAGGGAGGCAAACATTTGTAGAATTTTGTGGAAATTTAATCCTCCCACAGCTTCCTGGTGGGGAGGCTTTTGGGAACGGTTGATTCGGGTTCTCAAGGAACTGTTAAGACGCTCTCTCGGAAAATCGATTTTGTCTTTTGAGGAACTCGAGAATGTGTTATGTGACTGTGAGTCTCTTATAAATTCGCGTCCCCTAACTTATATCTCTGAAAATTCGGATTATCTTATTCCTTTAACTCCTTTTATGTTTTTAATTGATAATTGAAATTTTAGTACTAATGACATAGACATGGTAGAGACCGAAAGTTTAAGAAAAAGGATAAGGTATAGAACTAGCTGAAAGATTTAAGACTTCGTTTCCGAAAAGAATATTTGAGTTTATTAATTCAAAAACAAAATAAGAAGAAAAAAAAACATTCCTGAACCCAAGATTGGTGAAGTTGTATTAATAGAAGACGACAGTAAAAAACTATTGAATTGGCCTTTGGTGATAGTGGTAGATGTGTTGCCAGGTCGCGACGGAAATATTCGTACCGTTAGAGTAAAAATACAGTCTGGAGTTTCTCTGAGACCTATGCAGCGAATTTTTCCTCCAGCATTAAACATTAATGAAATAGATTCTCTCACAAAGAGTGAGAATAAAAGTATTCAAAATAAAACTATATGTAAGGGCGATTTTTCTCACACTTCCTCCACCCCTGAAGCTACCGAATGTAAATTTACACTACCTGGCAGATGTATTAAAGCTCCCAATAAGTTTGATTTATTCAACCAAACTATGTATGTTTTTGAGTTGCAGTAATCACTCAAAAAGTGGGGAGGATGTGAAGCAGACCGTCCACGTTTAGAAACAAACTGAAGTGAATGGACTGTTCATGAGCCTTTGTGCTCTTGTTCCATGAATATAAAATATGTTTCGTAACTGATTGTATATAAGCATTGTACATAGCCGTGTTTTGAGTGTGAATTGATAAAAATATCTTGCGTCTAAATCAAATAAATATTTTAAAATACAAATGACTGTATTTGCTGATGAATTTTATCGTCTTTTTCATTAATTCACCAAATTAAAGAAGAAATCGGGTAGATTTAAAGGGCCTGATATATATGGAAACACTTCTGAAACGAAAGCAGATGTAACATTTGTTTCGTAGCAGATGTACATCGATGTAACATGTATAGTGATTCTTAATCCTCTTGATGACTACTATCACCTCTCTGAATTTGTCGGTCGAATTCGGCAACACCCTGTATATATATATATATAAAGGGTTTTTTAAAGATGGTATCATTTTGTGTGTGCTCGCACACGTATATATGTATGTGAGTGCGTATGTGTTTGTAATTCTGAACTTTATAATGCTTACAAACATTTTCGCATTAAATTTTTGTTTGAACACGATACTTTTTGGAGAAAAACTGAAATTACCTTCTAGATTAAATGAGTTTCATTTTTAGAGAATTGATGCCTTCATTACTGATACAAAAAAAATTAACTAATTTTTTTCAAAACATGTAGATTTTTCTATAAGAATCAAAATTTAAAGTGTGAAAGCATTAGAAAAGCATAATTTAAAATGAAATTTCGTCCAGATACACTCTCCTCTATTTTGCAAAATGTGTAAAATTTGAAACAACGCATCGTTCTTAAAATGACGACTGATAGAAAACCAGCGAGTGCGCAAATTGACATGGAAATCCAGAAAATGTTTTGTGCATGGCAGATCCGTCGTTTAAACGCTGCTTTTTCCAAACTTTTATGAGAAAAAATAATGTCTGAAACGGATGATCAACATTTTTCATTTAAACTAGGTAATTACTAAATACAATTGAAGAGACTTGAATATATCTTTTCTACACCATTCTCTTTCAGATATTTGTAGTTTGTTTTTAGTTCTTGCATCTTTTTGCGTTTTTGTTTTAATAAATAATTATAAACAGAATAATTTTATTTTATTGCTCACCAAATTTTAAACGGATAATTTTTAAGGTTAAAGATATAAGATGCTGGAGATTATACTGTTTTATCAAAAAAAGAAAGTTAATAAAGCATTCTCAAAAAATGTGTTTTAAAGGGCATTTGGGTGGACACTAGATTTTTTTATTTGCTATGAAACAGCATTCCAATTAACAATATGGTTGTTTGTTGTTGTTGTTATATTTGTTGTTTATTGTATAATACCATTACATTGTTATAAAATTTTCGATTGAATGCTTTCTCAAATATTTCCAAATACTTTACAATCACACTAGAAAGAATATTTAAAGCAAATATCTACATATTAAAACAAAGACACAAGAATACAGAAATGATAGTTACTATCAAATTTTCTGCCACAAAGATTCAAATTTTTATTTAAAATTACTCAGTGGACTAATGTACACAAGAGTAAATGGTGTTTTGTGCAAAGTCATCATTTTTTCCATTTGAATTTATTAGCTTTAAAATATGAAATACACTCATTACTACTTTGTTTTTATCCTATTATTTTATCCTATTATCCTATTATTTATTACTACTTTGTTTACTCCTCTCCCAACACTGCCTCTTTAATTATCACTATCATTAGAACTACCCCACGGAGCTAATCCATCTTAATTTTAATCAATAGATAATTTAGGTATTTCGCGGCCCTAGGCACTTGACAGTATATCACTTTTTTAAATAACAATTATCTGTTGATAAATAATGATGTTTTGATTACAAAACAACATAGGGATATCGATAAATTCTATTCTAAAAGTGCTGCATTTCTGAGCAGTGCGTAATTATATTACATCATCCAACTTTAGAAATTAGATTTAAAATAGATATTAAATACAAAAAATTATACTTTTCAAAATATAATTTTCAGAATACAAGAAACCTACAAAATGGATATAAAATTTTTTACGCTTAACTTATTCCATTCAACTGGTGCTTTTTTCTAGTTGTATAGAATAAACGAATTTATCTTTTCACAACAATTTATGAAATCACATGTACTGTGTGTCCACCACAGGAACAAATGTCCCGCTAAATGTCTATGTTTAGGGCGGGCGTTGTAGAAACAGGTTCCGGTAGGGGAAGAGCCATTTCGAATAGGAAGAAATGGACGGAAGTCTGGTGGGTTTTTTTTCTTGGCGTCATTTGAAGCGATTAAAAAACTGTTGATAATTTGTATTATCGCTTTAGCTGCAGCTAAGCGTGTCTTTATATTCATTTAGCTTACTTCTTTCGTATTTTTCTAATCTTCGTACCTTTCTAATATTTCATTTTTCACTGATTTTTTGTCTCTTAAATTTTGACATCTTTTAAAATGCCCTTTCAATTTAAGAGACTTTAAAAATCATAAGCACCTGAATGCACATTTTAAAAAAAAGTATTCACATTCGTATAAAAATCTATGCATCATCCAAGATATATTTAAATATATATGATGAGAAATTGATCAGTGGCAATTTATTTAAAATATCACTTTTATTTTTAAAACGATTTGAAAGTTAGTCATATATCTATTTAAAAAAGCTGGGCATTCTTTGGTGGCAGCGGAATTCTCATACTAATCTGGCACAAACAATTTAATTATGTGAATATCAAATCGTTTCAGCCATGAAAAAATATTAAATATATGACCGTAATTATGGCTTTACATCCATTTAAGGGATATCACATATGGGATTTATTTGCATCATTGGATGTCTGCAGGAACCTCTTTAAGAATAAATGAATAAAATATTTTATTGTGAAAGTTTGAGTGCGAAAGAAATCTGATTTATGCACATTGAGATAAGCAGCTCATTGCTTCCAATGATAGTCATTATCAGGTATGGTTCAGGAAAGTTTCCGTTCCTTTACGGATGTAGTCATAAATCTACCATCAGACCCACTGTAGGACCATTCTCACTTGGGAGCTTTCCATGTTTTCAATGAACAGACATCCAAGAACCCCAGAAAACCACAAGTGAGGGGAAAGAGGGCTCCAGACAGAAGGCACGCACTGGGCTCTTTGTGAAATGAGAAATTCTCTGCTTGTGACCAGTGAGTCCCACAACATGAATTAGAGGGGAGAAGGGGGTCTTTTCCCGGAATGTGCTCCAGTGTGTAAAAGTCTTTCCTTAGGCATGTCTGAATCCTTGTTCCTTAGTTTTCATTGGACAGATCGTATCGATTGTTATTTTCTATCGTGATCTAGGACCAGTAATCGAAATATCAACAGTAAATTCATACCAAGGATTTGAATCACACCTCTCTTTGATAAGTATTGATGACTAGTATTTGCAATTTTTTGATATTACTTTTATAATAACCATTCACAAACTATTCATCACTCCTATTTAGCAAAAATGTTCATCATTACTTATCAATAAATTTTTCAATACTTTTAAAAATATAATGCTGCTCCCTCTTTAAGAAATAATTAATTTTCATTTCTGTATTTTACAATCAATGAAAGCTGAACTGCTTTTTTGACTTTAACAAATATATCAGAATTTCCCAGAACACTGTAAAATACAAGTAGCAGCATACTTTAGTTTTATAGATGTGATGTGAAGAGAAGATGGAATTTGCGTAGGAATTCTTGATATGTTTGTAGTTTTGTTTTTTTTCACCCCCCTCCCCGTCTATGTAGTGTATATTTTCCTGATCGTTAGACAACAGTTTGATAGGTTTTTTTAAATATTTCGTTTATTTAAGTAAGTACTTTCAAATATTTTTGTTCTTACTTTTTCATTTGTTTTTGATTAAAGTTTTGCCTTATTCCTATTTTTATTTGCACCGGAAATTTTGCTTCAAAATCCATAGGTGGTCGTTTATGTTTCCATTTTGCATCGGGGGATTTTTATGGCTATTCATGTGTAAATAGTGTTTTTAAATGAATATTGATAATTTTCTTGATATATTTTTATTCAGAATTGCTAAGACCGTTCAATTATTGTGTAACCCTAGAATCTAGTTATGTGTAGCATATATAAAAGGCTTTCTTTTAATGATAAAATTAAGAATTCAACGTTTGCTTTATGCTATTTTTTAAATGATGTTAAATTAATCCTAAAATTATTTTTACATTTTAATTATAGTAAAATTTATATCAAGAACGCTTTGTAATTACACAATTTTAAATGATGTCTCGTAACATTTTCCTTCCATTTAATTTCAAAATTTTAAGTCTTTCTGCATATATATATATATATGCATTAAATATTTAAAGTTGCAAGTCTTTTTTTTTTGCTAAGATTGTTAATGCTTCAGCAATAGCTCCCAGAATCTAAGGATTCTTTGTGACTAATGAATGGAAACTAACGTCTTCTTTTCTTTGATTGGTTGTTAAATAATATTACTAATGTTTTTATACATAATTTTTTTTAAATGCATGCACTAATTTTAAACATTGCTTTATCACTTTATAATTGTTTGCCTATTTCTGCAGCATTTTAAATTACACTCTCTATGAAATTACACAAAACTTATGCATGCATATGAATATGATAGAAAAAAGTATCTACAGAGAAAAATCTGAGAGTGTATCAAGAAAATAAATGTTTTATTAGCTGTAATAGAAACTTGAAGATGGTATTAATTCAATAAAGTATGAAACAACTTCAATAAATGGAACTAAAAGAAAATCAATATTGCAGTACTCTTTTGTATAATTAAGACATATTTAGAAGTCATGATGTTTTGCATATTCTTTGAGAAATACTGATTCTTAAAACTAGAATTGTTGATCTTTAAAAAAGTTAATTTTAAAGTACAGTGTAGAGAACTGTAATTTTTGCTTAATTATTTTATATAGATTCATGACTGTTTTCCTCATAATTATAGCAGTATTATTTGCAAATTAATTAATATTATTTTCAGAATTTTCTAAATGAAATCATACACTTTAAAATAAATATACTATTGAAGGTTTAATGTTCCATTTAGGAATCTGCATTTATAGGAATATCTGAAATTATACTTTGTACTAAGTTTAGAATGTTTCTGAACTTCTTCTTAACATGAATGATGAGTGTTTATAAGTTTTAAAACTTTTGAATTTACAGTGCCTTAATAGTTAATGTTTTTAATTGTAGATCAATGGCTTTTAAAATTACACAATACAATAATTTTTTGCCTTAACAATTTAATTGAATTGGAAGTGTGCCAGTAAAATTACTAATCCATAAAAGCAGTATTTGAAAATATTTTATTATTCTTCAAACTATTTTTATAATGTAAATATAAAATATTGAATATTTATATCATAATTAACAAGAAACTTTACATAAATATACATTAGAAAGATGAAAAAATTCAAGAATCTAGGAAGGGGTGGCTAGAATTGTGAGCAGTTTTTACCCCCTTGTCACTGATTGTTTGGTGAGATAAGAAGATTTTCATTGGCAAAAATCCTCATTATTTCTGAAGGAAAGTGTCAAGAGCTAGGTTCAAAGAATCTGATAACTTAGACCCCATCTAAAAGTTATTATATAATAAACAATTAAGATAAGTAAATTATCTGAATCTGGTGACAGAGTATTAGTTAAGTTAACTGAATGAAAGACAATTAATTCAAATGTTGGCTATTTGGTATTCATTTGATTCAAATGTTGGTAGTTTTCACTTCAGAATAACCAACATATTGACTAATGAATCAGGTGTTGCATTTTGTTGACTATTTATGGTCAGTTGTCTAAGAAATCAACACAATAGATGAAAATTTATATGTATTGTTGCTTTCATTGATTATTTAAAAAAAACTTGTCATTGGAATTATTGTTGAAAATCAGAGTATAGTACTATACAAGAGTGGAGTGATAGATTATAAGGAACAGTATAGAGAATGCAAGGGTTGCCTATCTACTTGTTTTACCTAATTCAGATTTTACTGAAAAAAAAACAACATAATATTCATTTTATTGTGTCTTTTCTCAGTAATATATTTCCAAGATTTTCTATGTTATTTTAATTCAGTAATAGTGATTTTTAAAATCTGGTTGATGGTTAAGGTCAGTCTAATAAAAACATAGGTAGCTGCTGTTGTCACTCTTTCCCATTATAGACATGCTAAGAATAGTTTTTTTTTTTTTTTTTTTTTTTTTGCTGTAGTTGGATGACTTGAATTTATAAACCAATGGAAAAATGAAATGTGTAAATGAAAATTAGTTATATTTAACTATAAAATATTGCAGACTGCAACTTGATTACAAAAAGTAAATATATGAAAAACATTATATATATATATATATATATATATATATATATATATGGTATTGTATTATGCACAGTAAAAGGATTTATCAAAGTACATGCTGCACTTCTTGAAAGAGTTCCTTTCTGAATTATTCAGTATCATAAAGTGAAATAGTTTTCTATTTCTTCTTCTACTAATTATTTCATATGTAATTCAAAATTCTTCTAAATTTTTAATGGTTTATAGATAAAAATTTCTTGTAAAAATGATAATTGATTAAAAAATTATTGATAGGTATCACATTGAGAAAAACTGTGGCTTAAAACTGAGAGAGAAAAAAACATTCATTTTTGAATATATCTTAAATTTGCAATAGCTTCAATAAAAAAGTTGGTAAAAACGTGCAATTATATTTAAAAAATGAAGAATTGTGTGTTCGAATTCAAGAAGTTATTTCTTATCTTTGAATGAAATGCACTCATTTATGAATTCCAATATGCTCATTTAAATAATTATATGGGGAATATAATTTTTAGTAGTTCATTTTTTAAGTAGTGTCTTAAATAATACATTTTCTAGTAAAAAAAAAAAAAACTTTATTTAAAAATTCCTTTACTTAACTTTAATGCAAAACACCAAGCAGAGTCCAAGGCTTAAAATGATAATAATTTTTCTAAATAAAAATATATTGCAATTAATTTTTGATTTAAAACATTTCCTACAAAGAGTGTGTTTAAAAAAATAACTGATGCTTCTTTTAAATGAAAAGACAATAATTTCTGTTGTTGCTTGTCATTTTTGCAAATCTTGCATACAATAAATGATAAAAAAATATTATATTGTGCATTGACTAA
Organism: Argiope bruennichi; assembly: GCF_947563725.1. Lineage (NCBI taxonomy): Eukaryota > Metazoa > Arthropoda > Arachnida > Araneae > Araneidae > Argiope > Argiope bruennichi. The sequence continues at coordinate 116,374,102 of NC_079162.1, forward strand.
AACTAGTTAGAATGCCCCCAGCTCTCTTTTGGTTAGTCTTTTTTTAGTGTACGGAGAGAAGCCATCATAAAGTGGGTGTTCTCTTGTATATTCCTTGTTTTCATCTAAGAACATAAACTGTTATTTAAGGTAAAAGACTTGCATGGTGATCCAACTTCTCCACCATTGTCTTATCTATATCTTAACTTCCAATAAGGAAATGTTTAAAAGGGATGGCCTTTACTTTTTAAAATTATTAATATTACTAGGGAAATCAGTGTTATAAATTGGAGGTAGAAATGAAAGCAATTAATCTTTCTATCTGATCTTTTGGCCGTAGAACTGAAATGCAATATTTTTTGAGGAAATGATAATGGTGGTCAATGCTCTGACTTTTTTTTTTTATTAAAAGCATGGAGTATTTTTCTAACATCTATAAATCTGTAATCATAAATATTTGTAAAAAGACAATCTCTTATATCTTCTAACCAGAGTTACAACAATAAAATTATATCTGAGATATTGAACTGAGTAAAATATGATGGGCAACCCAATAGTCTTCCGAGAAGTTTACTTTTCAATTGAAAAAATCTTTTGTATTAGAGATATCAGCCTTGTAGCAAAATAAAAAGCTCCATATTTTTTTTCATAGAGTCAAATTTCAAATTATATATATATATATATATATATATATATATGCCTGTACTCCTTAAACCACCCCTTTATTTATGTTTAAAAAATGCTATGAAAAATTATTAATTTTTCAAAAAAGCTGTCAAAATCAATGTAAGTTTCCCTTTTATTTTTCATATCCCAATAAATTTGATAGTTGGAATTTTTATGTACATTTCAGATAAAAGAATTTTTTTATTAACAAATGACAATTTTTGCTCTCATTCACACAGTGAGCTTTTCATATGGAATATTATTTATTTGACTTTTTGTTATTTTTGGAAATTACTTATTAAAATTATATTGATAAATCATAAAATGTATGGAGCATTTTGGATTTAAAGACCATGAAACAAAACTCTCAATAGATTGGGTATAAATGTAAAGAAGTTTGTAATCAAGTTATCATCTTATGCGATTTTTTATTTTTTAATCATTTATATTGTATGTGGATTTTTGTTTTTAAAAATAAAGAAATAATTATTTCAAATGTCAAGAATTCAACATCTTCTTATGTTAAAGAAGACTGATGAAATTCTGTTTTAATAATGAATGCATGACCTATCATCTTAATTGGGCAGAAGTATTGAAGTGATAAGTTTAAAAGTAATTGATTGTATACTTAAGAAATTTAAAGTTTCTTCAACTTCCATGTTTTGAAATTCTATGTTTTTAAGCAATTGGAACATTAAACAGATTCTCATGAATATCTCTTCATTTTATTCAATATAATTCTTATTTTTTAAAGAAACTTACAATATAATTAGAGGAATTGAAAAATACAAACTGTTACTTAAAAAAAAATTGGCACATATAGAAATTTACCAAAATAAATAATAATACAATACTTCTTAATTGAAAAAATTTTGGTGTTAATAATCTCATTTTTATTAGGATATAGTAATTTTATCTTTTACAAATATTTATTTGCTGTACAAAAATAACTGTAATAACTGAGTTTTTATACTTGGGAGAACAATCCAAATTTAATTCAGAGAAGTTCTTTAATAGTTTATATAATTCCTTTTATTTCATTTAGCATAACAAAAATTAAAAAGCAATATATAAAATAGCAGCTTACATTTCATTAAGTGAGCATAAATATTTAGTTTATTTAATGAAAAATATTAGTTATTTGTAGTCAAATTTAATAATAAATTAATAATTATTTTCATTTGCTTTAGCTGTTATTTTATTTTGTTTTGAGAGTTGAAGAATAATATGAAGTTTTATTACCATTATCAATGTGGTACATTCCATTTGAGACTATGCTCTTGGTATTTTTTTATTATAGCTCTTCATTCTGTTGGACAATTTTTATCACCTATATACTATACAAATAATTAAATATTGGAAATAATTATTTATTATAATTGGATTGGCTATTATGTTCTTAATAACCCTTGATTAAACATAATATAAATTGTTATATTTAAGCTGAATTAGAGAAATTTTACGTGCTTCTCCCCTGCCTGTCAGAGATATTTTGCCTCTCAGTTGGAAAACTTCTGCCACTGTCTCTGTTGTTGAATTGAGGTTTTACTGCCCCTCAATACTTATATGTTTGTATGCTCGTTCATCTTTTTTTATGGGATTTTTAAGAATTTTAATTATTACCTCTTTATTTACTCTAAAAGTAAAGTAGTATGTGCTAAAATTGTTTCATTCAAGTTAATTTAAAGTGGAGAGTTGAAAGCAGTTTTTAAAAGATAATGCTGAGGTATAAAATTTAATTTAATGTGGAAAATATGCAAGTCTGATACAATTTTTTATGTTGAATTCATATATGTATAAGTGGTTTTAGTTCCATCTCTCATTATTTTTATGTGCCACTTAGATGGAAATGATATGTGTATATTTTTGTGCATATACTTGTAAATACATATAATTCAAATGTGACACAATTCAATTTATCTAAAATATTTGAGATGTTCTTTTTCTTTGATATTTGATATTTGGATCATCACATTTCATTGCTCATCAGTTATCAACTGGTATTCCTTCATTTCAATGTCCTTGGTATTGATTTTTTGTCAATTGGATATTTTCATAGTTTCTTTTGTGGTAGTTGTATAAGCTGTTGGCATAGAAAGAATTTGTTGCAGTTGTACAAAAATATCACTTTAAGAATTTTTGAGGAACCTATGAGCATCACTCCACTTTGATGGTTTTTATTCCCAATCTAGAAATTAAATTGTTGAGCAAATGTTGTGATCAATTCAGTTTTTTCCTTTTAGAAAGAAAAAAAAATTAATAGTGATTATAAAAGTAACATATTTTAATATCTTTCTGAATGAGATTCCATCTTTTCAAATGACAGGCCAAATGTCCTGTTTGTTTTTGAAACAGTCTCAACCAATGTAATTTAATCCATCTTGTGTTAATATATAATAGATGCATTTTCAAAGATGGGGTTATTCTACCCTTCACCGTTAATTTCTATTACAGATCGTAATTTATCTTCTTCAGCTAAATTTACAGAATCATTATTCAAAAATTGAGGATGGTAGAAAAAAATTTGATTGCATATTTGAATTCAGCTTACAAAGAAAGTTACATTAGAAATACTACAAACCATTCAGGGATCAAAACCTTGTCAAAAGTGTAATTCATGTTTCCTTAGAAATAGTGAATGAATAATTATCTTTTTGAGTCAGATAAATCTTGTGATTATTAATGATTTGCTTGCATTTCTGATTTTTATGTATATGATTGGATACCATACTATCGTAAAGAAGCTGTTTGAAAAATAAGGAAAGCTAACATTAAAAAAATTATGAATGTTTGTGCATAGCTCTAATATGACATTATTGTTTCAAAATTACTGATGCTTGTTATTATTTAGTTAGTTTGTTTGAAATTCTGGTAAATTTATTTTTGCCATGCTAAAAATTTTCCCCTTATTTTTAATGTAAGCTATATTTGCCTTCTGATAGAATTGGCTTTTCCATTTTTCATACTCAATTCTAAAGTATGTAATTTGTATTTATATGTGTACTTTTTTAAATGTTCATGAATTAATTGCTTTTAAGAGTTCGGAGATATGACTAAAAAAAAGTTTGGTTCATTCATTTAAAATTGGAGATCAGATAAGATTAGAAAAATTAAATTCTTTCTAATTTTTAGTCTTTTAATTTCTTGTTCAAGAAATGAATTACATTGATGCCCATCGAAAACTCGTTTAGATTATTGAAAATTATTTCTTCGAAAATTTTCAGAAATTTCATCTAAGAATTAAAAACTTTATAGTATGACATCCTACAAGAAAAGCTGGAGTTCTCGGTTTAAAAAAAATCCCTTACAATCTCAATTAGTTATGCTACACTGATTGTGATTCACATTCATTTTCTTTGCTGCCTCATTTATGAATAGTCTGTAAAAAATGTCTGAGAAAATGTTCAATTTATTTTACATATAGACCTAGAGATATTTTTGCTATAGTTAGCATTCTGTGTATTCATTACTTTAAGAATTGTTGCATTAGCAAAATTTGTTTTGTAATATGCATTTAAATTAAAAACGGATCTTCCTCCCTGTTAGTTATTTTTATCATTTTGTAAAATGGAACAAAAACATTAAAAGTTTGTTGTCTATTGTATATAATTTTAAAATAATTAAACTTAAAAAACCCTTTTGCCAGAAAGGAAGATAAATGATCTTAATAGCATAATTTAGAAGGGAAATACTATTGTATGTAATTTTAAAATAATTAAACTTAAAAAACCCTTTTGCCAGAAAGGAAGATAAATGATCTTAATAGCATAATTTAGAAGGGAAATACTACTACTTATTTCTTTATTATCATGTACCATTTCATGCTTTGTGAAATGGAGCAAGGCAATTGCTACATTTTCTGTCACCTTTTTGATCTTTACTTTCCATAAAAAAAATTCTGATGTTGAAAATTGACAGATTGAATATTCCACTTAATATTGAATTTTCTGCGAAGATTGTATTTAATACTAGTCACTTTTGGCAAGCTGCTAGTTTGCTGGGAATATTGGTTGTTTAATTTTTCTTCATTCTCTTATGTATAAGAAATCTTATTATAAGTCTTATGTATAAGAATATCTAAGCCATGTATACATGGCTTAGATATTCTTGATTCCTTCAAAAAAGTAATTGTAAGCATGAAATGTATTAAGCATTAAAGCTGTCTTATTTTGCATTTATTTACATTTCTTTTAATTGTTGCATAAATGAACTTTCCAAATAAACTAAAAATAATATTTCCTGATAATAGTCAAGTCGATATCACTGCACAATTAAAAATGCTCAGTTTATGTGGTATGCTGCGAGTCAGGCGCGGATTTAAGAGAGGGTCATGGGTCCCGAGCTAAAAGGCTTTTTTTTTGTGTGTGTGTGTGTGTGTGTGTGTCTAAAACGCTGTCCACACTTCCAGCAAGGCAGTCCCTCAAAAACAAGCTACACTGATTTTAGCGATAAAGTAAACTCGCGTTCTTTAATAGCATACATATATTGTACGATATTAAACAATATTCATAATATTTTTGAATACTGTAAAATATAATATCTCACAATATTGTACAATGTTATTTCACAAACTGTGCTACTTGGGTTACAAACACGGGGAATCGATGATTGATGCAAATTATTTTACTCAATTTTGTTACTTTAATAATATTATATTTTTATATATTTTTTAATAAGATTTATATCAAATAAGCTTTCAGAATTTCTTTGTTTTTAAAATTATTTATTGATCTGATTTTTTCTCTCCTTCCTTTCGTTAGTGCATAGTTTTCCTATGTTTCATTTGACTTTTTTCGTTCATTTATTTCATTTAAAAAATGAGATGTTTTTTTTTTTTTTTTTTTTCTGTGAACAAAGCTGCGATCCAGAACATTTGTTTTGGGTATTGCACTGCGATATATATTGAATATATTTTTGAGGTCCATTAAGTCTCATTCATTCCATGTTTCCATTTATTAAAGTGATTTATTTTATATAATAGTCTGAAAAAAATGCATTCTTCCACTGTAAGATAGATTTTATTTAATACATCATTATAGATTTGGATAATATTCGACTGAAAATATTTCATGGAATTTCTTTTCTGTATTTGCACAATGCTCACTTTACTCTAGAAAGGAAATTAAATCGGACAAATTTCCTATAAATTTTTGCTATATTCATCTATAAAAATTTAGTACCTTATTTACTATTTTATTAAATAAACTGCAATATAATAATTTCACTGCTTTCATTTAAATTGAAAGTAAAATTTTCTATTTTTAATAAAATTTCTTGATTATTCAGATTAAAGAAAATTACTATATCACAATATTTGATTTTCATTTTTTTTTCCTTCACAATGATTGTGATGTCGGATTCCTGAATAATTTTAGCTATTTAATGCGTATATTTTGATAATTCCAATGAAAATAAAGCATTCAATCCGTGAAATATAAGTATGAAACGTTGTTCATGACAGTTATTTGGAATTTTGGAATATTATTTTGCCGGGAATAAATCCCCATAAAAATCATTAAAAAATTTATTCAAATGTAGAAGAGCAAGACTGTTCCTTAACAACGTTAATTTCCAAGGATTATATTCATCAAAGACGCACACGAAAAAAGATTTTTTTATGAAAAATTGTCTTCCTCTCATGAAAAATTCCTTTATAACACTTTTAATGCTATTTTTTAACAATTTAATTGCAGAATTTTTTTAAAGAAACAAGCAAACGAAAAAAAAAAAAAAAAGAAAGAAAAAAGAAAGGAGTATAATTTAGGAACATTTATTTTTATTTTATTTTAATATATCTAGGAAGATAACATTTTTCTTGATAATCTAAAATTTGTTTATCAAATTAATGTAGATGCTTTTGTATTTGACTACAAATTAGAGCAGTCTCATGACTTGTAAATGGTGATAATGAAAAATTTGGTAACTAATTGAAATGTATAATGCCTCGAAATATGTCAGCATTTTCTGGGATTGAAATAATTTTGAAGAATTTTTTGACTCTCCATAACGGACGCATCAGCAGAGATAATTTTCTATCTTGAAAAGAGTTAAAAAAAAAAAAAAAAATGCAGAAATTCAGTGTCAGAAGACAAATTGACTAACATGGTTTTATTGTATGCGAGCAAAAGCAATAAAATAACATTGACATATCAAAAATAATTTAAGTATTTTCTAGAGAAAAATCCAGGAAAGAAGTTTATCTTAATTTCTTATTTTATTTGTAATTAGTTTCATAAATGCATGCAATAATTTTTCTTCGAATTCGAATTTTGAATATTAATTTTTTTTATTATTTATTTAACTCCAATTTATACAGAGTGTTTCAAAAATTGAAAAGTAATTTTTGTATTGATTGTAACAAATAAATATTTTTAAATATATTCGAATATCATCTTATTAATTCAAATGATGAAAGGTTTGAAATTTATATCCTTATATAACAGAATTCGGTTTCATTTTTTATTTTCTATTTAAATGCTTCTCCCTGACATTTTAAAAGGGAATATTTTTAGGCTTTTAAATTTATTAATTTATCATGATTAATTAAACAAAGTAATCTAGTTTCCTTTCAAAAAAATCTGAACGAATTTTATAATGATCCGAATATGCTTTTAATCATACGTTTACTTGAAAGTATTTTTCTAAGTACGCAGTTTTTGTGCTATAAAATTTTAAATGATTAAAAATGGAAGAAATATTGTATTAAATATTTAATATTTTTTAAAATATTTTATCTTAGATTATGGCCCTTTAAGAAGAATAAAGAAAAAAGGAAAGTAAACATCAGTAACGAGACTTAACGAAAGTAAACATCAGGTACGAAAATTTAAATCTTGTGATATTTGTTTTTATCATTATTATTACTTCATTATTTTATTAATATTGTATTTAGAGATAATACATTAAATATTATTTGGTAAAATTAATTATTTTTATCTTAATAACTTGTTGAATATAATATTTATTTATTTATTCCATAATTATAGTCAAAGTAATTTTGCTCGAAAAAAAATTCTTTTATGCAGTGAATAATAAGTTATTTCGATAATAATATAAATGTTTATATCAGTGAATTGCAAATATAAATTTCATAAACTCATCCACTGATTTCAAAGTATTAATTATGCAAAGATTAAATTAATCAGCTTGGTTATTAAAAGAAAACAGAGAAATTATAAAAGTAAATTATTGATAATGGAATTAGTTATTAAGAATCGAAATGTACGAAATTAATTTAAAACGTTACATCTGAGAAGTTGAAATTTCTAAGTTCATATTTTGATTCGTTCAGAGGCTCTCCAAGAACTTTATCGCGAATTAAAATGTATCCTTTTAGTAAGATTGAAATTTCAATGAAATAGTAAACAATATTTTGACATTTATTTTCGCAAAAAAAGTTTTATGCCATTTTAAAATTCAAAGAATTATCTTTATAATGGTACAAATTTAATTTCTGTAAAATTCTGTAGTCTAGATTGAAACTGTGACTACCGCACCTGTGACTTTTTGCCACTCCGTGTGTGTGTGTGTGTGTGTGTGTTTAACTATATGATAAATCATATGCAAGGACTGTTTATCAGTAGGAGCTATCTCACCTAGACATTTTCATATCGTTAGAATGCATGAAAGAGCTTGGCGAGGAAAATGACTAACCCTCGAAATTGATGGGATTGTTTGCAAGCATATGTTCTCCCTCCCTCCACCTCCGATCTCAGTGTCTATTAGGATAAAAAAAAAAGGGATATATATGTAATAATGCGACGTTTAGGTCACATGAAAAATTTCATTCCTATGACTCAATGCATTTTTGAGTTATTGTGTTCACAGATAGACAATACTAAAAATGTTTGTGCGTGTGTTTTCTTATTCAGGAAGGCCTGAGAAGTATGGATTCATTAAAATATCAGAGGTAATTTTTTTGACAATTTTACGATACTCTTTTAATCTAAATTTCTGTAAAGACAATTTATCCACCTTTGAAAAGCAAAGCTACTTTTGAAAAGAAATTTCCATTGTTTTGATGTTATTCAAAGCATAATTCTTAAGAAAAGATAGGGAATGGTTATTTTCAAAATTCCCACTGTATATGCTAACATTTATCTGTTCCACACCACGATCTTTTTCAGCCCCTCCATCATCCATCAGCTAATCGACTTTTACTAGCCTGGCAAGGGGAGTGAGTACACAGGTTGGAAAATTGGGTTTGGAATGGGATTTAGTATAACGGGGATATGACTTTAGGATATTAATTCATTAAAATTTTAAAGAGCGATAGCCAGCCATTACCGAGGGTTTGGTTTGGTTTTATGGCGCAAGAGCCATCTTTGGCCATACTGCGCCAAGCATATGGTTTGACATCAGGCCATGTTAAAATATAATTATTAGAAGAATAAAAATGCTAAATAATGATAAAACTTTTTACACATACTCTCAATGTAAAATTTAGGAATTACAATATGAACAATGATTTTGAAAAGGGAATTAGGTGTTGCATAGTAAAAAATAATTATTAATGTCAAAAAGTATTAAATGCAAATAAAAAACTGAACTGCCTTTAAAAAGTTAAAAATATTTGGGTGGTGTTTCTCACCCACCAAGTCAGTCATATTGACAGAAGATGAATGGAAGAAGTTCTGGCGATGAGAATTAAATGATGGACATTCAACCAAAATATGCTTCACATTAAAATCAGTGTTACATGCTGGACAAATAGGTGCTCTCTCACCGAAAAGGAGATGACGGTGTGTAAAGCGAGAATGCCCTATACGAAGGCGAGTCAACTTGACATCGACCTCTCGAATTGGAAGGACTGGCCAATAGCCAATTTTTGGTTTGATGGAGTTCAATTTGTTGTGGATCTGCAGATCCCATGCCTCCTGCCAAATGGAATAAATGTAGTTGACTACGGATTTTCTTGCATCACAGTAAGGAAGTTCATGCGTCAAAAGAGTGCTTGCCTGCTTAGCAGCACAGTCTGCCATCTCATTCCCTGAGATGCCCACGTGACCCGGAACCCAACAAAACATGACATTGAAACCTCTATTGTGTAGGAGTCGCAAAGTCAATAAAATTCGAATAGCAACTGGATGAATTCCATTATGATAATGAGAGAGTGTTTTCAGGGCACTCATACTGTCAGAATAGATTATGAATTTACGCTGAGCCATTATGGAGTGAATGAACTCTCAAACTTTCAGAATAGCTTTTATACTAGTAATTTGGGAGAGTCCTGATAGCACATTTGGTGTAGCGATTATCTTCGTGTACGCGAGACCGGTGTCCAGAAATGTTTTTTCTTTTAATTTCCTTTCAAAATTATTTCAGATTAGCATTTTACAAATAGTTTTAATTTGCATGGTTTTCATTTTTATGCAAAAATAAATGTTCATATGGATATGTTCAAAGCATATTATAATTGCTAAAATTGGAAGTTAAAAATTATTCTAATTTATTATGATCTCCAATACCTTGCATCAATGTTATTGCACAGATAATGGATCATTATATATGATAAGTAAAGTCTGGTACAGTGTATAAATTGTATTGTATAAATTATTTTTGTGTATAAATTATTCTAATTTATTACATCTCCAATACCTTACATCAATGTTATTGCACAGATAAGTAAAGTCTTGTACAGTCAATCTGAAGATAAAAAATAATTCATAGTATTTGAATAAATTTTTTTTTGTACGAAAATTAGGCTAAGTTCTAAAATTTATGTGAAACTTAAAGATTCTCTTGTGATTATTCTCTTAAAATGTGAACGAAATGGTTTTGAAATTTATTAATTTTGAATTAGATTCTGCATGAACAAAGGAAACCACTGTGAAACTTCTTCATGGCTCATCATTGGTAAAATTCAAGGGCATTTATCAGGTATTTATATATATGTATATTTTTAAATGTCTTTAATTTTTTTTAAAAATATATGGTAACTAACTATATATGCAGTTTCTTTGATGAGTTACAGATTTAACTTACAGATTATATATATTGTTCAGAATACTTTTTCATGGGATACTTGTTGTATACACAATTATTTAATTAATTCTTAATAAAATGAAAATAATTTTGCCTCTGTTGAAATTAATCAATTTTTTTCATTTGTAATTGAAGACTGGAAATAAAAATGCAGTTAACCCCTAAATTAAAAACATTTAAAAATTTTGTGTCAAAGCATAATAAATATCAAGGTTTTAAACCTGGAAAACAAAGTAAATGTCCATAATACTCTTAAGTAATTGAAAAACGCATTGTTAAATGTCACCAAGGGTATAAATATTACAATATGTGACCTGAAGAATGTAGTAATAACCACCAGAGCCAACACAAAGTAACCAATTAAGTATTAATACCAAATTTTTCTCATCGAAGTAACACCATACTTCTTTCTTATTGTTTTGGTTAACTCACTTATGCAGTAAATGCCAAAACTGGGTTTGTTGCTCTTCTGTAAAATGTTTTGTTTAACACTAATTGTTGCATTTTCAATTTATATTCTTCAGTTTTCTTTTTATTAAGTATTTTTTCATTTTAGATCTTTTTTGTTTTCTTCTTATTCATGCAAGTATTGTGAAAAAACGTTACATATAAAAAATGTGAATATAAAAGTGATAGCTTATTATAACAATTTTAAAACATGGCAACAAAATATCTGATTATTTCAGCTGTTTTACATCTATTTTTCATCTTTTTTTTTAATTCTTTAAATCTAAATAATTATATATCACATTGTTTTTGTTTTGTTCTTTGCAACAAGAAAAGTAATAGTCTATATCAGGGGTGGCGAATCTTTATGGATCAACGTGCCATTTTTTCTAAAGAAATTTTCAATGAGCTATAGACATGCCATCAAATAATTTTGACTTGTGATTGTTGGGAAGATAATAAAATTAAATACCAACAACTCAAAACTCTTTTTTTACTACGAAAAAATACATTTTGCACTATATAGTAGTAAATGCTTTTGTTATGTGTAATTCAAATTAAGGTAACATTAGTGTGACTTCTGTTGTTGCAGATTAGATGACAAATATCTTATATTAGGATTGTAAGGTGTTACTTTTAGCAGAATGCTTGCTGAATTGGGAGTCATTTGCCAAACGGTTTCTAAGCGAGTCTTTAATGTAATTCATCTCTGTAAATAATGACTTGCAAGCATAAGTAGATGAAAATTTGGTTAAAATAGCATGAGCCAGCTTCTTCAAACAGTTAAATGTGTCTGGAATCAAATTCCATGTTTCCAGAATTTCGTTACTGTCATTTTTACTTATATTGCTTGTTAATCTTTCTGTTTCAATCTATTTCAGCTTTTCTCCTCTTTCAATAAATTTTTAAATCCATATTGGACTAGGCTAGAAATCAATAAGTTGCATTTCAAATTCTTCAATTTCAATCGAATTAGGATAAATTCAATTTATCAAATGAAATCACATCTGAGTACATAATAAACTTCCGATAATTCTTTGAACTGAGAAAATCTCGCTGAAAATTCCTTGATTGAAGAATCAATTACGGAAATAAATTCTTCAATAACTTTTCAAGTTTGTAGTTTCTTGTAATATCTTTTCTGAAAACACGCAGTTTAGCGACAAAAGTGCGAATGAGATCCATCATGGTGACAATTTTTTTATTCGTGCCTTGAAGTTTTAAGTTCAATTGATTGAAATGTTGGCATATGTCTGTAAAAAACATCAATTTTGAAAGCCACATAATATCCAACAACTCTAGGTATTGTTCAGTTCCCCCCTCATTTTGCAGAAACAGTTTGATTTCTTTCAAACTGTCAACAAACATTTGAAGTGCTCAACCAGCGAATATTAGTATACATTAGTAAGCCATTATACACCGAGTTGACTTTATCCAACAAAGCATCAAACTTTCGTTTATTTAAAGCCTGCGACGATATGTTGACTATTTTTGTGACTAACGCCATTACATTATCAAAAGATGTTAAACCACTCTTAGCACACAAGACTTGTTAGTGAATAATGCAGTGAAATTCCAAAATTGAATGTCCTACGTCTGTTTGAAATAAACTAATGAAACCATTTTTTCCCCCACCATATTTGGAGCACCATCAGTTGTTACAGAAACATTTTTTTTTTCAAATCAATTTCTTTCTCAGCAAGCGATTTATATCGATTAATATTAGCGATTAATATCTGTGCCATTTGTAGTTGTTAGCAACGATTGTTATTGTAATTAATTCTTCTTTAATGACGTGTCCTACAAAATATCGAGCCAAAATATCTAAGCGCGCAGATTTAGTGATGTCAGTACTTTCGTCAAGACATAGCGATATAAAAGGAGCGGGGTTAATGTTATCTGTTACATTTCCCGCCAGTTGTAAGATTCTTTTATTGTGTTTCTTGATAGAGGAATATCTTTGATGCGCTGAATTATCTTACCTTTATTATCAAAATCCTCAAAAAGTGAGGACGCGCATACTAATCAGGCTTCCTTCAAAAACTCGACCTCTTGAAAAGGCTTACTATGCCGATCAGTGACATTTGCAGCCAAGTAATTTGGTGCGCTCATATGACAATTTTTGATAACATATTTAATCATAGACTCGATTTTTTATTTCTATCTTTTAATGGCATTGCAGGGAATGGGAATATGCACCCCACGGACAGCGACCGCTCATTCGCGTTTGTTTGAATTACTTCATAGTGAACTTTGTTATTTGGAACTCAAAGGCAAACCGTTTTGATCGGTGACGTGCCCAAAATATCCTGTCGCGTGCCATCACTGGTTCGCCGTCCCTGGTCTATATCTTCAAAAATTTATTATTAAAAATAATCTTAATAGGAAGCTTTGCTTCAAAACAATAAGATGCTGTTATAAACTATCTCAACTTTTAATAACTGTGTAAAGTGAGTTATTTCTCAGTTCAAAAATAAAATAATGTTGCCTTTCAGATAATCTCAAATTTGTTTTTAATTTAATTTTTTTTTAAATTCTGCTACTTTGATATTATATTTGTTGAAGTGATATTGAGGGTCCACTCATAACTATTTTTAGAAGGAACATGTAAAAGAAGCATCCTGATAGCAGCAAAGTGAAATTTTAGGGACAGAAGTCTGGTTGTTGTAAAAATACAGCATATAAAATGGGCATTCCCTATTTTAATTCAATGCAATTAATAATATAATTTGTTAATTCATTATTTCTGGAAAGACTGATGATTTGTTTTGATCCATGTGAATGCTTTGATGTAATCATAACAATGAGCGAATACAAAACAAATTCTGCTTAAATACTGAACAATACAATGGATAGAAAGATTGTTCACGTACTCATATTTTCATTTTTAAGCATTGTGTAACATATAATTTGTGTATCGTTATATTCATAAGTATTTCTGATGCACAATTTTCTGATTAACTGCTTGTGGTTTGTTTAACCCCTTAAAATCGACAAGTCATCATTATAATATATATAAAACAAATTCAAATCATTAGCGTTTTTAGAATTACTTCTCTTTCTAACTGCTTTAAATTCAAATTTAAATAATATCTGGGTTGAGTGGGTTTCCCATGTCTCAAGATCTAATATCTATAACTTTAACTGTCTTAAAGTGCTACAAAACCATTTCTTTAGTTTTAATTTCAGTTTCATTCTGGAAACATGGATTTTTCTATGGTTCTGTTCCAGATTCCATTTTTGAAATGCATATCACAGTTTCTTCTTTTCTAATGGCCATGACTGAACTAAATTAACCTTTAGTCCTATAAGTTTTGTGTTTAAAATAAATTAGCACATGGTTTCATCACAATTGTATTTTTCTCTGGAAAGCTCTACAGCACAACATCATTATCTCTTTATATATATATATATTCTTGGCAGTTATGTAACGGAAAGGAGCAGACTTTTTGAATGAACTTCAATATATTTTGCCTCATAAGAACAAAGGTGCCTGTTCAACCAGAAGGCAAGTATGAAAGTGACAGAATTTTTCCATTTAGTGATTTTATTAAGAGATTCTGATAGGGATTTATTTGTCACACATGTCTGAGACATAGGAAAGGAAATCTTGGGCATCTTTGAAACACCTGATTAGGCACCAGGAATTTTTATCTCTTGTTGTATTGTGAAAAAACAAATAAAAAGGAATTTTTAGAATACATGTTGGAAATAAATAAAAAAACTGGGACATGGATGAGGAAATAAGAGAGAATAAATATGGGCTAATTTAGGATGAAATAGGAAATTAATTAGGATTTAAATTAAATTAGGATATATGCAATTATATTTTTAAATCTAATTTAAATTTTAATGAACTTCCTAATTTTTATCTTAATAGCTCATGTTATTTTACTCTAAAATGTTCTCTTATTTCCTGATCTGAATCCCACTTTTTTATTTTCATTGAGGAAAAAGACTTCTATCTTTGCTTTTGTATATATAAACAAATGCATCTTTTTATTATTATTCTCTCCTTGCATAAAATAAGATTCCCTGTGGTGAAATAAATTGAATTTTATTCCTAAAGTTTTTTTCTTTCTATTAGCACATACATCTGCAAAATTAGTTTACAATGTTATATATATATATATTTTAATACTGCAGATTAAAAATGGATGCTTTGGATAGTCGGGAATCTTCTTTTAAAGAACTGCCTACCAGAGAATTAAAACTAAAAAGACATAAAGTTCGTAGAGATTCTCCAACTATTCCTCCTGTTCGACTGAGACTGAAAAGCAACAATTCTCCTCTGAAGTAAGTTGAGTATGTAACTGGTTCAGACATTCAGTGTAATTAGTCTTAACACATGCATATGTTATGAAGCTGATAATATATGATTTAATTTAAGTAAATATTATCTAAAAGTTATTTTGTAGTTTAAGATTGAAGTTAATAATATAATGTTGTCTTATTATTATTATTTTTTTTAAATAAAAGATTCACATGAAATTTGTCCTGTTCTTTAAGCTTCACGTAAAATAGAATTAAGTTAAAATTCAACAATAAAAATTTTCTTAGCTTAATTCTTTAAATGCTAATTACTTTAAAAGTTAAATTTACTGTCTACTTTTTTTCTTGAATTAGCATATCAACTTAATATTTTTCTAAATCTTCAACTATTGTCTTCTTTTTATGTACAATAGTTGTGCATCAATCATCTTGAATTTCATTGATTTTTATATTAATTTTTGGTATAGTACATATTTTTTCAATGAAATGAGAAGAAAGTTTTAAAAAATGGATTTTATTGCAAGAAATTTCAATGTAATATTATAATTTCTTTTAAATTAGTTTAATTTGGTTTGCAATATTCTGAATTTTTGAAAAATTATGCTTGCTATTTTTTTATTAGGTCAATCCTGAATGATTAATACTGAAATATTTATATATTACAGCGGGCATAAAACATTAGTATATTAAGTTAGTCAAGATAATTTAATATATTAATATCGCCAGTACTGAGTGACTATAATAGATTTTTATATTTTCAGATGGAAATAAAAAGTTATGCATTGTTTTTTGAAAGACCACAGAGTCGTGTTAAATCTTTAATTTAAAAAAAATCAAAATATGAATATAATTCTATGTGCCTTTAGGTTTTCTAAGGAAAATAAATATCCTAGTTTTTATCAACTTGGATTATACTTAAGATGCATTAAGATTTTTTTTTCTTTAGAAATATTCCTAAGACTTGAAAATAAAAAATTCTTCTACACATTTTGAATGTCTCTGAACTTTTGAAAATAAAATTTTCCTCGGAACCTGAAATGGACTATAAAATCATCGGTTTGATTTCATAATCAAATTTATCAAATGAATTTCAAAAATATACAATTTTGGTTATTGCAAATAAAATATAAAGTATTTTCAATATTTTTACTGGGCCAAAACTTGTCCAATAAATTTATCGAATTAATATTAATTATATTGAACTAATACTTTCTATCAAATATAAATAAAATGTTTAAAAAAATCAAAAGTTGAGAATGAATTTTTATTATTTTTGAAATCAACCATAATTTTTGTGTATATTTTTAGTTGTGATGCAGATGCAGAAAAATGTTTCTCTGACCGATCAGTGTCTTCCTCACCTGATAGCGTCAATCAAGAATTTTCTCCTGTTTTTATGCCTGCTTCATATAAAATTTCATCTCATATAAACTCTTTACCTTCTTCACCTCTTACAAATGAGTCATCAAATAATGAACCATATGAAGCCTTTCATTTTGCTCCTCCCAGTTGCATTGAACAGGAAGATAATGATCAGCCACTAGATATGAGTAGAAAACGTCCTCTACAAATGGCATCATCAGAATCTCAAAATACTCAGCAGCAGCAATTAAGACCATCTGTGATAACATGTGCATCAGCTTTGTTGCGAACTCAGTGTAATCTTTCAGACTTAGCTCATCAGATGTGTACAGCTAATGTGAGTGACAATAATAGTGATGATGCACCTGATAATGAATGTATGAATCATCAGAACAACAGTGTGGAAAATGAAGAAGTGAAAGATGTTAGGCCAGGCCATCGACGTGAGATTGTGTCTGGTATGTTTATATTATATTACACTTTGTCAGGTGATTTTCTGGGATATTTTATTTGTTGTATATTTTTTGTATTCATATAAATTTCGTTTATAAGTAGTTTTGGTTAGCTGTTTTAAATACGTTTTAGAAATTTTGCATCTGTAGAATAATGATATGAATCAGTTAAATTAGACATTTTGCATACCCTCCAACACCTACGGAATTTCCGTAGTTGCTACGGAAATTAGATGAAAACTACGAAATTACAGATCCATAATGGTGGGAAAAAATCTAATATATGTTTATGCGTGAAAACTACAAAGTATGCTGAACCTTTTACCGAATCTTCGTGCACAGCATTGTGGACAATAAAAATATTTTTAGCATGGTTGGGAAAAAATAAACAAACAATTGTCTTGTTCCTGCATGAGTACAAAAACGCTGAGGTCGCTCTTCATAACAAAAATTAATGTGGGAGTTTGTTATGATGTTAAACTCAGTAATGATGACAAGAAAAGCAAAAGTGCTTGCTATTTAATGAAATAAAATTGTAAATGTCTAACAAAAGTGTTAATTTATTTCATCAACAAAATCATGTGTGATTTAAAAAAAAAATATTTCAGTTATATATTTAGGCAATGATAAATGTCTATCAAATACTTTTATATAACGTTTAAAAATATTTGTTTTGACTAATTAAAAAATTCTTTTGAAATTCCTATTCTTCAATAGTTTATTGATATTATGTTATTTGTAATATATTGGTAAGAAGTGCTATTGATGACTGGATAATCAATATTGAAGGGTATGATTTTGGGAAATGGAAGGGAAAATACCCTGTTAATTATTTTGGAGCTACAAAAAAAGAAAAAGAAGAAGGGGGGAAAAAAAAAGAAAAAAAAAAAAGATTATGAAGCAATGTTGAAATCTTGGTGGAAGAATTGTTGATTTGGCAGTTTTGCATTGATATATTTTTGTTCTCTTTCAAATTAATTATTCTAGAGTTGTAGATGTCTAGAGTTTTATATACTTAGTATCTCTACTATAGTGGAATTAAAGAGAAGTTTAATGCATCTATTTTTAAAAAATAATAATGTAGAACAAAACAGCCAACTGCTATATATGCGTTGGAACTGTAGGAGATCGTACTCTCTTGATATTTCAAATTCTTTCACAATTAAATTTAAGTCTGTCTTTTTCTATGATAGTTTGATGCTAAACCAAATATTTCCCTTTTTTACTTCCAATTTTTCCTTAATCCAGATTATGTACAATATACTTTATCGAATCATAAAATACCTGTGTTAATGATTCATCATTATATCTTTAGTGCAGATAAAAGATATGTTGCAGATAAAAAAAGTGTGAGGCAGGAACAAATAATATCAAAATTTCTATTGAAGAAATTTTACCTTCTTTATTACTAGTTTTACAAAGCAATTTAATTTTGGTGAAAGTAATTTCATTAAGTGATGCCATTGAAATGAAAAAGGATAATTTATTGAAATTTGATGTTTAAAGTATTCTGTTTGAAATGAAATGTTAAAAATTCTGATATTTTTAAAATCTAGAAAATTTGTTGACACAAAATGGTATCATGTCGCTCAATTTTCTGAATGCGACAGAATTACTTGACGGTATCTTAACAGTATTGTTAAGCACATGTGGTAATAGGTTAAGATAGAGTGTGCCCCACCCCCCTCATGGCTGATTCATAATTGTTTCACTTTTTTTATATCTACATACAAGTTACTTTATTTCAAAGATCTCCTTGCTGGAGAATTTTGTATTCACATAAGACTATTCAAAGTTTTGTAGTAAGTACACTGTAAAAATTATTTATTTGATGATTCAGGAAACAGTTTTTAAAATAACATAGTTATTGAAAGATTCCTTCTTAAATTCTTTTTATTTTACCTTTTTTATTTGATTTTTCTGGGGAAATTGATTCAGTACAAGCATATTTAATTGTTAAGTGCAGTCTGGTTCTTACTATTGAATCTTACATTGTAGTAATCTAAATATAATGAATGCATTTAAATAAAGGTTATTTAACTGAATAAATATTTTTACTTTACAAATTTTGTTGCAGAGATGTAGTTTGCCCGTTAGAAGAATTTATTTTTATAAATATATTTTAATAAAATTCATTAATTCTTATAAAGAAATTTAATACTACTATAGATATAAAATTCAAATTCCTGTGAAATCTGAACATTAAAATTCTAACTTACATATTCTTAATTCTTACTATTTGGATCCCCCCCCCCCCCATTGTTACTTCTAGTGTCTTACCCTCATTATAGAGGAGGTTTTACTCTAGATTTTTATTAAATTTTTACAAGGTTGCCATAGTGCCGGGAGAAACAGAAAAATACAAAGAGTTAAAAAATTATTTAAAAAGCAAGGAAAATGAAGAAAAATTTGAAAATTCCCATAAAACCCTGGAAAATATGGGGAATTCGAAGCTTCTTATTTCCTTTTTTTCTTCTGTAAAATGCCGATCTCTGAACATTGCAAGAATAAAAGATCGTAGCACCGCATGATCACAGCACCAAAAACGAAAGAACTGTGTCGCGGAAACTCACCCCTTTTCTACTCGCTTCCATTGTTTTTGTGTAATGAATCAGTCTAATTTCGATTTCAGAGACCATTGTTTTCTTTCCAGCTAAATGATTGCAACTAATGAGAATGCGCGAGACTGCTATATCTGCGTGAGAAAATATTTTAAATTTTTCTGGCTGGAATAGGAACATTTAATTTGCGGAAGCATCGTGGTGGTATTTGGTCGCTCTCACGTGAGTTTATTGAATGGTTTGTTTATTATTTGAGAAATTGTGAGTTTTTTCAGAGAAGATTAGTTAATTTTTTTTAAAACAATGAGCTGCTCAGAATCTATTTAATACAGATTGGACGGATAAAAATATGAATCATGACTTTGATGAATGGGTTAGAGAAATTTTCATTTGCTGTATACTGCACTCTTTGTAAGGAGACGATAAGCTTTTAATATAAAAAATAGGCACTTATTAGTCATGTCAAAAGAAAAAAAAAAAACATATGAAATTGCGTGCCTATGCAAAAAAGTCATAACGGTTCTTTGAATGTAAAAGGAATATAGGAGAAGATATGCCAACTCGGAAAACATCAAATTCGATGACCGAAAATAAGGCGATTTGGAATTTTTTAGTTCAAGAACAATAATTTAAATTTCAACTTTTATGGGCATTAAAACTTGTTGCGTCACATTCGTCCTTTAACGCATTCATGGATATATCGGAAATATTTTCATGTATGGCAGAGAAATAGCCTAACAATGTACTTTTGGTCGTACAGAAATGTCGTGCATTACTTGCTACTGATTAGCTCTGTTTTTTTCAAGACTTACCAGTATCTCTTAAGAAATCTTGAAACAATCAAACATTTGTAGTATGCTTTGAACCACATTTCACAAAAATTCTACTGGATTTTATTGTAAGATACTGGTGTGAATCAACCAACAGGATCTTCACAAAAACATTGAAGTTTAATATTTTTAAGGCATACCACTGCTCCAGAATTGTTTGATAATTTTAAAGAAGTTATATCGAGTTTAGATATATAGTTGCTTTTACAAGTTAGTATGGATGGACTAAATGTAAATTAAAAAAAATTTTTAAAACATTTTAAAGAAATTCCGTGCGAAAACGACTGTAAAATTTGGATTTAGATACTTGTGGACCAAACATAATCCAGTAGGCGTTTCAATATGAACAAAAATCTATTGAATGATATGTAAATATTATTCTAAGAGCAATGCCTAATTATTTAAAGGCTTCTCTTAGTATTTAGCTTCTCTTGTATTGCTAATATTAGGCGTTTCAATATGAACAAAAATCTATTGAATGATATGTAAATATTATTCTAAGAGCAATGCCTAATTATTTAAAGGCTTCTCTTAGTATTTAGCTTCTCTTGTATTGCTAATATTTTTCAGCCATTTCTTAAATTCAGACATCTCAACCAATGGTACCTTTCTTATTTAAATAATGAAAATCTTTTCATTTTTGTTAGTTAATGAAAAACTTTGTCAAAAGAAGCATAATCAAAGAAGCAAAAACATTAGACACTTATTTTTGATAGAGCTTGATGATCTTAAAAACCTAAGGCTGATAAAAAATGTCGATATTGAAATAATGATTATAGTTTACTTGATTATTATTGGAGCTACTGAAACTGAAAAAAAAAAAAAGTTTTTACCAGAGTTTTTATATTTGGGAAGAATTCTATAAAAAATATTTGAACGCATATCCAAAAAATTTACTGTTTTAAAAACTACACCTTGCTGAAATTCAAATTTATTGAAGAACATTGTTTTTTCCACTGTTTAAAGCTGTACTGTTCTTCCATTATAACTAGCCCATGAGTGCTGTTTGCACATTTCCTCTTGTATTTCATATACATAAGGAAATATACAAAGTATTTTTTCCCAGACTTGAGTGGCAACCTTGTTTTAGGAATTTATGTGATTTTATAGAATTTGAATATTTTTACATTGCATTAATAGTGTATTTTTAGTATAATTAAATGAAGACAAGGTTAGGTGAAATTATATGCAAATTTTATTTTTGAAACTACTTTTTGGAGAAATAAGTATGGTATCTTCATACTCTCCAACAATTACCGAATTTCCGTAGTTGCTACGGAAATTAGAGGAAAGATACGGGATACTGAAAATCTACAAAAAAATGGATATATACCAAAACTACAGAAGACATCGAAAATGTCCTCTTCCTGAAACCTCGCTCATAGCAATGTCGATAGTAAAACTTTTTTTAGCATGGCTGGAGGGAGGGATGGCATCTTGTTACAGCATGAATACAAAAATTCGTTTAATCATTAAAAAAATGTATATGAGAGTTTATTACGTTATTACGTTTTATTATGTTAAGCTGAGCAATGCCGACTTAAAAAAAATAGCAAAGGTGCTTGTTGGGTAATGAAAAAAAGTTTTAAATGTCTAACATGTAGTTTGTTTGATCAACAAAATCGTGTTGTGTAATTTTAAATATATATATATATATATATATATATATATATATATTACTTATATATTTAATCAATAATAAATGTCTGTTAAATAATTTTGAATAGTGTTTGAAAACGTGTGTTTTAATTAATTAAAATTCTTTGGAAATATTTATTCTTGAATAATTTGTTGATACTGCATTAAATGTAATATATCTAAGAAGTGCTATTGATGATTGGGTTACTAGTGTTGAAGGGTATGTATCTTAGCAATGACTAATCAGTAATCTATATATGTCACTAGTATAAAACAATAAAAATACTACTTTAAATAAAATTTCATAGCATTTTTTTTCCATAAGGAACTGATTTTGACAGATATTAAATTTATTCTTTAGAGTTTACTTTTTTTTAGTTTCAAGATTAAATATGGCTGTGTTATTTTACAGGCTCTTGTGATCCTGTTATTGATGAACACTTTCGACGTTCATTGGGTAAAGATTATCAGCATATTTTCTCAAAGTCTACCAGTAACAGTGTGTCAATCACAGGTGAATGTTAAAATTTTCTTGTGTTTTACTGAACTCTTTTTAATATTTAACTTAAAACCATTCATTAATGAGATTACTTAATTTGTTCTGTGAGAATCATAATTCAGTGTATTCTTAGAATTTATATCTTCTGTCTGTAAAGCAAAGAAATAAAAATGGTCCCTTTAAAGAAAAGGTATTTTTAAAGGTAGATTCTGTGTTAGATGACAAGATACCATGACATTAAGAGCTGTCTGACTTCGAGAAAGGCGTAATTGTTGGATATCATAGAAATGCCCGGTTCTTAAGGGACATATCTAGTGAGTTAAACATCCCAAAATCGACAGTAGTTTTTGTGACTAAGAAGTGGAAGATGAGTGGTGATTGTCGGAATGTGTTTTGACTCGGCAGACCCACAAAACTAAGAGATAGAGACCTACGAGAACTCCAACGAGATTATTCCAAAGGAATGCGGAATAATCGCGCCAAACCGATGGCCCACATACTCCAGAAGTTCCAACATCCGAGACTGTTGTTTCGGTAAATACCATCCGCAAGGAAGTAAGTACATTTGCTAGGTTTCCACGAGGTTTGCTATCGCCCATAAGCCTTTGATTACAAAATCCAAATTTGATACATCTCGGTTGAGGTGATGCAAGGCACGCCGAAATTCGGTCGTGATGAGTGGTAACCGGTTCTCTGGAGTGATGATTTCAAGGTTCAATTCCTATCAGTGGTATGGTAGAGTCTGGGTTTGGAGTATGCATGAAGAACACTTGTTGCCAGAATACAATATGCCAACAGTTAAGTTTGGCGGAAGTGGAATTATGGTCTAGGGATGTTTCTCGTATGGATTGAAACCTTTGATCCTAATTCATGTTTAGTTCAACGCCGATTCCTATTCCACTGCTCTAAACAACAATGTGTTTCCGTCGCTAGAATCATTGTTATTTCCAGGATAACAATGCTACTTGTCATGTTGTGAGGTCCACCATGGATTGGTATGATTATAATGGGTTGAAGCAACTGATCTGGCCTGTCCAGAGTCCAGATTTAAATTCTATAGAAAACATCTGGGAATAGTTGGATCTCCGAATTAAGGGGTGCAGCAGTCGTTCAAAATCAATGAAAAAACTTATATGTCTTCTCCAAGCTAAGTGGAAGAAAATACCATTGTCAATCATCCAAGCACTTGTGAAAAGTAGCCCAGAGGGTTAAGGCTCTAATTGCCTCAGGTGGATGATCTACCAACTATTGAATATGAATACATAATGTTTATCTCCTTTATCAGAAGTGTCCAATTACTTATTGGTTGATAGTGAATAGATATATAATATAGGTGCTGCTATTTTAGGATGCCTGTTTTACTCTGTTAGATACCAACAAGAATTTATCGGTAATTAAAACATATTACTTCATTACATCATTTGAAATTAAATTATTTTTCTTTTGATATTATCGAATTTCTCATAAATTTGGGGGGGGGGATTTTTGCCCATAAATTTCCTAAGCATTTACCTTTGCATTTAGAATAAAACATTTTCTTTTGTCTGGCCAAAGAATTTGCTATATGTCATTACCTTAATATGCTGATGCTAAAACTTGAATAAGTGATTGTATATTTAAGTTAATGCTGTTTTTTTTATTGCAGCCACTGATGAATTAAAAATACAGCTAACTTGAAGATACTACTTGTATTTCTCCCTATGTTTAGTAAAAAGGATTTAGCAATATTTTAAAAATGTCTAAATGGTTATGATTGGTTTCGTTTCTGTATAAAATTCTTAGAAATGAATGTTGGCCCTGAAATGTTCACATCTACAAAATAAAAGATGTAATTTATAATCTAATCTCTTAATACTTTTATGTCATCATTTACTCAGGATCGTACTGTTTCTCTTTAAATGACATAATGTGATCAAGACTTTCTTATCGTTTTGAGGCATGTTATTATTTTTGTAAACCAGTGGTTTATTTTAGAATTCTGTTAGAAATTTTTGTTGTAGGTGTGCTTTAAATATTTTTACAACAATATTTTTCTGTTGGTAGCGATTTTTCAATAATCGGTTTAAAGCATTTTCAAATTTTGTCTTGAATTGCTGCCGTCCGTATAATTGTTTATGGAAAGAAATATTAAAGCATTAACCCTCTCTGTGGTAGATTATTAAAAATTTTGGAAAATAATGAAGAAAAAATGTAATGAATGGGATTAGTCGATGGTTTAAAAATAGATCTTGTTATTAAAAATATTTCTAACTTACTCTTTTATGCTTTGGAGGGAAGGAGGATGAGAGGAGTCTTTATCTGGGGTTGCCCCTCTAAAGTAATTGATGTGTAGAAAATCTTCAGAAGGGATTATGTAAATTCCTTATGAGAGTAACAAAAATTACGAATATCATAGGTTCATAAGCATTTTTATTTATATTCTAAGGGATTTAAGTATTTTAAATATATGCAGTTTTATACATTTTCTACAAAATTATTCTAAACTGCATCTAACATATGTAAATTAAGAAAAAATATGTTTCTGATTTATTACAGATATTAACTAAAAATTATTAAAATATGAAATATTGTGTTGAATTTAAAATATCAAATAAAATATTGAAACTGTGACAATTATTTGGAATGATATTTCTCAAAGCAGGTAGTAGTGTCTATTCGCCTCTTACACATAGGGATGTTTCATTTTTAATCCATTGAATATGCTTTTTGCACGAAGTTACATTTTGCATGCGCAGAAATGAGATATGTTTGCTAAGTAGATGGTATTCCCCTATGAGAATATTTTCAGTACATTCATTTTGATACGTTTAGAAATGAATTTGAATCTGAGATAAAATTATAAATGCCTCAAGGATATTAGAGAAATATAATCAGTTGATTTTGTTAGAATTATAATCTTTAAAAATCCGTAAAAGTATCCACATTGAAGTTAAAAAATCTTATAAACGTAAGCGTTTATAAGATTTTAACATACGTAACGTACATTAGCGTTTTTTTTTTTTTTAAATACATAAAACGCCAATGTACGTGCCACAAAAATCGTTCTTATTGTCGAATAGCAACGTAAAATATTAACAAATTGCTTTACTAAAGTTTCAGACTGATTCATAAAAAGTTTTTAAAGCTGCACTTAATTCAACGCTTCGTAATTAATGGAGCTACAAATTATCATATGAAATATTTTGGAGAGTGTTCGTCTTGTCGCCAAAAATTTCATTAATTCAGAAGAGAAAGGATGTAAAAGAAATAAAGAAACAGGCTTCAAACAAAATTTAATCGAACTCGAAAACAGATTTAACCATCTTCAGTTAGGTAATCGCTATGACTTATGGAAATCGATGATCATATCTTCCAAAACTATTATCTCACAAAAATGATTTTTGAACTATATTAAAACTTAAAAAAGGGCCCTTTTAATGATACCAGTTTCATTTTTATACAATTTTTTCTTAATTGTTATGAATTTTTTTATTATACAATCTGTTAAAATGTTTTTATTGTTATGATGAAATTAATCCGTAAAAACATTCAATCGCGGGCTTTTGCCAGCATTTAAATTTAAGATTAAAAAAAAAAAAGTCTTCAGACATTAACACCAAACTAGGACTCTCACTTGAGCTTTTATTTCATAATATATACCATTTTTGATTTGCATTCATGATAATGTTTGTAACTAATCGATAAACTAATCGATTTGTTTTTTAGTAATTAATCGATTTGTTTTTCAGTCATATCAAATAACAGTATTAAATCTTAAGTTTTTTTTTTTTTTTTTTTTCTTTTTTCCCCCTCTTTTGTAGGTTTTAGAATGAATAACTTCCAAATTAAGCTTTGTCAGAGATTTCTAACTTGCTTGAATCTCAGTTTTCCAAGTCGTTTGTGTAGTGCAGGAATTATTTTTGTGAGAAATTCTTTGAAATATTTTTTCCTCATTTCTTTTATTGTGAAGCTGTCTGATTTTTTTTTTTTTTTCTTCTTACGAAGAAATTGTTTTTGAATTCTGCCTTACAAAATTTAAATTCTTATGTTAATTTCTTTCAGTGGATGACCATTTTGCAAAAGCATTGGGGGAAACTTGGCACCAGATACAACAGTCGAAAGGAGTTGTAGATCCAGTAACTTCTACACATTCTCCAAATCCGTTACAAGCTCAATCGCCGCCTCAGTTTCTTCATCAGCCGGCAGAAATACTATCATAATATTTTGAAAGCAAAGTATTATGACAATTCGAAATATTTGTTATATACTATCCTAGTTGAAGCCTTTTGTGATTATTTGATGTAAAATGTGTTCTAAACAGTCTTGGTCATGGGAAAGATTATCTTGTTTTTTAAATTCCTGGGTAGTTTTTATTTACTTTTAGCTCTAGATGTAATGGTTTCATTATTCATAATATTTATAATGCATATTAAATGAACATGATGTATGCTTTGTGTGTCATAGGTGGTTTTTTAAAATTTTCTCTTTATTCTGTGAATATCTATGGAAAAATATATATTGCATTTGTAAAGGAAAGGTTATGAAGCAGGTATGATAATCTGCTTCAATCTCACAATCCCATTAGAAGTCTTTCATTGGAATGCATTCCTGTATAAGTATCTGGATTCTCTCTGTCACTTTAAATGTTCAAGAGCACCGTGTAAACTGTAGATAAAGTTTTCTTTGATTGTTTCATTGAAAGCACTTTCAAATGTTTGAAAAAATTTATGCCGTTTTCATGAATATCTATTTAATATATAATCCTTATTTTTAATTAATACTTTTTTGCTGTCGACCCGAACTAGAATATTTTTTTTTAAATGCAAATAGAAAGCACCTTAATATCTGTGTGGAAACTCTTTCATGTACTTATTATTCTTTTGAAATTAAAAATGATAAATATGTAGACAAATATTTTTATATATAACTGTTGGTGCAAATCTTGTCCATACGAAGTTTCCTAGTTTTCCTCCTTCCCCATTGAATTTGTTGATTGAAAGTATTTTTGAACTCTGCAGTGAGAAGATATGTTAATGCATGAAATTGATTTGAAGGTAACTTAAAATTGCTGCACCAGTTTTAAAATGCTAGTATATTTTACTTTTTATTACTGGTTAAAGTAAAATGACGTTTGGCACATTCATTGTGAAATGAAAAAGTGGAAAAAGTTTTGAAAGACATTGAAATAACTTTTTCTTTAAATTTATTTTGAATATTCTTAATAATGAAATATTTCTCTTTGAGAGTTACAAAATCAGATTTTTCTAAAATCCATCATTATTATTTAGATAATAATGTAGTTTCATAGATTATATCTGGAGGTAGGAAGAATTAAAAACATTTAACCGTTTGAAATTCTTTATAAAATCTTTTTTATTAAGAAATGAAAAGTAAAACATCATAAAGTTAGTATTATTAATTGAATTTCATTAATTACTGAAAGTATTATTTTAAACTGAGGAGTAATTTTCTGCCACTAAGTAATTCTTAAAGAATGTACCATAAAAATGTGCAAATTTATATTTATTTTTGGGTAATGAAAATTAGGTATGCATGTCTTCTCTTGCAAGATTTAACTTTTTTATTTTTCATTTATCTTTGAAACTGATCTCTTAAATTTAACATAGATACTTATAGCAGGACAAAATACTCAAATTAACTGTTCAGGCATGCAGTCAATGAAATGAATGTTGTAAATATCTTCTCTCTTTAGAACTTATGTAGTCACTGTGTTTATATACTTGCAGAAGTTGCTTTTATACACTTAACCCGCTAGCACTCGCACCCATTTTCGAACACGAGAACTCGCTCCGGGTATCTCATACCCTAATTCATTTCTGCTATTTATATATTAATTAATACTGTTTATAAGCAAACCTTAGGTAGTTAAATATTACAAAACAATGCATTTAAGAATTTAATAATAATTACTTATATGTTTAGAGACAATTTTTACAAATTACATACTGATGCTCTACACAGAGACTCCTTTCACATTTTTGGCACATAAACCTTGATTTTCTGTCTTTATTACATGGACAAAATGCACATCGTTTATAGTTTCCTTTGAGCTTTTTTGCAGGCGGTTCACTATTAGTAAATCCCAATTCCTTAGAAATGCTTGGATTTGTTATTATTCCTTGAGGCTTACGGTTTCTGTGTTGTTCTGAAAGAGCGAGTCCCAGTGTTTTCAGAAGCGACATTTCTTGAATAAGGTGTATTACCTGGAAACTTGCTAATTATATTCCTTGAAGGCTTCCTAACATTTTGCCGATATTTTGTCTTTTCCCATTTTGTTACTTTATCTTTGCCTATATAACAATCTGTTGTTGACAGTGAACATTCATCTTCTATTTCTGTCTCAATTTCAGTGGAAGAATCGTGATCGCTGCAGTATTTTTCATCCTCAGAGGCAACACTATCGTCAGATAACGGTTCATCGTCACTAGAAAGTTTCTATAAGATGTCGTAACTATTCACTTTCTTCCTCGTAATTCATATAGCGCGTCATACTGCACTAAACTAAGAGACAGAAATGGAAACGTTTGACGAACACGAGGACTCGCATGGGTATGACATGCCCCCAACCCCTCTTTCTCAAAATCTATTTTTAGAACATAACTGGTTTTTCTCCTAATGAAAGAATGTGGCCTTGGATGCAGCTACATGAAATTCTGGCCTAATCCGAAAAACAGGAAGTAACAAAAACGCTGAATGAAAATGGATCGGGCATGTCATACCCGGTGCGAGTGCTCGCGGGTTAATTATATGTTCATTTGAAAAGCATTTGGCTACCTAAAAAATAAATAACCGATTTTTCTCTCATGTTTTTGAAAAAATATTACATGTATGTCAAATGTACCGAAATTTAAAATTACTTGTGATTCATTATGTTAAAGAACAAATATATATCTGCCTTTAAAGTATTATTTATGATGCTCTGCTAAAATTTCAGACTTTGTATATAAAGTTTCAGTATTTAGAATAGGATTTGTATAAGATCAGATGTCTACAGTGTAACATATAATGGCCGATCTTTTTGATGTTATACCTTGCAATTTAAACCATGAAAGAGTTTATAAACTTTTCATGAGCTCAAATATATGTATATACAGTTAAATGAATTATACAACTTAACTTTTTGTTAATTTCTTCTGATTTGACTTGTGATTTGATAATTTATTTCATTCCAAATTTGGGCAATTGGGAATGCTTATTGCACCAAATTCTTTTAAAGTATAGAACTGTGATAGAATTTTAAAATGTTCTGGAATTAAAAAGGAATGTTACTCCTTCTTTAAGATGTTTTATTTGTCAATCTTTGCTGGGCATAAGAAGAAATATGAGGCTTCCCTGAAGGATAACTTGCTAGTTAATTTTTGTCTCACCTGTGACAACATATAATTGGATGTGTTATTTAAAATTGTTATGAAAAAAATTGAATTGGCACAATATTTTTAAGAAATTAATATTTTTAAAAGTATTTTATAGTAAATATACTCAAAACACTGGTGTGTTGTATATTTTACCTAAACAAATAAAATGAAAGTACTTCATTTGATAGTAACTACTTTCAGCACAAAAAAAGAAATCAAAATTGCACAAATGTCAATTTGAAGATTTCTGCTACATAGAAAGTCGAATTTAAAATTATTTCGAGAAATGTAATAAAATTTGATATATCAGTTTCATTTTATGTGTGTATATATATACCGGTCTTTTGTTTTACCTTGAATAAATATTTGTGAATTATTTATATTAAAATGTTTTTATTAAAATATTTATTAGAAGTTTAAAATCCAGTTTTTCTGGTGTGTGTTAATAGCTTTAGTTATTTGGTTCAAAGGCTGTTTATCTCTAATTTCTAATTAGAAGTAGTTGAATTTATATGATATACAAGTTTCAATGTATAAAATTTTATAAAAACCTAATTTTGTTGTCTTATTTGTTATACTTGCTGCTCTTTTGTGTAGGGTGGGCAATATGTTTCTTTGTTTTATTTTAAAATTCCAGAGAAGCAAGGTAGAGCATGGAAACTGAATTCATCAATATGGGCTTTTGATGCAGCTTATATGGATAAAATTTATAACTTGTTTTCTATACTCTTCTATGGAACTTTTTAAAAAGCAAAGAAATTGATTCTATCAATTATTTATATTTTATTATCATTAGTATGATTTACTTTTTTGTAATCATGTATAAAAGAATGTAAATTTTTTTAATTACTTATTACAAAACATGTTATATTGAAAAAGCAAGTGCTTTTTTAATTACTTATGGTTGATTTGGAACTGTAATTATCGTTCTAGAAGCAAAATAAGATCTTTTGTTTACTTATTATATAATCTAAATTTTTCTAAATGGTGGAAGTATGTTTTAAGGTATCTTTTTCAGAGGAATTCACTAATTATTTTAAGTTTTCTATCCTTTCCAGCTTTAAATAAAAGCAACAATGCATGACAAAAGTTACTCCAATGATTCCAAACGTTATCATAAACCCGAAAACGTTAAGAAATTTCTTAATAAACTATTAGTGTTATTTTGTAGGTCAACCTGATCTGGAATTGATTTTAAAAAGTAAAATCTTAATGTAGTTATTTGATGAAATTAGTTTTTAAGTCATAAATTTCGTATTTTTTAATGGGATAATGTTTATAGGTTGGCATACTATTTGTAAATTGTGATATGCATGCTTAACATATGTGATGGAAAGAGATTATTCAAATCGCTATACCGAGCTGATCGATGACTCTAGGTCTACGGAATTTGTCGTGTAGTTAAGCCTTGTATAATAAGCGCACACTAAGAAAGGCTTTTGAAAATTTTTAACTAGGATTATAATTAAAAAAAAAATCCATTTTAAAGCTTTTTTTAAATAATTTCTGTACAAAAACCATGTTTTCCACCAGTTTGAAGTTAAAAGAATTTATAAATGAGCTTTTCAGCGATATTTTATTTAAAGATAATAAATTTTATTAATTTAGTTCCTGAATCTATACTCATTCATATTGTGACTAATTTATTTAAAAAAATTAATAAATGAGCTTTTTATCTATTTTTAATTAAAGGTAATATCAATAAATTTTACAAATTTAGTTCCTAGATCAATACTCATTCACACTGTGGTAAATTAAATATTTTTTTTTATACTCATCTTTGTTCCTATATAATTAAGAATATGTAAAAATATTGTAAGCAAGACTAAAATATTATTATGTTATGCTATTTTGAATTAGAAGTTCAAATGCTCTTGAAATTTTTTATAACTACATGCATTTAGTATTTAACTAACATGCATTTAGTATTAACTTGGTCATCGTTTTGAAAAATTTTAAATTACTGTAAAATGTGTGTACTTTTATAGTACCTAAGATTTTTAATCAAATACAAAGAATAGGCTATAAATTGATACTTACGTGACTGTTTTATTTATTACATTTAATAAGTATAACCTTTGAGAATTCAAAGTATGTGCGAGCTTTTTATTTCTATAAAAAAAGGGAGCTACTACACAAAGTGCCTTAAGCCATTGCACATTGTTAGTAGATTTCGTGAGTTAATTGCGTTTTTTAAATGTCTTACTGTTTATCGAAAGTGTTAAATCCTTTGATGTGTAGATAGCATAAATCTGTGTGCAATTGAAGTTTTTTGGACTGTCACAAACCATTTGTAAATATTTAATTTCACTTAAAATTTTCGTAGTGTCTTATTTAATCAGTTATGAATAAAATTAAAACAATTTCTTTAATTAATCGATTTTATTGTATTTCAAAATGTTTAAAAGCTTCAAAGTTTTTACTTTTTTTTTGTTTGTTTGTTTTGCTGTGAAAAGCTATTTGCTTTTTAGATTTGCTTTTTTTTTTTTGTATACATTGTTAAAAATGATTGTTCTGTTTCTTAATCTTTGTATATTTCCATTTTTATTCACCTTCTATCATATATTACATGTCATATTAAATTTTATATATTTAAACTTTCATATATTGTTTTTGAAGATAAAACTGTAATTCTGTGAATGTAAGCCGTACTTTTAATGTAAATTATTTAAATCTCTACATGTCTTGCTAATTGAAGTTTTTTCTTAATGAAAGGCTTTAAAAAATTCTGATTTGTGAACTAAATTTAAAGCCTGTTTAATATATAAAAATAAATGGTCTTATTATGTTGTACGAATTGAAAAATTCAACGCATATTTTTTTAGTATCTTATTCCAATTAATTCGTATGTACAAACATCTTTGTAGTTAGGTTTTGATCCCTATTCAATAAAATTAGATTTTGTTTGTCTTTATTTGAGCATTAAAATTTTTTTTGTATAACTTGTAATCTTTATAGTATTGCAGTTATCTATAAATTTTTACATGTATGTATTTTAGATTTTTGAAGTAGTCTACTTAAAATGTGAAAAAAATAAAAAACTTCAAAACAAATTTTTTGTTGTATATTTGATCATTATCAACAATTTTAAGACATATAACGGCTCTATTGTTTTGGAATTGAATTATAAAAATGAATTTTACAATATATTTAATAAGTAATTGTTATTAAAACTAAGTATTCTTTTAAGAAAAATCATTAAAATGAATTTTTTTATAAATAATGTCATTAAATTCAATTAATCGCATAATTGTAAAATTTTTCATCTTTGCTTTCTACTCTTAATATGTAGTTGTGCAAAGTGTTTTTCTTGCTGAATAGATAATGCCTACAACTTTTGTTATTGATTTTTTTTTTTTTTTCCGTATCTCGTATACTGTTTTCGATATTAAAATGTACTAGAAATTAAACCAATATTTTGGAATTATAAGTGGTGTAGTTGCATAGTCTCTATTCAGTTTACTATGTATAGCCACTTTTTTTTTTAATGATTATACGTGTTACCGTTCTGTAGAAGTGAAGGGGTTAGGACTCCACATTGTATATACATGATGGCTACTAACGCTGAAATAATCAGACTAAGAAAATCGTCCATGAATCAAACATTTGGATAAAATGAAAAGGTTTCTATATTACTATTTTCGAAATAGTTGTGCATCTTATTATGTTAAAATTCTTTTACAGCCTACTTTAGGAAATTTATCATACATTTAAACGATAATAATAATCAGTGCATATCTGATTCTTATTATATAATAACGAAAGATGGAGTGAGGGGGTGGGGTACGTTACTACAGAATATCAAAATTTATGCAGGGAAGTATTCGAATGCATATTTGCTGTGTCCAGACGAATCTATCGCATAGGTAATTGTAATTGTTACTATATTCACTTCAGAACCTGAATTTAAAAATTTGATTTAAAAAATTTATTATTATTATTTTGATGACTTTTTGCGCGTATTTGTCCGTGATATTGTTTCTGATTATCGTAGGGGGATAAAAAAAATTAATGCACCATCAGATAAACAAATATTTCCGTTTTAATGAAATTTGTTTTTAACATTTAGTGTAATTTATTGAAATTTTAAACTTCTATTTCGTAATGTTTCTCATTTTTTTTTTTTTTTTTTTTTTTTTTTTTTCAATTGGAACATTTCCCTGTAATTTGAAATCAGAACGATCGAAATTACTTTATTTATTAATTTCCAATTGATTGCTTTTCTGATGAATTCAAAGAGTTTCTTCGCTTATCCACGATTTAAAAATGGAAAAATGTCATTCTTCGCCGAAATATTATTCAGTTAACTTGTCATACATCCTTCCAATCTTGCTTTGGCAAGGAACCAAGAGGTAAATTTCAAGAACCATGAAAACTATTTTTTCATAATTTAAATTCCAATAGCACTATATTCAGTAAGCTCTGTCTTATTTTTAGTTATATGTTCCGAAATTTGTCGTTTTTTTTTTTTTTTTTTTCCCTTCCTCCCTTTTATAATTTTATTTTATTGCGATTTTGATTTCTCTGACATATATCATGCCACGAACAACACTATGAAATTACTGCTATCATAAACATTAATTAAGTTAATAATCTTAAAAAGCAATACATTTATATTTTAAATAAGGTTCTATAATAATTTGTCTGTATATCCAAGGATGATGCATGTCTCATTTTATATTTTCTTCGTTGAGCTTCATTAAAAATTTTTACAAAATGATAAGAATTTCGCAACTAATTAAGCTTTTGAAAATAAGGAAAAACATTACTTGCATGTAAAATATTGATTATGCCAATTTTCTTTTCAAAATTCTCATTTTGACTACTTTTTAACCCTCCGAGAGCCCAATAATTTTGATATTATAGCTTTCATGTTAAATAAAAATACCTTTCAAAAAGTACCTTATAAAAAAACCTTTCAAATTGAAAAAAAAAAAGAAGTTTTTATTTGTTTTTAATCATATATCTCAAGAATAGTTTGTCCATGGATTTTTTTCCCCCTAAAACTATACATAAAAATGCGAACTATTTGCTTTTGAATTGAACATGAAAAACGGAAAAAG
Source organism: Argiope bruennichi (assembly GCF_947563725.1). NCBI lineage: Eukaryota > Metazoa > Arthropoda > Arachnida > Araneae > Araneidae > Argiope > Argiope bruennichi. The sequence goes on from NC_079162.1 coordinate 116,409,210, forward strand.
CCGGTTGAGCTGCCCAGAGGCTTTTAAAAGTTATGTTCTAATATTGTAATTAAAGCCCTGTCTCTAAAAAAAATAGCAAGCGTAGATGATGAATTTGCGACATACTATGAATAGAAGTAAAAAGAAAACACACCTGTCGAGAATATTTGCATATGAATTTCCTAATTATGACAAGTGATGTAAATAGTTAAACATTCGAAAGCATCTATCTAAATTTACAGATTTTCCCCCCGTCCAATCTATACTTATAATAAAGTTCAATGTGTGTGTGTGTGTGTGTTGGCGCTCTACAGGCCAGACCGTTTGACATACAGCTACCAAATTTGGTACATGTATACCTTGGAGGTTGGGAATGTGCACCTGGGGTTTCTTTTTTCGAATTTTTAATTAGAATTTTAATTATTAATTAAAAACTAACTTTCCCGCCAAAAAAATCTTCCATTTTCCCCACCGCCAACTTTTCCGCCAAAAAAATCTTCCATTATCCCCAGCGCCAAACGAGAAAGGCTTCAGTTTTTTTTTCTCCCAACAGTAATGAGGCTAGGGTTAAAATTTTTCGGCGGATTATTTCAATCGGTTCTGTTTATTTTCTTAATGTTTGATGCATTTAAAATTAAACATTGTTAATGAATCAATCTTTCAGATTCATTCTGAAGTACTTTTGAATTAAAATAAAACAGAATAAAGGAAATTAAAAATTTCTAATCCGCATAGCGTTACCCCAACTGGCGTAGAAAAAATCACGTATTTGCGTTACGTAACCGGCGAAGAAAATTCACGCATGCGCATTCTGTTCTGATTGTTGCCATGACAACGTTATCAATGGATGATTTAAATTATTTTTGGGTTAGTTGCATGCTTTTATAAGTAAATTGTATTTGTTAGTTATATATTTTTTGTATATGCTTATAGTTTTAAGTACATCGTTTTTTAAGTAGTTTCTTTTTAAAACCTGTTTTCAACCGTTTATTTTAAATGATTCGTTTTATTTTCTTAGTGTTTGATGCATTTAAATTTAAACATTGTTAATGAATCGATCTGCTCATAATGAATCAAAGAAAATTTTGTTGACCAACTCTTGAGATATTACATAAATTTAAAAAGATAGTGCTTAGTGCCCATAAAGTTTAAACGCTGAGTGACTCTATTTTCAGTAATCAGATTATAAAAAAATGCTTTGTTTCAGTAAAAAATATTATTATATTAATTGAAGATAAATTTTTTCCACTTTAATTTAAAGCATAAATTCTAGCGTTTTCAACCGTTTATTTTAAACGATTCGTTTTATTTTCTTAGTGTTTGATGCATTTAAATTTAAACATTGTTAATTAATCGATCTGCTCATAATGAATCTAAGAAAATTTTGTTGACCAACTCTTGAGATATTACATAAATTTAAAAAGATATTCTTTAGTGCCCATAAAGTTTAAACGCTGAGTGACTCTATTTTCAGTAATCAGATTATAAAAAAATGCTTTGTTTCAGTAAAAAATATTATTATATTAATTGAAGATAAATTCTTTCCACTCTAATTTAAAGCATAAATTCTACGGGTGCTAACAGAAAATGAGAGAGATACATATTACGTTATGACTGAAGGCCTTTATAATATTATGAATGAATTATATGATAATCAAAATTTGAAGTTTTAAAATATTTTGATGAAGAAGCTATTAAAGTAGAAATTGCATAAAATATTTAATTATTAAAATTTTAATGAACATTAAGATTGGCGAACCGGCTGGTCGCCAAAGGCGGCTAGTTAGTTTATAAATTAATAAACACAATTTATCGACTGTAATAATATAATTGATCCTTCGCCTTAAGACAATGTTAAAACATATAATCAATAGGAAAGAATCTATGAACATTCAATAACTTAAGATATGAATATAATCAAGCTCAACATAGACATAATCCTTGATGAACTAGAAATAATATAACATTGATAATATTAATTCGAAGATAAGATAACTATCACTAATAATTTTGAATAAAAAATTTCTTTTGAAGTATATGATTTTATTCCAGTAGCTTAAATGTGTCTACAAAGAAACTATCAATCCATAAATAAACAATGTGCAAAAACACCTATATAATTTTTCTGAATCTATATAATAAAATATGAAATATACATTGTATTTAGAGAGCGCTAATGCTGCTACAACTAAAACACAAATGAACTTAACCAAAATTAGAAATAAATATTAAGTTAATAGCCAAAGAATCAAAAAGAAAGATTAACTGAATCCGGCCCGAAAACTTTCTCAAGGGTCACCCTCAGGCAAGGATTCAAACCAGGGATTTTTTCTGTGAGGGGTCTGACTTTCGTCCAACAAACTGACCCCTCGTGACCCGAAAAACCCAGAAAATTGAGGTTTTAGAGATAAATTAGTATCACAAGATTAAAACAAGTAAAAACACTAGCAAAAAACAATCCAAATAATACCACAGCAAATCAAACCACAAAATACATGAAAATAGAACCAAAAAAGTAATATAAACACAAGGCAAAATACTTACAAATTGAAAGTACAATTCTGAAGAACACTACTTGAGGTTAAAAACGTGCTATTGTAGATGCATTTAGTTAAACTAAACTGAAATTTAATTTTTCCACGTTTACAGCTATATCCGCCTCCCACGTTTCGTCATAATGCATCGTCATCAAACTTGAAGCGCCATCTATTGAATTAAAACTCAAAGCAAACAAACCGGAGGAAGTCAGAAATTAAACAGACCCTCTCTTATCAAAACTTCTATATTGCAAAAGTTTTTGGGAAATTCGTTAATAGTTAAATTTTTAATGAGATTGTTTGTTGCTAAGATATAAGAGCTTTTATTATTGCAAATTTTTTTAATCCTGTTAAATTGTGAAAATATCAAATTTTTGAAAATTTTAGAGTTTAAATTAGAATGGTAGTTACTAAGTTTAATTATTTTAAAGTTAAAATCATCCCTTTTATCATAAATACCTATCAAAGTTTTTCCATTATCAATTTCTATATTTAAATCTAAATAATTAGCTTTAAGTTGATTTTCGTTTGTTTGAGTTAAAACTAATTCTTTTGGGTAACAATTAATAATATCATTAGGATTATCCACATTTAACAAAATTAAGTCATCAATATATCTCCAGCCTATTATTAAGTTAAGTTTAATTATTTCTTTTTCATAATAGTGTAGGAAAATATTGGCTAACGCACTTGAAAAAGCTGTTCCCATTGGAATTCCTTTTTCTTGTTTATAAAAATTTATTCCGTTAAAAACATAGTTTTCTTTAATATTAAATTTACATAACTCTAACCAATTAGTTTTTGTAATAATATCTCTATTTAAATATTCTTCATATATATTAGTAAAGACATCTATTAACTTTTCATGTGGTAGATTAGTGTATAAATTTTTAAAATCATAAGTATTAAGCTTATTAATATTGTTATTTTTTAGGAAGTCCAAAATATCTTTGTTACTATTGATAATAAAATTATCTTCCTCTTTAATTTTATTCAGGACAATTTTTAAGTATTTAAAGAAATGTTTTCCCGTATAGTAATTGTAACTGCCGGTGCTACAAGTTACGAATCTAAAATTTATTGGTTTTTTATGAAATTTTATTGTTGGGAAGAGGTAAGGGTAGTTTAAAGAGCAAGTTTTGATTTTAATTTTTTTAGCGAAAGCTAGCATCCTTTTATCCAATTCTTTTTTCCCGGTGTTAATTAATTTGTTAAGTTGAATTAGAGTTATATTCATTAGTTAGAAGTTTTTTATAATAATATTTACAAATTAAACCGAAATTATTTGCCGATTTATCTATTACTGTAATAACAAACCTCTCTTTTAAATTTTTTATTTCTTTTTTCAAAGCTTTGTTGAAATAAATTCCTCGTTCTTTAGTTCTAATGTTGTCTGCATTAAATTTTGTTTTAATGTCTTCTAAGATCCTTACTTTCCATTCTCTGAAACCTTCTGGAGGCCAATGGTATTTCCTAGATAATTTGGAAATAAAAATATCCAAATCTTGTCCGATAGAAATTAAGATTTTTTTAATGTTAACTTTTTCTCTTAATCTAAATTTCGTACCCCTTTCCATTAAATCTCTTAAAGAGTTAGAATCTATAATTTTCAAATTCCCTCTTATAATATGTCCTTTGTCAGCATCAATATAATCTTTATAAATATCTTTGTTACAGTTACAGTCTGTCTTGTCTATCTTATTTAAATTTTTGCTATAGTAATTATAGTTACAGATTCTTTTTCTTAAAGTTGCTGAATAACTAAATGCTATTGAAGCTATTGCATTATCCTTTAAAGGAAAAAATTCTTTAATGTTGTGCATAACTTTAGGTTTTCGAAGCAAACATCCAAAAATCTCACTACACAGTATTCTTTATTTAAATTACTTTTAGTTTTAAATAGTAAATCGTTTTTTCCTATATTAAGCTTGAATTTGATAAGATCTAGAATTATGAATTTAGTGAATGAATTTTCAAACTTTAAATCTTCAAATTTGTTATTAATAAACCATCTAATTTTATTTTTCCTAAAGCCAAATAGATATTTCTTAATTTTAAGAATATTTTCATTATTATGTTCCAAATTACACAAATTCTGAAATTCCTCAGTTACTATATCAGAATTGGCGCCTCTACCTTTTCCTCTCTTAAATCTTTTACTTTTGTTTTCATTATCTAGAAAGTCTTTAAAGATGTTAAGTTTGTTATAAATACAAATGTTATCCAAATCCCCGTAACCTTCTCCATTTAATTTGCTATTGAGTCCATAAGGAAACAAAGTTTTTAAATTACAAATATAAATATTTTCCAAGTCTAATCTTTTGTTTAAATCAATAATATTATCTTCCAGAATGTAAATATTAATGTTATCAAAATTATGACATTGGAAGTGTAGTAGCTCATAATCAAAAGACTCATTTTTACTAAAGTTTTTAATAGCAGATCTGTGGCCATTTATTCGTTTATTTAGTTCAGTACTGGTTTGTCCTATGTAATTCAAATTACATTCTTTGCAATTTAATAAATAAATAAGATTTTTATTTTTGCAGAACAATTCTAGATTTGAAATTTCATTATTAATTTGCTCTTTATAAGCAAGTGGACAAGTCTTACATTTTTTGTTATTACAAATTCGATATTTTTTAGTATTTTTAAATTTTTTTAAACAAAACAGTTGTGCAAGTAACTTTTTGTCCATGGATGCTCCAAGCACAAAGCTATCCACAGTGCCCCTTGGTAAAGCGCGCGACGGGCCATGCGCTATGAGAAAATCTTTTATTGACCTTTGCATAATTTATTTTAATGGTACCTGAAAGAAAAAAAATCCCTGGTTTGAATCCTTGCCTGAGGGTGACCCTTGAGAAAGTCTTCGGGCCGGATTCAGTTAATCTTTCTTTTTGATTCTTTGGCTATTAACTTAATATTTATTTCTAATTTTGGTTAAGTTCATTTGTGTTTTAGTTGTAGCAGCATTAGCGCTCTCTAAATACAATGTATATTTTATATTTTATTATATAGATTCAGAAAAATTATATAGGTGTTTTTGCACATTGTTTATTTATGGATTGATAGTTTCTTATTCTTGCATCTGGTTGGAATTAAGCTGCATTTGCGCTTTTCCACTAAATGCATCCTTTAAAAATAAAAATTCTCCCTTTTTGGATTTGATTCGAGATTTCCGGATTGTTGAGGCAAGGAGAGTTTTTTTTCTTTCAGGTACCATTAAAATAAATTATGCAAAGGTCAATAAAAGATTTTCTCATAGCGCATGGCCCGTCGCGCGCTTTACCAAGGGGCACTGTGGATAGCTTTGTGCTTGGAGCATCCATGGACAAAAAGTTACTTGCACAACTGTTTTGTTTAAAAAAATTTAAAAATACTAAAAAATATCGAATTTGTAATAACAAAAAATGTAAGACTTGTCCACTTGCTTATAAAGAGCAAATTAATAATGAAATTTCAAATCTAGAATTGTTCTGCAAAAATAAAAATCTTATTTATTTATTAAATTGCAAAGAATGTAATTTGAATTACATAGGACAAACCAGTACTGAACTAAATAAACGAATAAATGGCCACAGATCTGCTATTAAAAACTTTAGTAAAAATGAGTCTTTTGATTATGAGCTACTACACTTCCAATGTCATAATTTTGATAACATTAATATTTACATTCTGGAAGATAATATTATTGATTTAAACAAAAGATTAGACTTGGAAAATATTTATATTTGTAATTTAAAAACTTTGTTTCCTTATGGACTCAATAGCAAATTAAATGGAGAAGGTTACGGGGATTTGGATAACATTTGTATTTATAACAAACTTAACATCTTTAAAGACTTTCTAGATAATGAAAACAAAAGTAAAAGATTTAAGAGAGGAAAAGGTAGAGGCGCCAATTCTGATATAGTAACTGAGGAATTTCAGAATTTGTGTAATTTGGAACATAATAATGAAAATATTCTTAAAATTAAGAAATATCTATTTGGCTTTAGGAAAAATAAAATTAGATGGTTTATTAATAACAAATTTGAAGATTTAAAGTTTGAAAATTCATTCACTAAATTCATAATTCTAGATCTTATCAAATTCAAGCTTAATATAGGAAAAAACGATTTACTATTTAAAACTAAAAGTAATTTAAATAAAGAATACTGTGTAGTGAGATTTTTGGATGTTTGCTTCGAAAACCTAAAGTTATGCACAACATTAAAGAATTTTTTCCTTTAAAGGATAATGCAATAGCTTCAATAGCATTTAGTTATTCAGCAACTTTAAGAAAAAGAATCTGTAACTATAATTACTATAGCAAAAATTTAAATAAGATAGACAAGACAGACTGTAACTGTAACAAAGATATTTATAAAGATTATATTGATGCTGACAAAGGACATATTATAAGAGGGAATTTGAAAATTATAGATTCTAACTCTTTAAGAGATTTAATGGAAAGGGGTACGAAATTTAGATTAAGAGAAAAAGTTAACATTAAAAAAATCTTAATTTCTATCGGACAAGATTTGGATATTTTTATTTCCAAATTATCTAGGAAATACCATTGGCCTCCAGAAGGTTTCAGAGAATGGAAAGTAAGGATCTTAGAAGACATTAAAACAAAATTTAATGCAGACAACATTAGAACTAAAGAACGAGGAATTTATTTCAACAAAGCTTTGAAAAAAGAAATAAAAAATTTAAAAGAGAGGTTTGTTATTACAGTAATAGATAAATCGGCAAATAATTTCGGTTTAATTTGTAAATATTATTATAAAAAACTTCTAACTAATGAATATAACTCTAATTCAACTTAACAAATTAATTAACACCGGGAAAAAAGAATTGGATAAAAGGATGCTAGCTTTCGCTAAAAAAATTAAAATCAAAACTTGCTCTTTAAACTACCCTTACCTCTTCCCAACAATAAAATTTCATAAAAAACCAATAAATTTTAGATTCGTAACTTGTAGCACCGGCAGTTACAATTACTATACGGGAAAACATTTCTTTAAATACTTAAAAATTGTCCTGAATAAAATTAAAGAGGAAGATAATTTTATTATCAATAGTAACAAAGATATTTTGGACTTCCTAAAAAATAACAATATTAATAAGCTTAATACTTATGATTTTGAAAATTTATACACTAATCTACCACATGAAAAGTTAATAGATGTCTTTACTAATATATATGAAGAATATTTAAATAGAGATATTATTACAAAAACTAATTGGTTAGAGTTATGTAAATTTAATATTAAAGAAAACTATGTTTTTAACGGAATAAATTTTTATAAACAAGAAAAAGGAATTCCAATGGGAACAGCTTTTTCAAGTGCGTTAGCCAATATTTTCCTACACTATTATGAAAAAGAAATAATTAAACTTAACTTAATAATAGGCTGGAGATATATTGATGACTTAATTTTGTTAAATGTGGATAATCCTAATGATATTATTAATTGTTACCCAAAAGAATTAGTTTTAACTCAAACAAACGAAAATCAACTTAAAGCTAATTATTTAGATTTAAATATAGAAATTGATAATGGAAAAACTTTGATAGGTATTTATGATAAAAGGGATGATTTTAACTTTAAAATAATTAAACTTAGTAACTACCATTCTAATTTAAACTCTAAAATTTTCAAAAATTTGATATTTTCACAATTTAACAGGATTAAAAAAATTTGCAATAATAAAAGCTCTTATATCTTAGCAACAAACAATCTCATTAAAAATTTAACTATTAACGAATTTCCCAAAAACTTTTGCAATATAGAAGTTTTGATAAGAGAGGGTCTGTTTAATTTCTGACTTCCTCCGGTTTGTTTGCTTTGAGTTTTAATTCAATAGATGGCGCTTCAAGTTTGATGACGATGCATTATGACGAAACGTGGGAGGCGGATATAGCTGTAAACGTGGAAAAATTAAATTTCAGTTTAGTTTAACTAAATGCATCTACAATAGCACGTTTTTAACCTCAAGTAGTGTTCTTCAGAATTGTACTTTCAATTTGTAAGTATTTTGCCTTGTGTTTATATTACTTTTTTGGTTCTATTTTCATGTATTTTGTGGTTTGATTTGCTGTGGTATTATTTGGATTGTTTTTTGCTAGTGTTTTTACTTGTTTTAATCTTGTGATACTAATTTATCTCTAAAACCTCAATTTTCTGGGTTTTTCGGGTCACGAGGGGTCAGTTTGTTGGACGAAAGTCAGACCCCTCACAGAAAAAATCCCTGGTTTGAATCCTTGCCTGAGGGTGACCCTTGAGAAAGTCTTCGGGCCGGATTCAGTTAATCTTTCTTTTTGATTCTTTGGCTATTAACTTAATATTTATTTCTAATTTTGGTTATGTGTCTACAAAGTTTCAGTAAATGAGACGCAAGAAAAATGATCAGCATTTCTGTGTAGGAGGTTGTATTTACCATGAATCTTACATTGCTGAGTTTTAGCTGTAATATGACATATCAATGATCCAAAGGTTCCATTTGTGCACTGTTATACCTTTTGTAAAAGGTAATATTCCGCTAGGTTTTGTAACACATTTTGTTCGGATTGCTGGTGTAACGTAAATGAAAGCTTGTTGGCCACAAAAGTGATAGCTCCCAGCTGTGTAGCGAATCTAACTTGTATCCAGGACACAATATGGTTTATTTTACCCCCTGTTCTCATAGCAAATGCAAATGATATCAGGAGCTTAGCATTAATTTTTCATGACCTAACATGAATGAAAAAATATACGGTATTTCACTTTGAAAAGTGACATAAATGCATTAATGTTTTGTCCTCATGGCACCCGAAGCATATCTATACACCTCCAGTCACTGAGCTACTGTTCGAGCCGCGTCCTGAGCTAGATATCCGTTATGGATCTTCATAGATGAAAGCTGCTATGTGCATTAAGCTTTCACTCCGCAATATCGCAGAGAACTTCATGACATATTATCATTTGACAGAGAATGACGATGTACACAGTCCCGATTCTGCCAGTCCTGGTGTGATGTCTTACGACAGGAGGCCAGATAAATGGACTTTTTTCCTATCTTCAGTTCAGTATAAGACTTTTGGTGAAAGTGTAGAAATGTGGTTAACTGATACCAAAGATCGAAGTGGATAACCATGCAAAATGCCCAGAAGTTGAATAAGAGAAAAGTAGCTGAGTTGCGCGAGCAAATGATATGTTTAGAACTTCTTCATTATAAACAACTAAAATGTACTCTCAAAAGTACAGCAATTAGAGAAGGAATGGACGAAGACTGGAACACCGGAGAAGTGTTTCTGGATATCGCCAAAGCTTTCGATAGGATCTGGACAGACGGTCTGCAATATAAACTCGTCAAAATGCAGAGCCATGGTTATCCTAAATCTCATGGCTACATGCTTACGAAGAGGGAAGTTTACCGTTCGAATAGGAATAATCTCTCTTCAGAATGAGTAATTGAAGCTGGAATAGTGCAGGAATCCAAGATTGGACCCTTGATGTTTATGGTTTACATTAATGATATTCCCAGTTCCAGGCTCTGCCAGACCCATAAATATCTATTTGCTGATACACTGCCGACATGAGCACCGGTGAGTCCAATAAGATTTTGAATAATTTGAATGACTACCTAGAAAGATGGCTGATTAAGTGCAAGGTTAAGATGAACATGAAAAAGTGTCAGGTTGTCTACTTTACGAAGAGAAGAAATATCCACAGACTGCCAAAACGATACAGGAGAATTATACCCTAAAACATTAAGACGAAATACGTAGAAATTACCTTAGACCAAAGACTGACTTACAAAGAGAACACTGAAACCATTAGGAACAAAGTTTAGATCTGTGAAGCCAAATTGTATCCTATATTAGGAAGAAAGTTTGGACTTCTCTGAGTAATAACTCCGTTTTATAAGATTATTATTAGACTAGCAACCGTTTTGAGATTTTGAGCTATGCCTCACTGATTTGGAAGGAATGGCAGCAAAAACACATATCAATAAACTTGCAGTCACACAAAACAGAATAGCTAAATAGATAATAGATGCACCATGGTTAACTGGAAATAAATAAATCTTCAATGAATCAAAAATATCTTCAATAGCAGATTACTTTAAAAAAAACTTGCAGAAAAATTTATTTGAAACAATAGACAATCATACCAACCCAACTCCTTAAAATATTTCCAAGTATGATGGGAGACACCCCAAAAAGAAAAGTTGCCCTCTGGTCCTTCTTATAGGTTAGCAACAAGCGTATAGAAACTTCGTATTTAACGATATTAGCTAAGCAGCACACATCAACGGAGAGTTGAGATACATGAAGGAGATGATCAAAACTATGAGAGGGACTGTACCTTTCCTTCTTAAGATCTGTGTGGGAAAGTCACTCTCCCACGATCAGGGAAAGACCAAGCACTGCCAAACCAGACATAATAGCCTGATATACTCCAGCTAAATCTTACGGAATATATGCAAATAAGATAATTAAGTAATTTTTTTATGTAAAATTGTTATCAGTGTATGGTTGTGTAGTAATTATAGTGAACGAAGAATGGTTGGATGCATGCATATTTAAGATCGACGAGTCCACGTGCTCTGTATAAAAATCAATAAACACTGGCGAACTAAAATGTATCTGTGATATATTATTTAATCTATAAAATTTAAATAACTGAAGATTTTTTGAAAATCCCCCTTATTCATTAACTAAAATGCAATTTGGTTAAAAGTACTAAGATGCTACAATATAAAAAGCGCAGGCATAAAAGCGGCTATTAGAGAGAAAGCGGGCTCGGCGTGGGCCCTGTTTTCCCTCGTGAAATGGCAATAACTTGATTCAAAGATAAACAGACAAACCATAACACGGAAATCGTGGTAACTCTAATACCCAGCATACGTATTTAGGAAAATTTTTATAGCTTTCAATGTTTGTCTTTCTAATTTTTCTTATATTGAAAGCGCGAAAACGAAACATTCCACCTGCGTATTTTTTCTTGTGAATATTCTTAACTTGGTAACTGTTCTAACTCGTGGTAACTTCTTAACTCTTTATTTGCGCAAATCCGCACTTGTGGTTTTCTTTTGTACATTGCTGGCTGTTAGAAAAATTACGATGAAAGCTAAAAAGATTTCGTCATATTCTCAAATTTTGATAACTTAAGAAGGCATTTCATCTCAGAATTCGTATTTTGATAAGTTAAGGAGACATTAAAAAGTAAATGTATTCACAGAAGATGACCCCAGGAATTTAAAAACTAAAATTGCGACAAATTCTTTACTGGGTATGTATGTATTCAATTTTGACATGATATTTTTACAAATATTAAAACATAGAGCCTAATCTTAATATTAGCATAAAATTTATCTTCCAGAATCTCAGAAAGTTCGACTTTTCGATTTTGAATGAAATTACGCGATGACCGAATATCCAAAATTATAATTTAAAGTTGAATTTTATTTCACAATTATGTGTACTGCTTTGAATTCTATTTCAAGAAAGGTATTATTCATTAAATGAAAATAAAAATTTGTTAAACTGAATTCAGAAATATATACAATGATAAGAAATCCTGTACAGATTTTGTACTTCTTGACACGATTCCAATGGCATCAACCTGTGGATGTTAATGGCGATAACTTGTATAGTAAATTATTGATGTACAAAATCATTAGTGCCGATATTACAGATCCTTTGAACAATTTGCAATTTACTGATTTGATTTTATCATTTTATAACTTTTCTTAACTTAAAAATATATTTAGTTGATGACGGCTGCAATAAACAATAAAACTGCCGAATTCAGGGAAAACAACAATAATTTCATTACTGTCAAAGTGGTATCATTTAAAAGACAATTTCTGAATTTTAAAACGATAAAATCATTTTTGGGAAATAATATTTTTAGAAATTGTCGCGGGAAGACGCTGAAACCTGTAAAATATCTTCATTAAAAATCGCTCGGAAGTGCATATTCGCACCCTCCAAAATATATTTGTGCCAAATTTTGTAGTTCTAGGTCAAACAGTCTCACCTGTAGAGAATTCAACATACATATATTTACATATTCTCCTTTATTATTATTAGAAATATATGCATACTCATATTTTATTTTTTATACATATTTTTCACAGCTGTAATGTGAAGAAAAAGAATTTTACTAAGTTTTGTATTAGTGATAATATAAAACGATGTCTTTTTCAAGAAAATTAACTTTATAATTTCATCTCTTTATTCGGCATTTTATCAATCTATTAAATTTACTGCCAATTCGTTAAATTTGTAAATCAAGTTTTCTTCTACATATGAACAAATGACCTTTAATTTTTGTATGCTTTAAGAAAAATTGCGAAATTTTATATTTCCATCGCATTAGTTTTGAAAAAGATGTAATACCAAAGGTATTATAGAATGAGGAAGTATCTGAAATTAAATGGCAAGACAGTGGTTTTTTTTCTAGAAAAGGATTTCTTTTGGATTATTAAAGTGTTAAATTACTACTGAAATTCAGGAATGTATGATACATTGTTAATATAACATCCTATACAGAAAGACTGTATAGGATGTTATATTTACATTCTATAAAGTTAATCTGTTATATTAACGGATTTACTAGCATCTGTTGGAGTTAATAGGAGTTTGCAGCCACTCTGTACATTGTATGCAATAAAATTTTAATATAAGGTGGAAAATTTTGTTCATGGTTATGTTTAATATTTTTGGTAACTTTGTTAATTGTATGGTCAAAATTGATAACGCATACACTGATAATGTATGTAATTACTTGTTAATCGATATAAATAATATATATTGATTATTATGTATTAGAAGATTCAGAATATATGTGATGCTTAACATTAAATTTCTTTAACAGATGATGATTAATGAATACTAATGGGCGAATGAAATGATAACATGGGGATTCTTCTTAAATCACATGAATCCTAGCTTGGAAAGATTTCAAAAACGCCAGTTATTTTCAAAGAAACTTTAATATGCATTTAATTACAAATGGTACAGATGCTTCTATAATATTTTACATTGAAAAGGTCTATATTTACAGTGAAGAGATCAAGTCGTGCTTCGTTTAAACACATTCTCTGCATACTTCTGCTACTAGTGATGTATATTTTATATTCACTTCATCGGGAAAAAGAAATGACAATTTTATTTATAAATCTTCTGAAAACATGTACTTTTGACTGCTTTTAATCTTCATGATTATAAATTTCGCTTTAGCGCGATAAATAATGTAAGTTAAATAGCAAGTGGTTTTCACGAATGTAAAGATATATATGCAGTTTACATGTTTAAATGTCTTTATATTTGTAAAAATAATAATTTTAATACATGCTGCTTTCAAATGCTGATGGTCCAATTTTTTTTAAAATTAATTTATCGCTAAAATATAAACTCGAAAATAAAAAACATGGTTCTCACAATTTTGTAATGCTTACAAACTCATTGAACATGTACAAGCTTCCAAAAGTTGTGTACCATTGAACATGTACAAGTTTACCAGCTCAAGAAATGTATAAATATATATTGAAATTGGGAACAAATGTATGCAAAAACATTGCCTTTTGGAAAGTGCTTGCTTTTTTAACTACTATTTTTTTATAGATGGCTTTACATGTTTTATTGAAAGATAAATGTTTAAAATTCTTCATTATTTGATCATAAAATATATCTCTAAATTTAGTTGCACAGTTTTTAAATTCGAAGATAACAGTTTACTTCCTTAAGCCTGACCATACAGAGATTTATTGCTATTTCCTTTTCGATGAGAATGAAGAATAAACAATAATGTTCCGATTATGACAAATATAAACAAAACTAAAGATACTGCTAAACCAGTTGCAGATATTGCTCTTGGTGTCTTTGCTTTTTCTGGAATGAAATTTGTAGCATAGATCATGTAACCTAACGTCCATCCAACGTCTTTGCCTTGAAGCTAATAAAAAATAAAAATATGAATTTCGAAACAGATGTAATGTTCATAATATAATTTGCTTGCATTTATCAATAAAGCATCCCATTAATATACATCTTATTAATGTATGAAAAGAAGTCAGCATTTGAAATTACAGATAAATGAGCATATTTTTTGTACAATTATGCACTGAGAACTAAATTATTTTTATTTCCTCATTTTCCATTTTTTATAATCATTCGGCATAATCTAGTTTAATTTTTTTAATGTCCCGTCTGGAAGTAACTTTAAGTCTATTTTGGGAAGGATCTCGCAATTTTGAGCAATAGTCAGATGACGAGAATGACGTCTGAGCTGGCGTTTCTTTCTCCAATCTTAAGACAGTTTAATATGAATGATTCCGTAAATAATTTATATTGTGATTAGTTAGGTTTCAAATTTTGTTCTGTATTCTGGTTTCTTTATTTGCCAAGATGTTAGATTTAATTTGAAAGTTTTCATTTTATTAAAATGGAACTTCTGCTGAATATTTTATTCTGCTGTATTATCAAGTTGCATTTGAAAATTAAAGCATCTATTCCGAAATAAGTTACTTTTAAATATATCATATTTGATGCAAATATGCATAATATTTAATACAAATTAATTTCAAGCATTGGTATAGCTGTTAAGTAAATATCATGTTTTGTCAAATTTTGCGAAACTGAAATTAATGTTTCAAGAAACAAGGTGGACTGTTACTTTTAACAGCAGACGAAAAATTTAACTAACAGATCTTTACAACACTATCAAATGTAAAGCTTTTCAAAAATTATTTAATTATTAAAGTCTCAAAGTACAACACTAGAATAAAAAGAAATCATACTTACATTTTTAACAAACTGGAGATTTCCCCACGTAGTGTTTTTAAAACCAAATCCATTAATTAAAACTTCATGTATATATTTGGCATTGAAACAATGATCTAATGCAAATTCACTCGTTGATATATTTGTCACCTGAAAATATAACAATTCAAGTTAAAAAGCATATTTTGAAAGAACAGATTGTTGAATAAATAATTTGAAAATTATTGAAAAGTAATTTATAATTATTTAATTTATTGTAATTATTTGAATTAAAGTAATTTAATTATTGTAAATTATTTATTGAATTTAAATTTTTGTAAAAGTAATTTATTGAAATTAAAGCAAATTACTTAAGTAAAAATGACAATAAAGGGAAAGAAAGCAAGAAACATCGAAAAACACATTCATAAATGATCTATGACCATAATTAACTGACTGAAATTGAAGAATTGGAAAGAAATATAGAAAAAGAATAAGTTAAAATTTTTAATTTCTCTAAACGCAGAAAGGAAGATATTAAATTGCTTTCAAATAATCCTCACTTACCGAGTTGTATAGATAATAAATGTGACAAAAGTTAATAAATGTTTAAGAAAATGTATAGGAAGCAAAATAAATGAATAAATACTTGCTAAAAATTGTAGCAAGCAAACCTCAAAAGATACAAGCTGGGATATGCACACTGATATCTATAAGTTAAGCATATCTGCAAATTAAGAAAAGGACTTGGAATACCGCTTCAAACTGACGGAAATCTTATATACCTGCGTAATATAGTGAATAAAAATTAAATATATTAAATTTTTATTTTGGTTATTTTTTGGGCTTTTATGAATTTTTAAAATTTTTATGGACTTTTTGCCCACCCTGTATATAGGATGGTCATAAAATCTTCCTCCACATATGGAGGAAGATTTGGCTGCTTGCTTATGGCCTAGCTGCTTATTGGAAGGAAATTTTAGATGCCGTTATTTGAAGGTATAAGCTAGTTATGATGTTTGAATTATGTTGTTTTGAAACAACACAGCTCTAGAGATTACGATTACAGTGAAAACATTTCGAAATTTTCAAATTTTAACACCCACTTTTCACTGCACAAATTAATCAGCGCATTGAAAAACCATTAACAGCTTTTGGACGATACACGTAAGACATAAAGAGGAGGGAGGAGGCCTAAAACATACAGTCATTTGCAAAGACCACTGTAAAAGGTCAATGACAAAACAAGAGAGGATAGACATTTATTGGAATTACAATACATTCCCGAGTATTCGGTTCGTGACTATCCGGCTTCTGTACTATCTGGCCTAGTTTTCATTTATCATAATTAAATGAGGAAGGCAAGGCGTTGCATTGACAACATTGCCAAGGCATTGGAAGCGGGCGTCTGCTACGATCCTCCTGCGTGTCGTGTGCAAAATATAAGTTGTGACAGGAAAAGAGTAGCGTTCTGCTGGTTGTTCGTTGTTTCGTCAGTGTGTAACGGACCTCAATTGTCGCAGCTGTGTCTGATTATAAATGCACAGTACGTGTAGTATTCGTAAATTGTTCTTGGGTTATGCTTAGTGTTTTTTTTAAGTGTACCACAGCGAAGATTTCGAAAAATGTGATAAACAAAAAAAAAAAAAAAAAAAAAAAATTGCAATGACTATGGAGGAGAAATTACGCTCTATACAGCAGCTAGAATCTGGTGTAACAGCAAAAAATATAACTTCGGAGTTGCGGAAAGTACAATGAAGGATTGGTAAAAAGTCGGGCAGAAATTGAAAAGTGGCGTGTTGCACAAGCCATAGGAAATGGAATAAAAGTAAGAAAAATCATTCACATTCTATGTGTCTTAAGATAAAAGGAGGACTTAGTACTCAATAAGAATTAAGAAGTTCTTATCATAATAGCGTGTTTTGGTATAAAAGCTTTGTCTTCTGGTATAGGTGGGTAAAAAAATGAGTTCATAGAAATCCGGCCCATGCGGGGTTTTTGTTACCCAGCCTGAACTCTGTCTGCCACATTAATAGCCAGATATTCGGGAGTGTACTGTATAAGCTTTCAACGCACTCATCTTCGCAGACGACGACGCATTATATGCGGAAGATTGTTGATGACAATGTCGAATGTAACATTGCAAGAGGAATCTATCTTTTCTGACAAATCTCACGGATTTGATGAGCACACTTTAGATTTAGATAACTCCAGAACCATATGAATGAAATTTCAGTAAGTTTTGAATTATTAAAAATTAGACGCGCAATACTATGGCACAGAGTAGACTTCAGAGCCCCATGATTGGAGCCCCCCTTTGGAGTGCATAGTAGTATGCCAAGAAAATTAAATTTGAATCATATAGTAGAAAATTTGATAAAATGTATCCAAAACGATGAATTCCGCAGCTTTAATATCTTAAGATCTACTACTCATGTGAGCTAGTTTGTCACATTTTCTAATAAAACATAACAAAGTTGCGCATAAGTTATGTCTCTTATGTAATTTCATATTTATTTATTGTATTTTAAAAGTCCAATATTTTTTTAAAAATATGAAATGTATCATTGGAAATCAGAGAATGGAAGTAAAACTTCATCTATATATAAAAATTATACATTTTTTTCAAGTATAAATATATTCCATATGTTCTAATATTCTTACATGTAAAAAGTGTGTGGTAATGTTGAAAGATGTTTGCCGAGATATGCAAATAACGCAAATTATCGTAATTGAATTCAAAGATTTATAATTTGACCGTCAGATCCCCTTTCTGTATTTAGCCTGAGTCTCAGTTACATTTAAAATAGTTTTAATTAAAGCAAAATCAATATATAATTTGAAATTAACTTTTTCGTTTGAAATGTATACAACAAGAATAATAAGCAACATAGAAGAAGAGAAAAAACAACAGATTTTGACAATATTTTTATCCCCCATTCATGCAAAGGGTTATTCATCAAGATAAATAAAGATCTGGCGAAAAACTGAGAGAGTCATCATTATATGCCCACCATAAAAAGAAAATCGTACCCCTCTTTTTCGGGCAGGCCATAACTTCCTAATGGGCAGACTCTAATACCAATCCTGTTTGATCATTAGTCCATTTCTGGTTAAGAGAAGAAAATCAAAGTCCAAATTAAACTTACCTCATCTACGTCTTTAAGGCAAAATTCTTGCATAGCTTTCTCATATTCTGATAGGGGAGCTTTCGTTACATTCAAGAAATCAGTCAAAAAGTAGTATGTCGCAAAAGCCTGGAATGTTTAAGTAATGTGAAAAAACAGGAAGCTGATAACTCATACATCAACAGAGTTTACATAACAATAAAAAATAATTAACCTGATAAAAAAAATTACGGGCAATATCTACTAAAATGCGTAATCATTGCACAATATTACAATTAAGCATTTTAAAAATGATTTTTTGCCGGCGTCTAGGCATAGGGGTAGCGCGCTTCCCCATGATCTGGGCGTCCCGGGTTCGAGTCCCGGTCTGGGCATGGTTATTCTTCTGTGTTCAACCCCCCCCCCCTGTAAAAAGGGTTTATGCAAGCGAATGTGACGCATGAAGTAGCTAAGTCGTACTTTTGACCGTAGTTGTCGCTGCTGAAAAAAACAAGAAACGCATACTCGGCTTACATCGCTGACAGATAACTGCCAGCGGGCTTGTAAAGTGCCATAGGTCACAACACAAAAATAATTTTCTTGAATCGTCTTATTTTCTTGGGCATTTATCAAAACATTGAATAAAAACTCATGCGTATGAAAATGATTATAAAAAAAAGTTTTTTTAGTGTTGCAACAGTCATTTCAGAAAAATGAGGCCAAATGTGATTTTAAAAATCTTTTCGAAATAAAAAAAATGATCGACAGTTACAGTGATGTCACATAATAGCAGTACTCCCCCAGACAAAAAATCTTGCTAATTTCAAAATAGCAGGGACACAAACATGGTAAAAGTCCTGAGCACAATATCCAAGAGAGAAAAGAATTCGCAAATAAAAAATCTTTTGACAGGTAAAGGTGTCATGAAGTATTATTAAAAGAGTTCTCAAATAAAAACATAAGATCAGAATAAGGGGAGGGGGTGAAAAGCGAATCCCTTCACGTTTTGGTTATATTAACGTCCCGTTTGAAGCAACACTAGGGCTATTTTGGGACGGACCTCGTAATTTTGAACCACGGTCAGATGACGAGGATGACACCTGAGCTGGCAGCCTCTCTCCACACCACACCAGCGGGAGGACGTTTGGTCATGACGGATTTAACGTGCAACAGACCCCCTTACAAGACAGTTCTTCGGTGGAATCGGGTCACGAACCTGAAACCCTCTGGTTCCGAAGTCGAGACCTTAACACCAGGCCACTGCGGCCCCTGTGAATCCCTTCAGAGTAATGCAGATAGGAAAATATTGACCTAATTTTTTTCAATGAATACAAAATTGTATTGTCACGTAGGAATTAATTTGGAAAGAAACCACCTAATTTATATCGGATGAAAATATGACACTGCAATCACAATCCAGGAAATTAAAATGTTTTTGTCACGGACAGGATTGAAATTAGTTACAGAAAATATATCACGTCCTGTTTTGTCGACAAAAGGGTAATAACGGAAACAAAGGAACACCGAAAAAATATATGGATCCCAAATATAGAAAAGGAGAGTTTAGTTTTATTCAAAAAGCAACGCGGGGAATTGCTGATATAGCAATGATCTTTATTTAATTTCTTCTAATAAATGTCGATTTCTTCTCTTGATCTCATCTTTTTGAATATTTCTTGTGATTTTACTTAAAGTTTGAAGTCTGCTCTAATTGAATATTCATAGATTTGTTGTTCGTAATTGCGATAATATTATAATACAATATTATAATTTAACTTCCAGAACTTCACGCCATTGCAACTGAGGAACTTAATCAAATCAATGTATGTTTTGAAGACGCATAACTAATGTTTTGAGAAAGCTAGGGTGTTTCAAACCATTGACAGATGACAAGGCTGACACAGAACTGGTACGCTTCCTAAAAAATTCTGCTATCATCGGTAAGAATAACGGCGTCAGATTTAAAATGTACCAATCCTACATACAGTATATATCTCGAACAAGTGTTTTTCCGGTACCGAAGCTCTGGCCCAACAAATTTTACCCTCAGACCACCCTAATAAAGACATTTGTAAATACCTATCAAATATCCCTAATAAAGACATTTGACAAGTATTAGGAGGTTTGGTTGAGGCTTGTTTCCCGTTTTTTGCATGTATTCGAATATTATGTAATTTTAAAACATCTTTTGATTAAATGATCCATTGATAAAACATTCTTTGATTAAAATCAGTGATTCAATATTCCAGTCGAAGAATGTATAAATCAAAGAAAGTCGAAAAGGAATTAGTATAAATATCTTTTACCAAACTTTTAAAGTAGAATCAAAATTTGAAATTCACATAACAATAATCTTGATTTGCCAATAAAATAAAATAAAAATAAAAAAACTAAGGAAATTTTATATCCCAGTGTATTTAATAGTACTTCAAACAATATATCTCAATAATTTCAAGTAAATTTCTTTAACCTTGAAAGAAAAGTATGAGTATAATGTTCAAATAATAATGATAAGTTGAAAACTTACCAAGTATTTTTGATTATCAGGAATATTATCAAGTTTTTTAAAGCATTCCTTGAATCCAGTCTTATTGCATAAATCGGTGTTTACTAAGTTGGCAACGGCGGTCTTGCATTCATTGGGAGAACTTGTTCCTTTGAAGGTATAATTCGTTTTCTGAAACATACAAGTATTATCTAAATACAAAAACAGATATACGAGTATAAAAATTTGCAAAATATCTCAAATATTAGTTTATAGTTTTTAAAGTGATTTCTACTTTAAAATACAGGACGAAAGAACAATAAATTTAAACAATACTTGATTTCATGAAGAGAATGCAAATAGTTCAAATAATCTTTAATCTAATGAATATTAATGCGCAGAACATAAGTACAGCATTTATATCTATAACTTTTGCTTATAGCATTTTACAATACGTTTCACGATCTTTTTATTTACTATTGCCGGTTTGATTATCCCATTTTTTCCCATTATCAGTTTGTTCATTGTTTTTTTTAAGTTACTAAATTTTTGTTCAAAATTTTGTTCAAAAATTGGAATGATCATGAATTAGAAAATTATGTTTATTCTGAAAACATTGACTTTTCATTCTAGAGATACTCAAGTTAAAGTAAAACTAATATGAATTTGGCTTGATTCTCTTTCGATTTTACTATGTAATGCCTTTTTGTCTGTCTATTAGAATCCGCATAAGGACTTATCAATCACATAAGTAAGCACAATTGCACGGATGACATGAGTGGCATTTAATTTAGAATTCTAGTTCTCAAATTTTCGCGTCATTTCAAATTAACAGAATGTGTTTATAGTAAATAAAAGTGTTGAATATTAGAAATATTTAATCTTAACAATGATTATGTATTGTCTGTCTGTTTGAATTTGCATAATGATTTATCACACAAGTAAAAACAATTACACAGATGAAAATGACGGCATTTAAATTAAAATTTCAACCCACAAATTTTCACGTCAACTCAAATTAACAGAGTTTATTCATTTATTTACAGTAAAAGTTGTTAAATTTAAACAATATTTAATGTAAACCAATCTCTCAGGATTGAAGATCTTTGATGAAATCAATTTACTAATTTCTGATTCCTCTGTTATTAAATCGAGACCTATGACTTTTTGCGTATTTCACATGAAGTAGTAAAACAAAGATAAACTCTTGTAAAGACATATAAACATTTTCTTGTTAATACTCTTGTAAGCGGCATTATTTTTAAAGTTTTTGATAAATTAGCCGAAAACAAAGGATTTGCAATAAAAAATGACTTGTCCTGAAACAAAGCCTTGCCACTACAATTCTGATGAATTATTAAAATTGAAATTTCAATCAATTAATAACACTACTGAAAAAAAGAAACTCAACGAATTAAATGAAAAATACGTTTAGTTATTGGCTCCTATTGGCGGCGTACTCTGTGTGGCGAAGTTTAATAAAATACGTTCAATCGAAAATAAGCCAAAACGCAGAAGTTAGAAGGTAGCTTTTTGGCACTACGATAAAATATATTGTGAAAAATTATTTGAAATCAATGTTAGCAGTATTCAGCTGATGACCCAAGCCCAGTATAAATTTTCGCTTCATTTCTCAACCAAGCTCTTCTCCAGAATATATTAACTTCAATAGATTTCATCTACTCATACTCCCCACCGAACACCTCCCTCATCATTATAATATCGTATATAGTTACTTTTTATGTGTATTGATGATATTTTATGTCTTTTTATGTGTATTTTTTTAATCTTAATAAATACTCCCACGTATATCCTTTCAACCGACAGGGAATCCTAGAGATTCCAAGTTCGGGGATATTCTGTGGCGAAAGAAAGAAAGTATTCAGCTGAAGATAATTATAGAATTTTTCTGAGAAGGAAAAAGAGAGTGTGACGTTATAATCAAAATATAAGATCAAGATTTGCAATTAAAAGCGAATTCATTTTAATTGTTAATGAAGCTGATCACTAAAAAAATGTGCTGCAATTCTATCAGTTAAATTAGTTCTGCAATTCTATTAGTTACTTTTGCCATAGCACTTTAAAAGAGATTCTTCTGTATCACCATTCTCAAAGAAAGAATACTCAACAATACTCTATGAAAAATGCTTACCTAGTTTATCATATTTCATAGTTAAAAAAAGCCATAATTGATTATCTAACGTCCAGAAATATTTTTTTCATCTGTATTCTGTACGTCTTCCGTATTTCATCTCTACATTTCATAAATACTAGTTTATCTTTTCATATGTACTGTTCTGGTGTGTTTGGTTTAACATTCTACGATTTTTATTTTGGTGGGGGATCTTGATATCCGAAAGAGCGATCAAACGTAAAATTTCGAAAATTCTTTATTCTCTGAAATCGGTTTAAAACATTGGCTTAACTGCAAAGTTTGTTACATGCCGCGGGTATGCTAATTATATATATATATTTCTTTTGATAAAAAGATTAAAATGTGAGACAGATGAATTACAACATTTTACATAGATGAAACACTATTACATAGATCAGCGGTTCTAAGACCTATGGGTCGCGACCCAAAATTGGGTCGCGAAGCATATTTCTTGGGTCGCGCTGAGTCGAACCAAAAAAGTTAGTAATACACCAAATTTCAGACAATTTAGAAATGACGACTTGAATAAATATCAACAATCGAAAATAAATGTGATTAACAAGATCAAAAAATATCAGCTGATTACAAAGCGAGGGCAAAAAAAGTACGTGTGATGATAATAACGGTGAGAACTAAATGGAGCAAAGCTGGCGAGGGCGTACAAGAGAAGTGCGCCAAATATTTGACCTTGGAGACCGGTTCTACAAAGTGGAATTCATTATGTCCATCTTTTGGTTTTATTCGTCCGCTTTATTTACAAAATATTTAACAGGTAAGCGCTTCTAACTTGAGAATAATTTTAAATACATGCTGATAAAAAAAACGATATCTGTAATTTATGATATAATTTGATAAATTTCAGCGCATTTTAGTTGTTTAAAAGTCAAAATGGATGGGGAACTCTTTCCCAGCGCGGAGCGTCACATTTTCTGCCTTTTACAATACTGCCAAGTTAGGGTGAAACAGAGTATAGGAGGTGTTGGTAATACGCACGCCATTGCTTTGCGTGCGCACAGACTCAGTAAGCTCTCTGTCAAAAACTCGTTTCTAAATTGTAATTGTAAAGAATTGTAATTAAATAAATAAAAAATTTGTAAGTTAAAAAAAATCATCATCGTAGGATTGAAGAGTTTTTAAAAATACGATCTAAAATAAAGCAATGAAAAAATTTTGACTTTTTTTCTTGGGTCGCGACATGAACATATTTCTCAAATTTGGAACGCGGCTTAAAAAGGTTTAGAACCACTGACATAGATGAATAACAATATTTTCATTTCGTTATATAAGAGATAAAAAGCATTTTCCTTCGATTGATGAGTAATAATGAAAATGACTTAATGAAATTTTTAAAAATAACTTTTTCAAATACAACATAAGTGATTTGACTTTTTAGGTGTTATCTATATTTTGAAATTATCCCTATAGGAAATTAATGTACTTACCAGGAGATCATCAGGTATTTTAGGAAATCTTGTACTGTTGGTACAAGGTCGTCTAAATAAATCGGATCCTTTTATCTCATACGTTGCTCCCCGAGGAAAACACGGATCTTCAATCTCGGTCTGGGTTATGTCCTAAATGGACAGAGAAAGTGGTTAGATTAAATTCTTGCTATTATTTGAATACAGTGTATAATTATAGAAAGGAAATCAAAAGGAATGGTTGGTTGGTTATTTAGGGTTTTTGGCACAAAAGCCAAATCTGGCTATGCTGCGCCACTCGAATGGTGAGATAAATCAAATTCATATAAAAAGTAATACTAAGAAATTTATTTATAAAAAGTCGAATTTTGAAGGGCAACGTATTAAAATTAGTACTCTAAAAATAATATGCTTTTCATATTTTTTAATAAAGGCGTCAAACAAATTAAATACGAAAAATTAACAAATTGAGAAAGCAAAACTAAATAGAATGTAAAAAACCAATGTTATGTAGAAATTTAAAAATGTTAGGGTGAGGACTTTCACCCACAATCTCTCGCAACTCGATGGATAGTGAATTAAAAAACTTTAAGCGATGAGGATTAAAATTAGGGCACTCTATTAAAACATGTTTGACTGTTAAAATTACATGGCATTTTGGACATGAAGGGCATTGTTCCCCAAATAAAAGATGCTTGTGGCTAAAGCGGGCATGGCCAATGCGCAGTCGAGTTAATTTAACGTCTAATGTACGTACAGGGATAACAGGCCATAAACTTGTCATTGGATTAACAGAATGTAATTTATTCGAAGTTTGCTGTTCCCAGGATTGCTGCCACAAAGCGCGAACATGATCAGCAAAAAATTTTTTTGCATCGTCATATGAAAGTTCACGCTGCAACAAAGAACTTGCCGTTTTTGCCGCAATATCTGCCATTTCGTTTCGAAATCCATACTGTCCAATTATGTTTTTAAGAAATACAATAGAAATCTCACCTTTTAGTCAACTATTCATGTTTTAGCAATATCTTAATTTAAATAACGAAATAAATTTCACAGAAATATTTCATTTTAAAAGACTAAGCCTTTATATAAAAGAATAAATGCATAGACATTCACAGATCTTCATAATGACAAAGATTATTCAAGTATATGCTATCCATTATCCACGTAAATTTGGTATTAAGTGGAATATGAAATAATCGAGACAATGAAAAGTGCAACAGTTATTTATGAAAGCATCAATAAAGAAGACATTTTATATAGCAAAAATAGGACATAACTTATCAAGAACAGGATATTTAACGAATGATTAGTTGAAAGCATCGCGAATCCATCAATTAATGCTTTTAGACATAATTTATGAGAATTCCAACGTAAGCCATGTTTTTCAAACCATTATCATCAAAAAAGAAAAAAAAAACTTAGTGGTGAATTTTTTTAAAAATTCAAATAATACACAAATTTGTAGTAGTTACATTACTCTTATCTTCTCTTTTGGATACTAGATGGCGATGCCTGATTAGGCCATCCCATATACCATCCCATAATGCATTGCAGTGTAATTAGAATGAGATGTGATGCTGTACTGTTAAGCTGCGCACGTGAATGTCTTGTCTTATCTTTGTGTTTGTGCTTGTTTAGTGTGTTAATGTGATTATTAAAAGAAATGTTCCTAAAAACATTCGTCCTGTTGCTTCCTGCACGGATCATAAAAATCTACATTCCACCACAAATTTTAAATTTAACAAAGTGAAATTTAAATAGTATTTCTAAAACAGAACTTAAAATATAAGTTGCGGACTGTTGGAAAGTATACTTTTTTTAATTCACAAAATTGTTTGTAGTGCTTTACAGTTTGTATTATTAGACAGGACAATTTAAAAATCAACATAAAACTGACAGGAGCGATATAGGAAATATAAACAAGCCAGAATAACATAAGAAAGCACAGTCGAAAACGCCACTCAGATGAGTTAGAAGGCAATACGTACTAACGCTGCACCTAGATTTAAGTTCTAGTTATTTAAAGTTTCGACTGAATATTGAGAACATACACAAGTATACGAATGATAAGTCGGTAACAAGCCAGCCTTATCACAACCGCTGCAAATGTCCACGAACTGCCAACTATTCTTGAAAGAGCTTGGTACTGCTATAAAGCGACAATAATTGTGCATTTTGAGCAATTTTTTTTATGAAACTGCACCTACTGTCGACATATTATTAAATAAAATATTTTCATCCTCACATATTTGGGTAACTTCTCTGATTATTCATTACCATGCGATTCTGGCTTGCTCTCTATTTTCTAACATTCCTAATAGTTTGTATGCTGAGTTTTGAATCAGCTGTTCTGTGAAAATGATTGATTGGAATATGAAATTACTGAAAAATGTTTCTAAGGATAAGATTAAAAAAAATTCTTTGTTTTTCGATTTGCTATTGGACAAGATATTTTGAAGATATTGTTTAAAGTTGGAGTAAAAAACATTATGCATCTGAAATGCCTTTTAATCCTTCATATAGTCCATTTGAAGAATTTTGTGCCAGAAATTTACCATAGTTATTGAAATGCAAAAAAAACTTTTTAAACATTACCTTTACTAAAAGATATCTAAGTCTTCTCTGAGCTTCATCTCTCCCAAAACATAAGTTGCTATGAGAAAATACATTGTGGGTTTGGCCGTACAATTTCATTTGTTTAATATTTTTTGTTCCGCTAATATACTCAGGCAAAGCGTAGGCAATTTGCATTGAAGCTCCTCCCATATCCAAAGCTCCCAATGTTGTAGGATCCCAAGGATCGGTTTTCTGAAAAAGAACAATTTTGTACATTATATATATATAAACACTTTTTTATACATCAGACAAGGTTGAAATTTCAGAAATCCAAAATCAAGGTATCAAATTGCGATAGAAAGCATTTATATCGACCGGATTTATCAGCCAAAAACAAAGTTGAAAAACAATTAAAAACCATATTTCTAAACAAGTTATCATGGTACTGCATACAATAGTTTTGCATTTGAAAACTTAAAAAATAAAAAAAGCTGGTTTGTTGGACTGATTTCAATTTTTTTTAAAAAAATCCTTTTTGTTGAAAATTTATTTGTTCTAGTTCACAACAATTCAACCTTCAATTCTTCTTTTCACTTAAACTTAACCTTCAATGGAATTCAGGATAAATTATGTCTTGTTCTTTTTGCTTGGACTACAGAAAGGAAGTTACTTAGAAGTTCAATGAAAATATTTATTAATCGATAAAATAAACGTTCAGCTCTACATTGACCCAAATTTATGCAATGTATGCAGTAAAGGAATTGAACATTCTTTATTGATTTCAGCAAAGGAAAAAAAGATGTCAGTAAAATAAAATGGAGATGAATAAAAAAAAAAGATATTTGTTAATGAAAGAGCAGTTGTTACTGAAAGTTAATTCCCATGAAGCGTAACATAATTCACAAATTTATACAAGACTGAAAGATTAAGAGAAAAATTTCATGGTAAATTCAGTAGTATACATCCATAAACAGAATAATGTTAATATAGATCGTTTAAACAAAAATATGTTGGTCTACAAAATGGGATAGCCATGCATTACCTGAGGTATCTCTAAAGTTTGTTCAAGAAAATTAGCAGTTATCCATCCGTACACTCCTTCATCTTCACCTGTAATGATTTGTATAGCTTTCACTGACAATCCTGTTTCATTCAGTTCATTCCTCAAATGATCTAAAATTTCGTTAGCTCGAGTCTCATTGGCTAATCTAAAAAGCAAATCATAAAAGATCGGTGAAAGACTTTGTCTTACGACTCAAACAAAGGCAACTTTTTTACAAAAAATTGAAGATCAGGATAACATTAAATTTTATACATTTACATACAATTTCAATGCTTACAGTTATAATGTATACAATTACAATGTATATACAGGGTGTCCCACAAGGTACGCAGCGTCTAATGTTGGATAGAACGTGTTAAAACGAGTATTTTGATATGCAACATGTGGGATCCCCTAATATAGCTTCATAGACTAATGACACGAAAAACGTTAATTATGAGTCTGACAGTTTGTATTCCAAATTGCAATGCATACGACGATTGCCCAACATGGAAGCTTCATTAGGTGATTATGCAAATTCGTGGCAACCAATGAGAGGAAAAGCATGTCTGCAAGTGAATATGCAAATTCCTGCATATAAGGGTAGGTTTGATGAGAATGAGTTGCGCGTTATTCGCTAAAAAATTTCTATGTAATGTACGTATTCGTTATGGTTCTGAAATGAGCAAATATTCGATTGAACGTGTTTTCATGGCGCTGACTTATGATGAATTGGAATCATCACAGTGTGGTGAAAAAAATCGGCAATCACCACAACATAAACGGCACGACGATCAAACGAAAGCGCGAAAGATTTAAGGAAACCGGCACTGTGTTGGGCAATGCGCTAGAGAAAATGAGAAGGAAAAAAAAAAAAAAAAACAGATGCGTGCAAGAACAGAACCTAATGTTCAGAAAGCGAAAGTTTTCGAATGGCACCTTCCTCCCCGGATCTTAACCCACGTGACTTTTTTTATGGGGACGATTGAAAGACACAGTGTATCTCATACACCCCTCAACACTGAGTGACTTGAGAGCAGCAATTGAAACCGAAATCAAGGAAACTGGAATAGATATTTTGCAGAAAACAATTGAAAACTTCGATTCCAAACTTCGTCATTTTATTTGTTCGAACGGCCGATATGTCGAAAATCTGTTGTACTGAAAGTTCTCAATAAACATTTATTTTTACTTGGTTTTGTTCTCATTTCTTGAAGTTTTCATGCTACAAGCTTCACACCTTAAATAGACTATGACGTTATATTTTGGGAACCCACATGTTATATATCAAAATACTCGTCTTGACTTGTTCTATCCGTATCTGTAAAAATCAGACGCTACATACCTTGTGGGACACTCTGTACAATTTAAAAATGCATGCAGTTATATATAAATAAGTTGATATTTATATTTTAAAATCACGAGCCTGAGGCCTAGGAATAGTTAAACAAAATTTCTGCTAAAATAAACGATATTTTTATTTTGACTACCACAAAAAATATTTCAGTTCCAAAATTTATAGATGAGAAAGTTCCTTAAAGTTGTGGAACAGTAGCAAATCAGATATAAAAATTAGTTATTTATTAACCGCATTTATTGTAATGCGGTTAATAAATAACTAAAGTTAATAAAGGAATTATAAAATAGAATGATCAGAAATTTCAAACTGGAAAGCAACGAAATAGAAGGTGCTTTGAATTCTATTGAAAGAAAATAATTTAAAAACGAATTATTTAATTCAGGTCATGGGAAAGTTTTCTTCTGCGAATTGTACTAATTCAAGCAAAGCCCTAGCTTAGATTGCTTTACGGGTCTCCTTAATAGGCGAATAAGAAACTCAATGTCAGATGATTAAGTATGCTTATACATAAAAACGCTAATTTCGAATATGCTTTTATATGCATTTGACATTTTTCTCTTTATATGGCTACGTTGCACAGAGTTTTATATAGTGATCTTACACCTCCAAGCTTTTCAAAATTCTGAAAAAAAATTCTTGGAAATAACAGTCGTGCTATGTTTCTAGATAAACAAAAAGCGTTATTAGTTCTTTGAAAATCTTATATATATTCATCCGTAGATGATGCCGTAATTTTTAAGTACAAATAGAAATAATAATAAAAAAAAACCCTTGAAATTTTTTGAAATTACCATTATGTCAGCAATCATTATTCTAGTATTTAGTTCTTTTAATGAATTTTAAGCTGCTTGTATTAACTATTAGTAATTCTTCTCCATTTTATGAATTATAGGCTTTTGGACACAGAGTTACAATAAAAAAATAATAATAAGTTACACAAAGTACAATTTTCGATAAAAAAAATTATAATGAACTTTTATCGGTCAAATTCCTCCACGCTCAGTAGCAATTCACAATATTACGAATATTCTGCTGTAAAAAGTTTCACTAATGATGCAGTCTAAAAATGGAAAAGAATCCCTTTACTAATTCTTAGAGATCCGATAAAGCTTACATTTTCTTAGGGATAAAATTTATTTGATGTTAATATTAAAATTCGAAACATAAATTTTTATTAATGATAATTTTTTACATTCTGCATCGTCGAATTTTCAAATAAAAAGTGAATTAGCAAAGCAAAAGTAAATGACTGTCTAAACATTAATATAATGTTTTTCTTTTATAAAATAAAGCCGGATAGCTTAAACTATAAATAGATTATATTAATTGCTCAAAATTCATCCCTTTCATTTACCATAATTTATACCTTACTGATTCATTTTAAGATTCTGGATACTTATTCAGCTAGAAAAGAAGGTAAGAAATGTATAAAAATATAAATTATTTAATGCACACTCTTTTCGTCGGTATTAATCTAAAATCACACAAAATTATAGAAATTTATGGCTATACAAAATCAAACATTTATATTAATTCGATTTAACTACAGAAAAAAATAAGCTTTCTATTGTTTAGTTTAATAAAATTAAGCTGAAACATGATTCATTAAATGCAAATACTAAAATATTTTACAAAGTAAAATTATTCCCGAAAAGTCCAAGAAGACTTTTGCACACAGCTATAAAGTACTATAGTCTGTGTATTTTCTGTAGACGGTTCAAGGTCACATTTTCTACCTCGTTATTGGTTGTTTGGTACCAGGAACGCGGTAGAAAATGTGACCTTGAACCGCCTACAGAAAATACACAGACTATAATCTAAATTATACGGAAACATCAGTAAAAATTATCTGAAAACAATTCAGTTTTCAACCAAACAAATGAATTGCTTTTTTGTAGTCATAGAATGAACTTAATGCTTGACTAAGGACTTCCGATAATCAAGCATCCAATTCAAAAAGATTTTTCCTTAGGCTGAAAACATAAGCGCATATAGTGTAACTTACTTAAGTAATCTCATCCCAGCTGTAGCAGCGAAGTATAATGGGGTTTTGGGACGAGCTCTTTCATCGATGTGTTTTGTTACATTTTTGGCACAATCGATTACGGGATCTAGCTTCATAGGGTCCATTTCAGCTATTCCACCTATTGAATCATAAAGTGCACCATATCAAATTATGTTTTTGAATAAACATTCATTAAACATTTGATTGATAAAATATCGGGTGTCCCAAAAATTACTTGATGGATCTTGAAAAATCAATAATATTAATAAAGAGGTAATGCGATAGAAATGCATAGTTTGCGGCCTTACGCTTGGGAAATCAGAAAATTTTATCCCACCAAATTGCCAATTTATTAAACATTGTCACCGACAGATGGCGCTGCAATGCATGCGAGATAATTGCAACTGACATGTTTGCACGGTTATCTGAAATGTTTTGAGTCTGACTGCGCCACGTTGTTGCTACAAATGGGTGCTACATTGAAAGCATAGTTATTAATTTTGTACGTCAGTCCTTGCAACATTTTCATACCAGATTTCATTTTCTCTATTTTGAATCGCCACCTATTGGTGGCAATGTTAACTGAATTTACAATTTTGTGAAATAAAATTCTCTGAATAATTCAAACGTACTGAAGCACATTTTTGATCACATTACGCTTTTTTTAAAAATTGATTTTCAAAATTCATCAGTCATTTTAGGGACACTCGATATCCAGATTTGTAACCAAGCTTCTGTTTTTGTAATTAGATGTTTGAATTTAATGTGATGTTTACTTTGTATCTGATTAGTTGAATTAATTACCAATTCAGATACACTAGAGCAATATAAAAAGGACAATTTTGATTAAGACCAGAAAATGAAACTGACACTTTCATCAACATTTAAATGCCACAATAATCGGCAACCAAATTTGTTACTTGACAACAGTCTAGGTCAAAACGTGAAAATGGCTTTAGAACAAATGGTTCTCTAATCTAAAGCTAAAATTCTACCATCAAGACTGTGGACTCAACTGTCCCACAGTTGAGTGTTACACGAGATCACACTGTCTACTACTTGGTAATAGGCTGTGTAATCTCTATCAAATACTTGATCTGGGGAAACTTATTGCAGATTTGTCAGTCAAAAAAGCCTGGTCCTTTAACTGCAAATCGATATGTTTATTTTGCGGATTTTGCTAGAAACATTTGACCATTAAATTCTATCATTGGGTCATTAATAATGCTTTAAATTTCACAACGAATTATTTATAAAGTTTTTTACCTTTTGCCAGACATGTTGTATCCTGTGACACGCACCCAGTGCCCTTTTGTTTATTACCTTGCCATTTATAAGCAATAGTATTCGTTTTCGACGAGCCTGCGTCCATTACAACACCATACTAAATAAAAGACAATACAAATCAATTTAAGCAGGCTTCACCAAGTTTCTGCAAATCAAAGCAGCATTTAACTAACATAAAATTGTTCACAGTATAATTATTATTAATTGTACTTGAATTTTTTTGAAGTTTTATTTAGAAGATATTGATGGTAATTGCAAACACAGAAATGCTTTAAATCTGAAAAAGACCCTACAAAAACAATTAGTCCATTTAAATCAATCTAAAGACTACATGTATGATAGCCAAAGAATGCTTATGTGGTTATTAAAGATTGATTATGTAATATTGATTTTATTAGCTAGTAATCATATGTTGCAGAATCAATGATTATAGTTTGTGGATTAATTTCGTTAACACGAAAATAATATACCGAATTTATAAATTTGCAGATAAACTGAAAATTAATAATCAATTTCGAATCAAGTGATAATTCAGCAGTTATAAAGCAAACTATAGATTAACAATAAAAAAGAAAATAAAAAGTCGACATACTGTTACTACATTTTGAAAGAACAAAGTTTAAAAACTGATATTAGAGCTCTTGTTAACAATTTTGAACTTGCGAAGACCTTTATAGAATGCTGATAACTACAGATATGATATTCATTGATGTTGTTTCTGTCTAGACAAAACAGTTTCATAGTTCGTAAGTTCATCAATCTGAAATTACTAAATTAAACATGAAAACATTTTGAAATTTTTGCTGCAAATAATTGATCTAAGATTTGAGTGAAATCTTTTGATGAACTAATCACTAATCAAGAATATATAGATAATGCAAATTTAAGATTTAGTTGAAATAACTGTTGCATCCTTTATTTCCAATTCTAAGAAATCATACTAATGTTGACAGTGAGAAACAACAAACTGCAAATTTACCCAAGAAGTTACACATAGGATTTGCTATTCAGCATGGCTTGGAATTATTACGTTAACGAAACGTAATAATTCAAACCAATTCAACGTAACGTTACGTTTCATTGAAAGTATTACGTTAACATATTTCAATGAAATCTTTGAATAATTACTTGTAATTAATGAATAATTTGTATATTTATTTATCAAAATCATTCAACTTTCAGAATTGTTTCCAAAGTTGGATTTTGATCAATGCTTATTTAAAACCTCTTTCTTCGGCAATAATAGTAAAAAACATCACAGGCAGTGAAAATTTAAATGCCATCCTTTAATGAAAACTGATTATGATAAATCCTGATATAGAGATGCATGCCACAATCAACTGACACTTAGAATTTATTCTGAAGTTAAATTTTGATCAATAACTATTTGAAAACTAGTAACTAAAAATAAACCCCATGAGAAGGTAGAGATTAAAATGTAAACCCCAAATGATTGCACAACCTAAAAAAAACTTAGCGACTCTGACGTTTATATACGGGTTATAAAACTTCTAATACATACATAATAAAAGAACTAGCTGAATAATCCAATTTCTGGACTACTCAAAAGTACTGAACCAATTTTTAAAAGAATTCATGTATTTTATAAATAAAATTGAACCTCGTGATTCGGGACTATATGGGGCTAACCACCATTCAGGTTCCGGAAAATTCGGATTATGCGGGAAATTCGGTAAAATATTCTTGATATATAAATGAAGTAGAAACTTGAGTAGATCTGTGAAAAAGTAGGGAAAGAGTTAGTGACGATGATTCACATGGTATAGTGCAGCTGTAGGCAAACAAGTTGAAGATAATAACCTTGAGCTAGAGTGATTCACGGTTACCATGACAACGTGCTTTAAAAATAGTCTACTAGGTTAAAAGTCGTGATTTTGTTTTAACTGTTCGCCCGAGTCGAGAAAGTGTTAACTTCACTTGATCTTGTGCGCATTACCCTATTGATATCTGCCATTATTATGTTGATTGTTTTGAAGTGTATGTCATGTGAATGAATAGATTCTTGTTGAAGTACAATTTATGTTTCCATATGATATTGTACTACTATAAATAACTTTCCCCGTTTGGAGGCACTTGCAGCTCAAACTAACAAACGCAATGAAATCAAATTTTTATACACAGACTATAGAAAGCATGAGTCGCCGATGAAATATCTTGCAAAGGGGCATTTGAGAAAAAGTGCATTTTATCTAATGGTAGTAAACTGAAATACACATTATTTTTCTACATAACTACGCTGGACTTCAACGCACTTTTCCCAACGTTTCACAAGTTTCTTGATTCCTGTCGGAAAAAAAGTTTTTCGGTTGTATCTGAACCGATTTTGCACCGCATCAATGACTTCCTTGGTCGCAAATCTTCTTGCCTTTAGTGCTTTTTTCAATGGTCCAAACATATGAAAATCATTTAGAGCCAGGTCTGTACTGTATGGTGGATGTTCCAGCACTTCGAATCCAAACTCCTTTATTGTTTCGACATCCGTTGGGCAGAATGTGGTTATCTTGCTGCAGGATGATACCTTTTTGCAATTTCCCTCGGCGTTTGAATCTGATTGAAATTTAGTTTTCAAAACACATCACAACAGTTCTCACTGCTCACATTTTTGCCTCTCTAGATGAAATGAACGGCTACTACACCTTCCCTGTTCCAGAACAGTGTTAGCATAATCTTACCAGCTGATGGGTGACTTTTAAATTTCTTGACTTCTGGTGATGATCGGTGTTGCATTCGACGAATAATTTCTGCAGGTTTAACACCTTCCCTCAAACAAAACGAGAATCATTGTCCTCATTTCCTCTTTGGAGCAGATTGATTATGGAGATGCCGCATTTAACGGTCTGCTGCACTCCAACAGCTAACGCGGGAATAAGTGTGACACATTGAATATAAGTGTTTCCGACTACATTAATTCGAAGGTGGATACTAGCAGTGTTACCAAACCCTTGAAAGAGAAATTGCAGAAGTCTCTTTATTTTTTGACTTTCCCTAGTACATTTGTGGAATTCACTTTCAATTTCATATGCCTCCAAATACCTAATTTATTTTATGCATTGTCTGTATTTTAATTTATTGTAATTTAAGATACACATGTTAGTGATAAATTCTTTTTATCCACGACTCTCAAAATGTAATTGCTGCGACTTTCACTGTCTATTGATTGGTTTCGCGTATTAACAACAAGAGTCTCTTAAAATAGCAGCGATCATTTTATCTGGGAACTCCTTGTTTCGAAAGAATAAAATGCGGATTGTAGCGTTTTCTTTTTACGATTACATATTCGTCAGTGACTTTTTAACTCAGCACACTGCATGCCTCTAGGATTATTATATTCTGCAAGCATTAAAAATATCTTCTAAAGATTTTAGAATAATCCGTCATTGATTTAAAGAAATGCGTCAATATTTAAATTTAAAAAAATATGATTTTTAAAGGCTGCGTTTTTTTTTCAAGAGTTTCTTTACTCCAGTTAATCTTACGTGTATAGATTAAGTTAAACAATATGACACCAGGAAAATTTTAATTCATTGAATTTTGGTTCCATTGTCGAATTTCTAGTAAATGTAGTATGTGAAAATTCGTTAAA
Source organism: Argiope bruennichi (assembly GCF_947563725.1). Taxonomy (NCBI): domain Eukaryota; kingdom Metazoa; phylum Arthropoda; class Arachnida; order Araneae; family Araneidae; genus Argiope; species Argiope bruennichi. The sequence goes on from NC_079162.1 coordinate 116,445,496, forward strand.
AAAATTTGAAATAAATAAATTGTTTTAAATAAATTTTTGATTTGAAAAAGATTTTTTTTTTGCTGCATACTCACATCATCAGGAAATTTCCCACCAGTCAATCCATACACCATTGAAATAGTGAGAATGCCTACGACACCTATGATTAAAGCTCCCAGAGCCACAAGAAGAGGCCATTGTTTCAATGTAAATGAATTATCTGGAAAAGAAAAATAACAAAAATTACCTAGAAATATTATATTTTATTACAGATATTACAATATATAGAGGTACAGATAACAGTAAAACATTAGTGGTATTATTATAATGTAAACTGAATCTTTATAATCCATACCTACAGCCCCATTTCATTGAATGTTTTATTTTGAAAAATGCATGTTGTACTAAAAGATTTTCTTGAAGTGTAGCTTCAGTTTTAGTTTTAAAGCAAATTACCCATCTATAAAATATATTATATGAAATTCCAAAAGATTCCAAACGAAAAAAATATGAATATATTCTAAATTTGATATTAATAATAAAAATAGTAATATTTATAAATTTGTCATATACTGTAAATCTTACACATGAAAAAAAAATCGTAAATCTTAAATAGTATAGGTAATATATATATATATATAATATTATTTGTTGTGAAGCTTGATGCAGTTTGAAGACAGTGAAGATACTTTTAACATTTTTAATATCCATTGGGAAAGCATAATTATTTACAAGCAGAGACGCGGACAAGACGTCCGCCACAGAGCAGTACAATAAGCCGAAGTGGGGAAGAAGGGTCGAAATAAATCATCCCTGCCTTATATAACCTTAGATTTTGATAGGGAAAATATTTCTTCACAGTGCCAATATATTAATAAGATTCTCATAGGGATTTCTGATGCATGCCAATCACGTGTAAGGGAAACACAGGGATCTTTTAAGAAAGAATGTGCTTATTGGACATTTTTACCCCTTCACGCCGAGCGTGCGAAAATATCAGCGTTTAACTGACTAAGCAATTTTATGAAGCTTCTCTTGAATTAATTAAGTAGAGAAAGTGGAATTGGATCACGAAATAAGAGAATATTTTTAGAATGAAGTTACTATGAGCTAAATTAAGATAAAATCTTGGAAATTAATTAAATTGAAATTGAAAGTTTAAAATATCATTACATATATATATAACATGCGAAAGAGATAACTGAAAAAAAGTAATGAAATTTCGGCATATGCTTTATTATTAAAACTGACAGCGTGAACCAAAATTGGGATAAACTGACTGTCTGCATGTATATGAACATCATATCTCAAAAAAAAAAAAAAAATCACTAATTTGAATCAATGGAATTTGGTATCTGGTTTTTTAAATGAATTTGGTTTATGGTTATGAACTTATAATCATATCTTTATCTTTAATCAATCTTTTATCACTCATAATATGGTAGTAATAAAGTATAATTATTAAAGATTAAAGGTGAAATTATTACATTTTTGAGCAAAATTCAAGAGAAGAAAAAAAAAATGCATGCTTGTTTTTCTCTTTATATTGTGAAGTTAAATCCAAAATGCACTGTATTATAAAAATATATGTGAAACTTGAAGGAAGACACTTTCCTCTGTTGTGGCTTTGAAATCCAGACCAATATTATTTCCTAATCAAATATTACAAAATAAAACACTTTTTACCGTTCTTTAAATAGCTGCATAAGGAGCTCAAAACTATTACGAAATGCTAGTTTACAAAATAGGTGAAAAAGTCATCGTGTTAAATCAGCCAAATAAATAAATTTGGAAATCATAGAAAAGTATTTCACTAAAAAAACTTGCTGAATCAATGCAGCATAGATCTGCACCAAGAGAAATGGGATGTTATTTTGATTTGTCAAATTACTATACCTATGATAGTGGATAAAAAAAAAGAATAAAATTGTGCAATCGCAAGTACCCAGAGGCGGCAGCAGAAGTTTTCAGAAGGAGGAGTGGGGGGGGGGGGGCAATCCGATTAGGCTGTGGACCCATTTTCTCTTATTTGGCTTTAAAATTACTCATAATTCATTTTACATGTAATAAAATAAAATATTATTTAGCTTTGTTTAAATTCAGGTACTAATCTTTTCTGCGAAAAATCTGAGCACTTATCGACGTCGACATCCAACAAAAAAATTATTGGCAAAATGCGACATCTTATTGATTTGCCACTTAGGGATTATTTTGCAAATTGTAGAAAAAAATCTCTTAAACCTTATTTGGATATTTCGATTGTTTACAATACGATGGTTTTTAAATTATAATTTTCTTTGATGCCTAGCTCTCCATAACCATCCTAAAGTGGTGAAAACATTTGCCGAAGAAACTCTCAATTTCTCGCCGGTTGGGGTGGGTTGGGGGGCAAGCGATTGCCGACAGGGCGATAATTGCCCCCCTTGTCCCCATGCTAACGCCGTCTCTGTAAGTACCGTATTCATAAAGTGTAAACAATTTTTTTAGTATTTCTAATGTATATTTATGTAACTGGAAGTATATTATTTAGCATTAGACAGCTTTACAAAAGCAGAATTTTCCCCAGTTTTAATAAAATTACTTACATAGAGTGTGATGTGCGGTCAATTAAGTTGACTGAAAGATCTCAAATTTTTAAATCAAATTTAACAAGAATTGTTTAACATTATTTCATTTTGTTAGACATTTTGTACGTATCTTCATGTATAACTATCAAAGAAACAACGAATGAATGAGGAAAACAGCACATTTGTTATCAGAAGAATTCAATAAATTGTATTAAAAATTTGAACATACCATTTGAACAATACCAAAACCAAAAATGTTGAGTCATATTGATAAAAATAACAAAGAAATTTCTCAGTGATTGGCTGTATTTACTATACGATTTTAAAATCAAAGTAAATATATCAGTATCCCGTTATGTACTCAAAACTTTTCATTCTTACTGAGACATTTTTATCTGTTTATTCTTCTGATAAAAAATATTTGCATTATCAGTAGTTTTAACTATTCAAATATTTATCTGTTAAAAGGAAGTGACAGCTTTGCTCCTGTGCTTTTAAGGCATTAGTGGCAACTATGCAAAATCTTTCACTGACCAAACTCTTAAGTTAAAACCTATATACTAATAGGTAAATATTTAATTTTTTAATCCAATTTTTTATATAATGATAGCTTTTAATTATTATTATACAAGGTTTACACTATAATTACGGCCCAACAAATAATTTCAAACCGTTTGAAATAAGTATGTACTTCCTATTGGAAAAGTACTTAAACAACTTCAAAAATTATATATTGTAATAAATGTATTTCTGAAAAATTACGAGGTCTGCAGTTTTATACAATCAATTGATCTTAATAGTCATATTTGGTAAAACATTTTTTACACACTAACATTTTAAACAAAAAAACAAAAAGGCTTCTGTGATTAAAACTGACCGACTTATGAATTTTGATTATTACGATTTTAGACCATTTTAATGTCAGTTTCGTGGAATATCTGTCGATTAACGCACAGAAATTTTCGAGGCGGCTATTGAATGACCTAAAATATTAGGTACACAAATTTGCTTCTGTCATTTTTCGATAGTTAGCTGCAGCTATATACGCTGGTAAAAATAGGTAAATAAAAAATGTCACACAGTAAGCTTAGGCATTTATCAACAAAACGACAGCACCACATTAGTGAATTTCTGTTTGCATCATAAATTTATTCTCGATCAAAAATGTCAGTGTTCGAGCCAAGATCAAGTCGTTTGCCGGAAGTTTTGATTTTCAGCTTAAATATGAAGAAATCTGCAGCTGAGGCTTGTTGCACACTCTCAAATGCTTATGGAGAGTGTGTTCTTAAAAGAGCTTTAGTCCGAGTTTCAATGCTTCAGACCGAATGCTCAGGTTCCAAGGTTATGTTACGCATTTGGTGAGACCAACTTAGTGTATATATTATGAGTCGTTGAAACCATCACAGGGAATAGATACCGAACGCAATTGATGCGTTTGACCCGAGCATTGAAGGAGAAGTAACGATAGTACCAAGAAGGTTACAACAAAGTTATTTTCCAGCATGGCAGTGCTCTGCAACATCCCTCAAACCGGTCAAGACATACTTGGAAACATATAAATGGGAGGTCCTTTCCCACCTGCCATATTCTCCAGGCTTTGCTCCTCCCGAGTACCATTTGTTTCGATCAATATCAATCTCGGCTGGATGATCGATGCATGAATCTTCTTAAAAGAGGCTTCAGTTTTTCGAGATGATATCCGACAATTACCAGAAAGATGGGAAAAAGTACTAGCAAGCGACGGACAGTACTTTGAATCGTGGATAAGTAATCACTTTTTAAAAATAAAGCTTCGAATTTTGGAAGAAATAAAAAACGGGGAAAGCAAAGTCGTATACTTCTAAATTAAAAGCTTCATAATTCGGTCAGTTTTTGTTGGAGAGAAGTGTAACTTTTTTTTAAAACAGCAGGAGGTCGAGACTATTTTACTATATATGTCTGATAGGAAGATGGGGGGGGGGCTGCATACAAATTTAGACTTCCAAATAACTTCAGTAGTACATTTTTTGACTCAAACAAGATAAAATACATTTCTCCATATTATTTAGAGCATTTAAGTATGAATATACTTATCTCTAATGGCTTAGAAATAAGCTATTGAGACATAATCAGCTATTGAGCTAGCCAGTATAATGACTTTTCATTATCAGTAATACTCTTGGTAACGGTTATCGAATCTAAATTAAGATACCAAAATGTAGATAGAAACAATAGAAATTATCTTATATAATTGTCGTTATTCTTTCTTCTATCATTTTTTGACAAACAGGTTGAAGATTACATAATAGTTTTAGTTTATAAATAATCTTTAGGTTTGCATTCCTCAATAATTTTGCTATTGCTTTCATATATATGATACAGTTTTGATTTTTAAATCACAGTGAATTAGAATATCAGAATTGTGCAGTTTCTTTGATAAAAAACTAAAAAGAATACAAAGATTTAAAACACATATTAAAAAATGAAACAAAAGGGAGCTTACAGTAAAAATAAATGATATATTGTAAAAAAGCAAGAATTTCAGTGTACTAAAATAGCTAAAATATTTTTTATCAAACATATGGAGTCAAAATTGAAAATTGTAAAAACATAAGGCACCGATATAAATACTCAGGCAAACTGGAAAAGTATTAAAAGACGACATAATCAAGATTTAAGACGAAAGTTAACGGATGCATAGTAAAAAATTGAAATCGCATACAAAATATATTTTAATATTCAATAAATATTTAAACATCTTCTATAAAACATTTTTTATTGATTTTTACTTTCCTTATGATGTTATTTTCAGAGCTTTATCTTTTTACTATCTTTGATTTGACTTCTAGATTTTTGATGAAAAGCATGTTTATTGTTAAGAAATATTTTTATTATTATCTACCGTTTAATTATAAATATATTTTATAAAGCTTTTATAATAACTATTACGGAATCTTTTAATCAATATTTTATTTTGTAAAATTTGCTACCAAATAGCACCACTCATACTGAAACAAAATTAATTAACTCCAAACTTTCAAAAATATAAATATAAATAAAAATTGTATTTTCATGCGGAGCATACAACTGTATAGAATTTCAGAATTCTAGAACTCAAGAAGGAGATAGTTTACAAAATTCCGCCTTCATATACATGAAACAAGCCAAGTTAAATAAAAGCATTTAAAAAAATAGCAGGTCAACATTTTTGTCCCATAAAACCATTAAAGGTGAAAAATACATTATTAATGTGCATTTTAAGATAACATTTGTCTATTTCACATCACACAATTTTTTAGGTTAATTATTAAATTTGGCCAATTGAATGATAAAATACCTATTTTTTATAGAGCCTCATCGAATAACCCTTTCATCACTCTATGAGAAAATGAAATTCCGATTTAGTATTTAATCGGAATTTAGTACGTTCCGATTTAGTATTTAATCGGAATTTAGTACGTTCCGATTTAGTATTTAAAGCTTTGCGAATCAAGCTCTTATGATAAAAGGAACTAATATGAAGCAAACACAAAATGAAATATTTGATGTCTTATAATTGATAAAGCTTATCGGTGATAAACAAGCATAAATAAATCTGAAAAATTGTTGAAAATTAAGCAACAGATAACAGCTTTTCTCTAATTGCTTTCAAAAATCAAATTTAAATCTACTAACATATTTGGAATTGATTTAAGAAAAACATATTTTCTAGCTCGTAAAAAACACTCTTTTCAGCTAGTCGTTTCAAATTTTCCCAAGTATTTTGTGATAACTTGTTAATAATATTTTTTGATTTTTTAATATGAAAATTAGATTAATGAATTAAAATTTCCTGAAATCAAAGTTTTAACCTTGAAAATATAAACTGGAAGAAGTAATTCCAAATAAGTAGAAGATTTATGAAACCAGTTTTAGTATATTCCGAAGTTAAAAAGAAATCTATTCATCAAACATGCATTTAAATATGAACTTTTTAAAAGCTTTTTTAGCTTTGGTTTCAGTTTTTTAACTTAGCTTTTTTAAAATTACATCAGTGTACAAATTATTTATACTGAAACGTATTCCTCAAAATAAATCAGACGTTCTGGCTTTACTTTATTCAAGGGTAGGTGTGCTGCTTTAGTATATTTTCCTGTTCGATTTTTTTTTAAATTTTTGTTTTGTCTTCCCGTTTGCTGTTGATTTCTTATGGTAAGTAAAGTATTAAGGTTAGAGCACGGGTTATATATTATTTATATTTTATTTTTTATTTTATCTAGCGCATATGCAGTTATATTGCGTGTTTAATTAAATTCCTCTAACACAAATTCATTTTACGTTTAATTAAAATTCATCTGGCATACGCATTTATATTTTAGGCTTAGCTAAAATTAATCTAGATTATGCATTTGTATTCATCTAAAATTTGTAATTTTATTTAAAATATGTATTTATAATTTATTTTTTTAATTAAATAATTTTCATCTAGAATATATATTTATATTCTATGTTTAATGAAAAAAAGTGTCCAAAACAAATTCTAATGTTTTTTCCGTGTCATATATACTAATAATGTGCATTTAAAAAACTTTATTAATGCATTCAAAAGGAATTATAATTCTTTTAACAAAAATCTAAAAGCTAAAACAAAAATCTTAAAAGCTTGAAAAACACACAAAAAAGTTTAAGCAAATTAAAAACGCAATCACATTTATGCTGTATTTTAATTTTAATGTAATGCATGCTAGAGAGTTTTTTGTCTCTTACTTCACTCGTTGGGGTTGTCTAGCGTTTTCCTTATATATCTGCACCATATGCATTTACGATTTTGATTTTGTCCTCCATTTTTTTTATTAAACATATTTTTAATGCTTGGATCAAAGCGGTTTAAAAAATTATGCTCAATATTTTCTAGTTTTCTATCTTTATTTCTTATGATATTTACTATGACATTCTTAAACCGAATACTGGAATAAAAAGCGATCATGCTGATCTGCAACGTCGTCCGCAGATTGGCGGATGATAACAAAAGTCGCACTTTTAAAAGTATGAAAATTACCGAACTTTTTTTGAGGAATCGAACGTGATCACTCATTGCTCAAGTCATTTTTTTTAAAATTTACATTCATATTTTTAAGAGCTATAAAATTTCATCATGAAGAAAATTACCTGCTATTAATAGTCAGGATATCGAAAATTAATTATTCTAATTCGTACATAATCCACATATTTTCTATACCATAAGAATAAGGAATATTCTACTTCACATAAATAATATTTCTACTTTTATTCCTTTAATTCTTATTTTTTAATGTATTCTTAAATTCTTGCTTTAATTTCCTTTATAAAAAATATGGATGCCGGAACAAAATTGCATTTTTTTAATAGAAATACTCTAACTGGAATTTTAGTCACATTTATAATTTTCAATGAATATCACAGAATTTCTTTGTTATGATTGAATTGTATTTTAATTTCTTTATAATATTAATTCGAATATTATTGATACCAAATCGATCGCCTTTCTTTAAGTTTGCATCCATTTTCGGAACAGTCGTAAAATTTACCCATGGAGAAAGCTGCTTTCTATTTATATTCTAGATTTTTTAAGAATAAACATTTTAATTTGTACGTAATCTATACATTTAATATTTTAATTAGCATTAATAATATCTTTATAATAAGAAAAAATATTTTATATCTTATGTTCTTCATTGCAAAACTAATCAATGGAGTAAATTAATGATATCTCACAGTTATTTGACAATTACTGAATATGTTGTTTGATATCCAATTGAAAGTTGTCTTATGCCGAGTTGTGATGTCACATCATTTTTGTCTTTGCAGTTCCAAAATTAAATCGACTCAAAGCATTTTTCTTCTAAACATGAATTAAGTTCGTTTCATTAAAAAAAATTGGTTGCACAAATTTCTGAAAGAAATTTCGTTCTTGTGATCTGAACGGAAGCATACATATCTAAAGTCAATGAATAAAATAATGTTTCACCAACATATGTCGATAAATTAACTTTCTAACTGGAAATGATGAAACATTTCATTATGAAACCAGTTGTACCCAAGTTAACAAGTTAAAATATTGAGTTACACATTGAATGCAAAAATATCAGACCTATCTCTGAGTGTTTTATCGTGTTTAAAACAGAGCAAAAATATCTGAACAGAAAATAACAGTTAATATGGAATAATTACATATAGTATGCCGATATGAAACCAGTTGTACCCAAGTTAACAAGTTAAAATATTGAGTTACACATTGAATGCAAAAATATCAGACCTATCTCTGAGTGTTTTATCGTGTTTAAAACAGAGCAAAAATATCTGAACAGAAAATAACAGTTAATATGGAATAATTACATATAGTATGCCGATCTGAAACAGGCCAAGTATAACATTGCAGCATCTTCACTCAAAGGTGGATACAATTTAACTTAGTGATTTAATAAATGGGTAAAATCAGTATACGCCTACTTATAAGCGAAAATGAAAAACTTTTCTTATACAAGATTAACATAGATACAAGGTTTATGTACAAGACACAGTACATAAACCTTGTACTGTGTAACTGTACCTTTTAGAGGTATATTCTTGTTATGGGAAAAAACCCTCCAAGAATATATTTAGAAAAATAATTTTATTCAGTAAATAACGCAGAGCATAAATTAAAAAAAAAAAAACTTTTAAAAGTTTCTTAAAATACCAATTTATTTAGAATGTTTTAAAAGTAAATACAGCATTGTTTTTTAATTGTAGGAATCAGAAACAATAAAAAAAAAAATTAGAAAAAAAATATCGTTTCCGACATTACAGATAAATCGAAGCAGTTTCTTCATGAAAGTAAATTATGAAGGCGAAGAAAATACATCAGAAAACAATATGGAAATAATATGAAGAAGAGTAACCAAGATCAAATGTATCAAAAGAATTAGTGTCTCAGTAATCTATACAAACAAGCGAGGGAAAAAAACATGAAAAGGATGGATTGTAATATCCCATACGAAAAATGAATGCTTATTTTAAATAATGTACATTTACTTGAATATGATAACAGATTCGAATATTAAAGAACGTGAAAAATAACTCATTTATCATGTTTGAATAATTTATAATAATTAAAATCAAAAGTAGAGTAGAAAAATACGTATTCAAATAAAATGCTAACTAATTATGAATTTTATTTAGAACATTTTTTTGTCAACATTTTATAGATAGTTTGGTTTAACGATTAATAGATAGCTTAGTTTAACGATTAATAGATAGCTTAGTTTAACGATTAACAGATAGATAATTTAGTTTATCCAGATTAACGTTCCATTTCAAAGGTATGCGAGGACGTTTTCTGAAACTTTATTGAAGAGAAAAACAACACCGATATCCTACTCTCCAAATTTCCATACCTTGCGTTATTCATCAGGTTCGTTTATATTTATATTCGACCAGAAGGACAGACAGACTTTCTCGGGACGCATTTTGCTCAAAGTTTGACAGTATACCAATACCAAATCATCCGTCCAGCTCAAAGCGTTTTTGTGTTGTCTGTGTGTGATAAAGATATTTTCCAAAAATGTGTTTTTCGAGCTCAGGGAAATAAATCTGAAACGTTGGGGATTCGTCAAAATCTCGAGTATGAATTTTCTGATATTTACAGTACATTCTCTATACTTTGTAAACGAGAAAGCAAACCTTTAGAAATCAAGTGAAAACAAAATCATATTTTTAACAAAATCGTTGAAATTTTGAAATGAAGTATTCAAAGTTAATTTCGAGAATTATCTCCAAAGCAGTCGATTAAATATAAGGAAATACTTGAAAATGCCTCAACATTTAACATTCATTCATCAATTTACAGCACACATTTTTCGAATGCTACGAATTTATCCAGAAAAAAGCATCTTTAAGAAGCCAAATAGAATCAAAGATATAGACGTTGCTTTTAAATTTTAAGAAAGGAAATTACGCTTATTGTGTGATATTATGTAGATAATCAATGTTATTTTCTGAAATATTATTAAAAGATTCATAACAGTCAATATATGGGGTTATGTTAGCAACGTTTAGAAATACTAAACACACAAAATAATTTTTGAATCGGTGGACGAAATATTAAAGTTCAAAAAGATTAAACGAAGTAAATACTTTATTTTTTCCATATTAAGTTGCATTAAAAATAAATTTCTAAAAGTTCTATTTTGAAATTTTGTTCCACGTTATATCCAGTCTAAAATTCATTTAAAAGAAAAAATAGTCAATAGTCATTTACGAGTTGTGTTTAAGAGATTTTAATTTTAGTCTGTTCTGCTTAGAAAGTTTAGAACAAAATTAATTTTTTAGATACGCATCTAAATAAGTATTAGAAATCTGTTAGACACAAAATAAACAGCAATAGCAATTAAAAAAGCTATATTAATATACAATATGTACGTGATAATGTTTAAGTAATAAAAATTGTTTAATTAAGTTTAGCAATTATAGTTACCAGGGGGGTGGACCAAAGAGCTTCTTTCGTTCAAAATACATTTTGTGTCCATTTCTAGGTAATGCATATTCAGGCGATTGAAGTGTATTTCTCTCTGCTTTAACAAGGAATGGAATTTTAGACTATTACAGGAGCAACCCTCTTTTTCACTGATATGTAGCTCATTAATGGACAGTATTACAAACAGTTACTCAAAGTTAAGCTCATTAGTGGACAGTTAAACAAATTGACTATTATCGATTATTAATGCCAATAGTATATATACCATAAATAGGTTCAATGAGACAGCATTATATGAATTTTTTATTAAAAGGCAATTGAATAAAATGCATTGATTATCATCATATTTTATGCTTAAAAATACGCAGAATTTGTTTTCGAATACAATCTAAAAATATCAGAAGTTTATCACAGGAAAGGGAAAATAGCAATAATAATAAAAATAATAATATTAATAAGCAAAATCCAGAAGACGTAATTTTTTTTTTTTTTTTTTTTAGTAATAGAAACCAAAAAAAGTTTAATAAAAATTTATCATTTGTAATTATAAGAGGACCCAAACACTTCTTTCGTTCAACATACTTTTTGTAGTCATTTCAAGGAGGTATTTATTCAGACGGGTTGAAACATTTTATTCTGCTTCGGAAAAGAATGAAATTTAGATCGTTACGGATGAAAATCATCTTTCAAATAATTTTTTAATGTCATAAAATTAAACATTAGTTATCATCTTTATAAGTCTATAATATGCTATGAATAAGATGATTAAGATTGATTGACTATTTCGCATTTATTAGAATCAAATGTTCTGAATATGTTACGAATAGATTGATTAAGATTGATTGGGTATAACACATTGACTATCATCAATTATCAAATTTCATAGATCGAATTATTAAAGGTAATTTGTTTTTGAATATCACCTAAATAAGTATCAGATTGATTAGGATTGATGGGTATGACACATTGACTATCATCAATTATCAAATTTCATAGATCGAATTATTAAAGGTAATTTGTTTTTGAATATCACCTAAATAAGTATCAGATTGATTAAGATTGATGGGTATGACACATTGACAATCATCAGTTTCATGGATCAAATTATTGGAGGTAATTTGGTTTTGAATATCATCTAAATAAGTATCTGTATCCTTTCACAATAAAGAGAAAGACACAATAATAATAAAAGAAGCAATATTAATATACAGAATAAATTTACGAAGTGATCCTATTTAAGTAACAGAAGCAGCAAAAAAAAAAAAACAAAAACAAACAAACATTCAATAAAATTATTCAGTAATAAAAATTACCAGTAGAAACCAAAGAGTTTCTTTCGTTCAACGCACTTTTTAACGCAGTTCTTTCCATTTCAAACAAGTATTTTTTTGAAGCGTATTTATCCTCAAATTCGACGAGGAATGAATTTTTAGATCGTTTTACGAAAGAAAATCACTGTTTCATTTACACGCAGTCCTTCAGTGGCACAGTATTAAAATGAAGGCGGTGACAAATTTTCCAGGTCTTTTATTATCTTAACAGAAAGGACAGTTTCTCACATCTGAGCTGATAAAAAGCCATTGATAAGTGATTAACCTTCGATAGTAAACTAAGCATCTGGTTTCCAAAATACACAGAGAATTAAACAATTAAGAATTGAAATAAGGATTGGAAGCATATGCTTCAACGTAATGATTCAAAATAAAATTGGAAGTACCTCTTTGTTATACTGGAAGATGATTCACTAAAATTCATGCTTTCAGTTCACGTATATTTAAAATTATAATATATTAAATTGTTGAGTTTGAAGCAATTTATTATAACGCATTAGTATTTTAACCCCTTGACCATGAATTTACTTCATTTCCAAAGTAGATTACACACTTTGTTTGGGACATTTATTGTTATTTTATTTTCTATAATACTTAAAGGTATTTGAAATACTGAAGCTTTTAAAGAGATTTTTTGTATTTTAAATTACATAATACTTTTACTTTACTGATGATTTTAAATTATAAATTCAGTAATTCGATACGCAAGTCAGACTCGTCATTATATACGAAGGGGTTAATAACACCTGCTTGGAATAAACAGGAAACACGCAGTCTATCTGTTATACGAAATTGCAAAATTAAAATTAAAAATACATGTAGCATCCTAAAAGCATTTACCGATTAAAAATCAGAGCATTCTAAATGGTGCGCTCATAATCAAAGAATAAAAGCATTTAAATTTATTTAATTATATTCGTATATAAAACTTTCCAAATGCAAGAAAGTCAATGCTTTTACGAAGTCAAAAAATCAACTGCCCGTTTTAATATTAATTCTAGAATGTCACTATAATATGCTAGTGTAGTAATCACCATATTTTCTTATTTAAGGGACATTAAAAATAGAAAAAAATATATATGCATATGAATAATGCAAATTAAACCATTTTATTTTCATTTTGAACATAAAAGTAAAAAAATGCCTCAATCCAAAATGACGTAAAATATCTTTAGTGGTCCATGTTCCTTAGTTTGAGAAAGCCTGGTTTAGGGGGTTAACATCCCATTTTATAAGCCATCTAGGAAGGAACTCGTTATTTTGAATGTGGTCAGATAATGAATGAACAGCATTTCCAGTTCCAGTCTCCTACACCATACCAGATGAGAGGCGTTTGATCTTGATGTATTTAATCTGCACTAGAGTCACGTATATGATGGATCTGTCGCGGAATCAGGCCTTGAAGCCGAAATTCTGCAACTAAGCCACTGCAAACCAATTACAATTCAGAAATAAAAGGTTTGCCTTCCATTACAGCTTTACAAGGAGATGTTAAGCTTTTCGTATACGATGACGTGTCTCACTTGTGGACAGAAAAAGCAGATTTTTAAAAATATTTCAATCTATAATTAATTCAAAGTGGTAATTAATTTAAAAGACAAATCACTTGAAATTATAAAAGTATCTCGGGTATCTTTTATCAACTCATATGGATTCAAATAAAAATAATCGCCGAAATGTCCTAAGTCATCTAATTAGATGGATAAGTAAATTCGCAGTTAAAAGGAATAATTAAATAAATCCCTTTAATTAGGAATTATCAGAGACAGTTAGAATTCATCTTATCAGGAGCAATTAGAATTCATCTTATCAGAAGCAATTAGAATTCATCTTATCAGAAGCAATTAGAATTCATCTTATCAGATGCAATTAAAATTCATCTTATCAGATGCAATTAAAATTCATCTTATCAGATGCAATTAAAATTCATCTTATCAGATGCAATTAAAATTCATCTTATCAGATGCAATTAAAATTCCTTTTTATCAAAAGCAATTAAAATTCCACTTAACAAAAGCAATTAAAATTGATTTTATCAGATGCAATTAAAATTCCACTTAACAAAAGCAATTAAAATTCCTTTTATCAGATGCAATTAAAATTCCTCTTATCAGATGCAATTAAAATTCCTCTTATCAGATGCAATTAAAATTCCTCTTATCAAAAGCAATAAAAATTCCACTTAACAAAAGCAATTAAAATTCCACTTAACAAAAGCAATTAAAATTCCACTTATCAAAAGCAATTAGAATTAATCTCATCAAAAACAATTATAAACTTTTTTTTTACCTCTATAGCCTATGAGAAGTTTTTGGCCATTAGTGATTCCTAGAGATAAAAGGGTGCTGAACTGGGGTAGAGGCCTCTTCTTTTCGTCAAATATTTCCAATGAAGAATTGAACGGTATTCCTCTCTGAGTGCAAAATGAAGAGATGAGAGATGCAACAGTTGCTCCAGAAGTGGTCTCCACAATAACAGAGCTTCCTTCGGGGGAGGACACAGGCTGAAGAATAACCTGCATTTGATTCGCTAAAAAAAAAAAAAAAAACATTATTTTAGACATTATTAAATTATATTAAACATTATTTTATTATTAAGTGACAAAAGTAAAATTAGCCTAAATACATCAAACATTTCATTTAAAACCACGTTTCGTAGTTATTATTCACCTTTCTTGGTTGCTTTCATTTTTTTCTGGTGTGTCAAAAAGAATTTACAAATTATTAATGGGATTTAATAAACAGAAGTAATTAGATGAATGTTCTACGAGCCGTACAGTCCGAAAAACGAAATGAAATGATTACAAAAACAAGCAGAAGCCGGTGGAGCTCAAAATTTGTGATCGAAGACGTCAAATCGTAATAGAGGAAGTTGAGTCCTAGAAAACCGACAAGTCTAGAATGCAGTGCGGAAGTAGCGACGTCATTAGTAGCAAAACGTTTTTACTACATGATAACTGACCACCTTGTAGAATCGAAGAATCGGAAGCAATCCTCAATCTAATTAAAACCTCTTTGCAGCTTAGTATTAGGGTTAACGCACCGTAAATGATACTATAAAATTCATCCATTCTTTTAATGATTGCATATGCATTAAATTAAATGAATGCATATTAATTTATGCATATAATTAATACATAATAATTAAATTAAAAGTAACAATATTCTTTAACTATTTAGAAATCCGTAGGTTTAAACCTTTCTCCTCATATTAGTGATTATTTCTTTCAGGGATGACATAGCGATCATTGATTATAGGATCAATGAATTTTAACCCTCTAACGAGAATATCAAAGGATATTCTCGTTAAAGGGTTAAACTTTTCATACCAAAAGGCTAGATTTTTTCCTATCCATTTGATAATTATTATTCTATCCTATGATAATTATTAGCGAAATCATGATTTTTGATCAGCAAATTAAACATCATAATCGAAACAAAATAGCATTAAATTTAAAATAATATTAAATAAAAATAAAAATAAAGGACATTTATTTAATTTTCATTGATATATAAATTGTGATTTGGTAAATCAGTTTTTGAAAATAGTACGTATTTCAATTTAGCATTGTTTGATGCTTATGTCAAAGATTTATAGAAACCTAATAATTAATCCTCTGAATATTATTTATAAAGTACCAGTTTCCAGTATAGGTTATTTACAGAAAATATTTTAAAAAATATTTTACACGTTGTAAAGTTAAAATTAAAGTTATTTTATACAGATAGTCGACTTCTCAAATATCATCCAGAAAATTAAAGTTATTTTATACAAATAGTCGACTTCACAAATATCATCCAGAAAATTAAAGTTGTTTTTTACAAATAGTCGACTTCACAAATATCATCCAGCTCTCTTCACAGAATATTTGGCAATAGTATGTCCAGATGATAACAATATCAGAACCACTCAATGATCATCAAATACTTCGTCGAACAAATTATTTTACTGAAATAGCAAGAATTTCTCTTGAAGTTTTCGAAAAACTTACTATTTGAAATATCTTAAAACTAAAGTTACGAGACATAACTATGGATTACATACTGTATTAATAACTTTAGATTAATTAATTCATAAGTCCATTTATTCTTTTTTTATCATTTTCAAGAACAGAAACTGTAATGACTAAGTTAAAATTATATTTAGTGACGTACTTTATCTTTTGTTGGCATTAAACCAGAATTTTTTTGTTGTTTAGCAAAATCGAGGTTTCAATTATTTTGGATAGAGCAGTATTCAAATCAGTAGCCGAGAATGCATTATACGGACAGAAATTTTCTGAAAATAGTATTTCTAGAATGCAGCATCGTATTAACATGTGGGGTTACATCCCATTTTATTATTATTAAAATTAGGATATTAGAAAATGATTTATAGATTCTATTTGTCCTTGTCCGAATTAATTATCTGGAACTAAAAAGTTACATTAATGTTGACTTTGCTAAATACATAAATTTATAATTATCAAGAATAGTTAAATCTGTTTGTGTCCGGTAGATAGGGCCTGCATAAAAGGAATCGCACAAAAAATATTCCTAAACTTCATAAACAGCTGTAACAAACAATTTTTTACAACATATTAAAGAACATTTATTTATGCATTGAAGGAGGACCGTAAAAAAAACCCTCGCTTGGAAAATCTATCAAAGATTTACGAAATCACTAGAAAGTGTTTTCCAAATAATACAAATAATTAAATTACACATATGAATTTTTTTAATTTAATTTCTCATCTTAAACATGGAGAAATTTTCAAAATGTACATAATTCAATATTATTCGTCGTAATCCAAAACGCGCATCTTCTTGTGATGAATTGGTTCAGAATCACTTTCATCACTTGAAAATATTAGAGTTGATTTATTTTTGGGACATATTATTTGTTTTATTTTGGAATATTGGAATTAGTTGCCGTGATATGTACATATAATGTATATACATTGTATTAGTGTACATATGTACAGTGATAGAAAACCCTATAATGTTGTAATAATGCCAATAACGTTGGGATTCATATACTGCATAAAAAAGCGCGCAAAATAAATCGCATAAAAAAGGAATGCACAAAAACAGGTTTGACTGTATCTTTAATGACATACATAGTTAGAATGATTCTAATAAAAAAAACGTGAAATGATTAATATTTCCAGTGGTAATAATATTAACATCATAATCAGATATAAAAATCGAAAGGGAATTTTTGATATAATATTGAGATTCGCAAATTAAAGTAGGCCATACCATTTCGAAGTTCTTAAAATTTTTCACATATCTATTAAATATTTCTAAAATACCTTCAGAAAAGAGTGGGAATGCACAAGAGACCATTAGAAAATAACAAAACTTTAATTAGTGCATTTTTTTGTGATCTAAAATAATTTTTTTTAAATGTTTTGTTTTATAACTTTTTTTCACATCCAAAAATTTCAAAACCATATTTTTGGGGGAAATAATTTTTTTCAAGTAATTACATGAACAACAAAGAATATTTCATTTGGAATTTTTTTTAAAAAAAAGGTTAACTTTAGGAAAATAAAAAATACTTTGATCAGAAATTCGTAAAAAACCACAGACTTTTTAAAAACAAATAATTATGTATTTATTTTATTTGAGTAAATTTATTCGGCAATTCCAAAACATTACCAAATACATTAAACATTAAACGTTTCTAATTACCTTATACTATAATGATAATCGTAAGTTTTATAATTATCGATAAATATGTAATCATAATCAGATGAAGAACATGTTAAAAGAGAGCATGAAATATTACCAGAAAATTTCTCTGTTTGGTGACATTATCTTATTGCAAATTCACAAATATCTTGCTATCAGACATATTGTATGATAACGAATTTGAATGGAAAATGATAAAACTCCTTCAAGCAGTAATGAATGTACATTTGGTTTCATTATTTTTCCGATTCATCATTTTATTGAAACTCTTACATTTGGATTCTGTAAGAAATGTTTTTGCAGCTTTGCACACCATTGTAGTTTCGTATAGCTTTCTGAACTTGAGTAATGATTCTACAGTGCTGAGACTGTTCTTATTGCACATTTTTAACCACATGCTCATTTTAACTTTAACAGAGTCAATGATCACAGGCAAAGTAAAAAAAAAAAAAAAAAATATTTGTATGCACTGAAACATGATGCTGGTTCTATTTCTTGATAGATTAAAGTGGCTATTAAATTTCTAAAACGAGAAGAAAAATTACTTTTCCAAGTTTTTGGATTTTACGGTATCGATTAAAAGGGAATTCCCGCTGGTGTGGTGTGAAAATTTGGAGAAGGGGATGCCAGCTCAGGTGTCGTCCTCGTAATCTGACTATGGTACAAAATTACGAGGTCCACCCCAAAATAAAAAAAAAAGGATGGAATAGCCCAAATCTGCTCTGTGCATATCAAATAGAGATTAGGATGGTCACATTTTTATGAAACGCATTACAACGGCCATATATTAAATGCTAAACATCATCATTCAAAGTGAGAAAGATAATATGTCCTATATGGATTGATTACATGGAACATAACATATTTTGCACTTTGAATGAAGATATTTATTTGTATTATTCTTTTGAGAATTTATCAGGCTTTAATATAATGATATTGGCATATCAAATTTTACTGTTTTTATAATCATAAACTGATGACAGTATCGATATCATGATTTTTAATATAATTTCTATCTTATTGATATATAGTTTCAGCCCAGGGTGGAGCTCTCCTATTAAAACCTATAAAATATGAAGAGGATAGATATATTAAGAATTTAGAAAACTTGTAAGCCATTATAAAAATAATGAATTAAAATTTAATTGTACAAATTTTATGCTTGAGCGTAGATTTATTCGTATCTTTAAGGGGAAAATTCATACTAACTATTTAGATTCAAATAATGGAAAAATCAAGCCTCAATCAATTCATGCAATATCATAAGCGACTATATTGCTGCATATAAGTACCGATTTTTTTCATTGCAAAAGTATTTAAACTAATTCAGACATTGTATACAAATAGTAGTTAAAATTCTGTCTGTTAAAAGAACGCGGAATATTAAATGTTTCAAATGTTAATCAGAAGTTTCAACTGCATTGATATTTTTCCAAGTATTTATTTCTTCAAAATCATGAGCATATAAATAAATAAATTTTTATTTCTGAAAACTGTACAAACCATAGCTAGTTTCTGAAACTCAATGTTCAATGAATTATATCATGGCGAATGCACATCGTTATCTGCACAGCAAAAGAACTTTATTTATAAATTATAAGCTATAAATTATAAAAAGTTGACTATTTTACTGCTGAAAAGTAGACAATAGTATTAGCCTTCTTTCTAAAAGTAATTTAACAGAAAAAAGTTTCAAACATCAAAAGTAGTCAAAGCATTAAGTATCCACTTAGAATGCCAATAAATGTATTCAATAAAGTGTAGCTCTTCCACTGCTAATAAAGTGTAATTCATTCACTGTCAATAAAGTGTAATTCTTTCACGGAATTGCAATCATCAGCTTAATTGACGTGCGTATTGAATGACGTAATTGATACCGTTTCTGATTGTTTGTCGGTCTAATTTACTTCCTCTGCGAAGTTGGTTGTCAGATTAAAATGCCATTATTTCAAAAGAATGTCATTCTTCTTTTCGTGATTGTATTTGCCAGTGAATGACAGAATTAGAAGCTGGAAAAGACACCAGAATAGATTCATTTACAATAAAATAAGAGCGCAAACTATTATCGATGTTTTTGTTTTATCATATTGTAATTGTTAAAAGAACTGATGTGAGATGACGCCGAATCTTCATGTTTTAGATCATGCTCTTTGCTCTAAAATTGTTGAGTTCTGTCAGAATTTAGTTCAAATAATTCGTCTAAGGGAAGTCAATCCGATATATTGTTTTTTCTCGAATTCAAAAACCCTGCACGCTTTCGTAAATGTGCTAGGATGCGTTTATTTCTACAAAATAGGGGTGAGAAGAAAAGATGAAAGGAGGAGATGTTTACATTTAATAGTAACGTGGACTCGGATTATTCATGGAATTAGGAGGCGTAAAAACTACGGATAATCGTAATATTGTCAGAAAAAGATACTAAATCACAATAAAATACTTTAGAAAAATTGTTGTTCACAGTAAGGGACTTAAACATTAAATTATGGTGCATAAATGTAATATTTCTGTTCTTATAATTTGATAATTCACTTTTTGGCTTAACAATATACATTTTTTATTGTAAAACACGTTTTACAGTTTACTTTTGACAATTAGTACACGATTCCCTCATCAGTATTGTAAATCTGTATAAAATTTTGGATATATTCATTCAGCGCGATCTTTCACTCTGTATATACATTAGGATGGAATAAAAAAATCAATTTTTGATTTTTAATTTGTAATAGCACGGAAAAGTTGCCTTTTGGTGTAGATAAAATAAATTATAAATAGGAAAAGTATTGGAGTAGATCTTGAGGTGCCGCAAGGACGTTAAAGTTTCACAAAATTAAAATTAGTGCTATATTTTAAAGATTTTTTACGAAATAATCGACTTTTGATTTTTAAATTGTAATAGCTCTGAAATGTTGCCTTTTGGTATAGATAAGACAAATAAAAATTATAAAAAAATATTAGAGTTTAACTTGAGGTGCCGCAAGGACGTTAAAGTTACATAAAAACACATTCTTTGCACTTTTTAAGGATTTTTGCGTGTTTCGATTTTGAAATAAAAAGCTTTCATTAGGCATTATCATATGAAGAAAAGTATGAAAACAATTTTACTATTGCACTGGCATGGCACTGAGTCGTTGCCGGAGCGTTTGTTATTGAGGTAAGTCGAAGATTTGTCTGCGTCCGGTGATAAGGACAGAGCTGGCTTCAAATCAGTGGCTTTGCCGAGTTCAGTTGAGTTGGCGTCTTCTCTTCGTCTATTGTGCAACTGATTTGTTAGTTTGTACTTGTGTGCTTTGCTGTGAGTAAAAATGGCTCAGCCTAAATTAATGGAAACAAGACAAATATCGAAGTGTCCTTTTTTTTTTTTTTTTTTTTTTTTTTTGGCAAATTTAGTAATTTGTTTGAAGTTGAGCACACTACTGACGAATTTAATGCTACTGTTATATTAGACATAACCTCAAAATTGCTTCAGAGAAGGATCCTTCTGTAAGCGAAATATGTGAAATTTAGTTCCCATCATAGAATAAATACGGTCAAGAGCTTCTATTACCAATGTTTCTAGCAAAAGAATTTCACAAATGATAAAAGCTTATCATGCTAAACATAGGAATTTATTAAAATCTAAAACCAGAAAATGTTCAAATAAGTTTAATTCCAGCCTCACTAAATTTAGAGAAGAAGTTAGACGTGTATTTGATATTGCTGACTTGCATAAAGGAAAAAGCAGTGCCAGTTATGGAATAAAAGATTCTAAACGGTCAGTGCTCTAACAGGAAAATGTTTATAAGTATTATTGATATTGTTACAGCAAGC
Organism: Argiope bruennichi; assembly: GCF_947563725.1. Taxonomy (NCBI): domain Eukaryota; kingdom Metazoa; phylum Arthropoda; class Arachnida; order Araneae; family Araneidae; genus Argiope; species Argiope bruennichi. The sequence continues at coordinate 116,467,307 of NC_079162.1, forward strand.
GCTTTGAGAAAGAAAGAAGCAAGAAAGAGTAAAGAACTGCTAAGAATAGTTTGGTTTAATCAAGAACGGGATAAAAATACTAGTACATCAGAAACGATTACTGGCGACAATGACAACGCTGAAGAACAATAGTGTTCTTTACAAAAAGAGTTAAGCCAACCAGATCCATCAAATAGAAAAGAAGCGATAAAACTTCCAAGTGCCCGTGCGGTTTAATATTAAGTTAAAACTTTATACAGATAGCATCTGAAGCTAACCAAATGGTATAGGGGACTCGGTTATCGACTATCCCCGGCTTTCTTATCATATGCAAGCAGTGGAAAGAGCTGTGAGACTGGTGGCCGAATCGGCTCAAAATATCTGTGGTTTAATCGCAAGAGAAGGTTACATCAGAGCAAAAATTAACACTCGTAAATATGTCAAAATTTAATTAAAAAAAAAGCCAGTTTAATGTGGCAATGGAGTAGAAACAAATATTTTACAGCTATAACATTTGTAATCATTAAGGATACAGAAGTAAGAAACGGAAAATTGGACATAAAAATATTTTTTATTATTATACTTTGTAATTAATAATTTTTTTCCTATTGTAATGCTTATATATGTATTTAAAATCATCTTTTAGACATTATATGAACGATAAATTCATAAAAATATTTTATCAAAGTTTATAATTTTTCATTTTTTTTACAAACTTTAAGCTTTTTGCGGCACCTTGAAATATTATTGTATTGCAACTAGAATTTTTTAAAATTCTTTTTAAACCTAAAAGCTAACTTTTCACCATTATTGCCAAACTAAAATCTAAGAAAATTTTTTAAAGGTCCTTTTTAAAAATTTCCAATTTTTCAATTTTTTTTTTATAAATTTCAAGCTTATTGCGGCACCTTAAGATAATGTAATATTACAACCAAATTTTTAAATATTGTTTTTGAACCTAACAGGCGACTTTTCCGCATTATCACCAAAGCAAAATCTAAGAAAATTTTTTTTAAGTCCTTTTTAAAAATTTCAATTTTTTCAATTTTTTTTTAGAAATTTCCAGCTTATTGTGGCACCTCAAGATAATGTAATATTACAACCAAATTTTTAAATATTGGTTTTGAACTTAAAAGGCAACTTTTCCCCACTATTACCAAACTAAAATCTGAAAAAAAATTTAATGCCATTTTCGTTCTACCCTAATATACATTCTTGTACATTTAAACGCAATTAATTCGAAAACGCAATGCCTTAAATAAAGGAAATGTGGTATTTGGTCCTCCCACCAAAATTGCATATTTGTGTTAAACTTCTATTCTGATCGTACAAAAGAGAGGCATTCGAAATGAATAATTGGTTTACTTCATTTATAATTCGAGGCACAAAATGTGCAATAATGTGTTATTATATGAGAAATCTGAGGGGAGAATACTCATGCTCATTCTTAATGGAAGAACGATTTATCGATAAATTTCCAATTATATCAAATATATATATATATTTCTCTAATCTACGGATTCAGAGATTGTCTGAGAAGTGATGGCATAGATATCTGAATTTTTGATAAGCTAAGCAAGAATGCCATTGAGATAAAGGGTAATTTATCTAAAAGCGTTTAGAAACAATGCGTACAAGAAAAATCTAACGTTCAAGGTCAAAATGACTGCCAAATTTGGGGCAGTGTTTGATCTTCCTCATTCCTGTAGGCTTAAACATTTATATTTATAAAATGGCTTTTCCTTTTTCTTTCTGTTTGCATACATTATTCAAATATGGATCTTGAATTGCAAATTGCCTGACTATGCAATAAATTTCAACAAAATATGAAAAGCGCTTACAAAATGAGTTCCTATTTACCAACTTTGAAAGATTTATTTCGCTGACGAAATAAGAATTAAAAATAATGGATCATGAATAAATTATTTGGTTCTTGTTGCCGCTTGATATTTAATATTTACAACTAGCTTAGTTGATTTTTTTAAAATTTGAAATATACAAAATGCGATTGAAAATTTTAATCTTGCTGTTTTCCTAGCCTTATTTCTTTTATATAGCAGTCTGAATGCTACTTTATAGTTTAAAAGAATTTAATTATTATTTCATCAAAAATCATTTACAGAACAACAAAGTAAATATTAAGCATCGGAATTCAAAAATCATTTACATGCGACCAAATAAAAAAAAAATGGAAATTTTAATTAATAAGGTAAATCTGGATGAATATAAATTTTATAAAATAATGAATCACAAAGTTATATCACCATTATAAAACTAGCTATTTAAACTTTTTATACTTTGAATAGGTTTATTTTGTGACGTTACGTTGCACCATTATGTTGAATGGTACTAGGTAGTTTTATCGTTACTTTGTGTCCTGTCACTGCACCTACAAAGATATAGTATACTGTCCGTTCTCAGATTCGAAAACCCTTCGCGTTTTTGCGCATGCGTCAGGATGCGTTTACTTAGTCGAAAATAGAGGTGAGAAGGAATGACGAAAGGAAAGCACGTGGCATACACGTGGGGAAAAAAACTCAAGGAAAAAGTATCTAATGGGCCGAAAAATTAAGGTCAAAGAATAACGAAGATTTTCGGAAATGCGCTCATTTTGCCTTTTTCCACGTCTCACCCCTTTACGAGGTAGAATAGTCGGAAAGTGGTAGTCTCAGGGTAACGAACAGTCTGCAATTCTCACGATCTTTGTCCCGACGCAAAATTCTTGTGAACTCATATATAATTTCAAATCCTTAATATCCTTTTGAGTCCAGAAATTTCGCGTGGTACATTATATGTATTGTATACAAACCTTGGCTGTAAAGTTTCATATTCCAGATACAAAACTTTAACAGCCATGGTTTGAATCATGGTGCCACCGAATATTCTTTTGAGTTCAGAAATTTCGCCTGGTAAATTTGTGGGAACTGAAACGTTTTTACATTGTTGTAGCATGAAAGATCGGGGAACAGAGAAACACTATCTTTTACCATTGTGAAGTACAAAACTGGCATCAAAAAGTTTGGAGACTTGTTCTGTAACATGTCAACAAATAACAGCACAAAGCCGCAAACAAGTGACAGGGAGCAAAACACTGAGAAATTATGCCGAGAGACATCGTACTATGTGCATTGTTGCCACGTTTGTGATCTCAATATGTGAAATATTTGCCACAGAGACTTTGCAAATAATACGGTAAGTTAACGGGAATGATGAAAGAGTACATGTTGAAAAGCCTTCGTACAGAACTGGCATCAAAAAGTTTGGAGACTAGTTCTGTAACATGTCTACAAATAACAGCACAAAGCCGCAAATAAGTGACAGGGAGCAAAACACTGACAAATTATGCCGAGAGACATCGTACTATGTGCATTGTTGACACGTTTGCGATCTCAATATGTGAAATATTTGTCACAAAGACTTTGCAAATAATACGGTAAGTTAACTGGAATGATGCTATGATTCATGCAAGGGGTTTTGAGTATCATGCATATTTCAAAAGCGGAAGAGCATGGTCAGAAGATGAAGAAAGATCCAATCAAATCCAGTACGAATCATTGAAGGTATTTGAGACTCTTCGAGAAAGGACTTTCAAAGACAATTGCCAGAAGAGGATAAAAGTACAGAGAGACTAGTACAGTTTGTTAACAGTACTAGTCTCGAATTTTTGAGATTCCCTTTTCAAATAGCAATAAATTCCCTTACTTTGATCAGGCTCCTTTTAATAGATTCTTTTTGTTATATATTTCGGATAAAAACAGAAGTTTGAACTTAGTTTTTAAAGTTTCTATTTTAAAATCACTGGAAGGTAGAAAGTTACTACCTGAATTCATTTCAGCAATTGCATTCCCATCAAGAAAATGGTAAACATTATCTAAAAATATGAAAATGATAAATAATACAAAATGTACGTAGTAAAGAATTTCCATCGACTACATTCAAATGATCTATTTTCAGCCTAATGATGATTCTTACTTTTCTGAAATATTTCTATAAGAAAAGATCCGGACATGTCGATCAAAAAGGAATTGTTAAACATATATAAAAGGGAAAACTTTTTTGCACATTGTCAGAAAACGTAACAATCATCCAACTGAGAAATGCTTCCACTCAAAAAGGATTCTTTTTTTTCCATAAAGGCATATTGTGAAATTTTCCAAACATTACGTTGACAAAATGAGGAGTTAAAGAAACGCTTCATAAAAAAAAAACTCTCAAGACAGGTATTTTCTTTTTTCATGTAGGTGAAGGATTACGCAACAGTCTTGTGAATGATAATAATTTTCCTGTTTCGAATTTTCAAGGCTAACAAAAAAGATGTAAAATAGTATCAACCTAAAGCCATTCACTGATAGTAGAAAGGGAGAAGCTACCGTTACAAACGGCCGCAGAAAAGATTTGTTTTCATAGATAAAGCGTCGAATGAAATAACAGTTTTATGTAATTTCGCTTTCGATATATGCCTTATAAATGAAATATCATTCATAACAGTATAGAGCTGTTATACTTCCAAGTATTATATTAATAAAAATATTGTTATTTGTTTATAGTAAAATAAAAAATAAACATCATTGAAAATCACTCTATTTGAGCACATATATTATAAAAAATAATACATAAGAAAAGAAGAAATTAAAAGCTATTATTTTCAATAGTCAAAGTCTCAAAACCCATTAATAAATAGTAAAACTCTCAAAACCCATTAATCAATAGTCAAACTCTCAAAAGCCATTAGTCAATTAGTCATTAGTCAGGGCCATTTTTGTCAATTCTATACGATTTCATGCCAGTGGTCAATCACAAACTTAATAAAAAAAAGTCACACAAAAATTTAAATTCTTGCTGAACTATTTTGTTTATTATCTCTACTACCTTTTTACAAAATTCTTGTTGTAAAATATAACTCTGACTTGAGAGTAGCCTATCTATAAACCAAAAATCGCAGCAAAGGATGGAATTTGGCTTATTTTGAAAATGAATTTCCTCAAATTTATTATTTTATTTGTTTAAATTTTGTGTTACGAGAACCAGACTTGGTTATGTTGAGCCAAATTTGAGGCAAAGATTCACATTCATTCTTGGAAGAAAGAAACAGTGCATTGAATTTCAGAGATTCTAAGAATAGCTCATGTTAAATTACTGTAATTTCTGTTAAATTATCAATCAATCACTAATTTGATTTGCTATATTTTGACCCTGTTTAAAAATTATAGTGCTTTTATTTTGGAACTTGTCATTTTAAACTGCAGCAAGTATACAATAAGTGAAATGGAACCTGATTTTTCAAATTTTCCCGCCCCACCATTATGATGTCATTTGACTTATGAATGCAGTTTTAACCCTAAGAAGCCTAATTTTCTAAATTAAATTTTAAAAAAATCAATGTATTCATTTCAGTAACCAGATAAAGGGAAAAGTAAATCGCAATACATATTTTCCGTTTCAGTATCCTGAGACAACCATTTTTTGACAATTCTATCTCACTAAGGGATGATACACGGAAGGAATGTGCGTATTTCGGGAATTCACTTTATTGTCAAATGTAAACATCTCTTCCTCTCATCTTCCCTCTCACCCCTATTTTGTCGAATTAAATCAAGGCATGCGCAAAAGCTAGGAGGATTTTAAAATCCGTGGGCAAACAATAATTTAGTATATTTTAGTCTGAAGTACCAAAATTGATACTCTCAAAAATAGCAAGTTTTTATTCAAGAAAAACAGCCCCTTGTTAAAAATAATTATATTATAGTAAAAATAAGATATTCACCTGAAAAGCCTTTTTTATTTTTCGGAAAAACGAAATGTGTCAAAGATTTATTCCGTTAAACTTTTTCTAAAAATGTGCCATTCGTTCAATACGGCAGGAAAACAAAATGCCATATTATTTGAACAATTTTGAAATCTGATGCTTATTTTATTTTTTTGTTCAAAAAAAATATTATGTAGTGGTAACATATTAGCCAAATGCAACCAAATATTAAAATCAAACCAATTGCAAGTGTACAATGCGATTTAAAAATCTGGAATCAAAATTTGAAACTTCAGACATTTATATGTTAATGTATAGCTTCAAAGATGTGGAAGATCTGGGTAAATTGATTGATTTGAAATGACAGATGATCGAATCTATTAAAGTTGTATCAGAAAATTGCTAATTTAAATCACCAGTGAAATCATGATGGATTGGTTCTCGAACCTTTAACCCAAAAGACAAGATATTATTAATAACCCATTGACGCCTTCAGATTTCCGAGGAGACTGAATAAATGAATATTGAATTAATTTTAACATCTGAAATCCATTCACTTTTTTCCTATTGAAGGAGAAAACGAATATACAGCTGACAGATGGGTTTGGCTTCCTTAAAAACCTAGAGGTGAAATTAGTTAAAGAATAGTTGCTTTCGAACTTAGAGTATCACAATGCAAGCTGAAAAACTGTGAATTAATTTATTTCATTATTTACTTTCCAGAGGTTCGAAATGAAACAAAAGGTGAAAAAAATTCGTCACACAAGGTGAGCTCTTAAGTGTTTCATCAACTGTAAAACTACTTCCCTCTCAAGGATTTTTGTTAGAAATTAATTTTCTATCGAATGAATTAGGAAACAGAATTTCTTTATCTTTTAAAATTCTTTTTATCCTTTTAAATTCTTTTTAATCCATCGGGTAAGCATAATTATTTACAAGAAAAGACGCGGACATTGTGCGTCTTTTCTGCAGAAGTGGGGGAAAAAAGAGCCGAAATAAATTATCCCTCGCCTTATATAACCTTAGATTTTGATAGGGAAAATATTTCTCCACAGTGCTAATATATTATTAAGATTCTGATAGGGATTTCTGACGCATGTCAAGCACATGTAAGGGAAACACAGGAATCTTTTAAGAAAGAATGTGCTTACTGGACATTTTTTACCCCTTCACGCCGAGCGTGTGAAAGTATCGCCGTTTAGCTGATTAAGCAATTTTATGAGGCTTCTCTTGAATTAATTAAGTAGAGAAAGTGGAATTGGATCACGAAATAAGAGTATATTTTAGAATGAAGTTACTAGGGGCTAAATTAAGATAAAATCTTGGAAATTAATTAAATTGAAATTAGAGTTAAAATAACATTATATATATATATATATATATATATATATATATATATATATATATATATATATATATATATATATATATATATATATATATATATATATATATATATATATATCAACGCCTTTATTCAACTTGGTTTATTTCATGCTCGTGAAGATGGAACTTTGTGATCGACTTTTCACTCATTTTCTCACCAGCACGAGTTATGAAATCTTGCGCAACGATATAATTTTTATAGTAAAACAATATTTTAATATTTTTCTATTTAACTATCAGTTAACACTGTTTAAATTTTGATTCTACACGAATGATGGCACTTGAAAGCGAATACGAGGAATATTTAGAAGCTCTCATAATTTTAATAATTGTAAATTATGCAATACTTTAAAGACTAAAGGATAGAATATATATATATATATATATATATATATAAGAAATGTTTCCTAGCATGCCAAAAATCAAAAACTTAAAATCGCGAAGCACGCGCACTAAACAATCTGTTAAAGAAATAAAGACACAATGAGTTTCACACGAAAAGAAATTAAAATATATTATGTACATGATATATTTTAATATTATATTATATCTCTATCAGCACTTTATGCTTTTATGTTTTCGTTTTAGCACATGAAGATTTTTGAGGGGAAAATTTTTTTTCATCTTTTCGATGCTCTACTGTTCTATCAAAAGTAATTTTACCTTGATACATTTGTTATGACACATATGAAAAATAAACAATTTATTTGTAGAAATTCTAACGTGAAAACTAAATTAGTGTATTTCAGATAACGAATGCTTCCATAATCCTTAAGCAGTTTTCATTTAAATACGTTTCACGGGAGAGCTGTGCAACCTGGAAAAAATGTCAGAGGGAAGAAAATACGATAAAAACGGCTAATGGAACAAATGTAAAAGGAATCGACTTTGATTCGTTGTGTAGCTGTATGTGCGTTTAGAGCGACATACTCGTAAAAACATGCTCCTAGAATTTTGACTCAACTTGGTGGATGACGGTCGGACTCGGAAAAACGCAACGGACGGTCGGTCGGAGGAAAAACGCAAGCTCAGCAACGATACCAATTATACGCTTGGAACTCTGCACCTGCACCACAACGCTAATATATTAAAGAACTACTTGCAGAAGTCACAATACTTTCACCCTTAGATTGCAAAAATGTAGACAATTCCTGAGATTCAATCTGGCGTACTTGGTAAAACGGCGAGCTGTAATGGGAAAAAAATAGAGGTTCGAATCTTGGAGATATCTTTGTCTTTCACCCAAGCCGCCAGAGAAAAATGCTTTTGTTAATCCGTCATTTGATTTGTTGTTAACAGTTAACTCAAAATTTAGGTGGTGTCTGAGCGATATAAAAAAAGAGACTTATGTTTTCGCTAAAATGCAGAAAATATCCTTTTCCCCATCAAAAATGTGAGATCAAATCAAAAATCGTAAAAGCGTGAAGTATTAATAGAAATACTTTCAATATTTTAGCATGTTCATTGCAATCAAAATGTATTTTAATTACCCATTAATCGAATTATTTTTTTTTGTTTTAATAGTCCTTGTGGCTTCATTTTTATTGCATTTGTTTTCAGTGCTATAAAAATTAATGATTTTTGCTTTGGCATCTCGATATTTGATAAATGTTTTTGCTTTCTACATATTTGTATACTAAAAAAACCCACATCTTTAAGAAACTGTCACTATTATGAGGATTTTACTTACATTTCGCAAGTTAATAGATGGAATTCGTATTATGCGTTTCATATTTATTTGTCAAATTTCTGATGAATAATATAATTCGAAAGAAAATCTGATAGATATTTTTGAAGATTCTAGATAATTTTATCCATGAAGATATTCTTTATTATAATAATTTTTACACATAAATTGAAAAAAAAAATAACTACGTTTACATATATTTTCTTAATTCACGTTCTTGAAATACTACGGAAAGACTGTATAAGTTTATTTGAGATGATTATTGCTTCAATAATACAAGCAATTTCCATTCAAATACATTTCACGAGAGAGTGAAATGTCTGAAAAAAATGTCAATAGTAATAATATACGATACATGCGGTTCATAGCACAAATATACCAATCATAATCTATTCATGCGGGGGGTCCACATGTTTAAAACAATATAATCGTGAAAATATATTTCTGACATTTTGACAAAAATTAGTCTTCCATGACTTGGACTCGAACAGAGGAAAAGAGAAGACGACGGTATGATTCCAATTAAACGCTTGGAAGTCACAACCGCTTCTCCCTGCTCACGAATGCTAAAATACCAAATCACTACCTGCGGGTATCATAATTCCTCTAGCCTTATATTGCAAAAATAAATAAATAAATAAATAAACAGTCTTCGAGCTTCAACCTGGCATGCGTGGTAAGCCGGCGAGCCGAAACTGAAAGGGTGCCAGTTCAAAACTGGAGAAAATAATTCTCGAATACAATTGTACAGACAGTGCATTTTTAACAATTTTCTATGAACTTCGGACCGCGACGTACGATAATAATATTATAAATCAGTGTTTTTGCACTAGAGGGAAGAAAGTAATATTTCCCCAACAAAATTTGGGGAACTAAATAAAAATCGTAAAAGCATGAGACGCTAATTTAAACACTCTTAAAAATTTTGAAATATTAATTACAATTGAAGTACATTTTAATTGTTAAGAAATTTTTATTATTGAAGTTCTGACTTGCATTGTGGTATCATTTCCTTATTACAGTTTGTTTTCAGTGGTGCACAAGTTCATGATTTTTGCATTGGCATCTAGATTCTTCATAATTTTTTTAACTTTCCACATATTAGTGCATTAAAAAATATGTTTTTGAAAACGCATATCGTTTTTTTTATCAGTTACCGTGCATTTCGCAAGTATATGAATCGAATCCATACTATACATCTGATATTTATTTTCAAATTTTTGATGAATATTATGATTTAACCAGAATAAATGAAATACTTAGGTTGAAAATAAATCGGATATTCAGGAGATAAAATTTAAGGTTCGAATAAAAGAATAATCAAAGGATTTTGATATAAATTAAGTACCTGGAGATAGAAAATATAATCGTAACAAAAATGCGAATGAAAAACAAAAACGGATAATAATTTACCATCGTTTCTTTTTCACCATTTCTTAACATAAACGTAAGAAAGAAGTAAAATAATCAGCGAATTTTACCAAAAATCTCATATTTAAAGAAAATATTGGAAATTTGGTTTTACATATTTCACTTAAATCTAAAATATTTCTAACAAACAATGAATACATCAAGAGTAATCAGTGGGAACGAACTCGCTGGAGCTCTCTCGCATACTCTCTAATAAAGGCGTTATTCGCTTTCTCACTCTTGCATAAAATTGGCGACATTTGGCAAGGCCATACACGCCAAGAATGTTTTATTTTCAGAGATCTGCACATGAGAGCTAAGTGTTTCGTAGTAAAGTAGAGGAAACTAGTATTTGCACATTACTAATCGCAGGCCATTTTGTTAGGAATAATTACGAAAGAACTTACAGCGCACGATTTTTGCCGTTTAATTGCTAGGATACGATTAATACACACATTCCTGAAAAATGAATACATATTTTGAATGATTTTTCTACCGGCCGTTTAAAATTTAAATTTGACACATAATTAGAATTGTAGTCAGAGGATTAGAAACCTCTGAATGGATTTCGTTAAAATCTAAATAGAAATCTACATATATAGAGTAAAGTACATATTCGAAGTTTTATCCGTCTAGCTCAGAGTGTTTTTGAGGTTACCAAACAAATAAACAGACTCAATTCCAAAATTAAGGGTTTCGATCTCAAGAAAGTCTGAAACGTGGAAATTTGCCATAGATATCTCAGGTTCGAATTTTTTGATGGTTACAATACTTCGTCTATACTTCATACACGAGAAAGCAAAACGTCGACAGAAAGTCAATGCTTTTACGATATCGAAAATCTACTCTTTTTATTATTAATTCCAGTACCATAACTATAATATGCCAGTGTGGCTACCAGCGTAGTTGTTAATTTAAGAGCGCATGGGAAAATAGGTAAAATATATACATATCTGAATGACACAAATTAAACCACTTTACTTTCATTTTGAGCAGATCCCCCCCCCCCAAAAAAAAGAAAATATGAAAAGAATCGTGAGTCTGAGAAAGCCTAGTTTAAAGGGTTAACATCCCATTTTTTACGCTGTCTTGAGAGTATTTCATTATTTTCAACATGGTCAGATAATGACTGAACAACACTTCCATTTCCAACTTTCTACACCATACCATCGGAGAGGCATCCAATCTTCAAGCATTTTATATGCATTAGAGTCGCATATATGGTGGATTTTTTTAAAAATCCAGTCTTGAAGTAGAAACTCTGCCGCCAAGCCACCATTTGTGGGCAAGCAAAAGTACAGCTATTTTCTTAATCCATTTTGTCGAAATTCTAATGTGAAGGCTACAAAAATTTATTTGAAATGATTAATACTTCCATGATACCTAAGCAGTTTTATTCAAATACTATTCACAGAAGAGCTGTTCGCCTAAAAAAATCAACAATGAGATGAATATATCAAACACGCAGCTGATGGAACAAATGTAGAGAAAACTCGTTAAATATTTCTCGTGCATGAGTCAAGGCGTTTACAATGATATGTTGGTGAAAATCTGTTCATAAAAATTAAACTCACATTGGTTGGACTCGAACAGAGGAAAAACGCAAGAAGAGATGGATACCAATTAAACGCTTGGAACTCACAACCACTTGCGCTTGCAGCATGATGCTAATATATTAAACACATTTTGATTATATCACAACACTTCTACATTTACATTCCGAAAATGTGGACAATATATCAAACACGCAGCTGATGGAACAACTTTAGAGAAAAATCGTTAAATATTTGTCGTGCATCAGTCAAGGCTTTTACAATGATATGTTGGTGAAAATCTGTTCATAAAAATTAAACTCACATTGCTTGGCATCGAAGAGTGGAAAAACGCAAGGAGAGTGAGATACCAATTAAACGCTTGGAACTCACAGCTACTTGCGCTTGCAGCATGATGCTAATATATTAAACACATTTTGATTATTTCACAATACTTCTACCTTTACATTCCGAAAATGTGGACAATTTACGCCCTTCAATCTGACGCACTTGGTAGAGAGACAGACTAAAATCGAAATGACAGCGGTTCGAAACAGGGTGACTTCGCTGTTGCTGCTCTCTTTCATACTCCTTGCAAATAACTCGAAATTGAAGTAGCGTCATGAATTTTAAAAATCTATCTAAGAGGGCCTTATCTAAATAATCCAAGTATTTGGGAATGTTAATTACAATCAAAATATGTTGTTGTTGTTGTTTATAATGACATTTACCATGGACAAGCTCGCTGATGAAGACAATCAAAATATGTTTTAATTATTAGTAATTTCTTAATATTTTTTTCGTTTTTATACTCATTGTGGATTCATTTTTTATTACTTTTTTTGCCGCTGTACAAGCTCATTATTTTTGTTTTGACATCTAGTTTCTTGAAAAACTTAAATTTTTGTTTAGAAGAACACTAAAAGAAACTTATATTTTTAAAATAACTGTATCTATTTTGATTATGTTCAAAACATTTCGCGAATTAATAAACCGTATTCGTATTAAACATCTAAAAAATTTTCAAATTTTTGATGAATAATTAATTTGCCCAGATAAGTGGAATCGAATATTCTCGATAAGGTTCGTTATAAGATAATCAAATGATTTTAATATAATTTAAGAAATTGGAGATAGAAAATATATTCTCAGGAAATATGTGTATGAAACACAAAAAGTTGATAACAATTTACCGTCTCCTATTCCGTCTGTCCTGTATTTAAATAAAGAAGTAAAACAACCATCGAATTTTACAAAAAATCTCATACTTAAGGAAAATATTTGAAATTTGCTTTTACATATTTCACTTGTTTCTGAAATATTTCCAATAAATAATTAAAATATTGTGAATAATCAGTGTGAGTGATCACTCTGGAACACTCTCTAAAAAGGTGTTATCCTAAATCTCACTCCAGTATGAAATTGCGGACATTTGGCAAGGCCGTGGAAGCCAAGAGTGCTTTATTTTCAGAGATCTGAACGTCAAAGGTGTTTCGTAGTAAAGTAGAGGAAACCGGTATTTGATATTAATAACTGCATGTCATTTAGTGAGTAATAATTAAAAAAGAGTTTACGGCATACGATCTTTGGCGAGTAATTTTTATGATTTGATTAATACACAAATACCTGATAAATGAATACGTATTTTGGATGCTTTTCTACCGGCCGTTTAAAATTTAAATTTGACAGAATTACAATTGTTGTCAGAAGATCAAAAACCAAATGACTGTAAATTATGGTGATTTTAAATTAGCTCGTCTACATGCATGCAAAGGTATGCACAGACAGACCTCTGGATGGAAATGATTCCAAATTTGGGATGGATATACACTTTTGTACCGAATTTTATCTATCCGACTCTTTACATTGTCTAGCTATCAGGTTCACTTGTACTCGAACAGCCAGACAAATAAATATTTCCTGAATGGATTTTGTTAAAACATTTAGAGGAATAAACAGGTGTAGAGTAAAGTCCTTATACAAAATTTTATCGTATAACTCAAAGCAGTTTTGAGGAACCGTGTTCACATACAAATAGACAGCCACAATCCCCAAAATGCGTTTTTCGACCTCGAAGTGGTCTAAAACGTGGAGATATGACATACAGATATTGAGTTCGAATATTTTGACGGTTAGTCAGTCATATCACTGATTCTCCGACCTATCCGAAGGCACACGGATAAAAATACTGAATGTCCGAATCGCTGTAACAGCAATACTGGCGGGAACTGTGGTTGAGTCCTTAGGGCCATCACCGGCCACGGTACAACCCTTCCCGAAGGAAGTACGTCCCATTATGGATGGGAAGAGCCAAATCCCCCACCTGTTTGTGTACCTTCCAGGTTGGCGAGATCCGACCACCATACCGGAAGCATCTCATCCTCATTTCGAGGTGCCCCCACGGGGGTCATGTTTTGACGGTTACAATAATTTCTCTAAACTTCGAACATGAGAAAGTAAAAAATCGACTGAAGTCAATAATTTTGCGTCAAAAATCAACTACTCTTTTCAACATCTATTCCAGAGCCATAACTACAGTGGTGTGAAAAACTTAAGCAACAATGTAAATTTTAAGCAGGGAGCCGCAAAATTGTTGAGAAATGGTTATTGCTATCAGTACAATGAACACACAATTCAAAAGAAAGGTGATGTGTATGCAACTGTCAGGAACAAAACATAATAGGGCGAAGTGAGTGTACATGATTTTTGCTTAAGCATTTCGATATTTGATAATTGTTATTGTTTTCTTCATATTTGTATAATATAAATCCCCATACCTTCAAAAAACTGTCACTATTTTGAGGATTTAACTTACATTTCACAAATTAAAAGATGGAATTCGTATTATACATCTTATATTTATTTGTCAAATTTTTGACGGATAATATAATTTAAAAGCAAATCTGATCGATATTTTCGAAAATTCTAGGTCATTTTATCCATGCAGATATACTTTTTTATCAGAGTTTTCTTTAGCAAATTGTTACTTTTACTGTGTTCCTTTGACTTAAAAATTCAGATTATCTTTATAGATAAATTCCCGAAAATCTTAAAAATATACATTGAATAACAATTTGTAGAGAGATAAAGAAAAATGTTGTCTCGATAATTTATAAAAGGATACAATTTCTATATTTTTTAACAAGTAGTGAACTGCGACATGCAAATAACTTCAGATCCGCAACAACTGCAACTGTCTATCAAGCAAGTGAAATTACAACTTCATGCTTCAAAATTTGATCTAATCGAGAATGCGACTCGAAATCTAAAATTTATAAAGTATTAAAGATAATTCTAACGATGAGTTTTTTTAAAAAAATTATTTCTAAATCTTAGTGCAAAAAATGCACTGAAACTAAAATGCTTAGTGCACTGTAATTTTATGGGCAAGATAAATGAAATAAGATATTCAGGATATGAAGAGTACGGCTCAAATATAAAATAATCAAAAGATGTTAATATAAAGTATTCAGTTGAAGCCAGAAAATATTTTCATGAAAAAAATTGGTATGCAACATAAAAAGAGATAAAAATGTATAGACCTGCTTTCTTGTATTTAAAAAAAACTAAAAATTCAATTTGTAACATTTTTTATCTTTTGAATTTTGTCATTTAAAAAAAATTATTATTTTTTTTAATTCTTTGGAAACACAATTTTGATTTGATACATTTGAAATGACATGTATAAAAGAGAAAATAACTAGGTGTAAATATTTTTTAAATCCATTTTGTTGAAATTCTACGGGAAAAACGACATAAGCTTGTATGAGATGATTAATGAATCTATAATCCATAAGCAGTTTTCATTCACTCACATTTCACGGGAGAGTAAAATATTCGCACTAAAAGTATCACAACGAATAATATACGATAAATGCGGTTCATGTAACAAATAGAGAGAGAATCATAATTTATTCATGGGACAGTCCACTTGTTTAGAACGATATAATCATGAAAATATATTTGCAAAATTTCGACAAAAATTGGTCGTTTATGAATTGGAGTCGAACAGAGGAAAAGGAATCCATAGAGGTGATTCCAATCAAACGCTTGGAACTCACAACTATTTCTTCCTGCTCAAGGTCTCTAATATAGTAAATAACTACCTGCAGGTAGCACAATTCCACTAGTCATATATTGGAAAGAAAAAAAAGGGATCTTAGAACTCCAACCTGGCATGCTTGGGAAGGCGGGCGAGCTGAAACTGAAAGGGGAGCAGTTCAAAACTGGAGAAAATGTTTCGATGAACCGTCGTAAAGATAGCGCTCTTTTAACCATTTTCTATTAAATTTGGAGGGCGACATTTGATAATGATTATTAAAAATCATTCATACATCTTTGCGCTAATGGCCAGAAAATAACATTTCCGCAACAAAAATTTGGAGAACGAAGTAAAAATCGTAAAATCATGAGACCCTAATATAAACGCTAAATATTTTGAAATATTAAATACAAGCAAAGTACATTTTAATTGTTTATAAATTTTTAATATTTTTTAATATTTGCATTGTGGTTTCATTTCCTTAATGAAGTTTGTTTTCAGTGGTCACAAGTTAATGATTTTGGCTTTGGCATCCAAATTCTTCAAAAATTTTTTTGTTTTACACATGTTACTACAATAAAAAACTTACTTTTCAAAACGCAGATCATTTTTTTTATCATTTACCGTGCATTTCGCAAGTATATAAATCGAATTCAAATTATGCCTCTGATATTTATTTTCAAATTTTTGTTGAATAGCATGAATTAACCGTAATAAATAAAATATTCAGATTCAAAATAAATCGCGTATTCCGAAGATTAAATGTAAAATTCAAATATAAAATTAAACAAAAGATTTTGATATAAATTATGAAGTTGACGACAGAAAATGTATTCATAACAAATATGTGCACAAAATACAAAAATGGATAATAATTTAAATCTTTTTTTTTTTTTTCATCCTTTCCTGTGCTTCAAAAATAAGAAGTAAAAAAAATTATCGAATTCAACAGAAACTCTTACTCTGAAGGAAAATATTTGAAATTTGATTTTACATATTTCACCCATTTCTGAAATATTTTTTTAAAAATCATTAAAATATCAAAAATAATCAGTGGGAGGGATTTTGCTGGAACTTTAATAAAGGTGCTATCCTCATTGTCACACCAGCATAAAATTGTGACCAATTGGCAAGCCAATGAACACCATGAGTGCTTTATTTTCAGAGCTCTACGAATGAGAACTAAGTGTTTCGTATTAAAGTAAAGGAAACTATCACGCCATTTTGTAAGGAATAATTACGAAAGAGCTTGCAACCTACGATCTTTGAAGATTAATTGATAGGATGCGATTAATACACAAGTCCCTGAAAATCGAATACGTATTTTCAATGATTTTTCTATAATATAAATCCCCACACCTTTAAAAAACTGTCACTATTTTGACGATTGGACTTACATTTCGCAAAATAATAGATGGAATTCGTATTATATATCATATATATAACTATATACATCTTATATATATGTATATTATATTTATCTATTATATTATAATCTATTTTCAAAGCAAATCTGAACGATATTTTCGAAGATTCTATCCATGAAGATATTCTTTATTATAAGAGTTTTTTAGCAAATTGTTACTTTGACTTTGTTCCTTTGACTTAAAAATTCAGATTATCTTTATCGATAAATTCCCGAAAATCTTAAAAATATACATTGAATAACAATTTGTAGAGAGATAAAGACAAATTTTGTCTCGATACTTTATAAACGGATACAAATTTTATATTTTTTAGTATGTAATGAACTGCGTCATGCAAATAACTTCAGATCCGCAACAACTGCAACTGTCTATCAAGCAAGTGAAATTACAACTTCATGCTTCAAATCAAAGTACATTTTAATTGTTAATAAATTTTTAATTTTTTTTTATATTTGCATTGTGGTCTCATTTCCTTATTGAAGCTTGTTTTCAGTGGTCACAAGTTAATGATTTTAGCTTTGGCATCCAAATTCTTCATAATTTTTTTAGTTTTCCTCATGTTAGTACAATAAAAAACTTACTTTTGAAAACGCAGATCGCTTTTTTTATCATTTACCGTGCATTTCGCAAGTATATAAATCGAATTCATATTATACATCTGATATTTATTTTCAAATTTTTGATGAATATCATGAATCAACCGTAAAAAATAAAATATTTAGATTAAAAATAAATCGCATATCCAGAAGATTAAATGGAAGGTTCAAATATAAAAATAACCAAAAGATTTTGATATAAATGATGAAGTTGACGACAGAAAATATATTCATAATAAATATGTGCACACAACACAAAAATGGATACGAATTTACGTCGTTTTTTCATCCTTTCCTGTGCTTCAAAAGTAAGAAATAAAAAAAAATTTGGAATTCAACAGAAACTCTCACACTAAATGAAAATATTTGAAATTTGATTTTACATATTTCACCCATTTCTGAAATATTTTTTAACAAATCATTAAAATATCAAAAATAATCAGTGGGAGTGATTTCGCTGGAACACTAATAAAGATGTTATCCTCATTGTCACACCAGCATAAAATTGTGACCAATTGGCAAGCCAATGAACGCCATGAGTGCTTTATTTTCAGAGCTCTACGAATGAGAGCTAAGTGTTTCGTAGTAAAGTAAAGGAAACTAGTGTTTGCATATTACTAATCGCAAGCCATTTCGTAAGGAATAATTACGAAAGAGCTTACAACCTACGATCTTTGAAGATTAATTGCTAGGATGCGATTAATACACAAGTACCTGAAAAATGAATACGTATTTTTAATGATTTTTCTATCATCCGACTGGAATTTAAATTTGGCATAGAATTGGAATTGTAATTAGAAGATTAGAAACCTCTGAATGGTTTTCGTTAAAACCTTAATATAAATCCACATATATAGAGTGAAGTCCGGATACGAAATTTTATCCGTCGAGTTCCAAGCATTTTTGAGATATTGTATTCACAATTAGGAGACATATTTTCAGAAATTCGAGTTTCGAGACCGGGAAGGTCTAAAAAGTGGAGATATGTCACAGAGATCTCGAGTTCGAATTTTTAATTTTATATTTACAATACTTCGTCTATACTTTAAACACGAGAAAGTAAAATGTCGACACAAAATCAGTGTTTTTACGATGTCGAAAACCAAGTACCCTTTTCAATATTAATTCCAGAGCCATAACTATAATATATCAGTGTGGCTATCGGTATAGTTGCGAATTTAAGAGGGCATAGGTAAATAGGTAAAAATATATGAATCTGAATAATGCAAATTAAATAATTTTACTTTCATTTTAAATATATCGTTCTCTAGAAAATTACGAAAATAATCCTTTGTCTTTGTCTTAGAAAGCCTAGTTTAAAGGATTAACATCCTATGCTTTACACTGTCTTAGAATAATTCGTTCAGATAATGACTAAGCAGCACTTCCAGTTCCAACTTCCTGCATCATACCACTGGAGAGGTGTTTGATCTTGACGTATTTAATATGCACTGGAGTTACGTATATGGTGGATTTGTCGTGGAATTAAGCCTTGAAGCAGAAACGCTACCGCCAAACCACCGCTGGTGGCCAAGCATTTTTACAGCTATTTTCTTACCCATTTTGCCGAAATTCTAACGTGAAGACAGCATAAGTTTATTTGAAATGATTAATACTTCCATGATACATAAGCAGCTTTATTCAAACACACTTCATAGAAAAGTTCTGCAGCCTAAAAAAATCGTCAATGCGAAGAATATATTACAAACTTGGCTCATAGAATAAATGTAGAGTCAAAGTGTTTGGAGCGATATTTTGGTGAATATATATTTGTGAAACTTTAACTCAAGTAGGTTGCAAAGGGCTGGACTCGAACTGAGGAAAAGTGCAAGCACGGCCCGAGTCCAATTAAATACTTAGAACTCGTAGCCGCTTCCTCTTGCCACAGGAAGCTAATATATTAAAGAACTACTTGTAAAGGTCACAATACTTCTATCCTTAAGTTGAAAAAATGCAGGGTTTTTTTGAGCTTCAATCTGGCATACTTGGTCAGACGGCGATATGAAACCGAGTTCATAGAGGTTTGAATCTTGGTGATATCTCCGTACTTCACGCAAACCCTCTTCGAAAATGCTTGTATTATTCCGTCATGTTATTGTCCATTAACTCGAAATTTAGATTACGTTGGATGTAAAGCTCTGAGTTATGGTAACAAGCGATAAGAAGAACTGTTTTATTGCGTTAAAACATAGAAAATACCCTTCTTTATGTAAAAAAATTGGAGATCAAAGCAAAACTCGTAGAAGTGTGACGTGTTAATATAAATGCTATCAGTACTTTGGAATGTTAATTACATTTAAAATGCATTTTAATTGCCAATTTGTTTTATTTTGACAGTCCTTTGTGACTTCATTTCTATACTGCATTGTTTTCAGGGCTAAACAAGTGAATGATTTTTGCTTTGGACTATCGATATTAAAAATGTTTTTGTTTCATACATATATGTATACTAAAAAACCAGATATGTTTTTAAAAAATATCAATATTTTGATGATTTAACTTGAATTTAGCATGTTAATAGATAAAATTTCTATTATACATATCATATTTATTTGTCAAATTTCTGATAAATAATATAATTCGAAAATAAATCTGATCGGTATTTTTGAAGATTCTAGGTCATTTTATCTATTAAGATATACTTTATTATAAGCATTTTTCAAGGAAATATTTGCTTATAATTTGTTCCGTTGACTTAAAAATGCTGATAATCTTTTCTATTATATTTCGATAAATCTTAAGAATATACAGTGAATAACAATTCATAGGATGATAAAGAAATATTTTGTCTTGATACTTTGTAAACGGATACAATTTTAACATTTTTTAACATGAAGTGAACTGTGTCCCACAAATAACCTCAGATTCGCAGCAACTGGATCTGTCTATCAGGCAAGTGAAATTACATCCTCCTGCTTCAAAATTTGATCTAATAAAGATCGTGACTCCCAATCATCCATCTAAAAAAGTGTTAAAACATAATGCTAATAAAGAGTTTTTTTTTTTTAAATTTACCTCTAAATCTTAGTGCTCTTACTATCGCTATCATATAGGAAAACATCAACTTATAAGACTTAATTTTCGGTATAAACTTAAAATCTGGTGTTATAGTTCTTTAGAGCTCTGACGATAGTTTCCGTTATTAAAAATATTATTGAAATTTCATGGGGTAGATAAATTAAATAGGATATCCAGGAGATTAAGAGTAAGAATCAAATAAAAAATAATCAAAAAAGTTTGATAATAAATTATGAAGTTGAAGCCGGAAAATATTTTCATAATAAATATTGGTATGCCACATAAAAAAGGATAACAATTTATAGACATCCTTTCCTGCTTTCTCGTATTAAAAAAAAGAAATCAATTTGTAACATTTTTATCTTCTGAAATTTGTTATTTTTAAAACAAATTCTTTGGAAACACAATTTTGATTTGATGCATCTGTAATGCATATATAAAAGAGGAAATAACTAGCTTTACATATATTTTTTAATCCATTTTATCGAAATTCTACGGAAAAAACTGCATAAACTTATATCAGATGAATAATGCTTCTGTAATCCATAAGCAGCTTACATTCACTCACATTTCACGGGAGAGTAAAATGTTCTCACTAAAAATGTCACAACGATACATGCGGTTCATGGCGCAAATGCAGATTGAATCATAATCTATTCATAAAGGAGTCAGCATGTTTAGAACGATAAAATTGTGAAAATACGTTTTAGAAATTTCAATAAATATTGGTTTTTCATGATTTGGACTCGAACAGAGGAAAAGGAGTCAATAACTGTGATACCAATCAAACGCGTGGAACTCACAGCTACTTCTTCCTGCTCACGAACGCTAATATACTAAATAACTACCTGCAGGTATCACAATTCTACTTGCCTTATATTGCAAAAATATGTACATGTATTTGAACTGCAACCTGGCATGCTTGGTAAGACAGCGAGCTGAAACTGAAAAGGGAGCAGTTTGAAGCTGGAGAAAATGTTTCGCCAGAATCATCATAGAGACAGCGCATTCGTAACAAATTTCTATGAACTAATGATTATTCAAAATCAGTCTTGTATCTTTGTGCCAAAGGGCTGAAAATAACATTTCACCAACAAAAATTTGGAGAGCAACGTAAAAATCGTAAAATTATGAGACCCAATTATAAACATTAAATATTTTGAAATATTAATTACAATCAAAGTACATTTTAATTGTTAATAAATTTTTAATTTTTTTTGTTTGCATTATGGTTTTATTTCCTTATTGAAGTTTGTTTTCAGTGCACACAAGTTAATGATTTTAGCCTTGGCATCCGAATTCTTTATAATTTTTTTAGTTTTCCACATGTTAGTAGAATAAAAAACTTACTTTTAAAAACTCATATCGCTATTTTTTTTTTATCATTTATCGTGCATTTCGCAAGTATATGAATCGAATTCATATTATACATATGACATTTATTTTCAAATTTTTGATGAATATCAGAAATTGATGAATCTGATGAATTTCAGAAATTTCAATAAATATTGGTTTTTCATGATTTGGACTCGAACAGAGGAAAAGGAATTAACAACTGTGATACCAAACAAACGCTTGGAACTCACAGCTACTTCTTCCTGCTCACGAACGCTAATATACTAAATAACTACCTGCAGATATCACAATTCCACTTGCTTTATATTGCAAAAAAATAACCAAACAGCGAGCTACAACTTGGCATGCCTGGTAAGCCGGCGAGGTGAAACTGAAAGGGTATCAGTTCAAAACTCGAGAAAGTATTTCTTCGACACCATCGTGCAGTTTGAGCATTTTTAACAATTTTCAATGAACTTTGGACCGCGACGTAATAACCGCGACGTGATAATAGTATTATAAACCAGTGTTATGTTTTTGTACAAAAGGACAGAAAGTAACATTTCCCCAACAAAAATTTTGAGATCGAAATAAAAATCGTAAAAGCATGAGACGCTAATATAAACACTTTTAAAAATTTTGAAATATTAATTACAATTGAAGTACATTTGAATTGTTAATAAATTTTTATTATTGAAGTTTTGCATTGTGGTCTCTTTTCCTTATTGCAGTTTGTTTTCAGTGGTACACAAGTTGATGATTTTTGCTTTGGTATCTAGATTCTTCATAATTTTTTTAGCTTTCCACATGTAAGTACAATAAAAACTTACTTTTGAAAACGCAGTTCGCTTTTTTTTATCATTTACCGTGCATTTCGCAAGTATATAAATCGAATTCATATTATACATCCAATATTTATTTCCAAATTTTTGATGAATATCATGAATCAACCAGAATAAATGAAACCTTTAATTTGAAAATATATCGGTTATTCAGGAGATTAAATATAAGGTACGAATAAAAGAATAATTAAAAGATTCTGATATAAATTTAGAACCTGGAGATAGAAAATATAATCATTAGAAAAATATAAATGAAACATAAAAACTTATTTGGACTCGAACAGAGTAAAAGGGAACAGGATGACGTGAAACCAATTAAACGCTTGGAACTCACAGCCACTTGCCCCTGTTCACAAATGCTAAAATACCAAATAAGTACCTGCGGGTTTCATAATTCCTCTAGTCTTATATTGCAAAAAAATTACTGGAATTTGAGCTTCAACCTGGCATGCTTGGTAAGCCGGCGAGCTGAAACTGATAGGGTAGCAGTTCAAAATAAAGGAAAATATTCCCCCAAAACCATCATACAGGTTGCGCGTTTTTAACAATTTTCTATGAACTTCGAAACATGACGTACGATAATAATATAATAAATCCGTGTCATGTTTTTGCACTAAAGAGCAGAAAAATACATTTTCCCAAAAAAAATTTGGAGATCGAAAGAAAAATCGTAAAAGCATGAGACGCTAATATAAACACTCTTAAAATTTTTGAAATATTAATTGCAATTGAAGTACAGCATTTTAATTGTTATTAAATTTTTATTATCGGAGTTTTGACCATTGTGGTCTCATTTCCTTATGGCAGTTTGTTTTCAAGTTAACGATTTTTGCTTTGGCATCTAGATTCTTCATAATTTTTTTACTTTGTACATATTAATGCATTAAAAAATATGCTTTTGAAAACTCATATCGCTTTTTTTTATCAGTTACCATGCATTTCGCAAGTATATGAATCGAATCCATACTATACATCTGATTTTATTTTCAAATTTTTGATGAATATTATGAATCAACCAGAATAAATGAAACCTTTAATTTAAAAATAAATCGGTTATTCAGGAGATTAAATATAAGATATGAATAAAAGAATAATTAAAAGATTCTGATATAAATTAAAAACCTGGAGATAGAAAATATAATCATTACAAAAATGTGAATGAAACATAAAAACGGATAATAATATACCATCGTTTCTTTTTCTCCATTTTTGAATTTAAAAGTAAGTAAAAAGTAAAATAGTCAGCCAATTTGTCAAAAAAATCTCTTACTGAAAGAAAATATTTGAAATTTGATTTTATATATTTCATCTATATCTAAAATACTTCCAACAAATAATTAATATATCAAGTGATCTTGCTGAAGCACTCTCGCATACTCTCTAATAAAGGTGTTATCCGCCTTCTAACTCCTGCATAAAATTGGCGACACTTAGTGAGACCATTAACGCCAAGAATGCTTTATTATCAGAGATCTGCACATGGGAGCTAAGTGTTTCATAGTAAAGTAGAGGAAACTAGTATTTGCATATTACTAATTGCATGCCATTTTGTGACGAATAATTACGAAAGAGCCTATGATTTCTAGCGATTAATTGCTAGGATGTGGTTAATACACAAGTCCATGAGAAATGAATAAATATTTTGAAACGCCTTTTCTACCGGCCTACTGAAATTCAAATTTGACCCAGAATTGCAATTGTAGTCAGAAGATTAAAAACCACTGAATGGATTTCGTTAAAACCGTGGATTTGTTGTGGCATCCAATTTTGAAGTAGGAACTCTGCCGCCAAGCCACCGCTGGTGGGCAAGCAAAAGTACAGCTATTTTCTTAATCCATTTTGTCGAAATTCTAATGTGAAGACTACAAAAATTTATTTGAAATGATTAATACTTCCATGATACCAAATCAATCTTATTCAAATATTATTCACAGGAACGCTGCGCAACCGAAAAAATATCACCAATGAGATGAATATATGAAACATGCAGCTGATGGAACAAATGTAGAGAAAAGTCGTTAAATATTTGTTGTGCATCAGTTAAGGTGTTTAAAATGATATGTTGGTGAAAATCTGTTCATAAAAATTAAACTCATGTTGGTTGGACTCGAACAAAGGAAAAACGCAAGCAGACTTAAGTACCAAGTAAACGCTTGGAACTCACAACCACTTGCGCTTGCACAATGATACTAATATATTAAACAAATGTTGGTAGATGTCGCAATACTTATGCCTTTACGTTCCGAAAATGAGGAAGCATTCGGGCCTTCAATATGGCACACTTGGTAGACAGGCAAAGTGAAACCGAAATGACAGTGGTTCGAAACTTGCGATAATAATATTATAAATCCGTATTATGTTTTTGCACTAAAGGGCAGAAAGTAACATTTTCCCAACAAAAATTTGGAGATCGAAAGAAAAATCGTAAAAGCATGAGACGCTTATATAAACACTCTTAAAAATTTTGAAATATGAATTACAATTAAAGTACATTTTAATTGTTAATAAATTTTTATTCTTGGAGTTTTGACCATTGTGGTCTCATTTACTTATTGCAGTTTGTTTTCAAGTTAAAGATTTTTGCTTTGGCATCTAGATTCTTCATAATTTTTTAGCTTTTCACATATAGGGACATTGAACAACATGCTTTTGAAAACTCGTATCGCTTTTTTTTTTTTTTATCAGATACCATGCATCTCGCAAATATATAAATAGAATTCATAATATACATCTGATATTTATTTTCAAATTTTTGATGAATATCATGAATTCAAACGTAATAAATAAAATATTCAGATTCAAAATAAATCGCATATTCAGAAGATTAAATGTTAGGTTCAAATATAAAAATAAACAGAAGATTTTGATATAAATTAAGAACCTGGAGATAGAAAATACAATCGTAACAAAAATGCGAATGAAAAACAAAAACGGATAGTAATTTGCCATCGTTTCTTTTTCTTCATTTTCGAATTTAAAAGATCGTTTCTTTTTCTTCATTTTCGAATTTAAAAGTAAGTAAGAAGTAAAATAGTAAGCGAATTTGTCAAAAAAATCTCTTACTTAAAGAAAATATTTGAAATTTGATTTTATATATTTCATCTATATCCAAAATACTTCCAACAAATAATTAATATATCAAGTGATCTTGCTTTAGCACTCTCGCATACTCTCTAATAAAGGTTTTATCCGCCTTCTCACTCCTGCATAAAATTGGCGACATTTAGTGAGGCCATTAACGCCAAGAATACTTTATTTTCAGACATCTGCACATGGGAGCTAAGTGTTTCATAGTAAAGTAGAGGAAACTAGTATTTGCATATTACTAATTGCATACAATTTTGTGACGAATAATTACGAAAGAGCCTATGATTTCTAGCGATTAATTGCTAGGATGTGGTTAATACACAAGTACCTGAAAAATGAATAAATATTTTGAAACGCCTTTGCTACCGGCATACTGAAATTCAAATTTGACCCAGAATTGCAATTGCAGTCAGAAGATTAAAAATCACTGAATGGATTGCGTTAAAACCTTAATAGAAATCCACACATATAGAGTGAAGTTTGGATACAAAGTTTTATCCGCCTAGCTCAAAGCATTTTTAAGGTATCGTGTTCACAAACATATAGACAGACACCGTTCCAAAAATGCGTGTTACGAACTCGGGAAGGTCTAAAACGTGGAGATATGTCATAGAAATCGCGAGTTCGAGTTTTTTGATGGTTACAATACTTCGTCTATACACCAAAAGCGAGAAAGCAAAACGTCAACGCAAAGTCAATGCCATACGTTGTCGAAAATCAAGTACTCTCTTCAATATTAATTTCAGATCCATAACTGTAATACGTCAATGTGGCTACCAATATAGTTACCAACTTAAGAGAGCATGGGAAAAAAGGTAAATATATACGTATCTGAATAAAACAAATTAAGTAACTTTATTTTCATGAAGAGCATATTCCCCCTGCCCCCCCCCGAAAAAAAAGAATATGAAAGAATCATGTGTTTTAGTCTGAGAAAGCCAGGTTTAAAGGATGAACATCCCATTTTTTTACGCTGTCTTGAGAGTATTTCTTTATTTTGAACATGATCAGATAATGACTAAAGAAAACTTCCATTTCCAGCTTCCTACACCATACCATCGGAGAGGCATCTAATCTTCAAGTATTTTATATGCAATAGAGTCTTATATATGGTGGATTTGTTGTGGAATCCAGTTTTGAAGTAGAAACTCTGCCGCGAAGTCACCGCTGGTGTGCAAGCAAAAGTACAGCTATTTTCTTAATCCATTTTGTCGAAATTCTAATGTGAAGACTACAAAAATTTATTTGAAATGATTAATACTTCCATGATACCAAATCAGTCTTATTCAAATATTATTCACAGGAGAGCTGTGCAACCGAAAAAATATCACCAATGAAATGTATATATCAAACACGCAGCTGAGGGAACAAATGTAGAGAACAATCGTTAAATATTTGTCGTGCATCAGTCGAGGCGTTTAAAATGATATGTTGGTGAAAATCTGATCATAAAAATTAAATTCACTTTGGTTGGACTCGAACACAGGAAAAACGCAAGAAGACGAAGATACCAATTAAACGCTTGGAACTCACAGTCACTTGCGCTTGCACAATGATACTAATATATTAAACAAATGTTGGTAGATTTCACAATACTTCTGCCTTTACATTCCGAAAATGAGGCAATTTTCTGACCTTCAATCTGGCGCACTTGGTAGAGAGGCGAATTGAAACCGAAATGACAGCGGTTCGACACTTGTGAAGACGCTATATTGCACCTGAACCATTAGTAACGATGTTTGATTTTTTTTTTCATAATGCTAACAAATAACTAGAGATTTAGGTAGCGTCAAGTATGGTAATGATTAGGAGAAATCATTTTTACGTCTTAGTACTGAAATGTAAAAAAAATTTCAAAATCATGGCATAGTGGGCTTAGGCTAAATAATCTAAGCATTTGGGGATGTTATTTACAATGAAAATACGTTCTAATTATTAATAAAGTCTTAATATATTTTCGTTTTGATACTCGTCGTTAATTCATTTCCTTATTAAATTCCTTTTCAGCGCTGCACAAGCTTATAATTCTTGCTTTGAAAGTTTTACTTTCATTTTGAAAATGTCTCATGTGCTTTAGTCTGAGAAAGCCTGGTTTAGAAAATTAAAATCACATGTTTTACGCTGTCTTGGGAGTAATTTGTTATTTTGAACGTGGTCAGTTATTGATTTAGCAGCACTTCCAAGCTGGTAGGATCTTTCCTACATCATTCCAGCCGTCATATTTTGATCATGACGGTCAGTGCTTGATCATGACGTGTTTAAATTGATCTAGAGTCACGTATATGGTAGAATGTCGTGGAATCAAGTCTTGAAGTAGAAACTCTGCTACAAAGCCACAGCTGGTGTCTAGGCAGACGTAAAGCTTTTAAACCTTTCCTACATCATTCCAGCCGTCATTTTTTGATCATGATGGTCAGTGTTTGATCATGACGTGTTTAAATTGATCTAGAGTCACGTATATGGTAGAATGTCGTGGAATCAAGTCTTGAAGTAGAAACTCTGCTACAAAGCCACAGCTGGTGTCTAGGCAGACGTAAAGCTTTTAAACCCATTTTATCAAGATTCTAACTTGAAGACGGAATAAATGTACTGCTAATGATTAATACTTCCATGATCCACGAGCAATTTTAATCAAATAGGATAAACGGGAGAGCTGTGCGGTCTAAAAAAAATCCCTAGTGCGAAGAATATAGCATACAGCTACCTAGTGGAATAAATATAGAAGAAATTGTTATATATTCTTCATGCGTCAGTTTACGTGTTTAGGGCAACATATTAGTGAAAATATGTTCATGAAATTTTAACTCAAGTTGGTTGGATTTGAATATAGGAAAAACGAAAGCAGACTGCTAGTCCAATTAAACGCTTGGACCTCACAACCGCTTGCGCTTGTAAACGGGTGCTAATATATTAAAGACCAACTTGTTTATATCAATACTTCTACCCTTACGTTGCAAAAAAGCAGGCAATTCCTGAGCTTCCATCTGTCATACTTGCTGAAAAGGAGAGTCGAAACCGAAAAAATACAAGTTCAAATCAGCGAGGCATCTTTGCCCTCACCCAAATTATTACAGAAAAATGTTTGTTTTGATCCGACATTCGATTTGCTGATACAAGATAACTCGAAATTTAGGTCGTGTCGGGTGTAGAATTCTTTTTTCCTTTAAAATGAAGAAAATATCCTTTTCTCCATCAAAAGTTTGGAGATAAAAAAAACCCGTGAAAATGTGAGGTGTTAATATAAATATTCTGAGTATTTTGGAATGTTAATTACAATCAAAATGCATTTTAATATCCAATTTATCATATTATCTTTTTATTTTAAAAGTCTTTTTGGCTTCATTTCCGTATTGCATTGTTTTCAGGGCTATACAATTTAATGATTCTTGCTTTGGCATCTCGATATTTGATAAATGTTTTTTTCCCTAGATATTTGTGTAATAAAAAAACACGATGTCTTTAAAAAATGTCACTGATTTAATGATTTAATTTGAATTTCGGAAGATAATAGATCGAACTCTTTTTTATACATCTCATATTTATTTGTCATATTTCTAATGAATAATATAATTCGAAAACAAA
The DNA here is from genome assembly GCF_947563725.1 of Argiope bruennichi. NCBI lineage: Eukaryota > Metazoa > Arthropoda > Arachnida > Araneae > Araneidae > Argiope > Argiope bruennichi. The sequence goes on from NC_079162.1 coordinate 116,496,976, forward strand.
TCTGATATATTTTTGACGATTCCAGGTAATTTTAACCATGAAGATATTCTTTATTATATGAATTTTTCAAAAAAATTGTTTCTTTTATTTTGTTCTGTCGATTTAAAGATTCAGCAAGCAAATGTACAGCTATTTTCTCAATCCATTTTGTCGAAATTCTAACGTGAAGACTGATTAATTTTATTTCAAATGATTAATACTTCCATGATCCATATGCAGTTTTCATTGAAATACATTTCAAGGGAGATCTGTGCAGTTTAAAAAAATTGTCAGTTCGAAGAATATATCACACGTGGCTCATGGAATAAAAGTAAACGGAATCGTCATATATTTATCTTGCTTTAATCAACGCGTTTGGAGCAATAAGTTGGTGAAAATACGTTAATGAAGTTATAACTCAAGTTGGTTAGACGCGAACAGAGGAAAAGCGAAAGCAGGATGGATGTTCAATTAAACGCTTGGACCTCACAACCACTTTCGCTTGTAGATAGGTGCTAATATATTAAAGAACTACTTGTAAATATCACAATATTTTTACACTTATGTTGCAAAAATCCAGGCATTTCCCGAGCTTCTGTCTGACATACTCAGTAAGACGGCGAGATGAAACCGCGATTCTAGCGGTTCGAATCTTGGTGACATCTCTGTTCTTTACTCAAACTGTCATCGTAGAAATTATCCATTTGTCCATGAAAATATTGAGGTCATTGCAAGAAGCGAGTGATGTTAATATAAATACACACAGTGTTTCGCAATATTAATTCCAATCTAAATGCATTTTAATTGTGAATTAATCATATAATATTTTTGGTTTTGATAAACCTGGAGGCTTCATTTCCTTTTTTGCATTGTTTTCTGGTCAATAAGAATTCATGATTTTTGCTTTGGCGCCTCGATACTTCATAAATGTTTCTGTTTTCTGCATATTTGCATCATACAAAACCCCATACCTTCAAAACACTATCACTATTTTGATGATTTAGCATGCATTTCGCAAGTTTATAGATCGAATTTCTACTATACATCTCATATTTATTTGTCAAATTTCTGATGAATAATATAATTCGAAAACAAATCTGATATATTTTTGAAGATTCCAGGTAATTTTATCTAAGAAGATACACTTTATTATAAGAATTTTTCAAGTGAATTGTTACTTTTACTTCGTTCTGTTGACTTAAAAGTTTTGCAATCAAATGTACATATATTTTGTTAATAAATTTTGTTGAAATTCTAACTTGAAGATAATATAAAGTAGTTAATACTTCCATGATCCATAAGCATTTTTTATTGAAATACGATTCACAGGAGAGCTGTGCCGCCTGAAAAAATATCAAAGCGAAGAATATAAGACAAACACAGCTAACGGGAAAAATGTAAAAGGAAGCGACATTGATTCATTATGCCACAGTAAGCGTGTTTAGAGCGATATACTCTAAAAAATAATCTCATGGAAATTCAAGTTGGCGCTAATGGTTGGACTCGAACAGAGGAAAAAGCCCAAGTGCAGCTGCGATACCAAATAAGCGCTTGGAAAACACAGCCACTTGAGCTTGCGAGTTGGGACCAATATTTTAAAGAAATTCGTGTAGATATCATAACATTTCTACTTCTACATAGCGAAAATGTAGGCAACCGGTGATCTTCAATCCGGCGTGCTTGGTAGGCAGGCGAATTGAAACCCGAATGAAAGCGGTTCGAAACTTGCTGTCATCTACATCTTGCTACTTAACAACAGATGAATTTTTTTTTTTTCTGTAATATGGGTACCAAATACCAAAAGTTTACTTTGCCTTTCTCATCAGTGTTTGGGCATCATCGCAAACATCGTAAAAGCTTAAGGCCCTAATGTAAATAATCTAAATATTTTGGAAAGGTAACTCCAATCCAAATACATTTTAATTGTTAGTAAATTTTTAACATATTTTTTGTTTTAATACTCATTGTGGATTCATTTTTATTACATTTTTTTCAGCGCTACACAAGCTAGTGATTTTTGCTTTGGTATCTATATTCTTGATAATTTTGTTTTTGTTTTCAAGAATATCAAAAGAAACCTATATTTTTTTTAAAAACATTGTTTCCATTTTGATGATTTATCTTGCATTTTGCAAATGAATAAATCGAATTTGTATTATAAATCACATATTTATTTTCAAATTTTTGATGAATAATGTGATTTGTTCTGATAAATTAAATCGGATATTCTGGAAATTAATTTTAATTTTCAAATATAATACATTCAGAAAACTTTGATATAAATTAAGAAGTTAGAGATTGTGAATATAATCGTAACAAATATGTATATGAAACATAAAAAGTGACAACAATTTACCGTCGTCGTTTCCTTCTATCCTGCCCTTAAAAGACAGTAAGAAGTAAAATAATCATACAATTTTACAAAAACTCTTATGCTTAAGGAAAATATTTGAAATTTGATTTTACATATTTTACCAATTTCCAAATTACTTCCTACAAATATTTAAAAAATAATATAAGCATAATCTTGAGAGTGATCTTTCTGAATCTCACTCGCATTCTTTCTAATAAAGGTGTTAGCCCCCTTTTCACCCTAGCATAGAATTGCGAACATTTGCCAAGGCCTTTAACGCGTGAGTGCTCAAATTTTTATTTTCAGAGATCCTTACATGATATATAAGGGCCTCATATTATAGTACCCACCCAAACTGGCTACTCCGACCCGTCGGAAGGCACACGAAAAAATCTAAATGACCAGACCGCCGCAACAGAAACACTGACGGGAACTGTGGTTGAGTCTTGAGGGCCATCATCGGCCGCAATAGAACCCTTCCCTAAGGAAGTACGTCGTTGGGAGGAGCCAGACCCCACTAGAGTGGCGGGAACCAACCACCATAACGGAAACTTATCTTCAATTACGAAGTGCCCCTCACGTGGGACTTCATAGCATAGTAAATAAAACTATAATTGTGCATTACCAACCACATGCCATTTGGCGACGGGTTGCAACGAAAGTTTTTATCAACGTACGATCTTTGGCGATAAATCGTTTGGATGCGATTAATATAAAAGTAAATGTAAAACAAATATATAGTTCGGATACTTTCCTTTAGACCGATTAAAACCGAAATTTGAGAGAGGATTATAATTTTAGTTCCAAAATCACATAACAAATTTCATTTAATTCATTGTGTTTTTGAATTATCCCGCTAACGTGCATCAAAAAGTGTAAACTGACAGTTGGTCAATCGCTTGGCAGTTATGATTCCCAATTTACTTTGGATTTACATGTTAAAGTTTTAACCACTGTACCAAATTTTATCTATTTAGCTCTTTATATTTTCTAGCTATCGTGTTCACTTGTACTTGAACAGCCAGACAAAGGAATTTCCTCTAAATGAATTTCGGAATCTACAGATATTCTAATGGAAATCTACAGATGTAGACTTCTATATTAAATGTTATCTGCCAAGCTCAAAGCGTTTTTTTATCGTGTTCGCAAACAGATAAACAGATACATTTCCAAAAACGCATTTTTCGAACTCTGGAAAGTTTGAAATTTGGCGATACGTCAAGATCTCGAATTCGAATTTTTTGAAGATTGCAATACTTTCTCTTCGTATGAGAGAAAATAAAAAAGACGGCATTTTATATAAATGGAAAATTCGAATATAGAGATCTACAGATGTAGATTTCTGTATTAAATTTCATCTGCCAAGTTCAAAGCGTTTTTCTGTTATCGTGTTCACAAACAGATAAACAGATACATTACCAAAAACGCATTTTTCGAACTCTGGAAAGTTTGAAATGTGGCGATACGTCAAGATCTCGAATTCGAATTTTTTGAAGATTGCAATACTTTCTCTTCGTATGAGAGAAAATAAAAAAGACGGCATTTTATATAAATGGAAAATTCGAATATAGAGATCTACAGATGTAGATTTCTGTATTAAATTTCATCTGCCAAGTTCAAAGCGTTTTTCTGTTATCGTGTTCACAAACAGATAAACAGATACATTACCAAAAACGCATTTTTCGAACTCTGGGAAGTTTGAAATGTGGCGATACGTCAAGATCTCGAATTCGAATTTTTTGAAGATTGCAATACTTTCTCTTTGTACACTTCGTATGAGAGAAAATAAGAAAGACGGCATTTTATATAAATGGAAAATAATAGAGGCAATAAAGAGGATTTTTTTTTAAAAAAATCAAAAAATTCAGAATATACTTTTAAAAGATAGATTACAAATTATAGCATATAATTGGTGGTAAAACTGAATTTTACTTTCAGTTTATTTTCCAGGTGAATGAAGAAATTATTTTACAAATTTTCTTTCTCATTAGTTTTCAAATTTACTCTTTATTATTATTAGCAGAGCTCATATTGCGCTAACCCTAATAGGAGGAATGTCGGCAAAATCAAAAAACCATAAAAACGTAATATAAAGCTATGGAAATGAAGTGAAAAAATAATAAAGACTTTGGTAGTTCATTTTTATTCGTGATAATGATATTGCCTGGTGAGTTACAGACAATAAATATTGAAACAAATAAAAAAAATTAAGATAAGCTAAAAAAAAGGAGATAAAGAATGAATTTAAATAGCTTGTCCCAAGCAACGTTATTAGAATTTAAATTATATAAAAACCAATTTAATGATTCTTAATTTCCTAATTTGGCTCGTTGCCAAATCAGTGAATCTTTCACCGCCAATCTGCGTTTACTGACGCGAATCAGAAAAAAAAAATGTAACACATCAAGAAAGCCATTTATTTAAAATCAAAGAAAAAAGATATTTTTATTGTTCTTACGTTAACCCGGAGAAAAATATTCGAATAACATTCTCAAAAAATTAAAAAAAAAAATAACGAAATTAGAATAACGAACGCGGGTATTTTAATTTTTCCATAAAAAGGTTTTGGAAAAAACGATTATCTGTTAAAATTTCTCAAAATTCAGTAAATTAAGTCAGAGATGCACAATAAATTTCTTTAAAAAGACAATAAGTTGTTTTTTTTCGTTGATTTACATATTTTTTCTACAATCTTTAAAAAAGATGCTACAAGCAAATCTATGTAAAAATAATTCAAAAGGACATAAAATATTAAATAAAATTTTCTACATTAAATTTTAAATTTCCAGTTTCTAGGAACTTATTAATTACTATTATGGATACTGTCTGGATACCATAGACACATATACAAGCAGTCACAAAAATACTCTCTATTATCAGGTTTTGATGAGCAATTAATACGCCGCGATTTAATTTTAACTAAATATCTTATGCACTTTTTCATTATTTCCTCAACAAAATATTTGTCTAACATTAAATTCTATTTGATAAAAACATTAAATTCGTGTTTTTTAACAATCTTACTCATGCTCTGATTATTGTGTAAATGAACTTCCTAATGGAATTCAGAACTGTGACATTACAATGGAATTAAAGAATTAAGTGACAATGTAATCTATTTTAAATTTTACTCTGATATTTGCAGTATTGAAATTTCATTATCTAATTCATGCAAATAGTGTAGAAAGAACAAATAATCTTTCTTCATATTTCAACAATGGAAATTAACCACACAATTAAATATTTGATGAAACTCTGAAACGGTGTGAATTTCATTACAACATTAATATCTATTGTCGGAAACTGCACAAAATGCTTTATATATTTTCTTAGTTAGCATTATTTTTAATTCTGTGAATTTTTTTTCTCCAAAAACTGCCAAAATTCGGGGGGGGGGGATTATATTGATATTTTTAAGAAGATATTTTTTTTAATTTTAAAATGGTGTAAAATGTATTTTTGTATTTTAACATTTTTGGAAGTTATGGTTAAGAAACATCATGATATAGTCTAATTCTTGATTATTTAAAATTTTAATTACAATTTCATTTCATAAAAAATGTAATGAGGTGCATATTTCCACTTCTCAAAGTATAGCTGTTTCAAATTTGGCGACTCTAAAGCGAAGTCACTATATTTGTACACAGAGACATTTTCATTCATCAAAGATATTTTCTTCCAAATGCATGGTCACAACATCCATTAGATACTTGGAGCACAATCTGGGTTGGAAAAAAATTTCCAAGGATATTATGAATCCGACACCAGGCTTATTAAAACTGGCCTTAGTAACTAGCTTTTTAATTAGCCACCACTTATTCAAAATAAACCAAGAAAAATCACAAAAATCGAATTAAGTAAGAAAATATCTCCCATTGACCTAACGATTTTTTATTTTTCAAAGGCAATTGTAAATATCAATATAGATGAATTTTAATGATTTTTAACTTCAAAATTTTGATGATTTTTAACTAACGAGGATTAACTTCAAAAATTTAATAAAAATTTCTTTACCAATTTTAGGTATTTAATAATTCTGATGTTATTACTCAGTTAAGTAATGATTAAATTATTAAAACTTAAATTTTAAAAGGCAAACATGTAGATGACAATTATGCATCACGACGTAATATAAGTCTATTAAAATATAATATTAAATTTAAAAATAAAACAAAGAAGAAGTAATTAAATTGTTATTATCGATTTACTCACACAGTTGCACACTGATGTACGGATATCTATGAAAATAAAAAAAGCAGGGAAAAAAAAGTAAAATCTGTTTTAAATGTTCAGCAACAAGCTTCTCACGAATTTGCAGTACACTGTACGGATTCTCATGATATACGACAGAAGAAGTGCACGTGATGTGCGATAAAGTGGGAGCATATGTGTGTGTGTGTGTGTGTGTGTGTGTGTGTGTGTGTGTGTGTGTGTGTGTGTATGTATGTGTGTTATATTCACTAACAATCTGGTTATAAGACACTGTACATCCGTACTGAATCCATATCCAAGGAAATAGCACAGCAATCTGAGAAAGACCCGTGCAGTTAGTTTCAATCCCGGAACTTCATGGCTGTTATTTGCAAAAAAAAAAGTTTTTTTATGAAGCATTTTCCATATATTTCTTTCGATTAGAAAGAAAGAGGGTTTTCCATTTCATTTATCAGAAAAAAAAAGCCAAGGAATCTTTTTGGTATTTTTCTTATCAGCTAACCGCTTTACTGAAGGTAAAAGTAGTTACACTAGAAAAGAATGTAAAAATAATTGTGTTTGTACACTATCATACACCATTATTATTTTTTAATCATACTGTATCTCTATCTCTCATTGTTTATCTCTGGAGATCTTTTTGGAGTAATGAAAAGAATTATATTATATAATTTATATCAAAATGTATACCGTAATGAAAGAAATGTAAATTTTTTATATTAATGGGAATTTTGAATAAGCATACTTCGAGTCCCCCCAGCCCCTCCCGAAGACATAAGGTTAAACTGAATGCTGTACAACTTCTCCCGTAGAAGGCACGTCCCATCATTGGCAGGAAGTGACTCAACCCCACACCATTACTATACTCAACAACGTAGCGAGAACCAACCACTATTAATAAAATATATTGCATCTTAAGGATATATATTACGAATATATAATAAATAACTAAAAATAAATAATTCATCAAGATAAAAGTTTTTAATTTTAAGGTTATCACTGCATATTAAAACGTAAGAATCAAAATGAACAGTTAAAATTATAAATAAATACAAAATTGACAATTAAAACCAAAATTAAAATAATATTCTAAAATGTGATTTAAAAAAAATAATAATAATAATTGAAAGTAGTTGTAGAATGCTGATAAATCAGACAAATCTCAGGAGTGGTTTTTAAAATTTAGAGTAGTTAAATTGTTTCGTTAAATGTCCTTATTTCTTTCAGAGGAAATATATTTTTTTAACAGTGAGTGTGATATACGACTGACACAAGCAATATTATATGACAGATAATATTTTGACATATCATCAATTATTTCTTTCAAAAGAAGTGAACATTAATAAGTAAGAGTCAAAATGAATAATTAAACTAATAAATAAATAGAAAAATCGGCAATTAAATCAAAATTAAAATGACGTTTAAAAATGTGATTAAAAGAAAATAGTATTTGAAAGTAGTTCTAGAATACTCAATAATAAAAGAAACCTAATGGAGTGGTTTTTAAAATTTAGAGTAGTTAAATTGTTTCTTTAAGCGCAATGAGAAAATCAATTTTAAAGGAAGCTTGTATTACGGAATTATTGAGACAGTAAAATTTTTCCATTCATGGGAAAGATTCCTTTAAGAAATCGCAAATGTTATAAGAAATGGTTCAATAAAAATAAAACAAAAAAGCACATTTTAACTTACTCAATTCCTTTTTGTGGTATTTCAAAATTTAAAATACTTTTGAGTAGTATTCTGCAGAGAACAGAACAATTTATCAGAAAACAAAACCATTACTACTGACTTTTAATACTTTTAAAAAATATTCTGATGAGAAGAGAATGATTTATCAGAAGTGAAACCATCGTGACAGGATTCCAAAAGCAAAAATGGTACAAATACGTTCTGGAATGGATATTCCGAAACCAGAAATTGTAATTCAGAAAGCTTTTTGGAAAGTCCTCATTGAGTTTCTTTTCATTCCTTTTTTGCATATATTGACTTTTTATTAGCATATTAGACAGGCACAAAAGCGAATTGAAATTCCTAACTTTCTACGGCATGATGGCTCTGAATAATGTAGTTCCCTCTCTGTCAAAATAAATAGATAAAAAAAAATATTAAAAAGCCCCAAATTATTTTAAAATTTAAAATTTCTTTTTTATTGAATATATATAGTATTGTATAATATTTCTGATTTTTCTTAACTACTAAATTAGAAGTTATATGAAGCGACCATTTATTTAAATCAATGTTTTTTTAAAATTTTAAATAGAGATCCCAATTGAAGTTTCTAAAATTTCCACAGTATTCTTCTATCAGATTCTTCAATAATTCTATAAAAAGTCTTTTTAACTCGAATTGTTTATTATTGTGGATTGTTAATGGAGTGATATGAGCAACTGCTCATGATATGAGACTGCTTGTAGTCTTACACTGCGCTGCGGCTACAAGCCATTATCAGCGAGATGTGAATTGGATTTCAAAATTGAATTGTGTAGTGCACTGGTCGTGTGTCGTCTGAGAATGAATCGACTCCCTTAATAATCATTTTCATTTATTTTTTAATTCGCGAAGAGAAAAAAAAATACTTCGATAGAAAGTGAGACTATATTAATTGTTTCTTTAAAATGAGGAATAACAATTTGAAAAAAAAATTACCAAGATCTTAACAAAAAAAAAAAAAGTTCTTTATCAGAGATTTCATTAGCAGATTATCTAGAAAACCAACTTTGAAACAATTTGAAATTCCTCGCTTTTTTAACTTTACATGAAAGAAAAATTATATATAGCAAAACTTTTCAGAAATGTGAGTATAATGGAATGCTAAAAAAAGATAAATTTATAAAAATATTCGTGTTTCTGTATTAAGGCCAGCATTTAGGAAATGCTTTAAAATATGTCAAACTATTACGTTAACTGCAGAATAGAGCAAATAAGCTGGGCGGCAAATTATGTAAAACAGATGGTAATTTCAAGGTAATCAGAAAAAAAACAACCGTTAAATGACATTGAGATGTTGGTAATGATATTAATTAAAATCAATTTTATTTACAGCAAACATGATATAAAGCTGTTTAAGTTAGTAATAAATACCTCACGAAATACAATTATGTCAAACGTGTGATGGATACTATAAGAAAAAGTAAACCAGTTTGTTGAATATTAACACAATACTAATCCTCAGGACTTCACTGAAATATGCCAAAAAAGGAAATTAACCAGAACATGTATCCAAAACATGCAACTTCAAATAATTGCAAAAATGTAGGTTATACAGATGATGCTTTTTCATAATTTAATTAAATCACATCGCAAGTGTGCTACAAAAAGATGATAGTAAAATAAAAATATAAGGTTTTTTTTTAAGGAAACGTGTTTTTGTGTATTGACCAGTAGAAATTAATCTTTTTGAACTGAAAATAAATTGCAACTGTAATAAATTCTTACTATATTAATATAACAATAATTTAATTTTTTTTTATAATGATTACTTACAATTTTCTTGCTTATCGTATTCAGTATGTTTTCATTTTTCTTCTCGTATGGTTTCCAGTTATTCATGAATTTAAAATCTTTATGACCAGATTTTTCATACAAATACTTTTTTAATAAAATCATAAAAATGGAGTATTTAAAAATGTCTATATTTATAATTTTCTAGTTTTTATTTTGGTCTTTAATGCATTTCGTAATCTTCAATTTTTGACAAATGTACTTTTATTCTGTGAAAACATTACAAATAGGCTTTTGGCAAAACAACTCCCGCTGGTGCGGTGTGAAATTTTGGTGAGGGGTGCCAGTTCATGTGTCGTCCTCGTCATCTGACCGTGGCTCAAAATTATGAGGTCCATCCCAAAAATAACCCTAGTGTTGCTTTGAAACTGGACGTTAATATAACTAAAACTTGGGAGAACAATGACTAAATAGCGAATTTGTTTCTTCATTCGAATTGAAACTTTAAATTAATTCAGAATCTTATAAATAATTAAAATCTGAAAATTTTAAAATATTTCGTAATCGGTAACATACCATTGTGCAAAATTTCAGACTTATAACACATCAGAAAGTGAATGAAAAATTAATTACGAAATTCCATTTTGCGAATCATGAAAGAAAATGAAAAGGCACGAAATTATTTTGTTTTCTTGTTGCTGTGTGTAAGGTTAGGTCATTACAAAAGCATGACACAACTGACTTGCAATTAGATAAAATAACTAATTAATAATTAATAAAAATAAATAATTAATTAATAAAATTTCCACACAGTGAATAAAATATAGTATTTAAAGCAAATGAATGCCATAGAGTCAAGGACGCATTAAATGAATGTTTTGCATCTTAGAAAAATTGCACCATAAACAGATTTTAATAAGAGCATCAGAATAATAGGTTTTGATAAGAACATTTGATAAAATATTCAGAATAATTACATTAATTACGCTTTAATTATAAAGCAAACAAAATTTTAATATTCATTGTCAACAATAATTTTTTTAATTAAACGATTTAGATCTCGCAATCCTTAATATGTTTGGAAAATACGATGTTGCATTATTATGGCCATTATAAAAAATTAAACAATTCATAAAATTTTATTAACATTCGGATGACATAAATATTTTGAAATAATTATTTCTAAATTAAAAGTAATTAAAATAACAAAACAGCTATAAAAGCTTGAGATATCTAAAAATGAAAAAAATAATTTATTAAAATCAGAAATATGAATCTAGAAAAGGTTTCAAGTGTCGAGTTTTAGCAAAATTTTAAAATTTAAAAACACATTGTAAGATTCAACTTCAAATTATTTAAGTAGAATTCAGGAAACATCAAATTCAAACATTTTCAAATGGAATATATTCTTTTCATTTTTTTTTTATTCAGATTGAAGCTGTTCAATAAAGAAAATCGCCACTTCAAATAGTTATTTAAAGAATGAAACTAAATAATCTACAACGAGATTCCATGAGATAATTGTCTCAGTTTTCAGCTATCAAAATTACCATAGCTATTAAAATTATTATAAACAAACTGAGCAGATTTATTTATCTAATCATTATTTGAATTAACGATTTGTTGCTCCTTTCAGTACAGTAAAGCTTTAAAAAATATAAACTTAACGATTAAAATGTTTATAATTTTATAAACTGTGAATCTTTTTATCTTAGCTGGAATTCATGGCTACTCTTAACGAAAAGATAATGATAATAAAAAAATAAAGATGTCTTTAAAGTTTATGCCATTTACTGGCGAAGTTGTTGCAGTTTTTAAGTTAATATGTTATTTTCGAAGAGCGAAATTAGCGATCAAAACATCTGCTAAAATAGATTTGAGCGGATGTTGCTGCTACTATACTTACATAAAAAAATATATTTCGTTTACCTTTTATCGTAAGCAGTTACAAAATCAAGTGCAGAGTTTATAAAATTTATACGAAATGAAAATTTTAACATCAAATTGTGAAATAATATTATCAATGTTAATCGAAGATAAAATTCTCACAGACAAAAACTGGTAATTTAAAACATCTGTTGAAATAAACATTAGGATAGCTGCAGTTACGATTTTTACAAACAATGCGTATTTAGTTTACCAGTTATCGCACCAGCTTACAAAAGCAGTGTTGCATAGTTTATAACATAAACAAGAAATGCAAATTGAAGCATCAAAATGTAAAACAACTCAATATTATTGACAATTATTGGTTACGCACGTATAAAACTTTTACAAAAATAATCTTTTTGGCAAATTTATATAATGGTACACTACATATTAATACCGATAATACAAAGACTTTTCAAAATATAAAAATATTAAAGGAAATTAATTACTTGAAGGGATATCAAATATAGGTTCGATAATGGATGGCATCTCAGCTGTTATCATTTTTACAGTTATGGTAAAAATCCTTGTTATTACAAACAAACGAATATTTCGAGACAAATGAACATGCTTGGAATAATCCTACTCGAAATGCAACTTTCAGAAAGAAAACTGCAAAAGCTGCATTGTTTCTTACACAAGATGATTTCGTCTAAGAAAAGTCCGTTAGAGTCATCGATTAATTTAAAATGCTTTTATCAAAATCCGTTTCTTACGTAAGTATTTGTTTGGAAATGTGCTTTCATAACCGACAGATTGCAATGCCTTTGATTGCTCGAACGGACATAAATCGGAAATTATCCATTAATGATTAGCATATAAAGACATCATTAATTATTTTGGCAAAGAAAAATACAGAAATGTGTAGCAACCAGTTTAAAATTTTTGCTTTCTTGTATACGATATATACAGCGGGAAATCACTATAAACTTCAAGAAATTTTCTTCCTGGATATTAATGAATCTCTACATTTTATATTTCTTCGAGTATGAAAGAAAATTTCGAATCAATTTTGTCTGTCTGTCAAAATCGTTTCATAAATGTAATTAGCAAAATGAATGAAATTGAATATGCAATAGTATCATCATTATTCTGTAGGCTTGTATTAAATTTTGGATCATATCCAATCTGAACAAAAAGAATCAGTAAATAAATACAGTTTAAAAATACAAAAACAATGTAATTATTAATCATTATTTAGAAAAAAAAATCAGGTAGCGATAAAGAAGCAAAAAAAAAAAAAATCCTTTAAATTATTGAACACTCAAGTAATTTAACAAAAGAAACAAAAAATAATAGACGAAACTTTTAAAATTATAATCATCAGATACATATTTCTTCTTATTTTTTCCCAGTTTCCTCCCCTGCAAAGTTTGGATATGTATTATCTCTTCTGAGCTAATTCAAATAAAAATAAAAAAAATGAAAATCATTCATTGTTAATAATCCTAGCTCATTGAGAGAAAGTTGAAAACGTTTATTATTATTTTCTGGCTTTTCTAAGTAATATCCGCAAAAGCAATAGAATTAATTTTTCTCCCTGTAAGATAATGCGCTTTGTATTGAACTTAACCCGAACAGGTTCTAGATTGAAGGACAGAAGGATTTAGAACTCGAGATATTTCACCTAAATCTTAAAGGCAGCGACTTTCATCATTCAAATAAACGGGCGCCACTTGCAAATGCAAAACCAGTTTTAAAAAGGAGAAAGAAAGCTATTTAGCATGCAAACTTCATTTGTTGTTTATGATGGATCGTTTTATTTGCGGCTTGTTTGTTTTGCGAAACTTAAATGATATTTGAAACTTAAATGGTAATACAGTGATTGACACCAAACATTTCAAGGTAAAAAAATTCTAAAAATAACGTTAGGAATATTAATGGATTCCTTTTCTTATTTTTAGTTAAGATTTGGAATTAATATTCCAAACAGGAAATGTTGCGCGAATTCAGTTATTTGAGTTAAAAACGTGATGAATGAATAAATTCCTGAAAATAGTGTGATTATTAAATAATACTGGAAGAATTTCGTAAAACATATAATATTAAAAATACAATGGATCGAATTCATTCGAATTCATCATCTAATTCGAATTCATCAGTAATTAATTTTTTTTCCCTGTCCTTTGAATTTTTTATAAAGTAATGTTAAAATATCGATTATAATTCGAATTTATTTTGAGAAATTAGAAGGTAGAACAAATTTTAAAAAATGATTCCTGATTTTTTTTTTTTTTTGTTAATACGTTTGTAACTCGTATAGTCCGTCATTGAGGCCACAAAATAAAGGCCTTAGTACACTAGAGGAGTTTGAGCTGTACAATGTATTCAATTAAAAAAAGCAATAAAATTTATCTTTTTAGTTTTTATTAAATAAGTTAAATGCTGAATTGTAGAGCTCCGTCTAAACAATGTATTCAATAAAAAAAAATAATAATAAAATTCTCCCTTTTTTTTAAAAAAAAAGCCTTGAACAGGTTGTATGTGAATTGCCTTGTTTGTTTCGAAATTTAATGTACAACTATAGTTCTCAGAGTGGTGTACGCTTCTTGTTAATTAAAATTATTCACTTATTTTTGAAATTAACATTTTAAAAACTATTAAGCATTATTTAATTACAATTGTTATCCCTTAAAATTAAATGTTTATTTACTAATTATGTATTATTTATTACACGAAATAAAAATGCTATACATAAATCTTTGGGAAGTAATAAGCAAAAAACTGTGAATATAAATACTATAAATAAAAAATTTAAAATATTACAATTACATTTTTGCTGCCACTCCTAATTTAAAAAATACCTTTATCACCTGATTTGCTAATCTTTAGACTCAGTTTTTATCGAGGGTCTGCTAGTTAGAGGTTCAGAGATAGCAAGTAGCGCCCAGGGCACAATTTAATTTTTTTCAACCCCATCTGTCACCAGCGGTTTAGTAAACGTAAATGACTTCCGTGGTATTGTATTATCTTCTTAACTCCCTTTTCGTATTCTGCTTTAAAATGTGAACGCTTTGTCAAACACGACAAAGCTGATGCCTTGTCTTCATGCCGCCCATTAAGACTATATTCCTCATGTCCTCCGGTTGCTTTACCACTGCAGTCAGCTCGAATTAGACAGTTCCACTGTAAATCTAAATTACCACATTAGGTAGTTTATGGTTATAAATTACATCATTTAAAGAAAATATTACATATTTATATTTAATTAATGAGAAAATCTGTATGGTGTAAAAAACCGAGCATGCGTTTTAGACCTTTTCTTATCATCCGATAGGAAACAAAATTTAATACAAATGTACAATGCTGTGGTAAGGCAAAATATAAAATTTCATTTCTCAAATCATTGAGTTTTTTTTTTTTTTAATTTACACCTTCATACACACATGAAAAGACAATCTGATAATTGGGAAACTCGTTGACGGATCTGGTCCAAACTTTGAAGCAGATTTACAATAGGTACTAATGATAAATCTATTTGCAGATTTTCATGGTTCTAGCTTTTTTATTTTTTGGTGTTATTGTGTTTACATGACCATGAGCGGATACACAAATTTCCTTTAAACAGGTTTCATCCAAAATTTGACGCAGGTTTATAATATTTGATGTGAAAAAAATACCATCCATTTAGCTCCATTTTGAGTCATCGTGCTCACAGTCAAATAGAATTCAAAATATAATTTTTATGGATCCAGGGAGCTCTAAACCGTAAAGATTTCTCAACCTCTCGAAGTTGAATTTTTTGATGATTAAAATATACCGATTCGATACTGAGCATAGTCAAACCTCGCTTAGCGAACGCATCGCATAATGAGCAAAACAAAATGTTAAAAAAGAAAAAAAAAAGTGACTCGTTTAATGAGCGAAGCTGCGTAGAACGAATGGCGAGAAGATATTGTGAGGTCTCATGCAGTATTGGCCTGTTACACCCTGTACAGCGCTGGCTTGAAGAGAAACCTTATGGAACATGGAAGAAATTTTGGCCGGACAGCATTGTCGAACGCGACTTCGAGGAATTCGAACAAGAGCCTGTGGAACTTTAACCTATGAAATTGTACCCTTATCCATGGTTATATGTGGATAGTAATATCGATGAGCTGGTGGAAGAACTATCCAGAACTACCAAAGAATCGATGGAGCTGCCTTTTTTTGTGGCATCAAAAAGTTGCGTAGGAAACTTGACCGGGAGAGAATGAAATAATAGATCCAATAGAACAACAACCTTTTTGCGAAATAAGAGAGTTCTTGACAGCATGGGAAATATTGCCTCATACATTGAGAAATATCACCCTAATCAGGCAGTAACTATGAGTTCTATGAATTCACTTAACGATAATGTTGACTCATTTTAGCCAGATTTTGAAGCAGAGCCAAAGACAAATATCTTTAGGCAATTTTCTTGTAAATAATAATACATTATAAATAATAAACTGCATTGTTATAAATTTGTTTGAGTAGTTTTTTCGAAATGGAGCGCATTGTCCTATTTTTCATGGACTCTTATGAAAAGTTGTTTTGTTTAACGAGTATTTCGCATTTTGAGTAAATTATACTCGTTAAATGAGGTACCACGTTGTATAGAAAAAGAACGTAATTAAAAGCAACCAAATAATTTCCGATTAAAGATTATCCTTTCAGCTCCGTTTTAAAAGCACAGAAGCTGCCAGGAGCTTATCTTTTCTCGCTCAATGGACTAATGCCAAGCTGTCAAACGTTCAACTCTTAAAAAGTTAAACATTTCCTTTGTAATGGAATTAGATGACTGACTACCGACGCCAAACCGAAAGAAGGATCGTCGATTCCACTGGCATTAGTTAATTGACCTTTTTTAATCAACACACTTTAAAAATAATTGTTACACATCCTTCTAATGTCGCGATACAGCTACAACAATGGGACATCAGAACGAATTAAACACAGAACTCATCAGCTTCATTTATTTATCCGACAGAACAATGAATAATAATTTTTTTAAAAGTCTGAATCCAAAGCAAAACTCAGAGTAAAACATTGTCTTTTTATTTCCAAATTATGCTAGAAATATATATTTCTATCAATTATTCCTTCGGATTCTTTTTCATTTGGTAAAATTATTATCAATTTTTAACTTAGTTATTGTTTATTACCTATTGTTTGTAACCTATTATTGTTTTTTTACAAAAACCTATTAATTTATCCATTAAATAAAATCTGGTAAAAATTTATCGACTGAATACTTTAATTAGTAGGTTGTATAATATTTATGCATAAAGTAAGAAAAAATATGAAACAAATGTCCCAGGAAACTCAAATTTTTGTCTATAATTCTTTGAATTTTCTACAAACAAAATGTTAAAATATAGCTTATAATTGCAATTTAAAAATAACAATAATAAAATATTGTTTACATATCTGAATTATTTTGTTTGAATTTAAATTTGTTCCCACCTGAAATCTTCAGTGATCGTAAAGTGGGTAAAACACTGGGTTTCCAACAAAGTAGTCAGATCATTGATCTATTGTTTAGCTCTTCCAGTAATACTTCCATATCTGAATTATTTTGTTTGAATTTAAATTTGTTCCCACCTGAAATCTTCAGTCATCATAAAGTGGGTAAAACACTGGGTTTCCAACAAAGTAGTCAGATCATTGATCTATTGTTTAGCTCTTCCAGTAATACTCTTTATGTATTTATTTCACTACATAAAATAACTGACGTGGTCCTCCTACATATTGCTAATATTTGATTGGAAAATATTATTTGAAAGAAACAAAACATTGATCATTTGTAGTAAAATCCTTCCAATAGCGTTATTTAAATTACCGCACATAAATAAAAACATGTTAAACTTTGTTAAAAATGCACCAAAATAATAAAATACTAATTATGTTTATATAGCCTGAAAACCAAAAGCCATTTTCAATCAATTTATATAAAATTCTTTGAGCTAATTCACTTGGTTAAATGTGCTAATTCACTTGGACCTAATTTCTATAAATGCGTTCAATAGATAAAAAAATAAAAATTTCTCATTGCAATAATTTTTGAATGCGTTAAACGTGAATCGTATTGTTTATTTTGAAGTTGTAATGTGCAACTGATGCATTCAAATGGTTGAATGCTCTTTGTATATTAAAATTACTCATACACTCATTGAAATCATTTTTAAAAAATTCTATCGCTTTATTTTTTGAGATAATTTACTGCTTATTTAGTAATGATATATGATTTATTAAAATAGCTAAATATAGAAAAAAGTTTACCATCTTTAATTAAGTATTCTTCACTATATTTCTCTTGCTGTATTTATTTGTGGACTCAGTTCTTAAATCAAATCTTCAGAGAAATCTAACTTTTATTGAGTTCCTGTCAGATCCGAAATAGCCAGATCCCACTATAGTATGTTTTAAATCTTACAAACTAAATAATTTATGATATAAACAATAACATGATTCATTTATGATCTTTCGTTTAAAAAAATGTTACACATAGTTGTGGATTATAATTTGTCATCCCATTGTCGATGGAATCAAGACAAAAGTTCAAAGCTGTCATCTGAATGAGCTGGTTGCGACAAAAATGCAGAATACAACACCACATTTTTTAATTTGTATTAGTACAGAATACAACACCGTCATCAAATGACTTGTGTTAATGGAATTTGATTTGAAAATATGAACAGGAATCAAAAGATCTTCATTAAAAATGTCAACATCAAGTGCCACTTTTCAACCATCACACAGGGCATCTTTTCAACATTAATACACAGTAAACTCCTATTACTTGCGGGAATGGAATGTCAAAGCAACCACAGATTTCGTGTAAAAGAAAAATTGATATGTTGTTTTTGTTTTTATGCATTTTACTTAACTTCATATATTTCATGTGTCTAAAAATAATACTTTTTTAATCAATTTTTTACTCATTCTCTAGTTTGATAGATTTTTGAAATTCAGTACACTTATGTATGCTAAGAAGTATTTTCTATTTTCAGAACTTAATTATAAGTTAATCGACTAATTTAATTAAATTTTGATTCTTTTCTAGTGGCGATACCTGATTGTGAATCGAAAACAAAATTGATTTCAACATTAATTTTAAAATTTATATAAATAAATTTTAAATTGAAAACTAAAAATAAAAAAACAATTTTAGCTCTCAAAAAAAGAGTTTTTAAATTTCTTTGGAAAATAATTGGTTTTGTGTCAAAAAATTTCTTTTTTAATTTGTATTAGAAGTTTTTTAATAACATTTTGGAACTAAAAACCGCGGTTTATCGAGAATTTACAATATTCTCTTTAAGAACAGTTTTCTGAATACCAATATTGAATTCAAAATTGCTTTTAATTATCATTAAAAAGGAAGTCATAATACTTCATTATCTTTTTTTTTAACTTTTAAAACTTAATTTTTTTTTTATTTTATGCGGGATAAGTATTTAATAATAAAAATAACTGATTTAAAAACATTCATTCTTTACATTTTATGCTGCGGACTTCTGGATATTTACATTTTTTGAGTTTCCTTTGGTGATAAGTTATTTCAACCGTTTGAAAAAAGTCTTATCCATTTCAAAAGATAAGCAGGAAATCAAAAGATATGTCAGTGCCATATCTTTTGAACTGAATGAATATGTTTGATGGAGTAACAGAATATACAAATATTCACATGTATATTTGTAGGATAATGATAAATAATAGTTAATGAAATTGATAATTAGATAAGAAATCTATATAATCGTAAAAATATATTTTAAAATCAATAATAAGAATTTAAGCTCCGAAAAGATTATAAAGATATTCTTGTAAAAAGTACTATTTTTATAATTTTCAAATAAAAAATAATTTACTCATGGAATTAGAAACATAAAATGGCAGAATTTTTATATGAAGGTAAAGATATGCCAGACTCATAAAACTCTCAATTATGGCAAATATGTGCGTTTCTTACCAAGGATAGACGCACGCGTACCATAATAAAGAACGCAACTACAGTGTGTTGTGAATTGCGAGGAGTCAGAACTAAAACACGAGTCAGTGAACATGCATCCAAATTACCGAGACAACAATTTTGCTAATGATTAACTGGTACTCTAAATGTCTACCTCTTTTAAGTGTATTGTGTTTATGTTATGTGAATATGTAGTGTTAATGCAATAAATTTAATCCTTTAAAAAGTGACTATCTAATTCATACAGTTAAAATTCTGAAATTTTTTGGATAGTGCAGTTTTCTGAAATAAGAACGATATGAATTTCCCATATTTTCCACGGCACATCTCTTTTCAAATAAAGTTTCCTTTTCAAATTTAATAGTGTAATTTTTGGACCTAACTAGCTCAAATTATTATTTGTTAGTTAAAAAATAGTATTGATAAAGAATATCTTAAAAATTCATATATCCCAGAATAATTTATGAATCCCATGTTAATTATTTAATTAGAATTATTCGTTCATTATTCATTTGTATTCAGATTATGCTGCCATATGGGATTCATCAACTTCATCAATCCGAATTAAAAGCCGAAATGGTTAAAAAATACAGATACAGATACAAATCCACAATGTTGATGCCAAGATCACTAAATTTCATTTTAATAAGTTGTTGCTTTTTTTATTTATCTCTTTAACATATCTTCAAATATACAAGTCAATGAATGGTCATTAATTACTGGGTCTAAAATTTGATACAGCCGGCGTCCTGGCATAGGGGTAGCGCGTCTTCCCCGTGATCTGGGCGTCCCGGGTTCGAGTCCCGGTTTGGGCATGGTTGTTCTTCTGTTGTTCTATCTGTGAGATGTGTGAATGTGCCCTCCTGTAAAAAGGGGTTGTGCAAGCGAATGAATGATGCGTGAAGTGGCAAAGTCGTACTCTTGGCCCTAGTTGGCGCTGTTATAAAAAAATAAGAGACGTTCCCCTCAGGCTTAAATCGCTGTCTTCGTAACAGCGGGCTTGTCAGTGGCAAGTGCCATAAGAAACAAACAAACAAAATTTGGTACAAGCATATAGTTCTAATGATGAATCTTTACCCTTAATTTCAGTCATCTAGCAGTATGTGTTTTTAAGCTATTTACTGGGTCTAAAATTTGGTACAAACATACAATTCTAATGATGAATCTTCACTCTTAATTTCAGTCATCTAGCAGTATGTGTTTTTGAGTGAATTACTGGGTCTAAAATTTGGTACAAACATACAATTTTAATGATGAATCTTCACTCTTAATTTCAGTCATCTAGCAGTATGTGTTTTTGAGTGAATTACTGGGTCTAAAATTTGGTACAAATATACAATTTTAAAGATGAATCTTTACTCTTAATTTCATTCATCTAGCAGTATGCGTTTTTGAGTGAATTACTGGGTCTAAAATTTGGTACAAGCATACAGTCCTAATGATGAATCTTTACCCTTAATTTCAGTCATCTAGCAGTATGTGTTTTTAAGCTATTTACTGGGTCTAAAATTTGGTACAAACATACAATTCTAATGATGAATCTTTACTCTTAATTTCAGTCATCTAGTCATCATTTTGTCATGAGCATGTGAACACGATGACTAAAAAAACACACAGACTTTCGTAGATAAGAGATGGAAAAAAGCTCAGACAGAAGGATTTGGTCCAAAATTTGACAGAAATGTACAGTTTTGGTGTAATGACAAAATGCCAAAGTTTCACATGTCCAGCTCTTTGCATTTTTGAGCGATCGAATTCACAAACAGACGGGCATCATTCCAAAAATTATTCAGAGAGGTCAGAACCGTATTAATTAATTAAAATCACGAGGGCGAATTCTTTGCCGAAAAAGTAAAAATATGGAACAACTATTGACAGAAGAGGGCAGAGAAATAAAATAAATATCATTACAATGCCGGACTTGCCTGGCAAAAAAACCATCATCTTCTATATATAAGACAATCTATTCAGTTACAGCATTCACTGATTCTGTTATGTTTGTTGTCTTTGCATTTGTCAACGCAATTCATTAATCACGTACCGCCCTCTGGCATAAATCCAAATACAGATCTGTTAACACATCAAAAACGTTTGAGACAAATTGAACCATCAATTTCCAGTCAGGCCAGACCACAATGTTCAATGACCGACCTTCCCAATGTGGGAGAACAGAAGTCAATTCGGAAACAGCCTTCATAAATCATGTGGGTAGTTGTTATTAATGTAACAGTTTATATATGAAAAACAAGAGAGAGTGGATACTTGTTAGACTTGAGATTGACAAGTAAGATTGTTTAGCAGTCGATAACAGAAAAACAAATTAACATTTCTTGCATGTATTTAAATTCACGTTGAAAGCATGTCATAATTCATTTCTTTCATAATAATTTGTTATCTGAAAATAATATTAATATGGCTATAATCAATAAAATTCATTTTCTGCTATGTTTTTTGATCAAGAAATTCATTATTATATCTTCTTTATGCGATTTTTAAGATAAACTATATTGGAATACGATTTTTACTACAATGAAAAAGACAATATTATAAATTTTCTTCCCTATGATTCCTTTGCATACGTCTTATTTAGATGATAGGAAAATATTTATTTTAAAATTCAGTCTCAAAAATAAAAACAGCGCTAAATATGTTTTAAACTGCTTAATAACAAGGAACTGAGAAACTAAATGGAAATTTATCTCAGGAAAAATTCTGATTATTCTTATGTTGATGTGGGTGGATATTTTGAAAGTGATACGTCGCCTCCAGTTTTGGCTTCTTGATCAGATAGTCATTGATTCGAAATCCGATTTCATGAAAGACCCCTCATACATACGGGTTTGTTGCACTTTGAATTCATCGAGGAATAAATACCCTCTTGATGAAATGAAAAGGAAAGTGTCGTCTTAACTGTCCTCGCCTTCTGAGAAATATTCCAAAGTACAAGGTTCATCCGAAAATTCTGTTCTTGTACTTCTAAAATAAGACATTTATATAACTAAATAAAACAATTTTCGTTCTCGACATTGGCCAATGTCTTAAAATTTATGAGTCTATCCCAAAATTATCAGGGATACTATCAGTCTATTGTGAGTCTATCAAAATACAAGGGAATATTAATCTGAGGGATCAAATAAATTAAAAGTGTGATCTTACAAATTAACTTAAAGTTAAGCTATTCATATAATATTTAGATTTTCCATTTTTGATTAAATTCCTAGTTTAGTTAGAATACAATAAAACTAAGGAAATTTTTGAAATTTTCACCAAAACAAAATTATCAAAAAATAATATGTTTACATTTCTCTCAAGGCAAACAAAGAACTGAAAATTTTTATAAATCACAAGTATAATATTTCATGGAATGAATGAAAATATTGCGGATTGTGACATCATGTTCATTCCATATAGTTTTGTAATCTAATTCTTAGAGAAAAAGCTTATTACATACTTTTCCCAATTAATCATACTGAATCTTCTTAGTGGTGAGCTTATTTGGTTTAATAATTACCATTATTATAACAGCCTAATCATCATTTATATTCACTACGCCGTCATGTGCAGTAAATACAGATAATGATCAAGTTGTGCTAAATTATTCAACACTAGAGGTATACAACAATTCAGAGCATTTAAGATTTATTTCTTAATAAATTTATCTAAAACTATTTTAAAACATATTTTTATTTGTACCACAGGAATATTTTTATTTTAATTATTTTCCGCTATTTAACCTTGAGATACATCTTTCAGAAACTCACTACTAGATGGCGCCAATAGTGCGGAACCAAAAATTTAAATTAAATCTTTAATTGATAATTGCGTTTTATATATACTGGAATAGTATATAGTCACAGAGAATACAAAAATGGAAAAAAGTTTAAACCTATATTATATCAAGAAATAAGTTATAAACGATTACAAAATTATATCTTTACAAACATGTAACTAGTCAAGTTAAATACAAGTGTTTAGAAATAAAAAAAACATTCAGCATCCACTTTTTTATACGTACTGTTTTCGAAATTATTTTAATGAATATCTATTTATCTTCCTAATTTTTTTACCCCGATTCTTCTGTCTGGTTGTCCCTAAGAAAATAGAAAAGAAATTCTATTTTTTTATTTAGTATAGCACTAGAATTCCTATTATATTTGTTTTTTTTTAATGTATTGAATATGAATGTATTTCCATTTAGGTATTTTTCCTTGACGGCCCTTATAGAGATTTGAAATATGATAATACATATAATCTCTTTATATAAAACGCTTATGTGGACGCAAAAGCAAGCCGAATTTGTTAAGTGTCATTTGGCAGAAACTAGCGTGTTCGGATTGTTTACACATGGTTGTTGCATGGTGGAAAATATGAAACAAGGCTGCTATTGGATAATAAGAAAGAAAAAATGAGTTTATGTGGGAGAATTTCAATTATAAATCGAAATTTTCGGAAGTGGGAACTACTGGCAAATGAAAGTGTTGAGGAAGCATTCATAAGACGATTCAATCATAATGAAATAGAAGCGTAAAGCGTTTCTGTGTACGTATCGAAGTTACTGAACTACAGGAACATTGTCAATTAATTTCGCCATTTTGAAGTATAGCTAACTATTCAGAATGCTCTATCACTATTGATCAAGGATCATTTAAAATAATACCATCAAAATAATATAATATCGTTAAAATAATATGGTATCTTTTTTTCTGATAAGATTTCATCAAAGTTGATAAACATCACTAAATTAATCTTATTAATACCTGTAGTCTTTGGCGACTATTTCAATGTTATTAATCAATTTGGCGGAAATACATCTCATCAAAACAGGGAGAAAGAAGAAAATTCAGTACAGATTTTTAATTGCTTTCTAACATCTACATATATAATTCTTTGATACCAGAAAACTGATGATTTATCTTTTAGTAATTGATAAGTAATTAATGCTAGCAGTTCATGCAATTTCAAACAATTTAAATTTACTTTTAGTAATGAATGTATTTATAATAAGAAATTTCTTATTACTAGCAGAAACGCCTAACTATATGGCGAACATTGTACCTCCCTAATAATTAAAATAAAATAAGTATCAATAATTCCCTGCATATAATATATTTCAGAAAAAGAGTAGTTTTTCTAATTCACTGTTTCGAATAAGACTCCAGTGTTAAAATAAGACATTTTTTCCGCTTGCGACTTCACACATGAAAAATTTTCTTATAGCCTGAAATATGCATGCAGTAGGAAAATGAAACGATCCTTAGTGAAGTATATATTGTTGATATGTACAAAGAAAATTAATTTAATACATTTATTTGGAAAATGTTAAAGAAATTATTGAAATCAAGGCTATAATCATTGTTCTTTTTACTAACTCGCTGGCGAATCTAAACAGCTTATTATTTTAAAATTTGATCAAACTTTATTAATATAACCTCACTTGAGGAGTTAAACACGGATACAGTTTCACGGATACTTTTGACGTAACAGAATCATCTATTCATTATTCATCTAATAAAAGTTATTACAGTTTCAGCTTATCACTAAAAACTTAGATATAAATATTACATAAAATTTTGGTATAAATATTATAGTAAAGTTGAATTAGGTAGGATTTTTTTATCACATTAAATTTTAAAACTTTCAAAAAAGAAAAGTATGCTCTTTTTCAAATTCTACAGAAACGTTTTTTAATCGTACACATGGACAGTTTAATTTAGCTTGCATCCATCCTGACAAACTTGAATGACAGGTCATCTCGAATCGCGAAATCTGACTTTGTAATGTATGCAAAGTAAGGCCATTAGGGCGTATTTAAAATAATTTACCCACCTCTCAGAATTCCAGCACTAAACCTTGGAATGCAAGTTGAGACTGATTAGAACTTTTTAAATGTAGGAATGCATCTATAACTGTAAAAGCGAACTATCCCCGCCCTGCCGTAGAATCTGGGTGTAATTGAATGACTGTTGTCACGATAACTCTGAGACGAGAACTATGATTGAGTACAACCATGCTCGTAGGAGATACGTCCCGTCATAATTTCTATACCGGAAAATTCTCATCCTTCTTACGATTCTCGATGGAGGAAAATGCCTCAATATTCAAGCTGATATAAGACAAGAGAACTGAATAGACAGAGGTTCATTTAAAAAATGTGTTTAGAAAGCCATATTTATGGCACAAAATTATACAGAAAATGAAAATTCCATATAATAGTAATCTGAATAACAATCCTCTGTCTACATCCTGCCAATTTCAATGACAGTGACATTATCGAGAAGTTTCCTCTTCCACGTACCATATTTGCTTGCCTTTCTGAAAAAGCAGGATTAATGAAGAGTTATGGTTGGATTTCTGTATAGCTTATTTTATTCAGTTTTCATTCATCTAATCAGTCAGAAAAGGAAAAAAGTTGAAAACTGATTTATCTCCACCTGAATGGATATTTACCTGACTAATTTTGAATATACGAAGAATTTTTGGGAAAAAAAATAAAAATGTAATAGTTAAATGCTATTAGTTGTTTTGGAGGAATGAATAATTAAATAAATGAAATGAAATATGCGAGCTTAAATTAGGAGTAATATCTTAAATACAAAAAAAAAGGGGGGGGTTATTAGAGGATAAGCTTTAATTCCCCTGGGATAATCTTTATTCATCTATAGTGCAAATATATAATACCTAAAAATTTATTGAATTTTTTGACGTTTTACTTACGTGACAGCGAAATTAGTTGATAATTTCATATTTCTGAATTCTAATTTCAGTAACTTCTTAACCTTTTAAAGACTAACAAAAATAATATTAAGAGTAAAAAAAAGTATAAAATGAGTAGTCTTCGTTGAAAATAAGATGTTACAATCACAAAACGCAAGTTATGATATATTAAGAACACAAAGTATAAAAACCGCTTTTATTGTTTTATAATGAAACTATTCTAAATAGCCAAATTAGGCTTTAATTTGTTTCGAATATTTCTATTCTAATCAGACTCCATATAAGATACTTTTTGACGAACACATAAAAAAAATTCTAGGATATGTTATACAAAAAAGAGGCGATTATTTTTAGATTAAAGTAAACATTATAATAGCTTTCTTTTATTTTAACTCAAATGTTCTTCTTGTTTATTGTCCCTTAGTTCCTAATAAATGCCAAGGATCTTTCGTACTATACGAATGTTTCTTTTTATGGCAATCAAAAAAGGAATGAAAATATTCATCAGCAAAGAATGAAATAAAACAAAAATTATACAGATAGGAATGAATTTTTCTGGTCATAAAAATAAGTAATCAGATATAATTGATGTCTTCTAGACATTCTTCAAATGGTGATTGTTCTAACAATAGACTGAAGTTTGGAACAATCAAAATGATAAACAAAGAAATAGAAATGCAAACAAATAGTAGAATAGAAAACTGAACCGTTTGTTATTAGTCTCTTTATATACTAGCATTTGACAGATAGAGAGTTACGAATGTATTTAACTGTAAACTAGCGTCATTCGAAACCTAAAATCCAAATATAAGATGTCTATAAAAAAAGATAAACTTCTATAGAACAGAAATAATCAGAATAATATATATATATATATATATATATATATGCATGATAATCAACATGATAATTATTATAAAAAAACTGATTGAGAGCATCATTATAAACGGAAATGTTTATAAAATACATCCTCATAAACCAGTTTTTGATGAACAGATAATTATTAAATTGTAAAAAAATGCATTAAATATTGAATTTTCAGGGCAATTTGAGTTTTACTCATCATAGAATTATATATTATTGCTTTCTAACATCTACATATACATCTCCAGGTTACAAAAATAATAATAATAATAATAATAATTTTAGAAATTGATTATTTAGTTTTTAGTAATTGATTTAGTAATTTAGTAATTTTAGTAAGTTATTTAGTAATTGATTTTTAGTAATTTAGTAATTTTTAGTAAGCACAGTTATTCCGAAATTTATTTTTAAACTTGAATACTTCCTCGAAATTGGATTGTTTTATGCACTTACTTTAATGATTAAAGGAAAATATAATCATTAATTACAAATTCAAGTTAAATTGTTGAATTATTATTCACAAGATACGATAGTTGATTTACGAGTAAAAAAAAAATAACACGAACCTCGTCATTTTTTTCACCATCATTTCACTCAACATTCATCATCATTTTTACTCATCTTAGAATTATATATTTTTGCTTTCTAACATCTTCACATACATCTCTCTGCTACCAAAAGATTTTAGTTTTAGAAATTGATGATTTAGTTTTTAGTAATTGAAGAAATACAGTTATTCCGAAATTTATTTTTAAACTAGAAATCAACTTCCTCGAAATCGGATTATTTTATGTACTTATTTTAATGATTAAAAAAGAATGCAATCATTAAGTATACAGATGAGTTAAATTGTTGAATTATTATTCATATGATACGATAACTGATTTAGGAGTATAAAAAAAATAATAAATAACACGAACCTCAGTTGTACAAGCGGAAGATCTAAACAAATTCATCTGTTGGAACGGGTAATTTTAACACCTTCGAAAGCAAGCATGTTGAAAAGCGTGTAAGCTTTTGGAAAAATGACAGTTGCGAATGGACTTCCTTCCGTAGTGGAGTGCTATTTGCAAACGCGACCAATGCCGGCGTTTGATGTGTTTTCGACCTTCGAAAAGGAATACAAAAATTCCCTTACGTCGGTGCTTTTCCTTGCGTAATTTGTATTCCCTTGTAACAGCTGTTCTGTCCCTGAGTTTGGCAAATTGGTCTGAGATGAAAAGATTAAAATAAAAAGAGAAATAGAAGTGATAGAACAAAAGAAAGAAAACGAGATCGTAAAGCTAAGAAGTTGGCAACTTCAAATGATTTTTTTTGTGCAATTTTATTTTAGTGCAGGAGCGAGTGAGTAAATTTCGGCTGGGTGTGTTCATTCATACCGATGTTTGGAATGTCTGAGTAAATATACTTCCTTTATTTATGATTTCCAACAATCCCTTTGACTGCTAGAAACTGGCGCCAATTTTGAATCAGCTGCCATACCGGTGCTTTTGTTCGGTATGGCAGCTGACTCAAATCGCTTAGTTTTCTGAACTTTTAGATTCGATGAAAAGTTAAGTAGAGGGATAATCTTATTTTGAAGTTTATTCATTCAGCAGATTTACAAAAGATTTATTATTTGCTATGAAATAATCAGCTGAAAAAACTTTTGTCAGAATAATCGTGTACTGATTCTGAATACAGATAAACTATTATTCTGAACTGAAGGAAAGGGTTAAGTAGACAATTTCTTTAAATGCGGTTTTGCTTCCTTCTGAAAAACATATTTTATTCAAAATATATATGACGTATTCAAGTAACACATCATCATTCAGAATTATTTAAAATTTAGTGAATAAAAAAAATAATGAAAAATAATAAATCAGGATCCAATTTAAAAAAAGTAATTTAAAAGTAACTTTATTTAAAAAAAATTGTTAAACTCTTCTAATTCAATTTTTGTGATTAATCATTCCACTAAAAAACTCAAGTTCCACTTGTAAAATAAAATAAAAAAAAACATACAATCCTTTGTATTTATTAAAAAATTCTAATATATTTTAAGAGCATTCAATATAACAATGCTATACTTCCACTAAACTTTTTTCATCATGATAAAATAATTGATGAAAGGATAGAAAAATATTAAAAATTATATTTTTAGATATTTAAAAATATCAACTTTATACATAAAATCTTTCATTAGACTTTTATTTTCTTTTTAGTAAAAATAGGTAGCAAAGCTTTCTTTATCTTTTCTGTAAACTTTGCATTTTTAAAAATCAATGTTGAGTATCAATAAAAAAGCAGAGTTAACAGAAAACTGATACAAAATTTAAAATGGAATTGAAAAACGTGCTAGTAATTTTAATTTCTGTTATTAAATTTTTTATTTATGAAATGTCTTTTAAACTAATAATAGTTTATCGAATGATTTTTTTGTTGTTGTTGTTGTTGCTCCTATCCAAAAGAACTTGTTCTTCAGTTCATATTGTTCAAAAAGAAGATACTCAAAAGATTAAACGCATTGAATATTAATAAAAAATAAAAAAAATATTTTTTACATTCCTTTTATTATACCGAATAATAAAAGAATACATTAAAAAAAATCGTTGAAAATTACAGGCAATGGTTTATCCGAAATGGTTTTAAATGTCAGACCATCAATACAAATTCAATTTCAATAAAAAACAAATCGTTATGAAACAAAATAAACTAAAGATAAACCAAATTAATCTGTGTTAATAAATGAAAAACTCACCTTTATACTTCTCTCCCATCCTGAAATATTTTTCTTTCCGGTGCAAAAAAATAATATGACTAAAACAGGTGTGACGTCAAAAAAAATCCGAGACGGCTTCTGTTTTGATTAAGATAATCTATTTTGAGCTCAAAATTAACCACAAAGAAACTGTACTACCTCTCCAGAGACCAGGTGGTCGTTAGAGTGTGTAACTATGATAAAGTGCTGCCAACACTTCAAAGTGTCTGATATTCTACGACCTTGTCGATCATAGTGTCGCATTGTTTCCACTATCCACCCCACTCAAATCATATCAGTTTATCGTTTCGTGAAGCGACTTCCGTACTTATTTACTAGACAATAACGCCTCTCGATCCCCTTTTTTTTTTGGTAACTGATAGAAAAAAAATATTGAAAATCTTTTTATTTAAATATTTGAAAGAGTGAGTTAATACTTTCACGATATAATTTATTTTTCGCGTTATACAGAGGAACAAAAGTATTTCGAAACTCAAGGAATCATAATAAAAATTCGTTTTATTAAAAAAAAATTAGCTATAAAAAGTCGTTAAAGACAGAAGGGGAAAGTTGAGTACAGCAATAAAAGATGAATACTGCTAGAGAAAACATCTTTTTTTGAAACTTAGAATGATAATAAAGATTTATTTTTGATTTGTAACAGTTTTAATAAATAGCAAATAATAAATAAACATACAATAAGTAATTTTAACAAATAAAATATTAATAATATAATTAAATTTAAATAATTTTATAAATTATAATTTCAATAAATAAACAATTTTTAAAATTAAGAATGATGACAAAGATTTATTTTTTATTTGTAACAGTTTTAATAAACAGTAAATAATTAATAAACATTCAAAACAAACATAAACATAAACAAATCTAATGATAATAATATAATTAAAGAATTTAAATAATTTTATAAGTTATAATTTCAATAAATAAAAAAAAAATTTCAACCAAATGATATATGGAAATATAAATAATTAATAAAAATAATTATATATTTAAACTTCAAAATAAACATTCACAATCGCATTTAACGTGCTCAAAGTATTAAAAAAAAATAAGGGTGCTTTTTTTGCCTTTTTTTTTAAAAAATGAATACATTGTGCAGCAGTAATGTCATTAATAAAAGACTTTATTCACATTACATCAGCGAAGGTACATGGTATGAACGTATTAAACTTGCAAAAACATTTCAAAAAACAAAACTTTTTTATAATTTTTAGTTTTGAATTCTTATTAACCATAATAAATTCGAGTTACAGAAATTTTTACATTATTTTATTATGAAATTCAAGAGATCATAAAAAAAAAATTCAAATCAAAGACGATCTCGAGTTAAAAACAGTTGAATTCATCAAGTTACAGAATGTATTCTTTCGTTTCTATATTTAAAAGTTCCCATAATTTTTTCACGATAACTTTTTTTTCTATTTTAGATAAATTAAATGAAGACACATGAGATGTATTAGATGTTTTAGCTGAAATTTACATGCCTCTGTAATATAGACTCAAATGAAAGACATTACAATCTTAATAACAGTAAATACTCAGTCATAATAGTTAACTGATCATTGAACTCCGTAATATGATGTCACGTCTATCTTCCTGTTGCAAAATACTCAAAGATTTGCAAAATAAAAGTTCAAGAGTAAATTAAAGGCACATCACATTAGTAAGATTAAATCCATAGTCTCATTATTACTTCAAATGACATTATTATCTTTCATTAATAATTTACATTATTTGCTTTTATAAACTTTTACTTAAGTTGACTTGTTTCATGTTTCTAAAAATGGAATTTTATAATCGATATTTCGCACAGTTTCATATGTGCCACACTTTACAAATTTTGCATATTTATGTGTTCTCGCACACCATACACTAATTAAATATTATTATAACCTAAATATTAAATAATCAGCAATTAAATCAAAATTTTATGCCATGCAAGTGGTGCCATCTTACAGTTAGTTTGGAAAACAATTGATCTTAAGAGTAAGAAATAATTAAAATTTAAAAAAGTTCTCTTGTTAGTATACTAGTAAAAGTTTGTTTTAAAAATTATTTTTATTAAATTAATTATTCATCTGATTTTGAATAAACATACAAAAGCATTTACTGTACCTAATATATCCCATCAGTACTGATGAATTAAATTAACAACAACATTTCAATGCTCAACAGTAACCTGTTTGATAATAAGAGTTATGGAAATTAAAGTTATTTTATTTACTTCTAATAAAATAAACATCAGTTCATTATAAGAAATTATCTTTTAATTGATATAAATGCACATTGATTTCTTGATTGAAATGGCAAAACAATGAAATACGCAAGATAGTCAAAACGATAAACAATCAAAACTTTAAAAAACACTTTTTTGGCATGATTTATATTTTAATAAATCTATATTTTCTCTCTATAAAAACAGAGATCTATATTTTCTGATTTGTTTGAAAGATAAATCTATATTTTCAGTTTTCTTTTCTCGAATTCTTGTTTTAAAATTTTAAAATTATTTTATTCGAATTTCATGAATAATGACGATGGAAAATAGTTTTACCTGTTATGGATAATAACATGAAACAAGCTCGAAAATAAAATATTAATTGGCAGGATTTTGTTTCTGATTTTTTTTAACATTATTTATTCCTCTAGCCAAAGGTGGGACAGTTGAGAATGGTTTTGTAAAACAAAAAGTTATTTCATAAAACATTTTTCAAAGTATGGAAATAAAAAAAAGGTTTTCAAAAAGCCCACTGTTATTAATGTACTAAAATGCAAAAAAAAAAAAAAAAAAAAAAAAAAAAAAGATGAATAGAATAGATGAATTGAATTTATAGAATTTTACGCGTTTCATCTATCAGATACTTAAAGAATAATAATTGATTCATATGCAGTTGTCAGCATATTACAAATGGTTTACTTGTGAAATTCTATTTACGCTAATCCACTAAAACAATTTAATCGCCAATGGTTCGACTTGATCCGAGGGAATTAAAGATGATATATGCGTGAAATTCTATTTATTATGCTAATCCACTATAACAATATAGTCGCCAAGGTTTGGATTTGATCCGAGGGAATTAAAAATGGCGCAAACGGGAAATTCTATTTATTATGTTAACCCACTAAAACAATATAGTCGCCAGTGTTTGGATTTGATCCGAGAGAATTAAAAATGATATATGCGTGAAATTCTATTTATTATATTAATCCACTAAAACAATATCGTGAACAATGACTGGACTTGATCCGAGGGAATTAAAAATGATATATGCGTGAAATTCTATGTATTATGCTAATCTACTAAAACAATATATTCGCCAAGGTTTGGATTTGATTCGAGGGAATTAAAATTGGCACAAACGGGAAATTCTATTTATTATCTTAATCCACTAAAACAATACAGTCGCCAATGGTTGGACTTGATCCAAGGGAATTAAAAATGATATATGCGTGAAATTCTATTCATTATGTTAATCCACTAAACCAGCATAGTCACCAATGGTTGGACTTGATCCGAGTCAAAAATACAAGAAGGTTATGATACCAAATAATTACCTGGAATTCACAGCCGCTTGCGCTTGTATGACCATTAAAATATTAAAAAACTACTAATAAATATCATAATATTTCTACCTTTATTTTGCATAAAAATGGGCGATCCGTGAACTTATGTATGGCACACTGGCTACGGTAACGGGTTAAAATCCAATCTCGAATCCAGCTGTCGTTACTCTTTCATTGCAATTAAATGCAAAACAAAGATTTTTTACTTACCCTCACGCACATTACCCATTAACTCAAAATTTACGCAGTGCTATAAAATCTTAGCCATTATAATAAAATACGCTTTTATTAAAGTGGAACTATTCTTCAAATTCAAAATCGGAGCATCAAATCAAAAATCACAAAAGAATGAGACACAAATATAAACTCTCTAAGTAATGTGGAGTGTTAATTGCATTCGTAATACATTTTAATTTTTAATGAATATAGAAGATTTTTTTTTTATTTTGATATTTATTGCATTGTTTCCAGAGTTCAACACGTTTATGATTCTTACTTTGACCTTCAGATTTTTAATTAAAAACATCTATTTTCTAGTTTTTAATAAACACATAAAATCGTAATTTTGTAAACTTTCCTAATCCTATTATTTTCTACTCATTAGTCTTTAATACATTTCATAATCCGTAATAATTATCATTATGAAATCTTGCAATGAATTCTATTAAAATTCATGATCAGTTGATGCCTCTCCTAATGAACAGAAATGAAATCACGCTATTAATTAATAATTAAATTCTGAAAATTACAAATTATTGTTTTGTCATCGGTACACACAACTATGTAGAATTCAGATCTTCGGTCCATCGGATATGAACAAAAGAAAAATTACAAAATTCTACTTTCACAAAATAAAAATGAAGTCAAGTTAAATAAAAGTGTGTGAAAATAGGGAAATAATTTCTATACTGTTGAAGGAAAAATGGGGACATATGTTAGAAGAACAATTTAAGTCTTTTTGAACACTAAGAAAATTCAAGGCAGAAATTTGCTTTTAAGAATATTTTATATTAAAAGACAGCTTCAGACCGAGGATATTCGATTACAATATATCATGTTATATTGAATATGTTATGTCACATTTCGTAAAAAACTTTAATGAAGGGAAACACTTGCAGAGTTGAACTATATCTACTCTCAAATTGTTGCATGTGATATATGATTAATGCATGTTGTTATAAAGCATCATGTGTCGAGAGTAGGGCTAGGCGATGACCGAACTTCATCATCGCGGTATATCGTCCAACACATATCGATATCTTTCGATATATCGCTATATCATGATTTATTTATAGCTGTTATAAGTTATAAATAGCATCTCTTAACATACTGACTGATCAGAACGACTCCAAAATAAAAGGAAGTTCCAATTTATATAATAAAAATATTCATTTTCTTTTGAATAAAAATAGTTAGAAAATAATTTTGTTAAAACCCTTTAATAAAGTGTGTCAATGCCAAAGCAATGTCTGCGTGTTACACTTACAATATTGCGTTTTTTCAATATAATATTTTTAAAAAAATTTTACCATTTTTACTGCTGACTTAAGAAAAAAAAACTTCAGTTTCTTTCATTCCTCATAAAAAAAGGATATAATAATGTCTTTAAGAGGTAAAATTAAGTAGTTTTAATAAATCATGAATTCAAAGCCTGATTTCTAGAAAAATTAATTTTATGTACGAATTACAAAAATTTTAATTCTTATTTTAATATTATTATTGGCTGATTTAATTTAAATATGCACTAGAATTTTAGCAATAAGTATGTTATATAATTAAAATTGATCATTCAATTTACTATTTCAAAACCCAAAAAGAGACGAAGCATAGTAATTCCGAAATGAGTAAAACAATAATAACAAATATTATGAAGGGTAAATTTATTTACGAACGAATAATGCAATACATTAAAAATTTTAGAAAAGGCTCTGACCATGTTCAAATAAAAGAAAAATATGCCATTATATATCAACATTAATATAAACAATGAAAAAATATCAACATCAATGAAAAAAAATAATTAGCAGCGTGTTTCTGAATATTAAAATTCTGACAAATTGTCTTTTATTTTTAAGTATTCTATCAACATCGCGATTAAACATTGCACTGTGAATAAAATTGTGGATTTAATCTGAATTAATCCTTTTTACTTTCATTTCTGAAAATGAATATTTGGCAGTTAAACAAAGGACAGTCAACAACCTTCTGATAACCACAATTATTTTTCCATAATGGTGTTATTCAGTTAGGTAACAGAAAACAGTTTATTCCAAAATGACATGCTTAATACAAGTATTTTTATATATTAGAATATGACAGTATGTATAGAAATATTAATAAAAATTATGTATGAAGGTCAATAAAAATGAAGAGCAACAAAAATGAACACTAACTGATAATCAAAACGAAATCGGGAACTCAAATTAATTGTGAATATCGATTTATTGTATCGCGATTCATCGTGAACCATTATTCAAGATCATGATATCGATATTTTTTGTAAACTAACAACAAAAACTCGATTTTTCAAAAATATCGATTTTTTTTTTCGATAAATCGAAAATCGGTACAGCCGTAGTCGAGAGTTAGCTCCAATTTTTACTCTAAAATTCGTATGCTTTGCTGTGAGTGGTTTTTGACATGCAAGTATTAGATATAACAGCGATGACATGGCTTCTTAGACTGGTTTATATGGTCGATATTGTAATCTAGACTGACATCCGGGTGCTTAAAACGCTTACCACAACATTCCCCCATAAGTAAATAATTTTCTTTTCGCAATTACAAAGCAATTCTATGCAGCTATGAATGACATTAAGAACAAAAGAAACTGGGTAAAACTTGTTTCCGTAGAATGAAAATAAACGCAGAACGTTAGGAAACTGAATGTTTTGAAATTTTCAAGGCCAAGGAAGAGAAATTTTATTTATTATAAATATAACACTTGCATCACAGTTATCTAGTAAATGATGTAAACATTTTGAATTTATTTATTTCTTATTTGCTGTTTGGGTTTATGACGAAATATTTTGAAATACACAAATGAAGATATTAAATAGAGCATGCGATACTCTGAAATATATTATAGAGATCACCAATATTTGTACCAATATTTTTGATTTATCAAACTCGAAGCCAAATAGACGCGTATACACAAATTTTAGTGTCACAAAAATAGTGACAACTCGTTCAACTGTTATGTTTTTTAATGTTCATAGCTGTAATTAGTATAAATAAGAACTTATAATGAAAAGAAAATTAAAAAACGCTTTTAAGATTTACTAAACTGAGTATTTTGATTTTTGTTTTTGATATGAATTGTTCCTCAAACTCATTATCAGGACATGTTACTGATAAGGAATCAAAATTTGATTTCATTAATAATTTATATTTAAATTCTGAAAATGTTAAACTAGTGCATTGTCATCGAAAACAGAAAAGAGCACTACATTTCAAACCTACATAACAGGAAATGAGTGAAAAATTTACTACAAAATTTTATCATTACAAACATTAAATAATTTAAGTAAAAAAAATTGTTTAAAATCAGTTTGGTTTTAAATAATTTACTAAAATTTCTCAACAAATATATTTTATGAAATTTTATAATTAGTGCTTAAAAAAGTCGATTTATGCCCACGTAATACACGACAAATGAAACAAATCCATTTAATTTTGGAATTTATTGCATATTTTAAGATGTAAAACACAGGTTTAAGACAGTTAGTGATTATTGTTTTGCGATTTAAATGTACAGTGTAAATTTTCGTACATCGATGAAGTCCTGAATTTTTTTTCAATCCAATCGAGAAAATGGCTATTAATGGAAATATGATATAAAAGTATGGCATGAAATAATTTTTTTCTAATAATCAAAGGTTGTAAGAAACTCACAAATATACAAAGCATTCAAAAACGAAATATAAATAAGAAAAATCTTAATTCTTGTATTATTAAACGATATTCAGAATTTTTTATACGATTTAGTTTAATAAACTATGAATTTTACGAGCGAGTCGGAAAGAAATAATTTCGTATTAAATAATAATAATAAAAACAAAAGTATCAAATATTTTTATACAAAGACATTGAATTCCATCCTAAAAATGCCATTCTTCTCCGATAAATACCCTTTGATTCTTCTTGACGTAGTAGCACTTACGTATTCCATCAATCTTTTTCCTCAGTTCCAATTTCAAGGTCATTCAAATATTGAATACGCTAGGAATAAATGAGGAAGCAAATTTTCAGGTCCCCCCCCCCTTCCCAGCTAGTAGTGTTCTGCTAAGAATAGAAAGGTGATATTTTGAAATTCTTTCTTCTTTTTGATTATTTACTAACGCGAAAATGTTTCGAAATTCATTTTTTACGCATCATTATGAAATATTTCCGATCACTATTCCAAATGCATGAGTATTAAAATAAGCAGACGATTTATTTGTACGTTCTGCAAAAAATAAATAAATAAATTTCATGTTACATTCTTGTTAAAAAAAAAAAAAAAAGAACAAGAAAGGATATATTATGTTTTTTCATATACGTATAATATATTAATTATACATTCAATTAAAATCGCAATAATTAATTAAAATACTTTGCATTTTTTGTACAAGCTTTATAAACGATTTAAATGAAAATATAGTTTAAAAATATAAATCTCACTTATAACCTCAATTATTTATTCAGTCAGAATTTTATTCGGTCACAAGAAGAGAAGGACCTGATGCTGAAACAACATTTCGCTCAAATTTAACTCCTTCAGACATGAT
Source organism: Argiope bruennichi (assembly GCF_947563725.1). Lineage (NCBI taxonomy): Eukaryota > Metazoa > Arthropoda > Arachnida > Araneae > Araneidae > Argiope > Argiope bruennichi. Next base: position 116,535,495 of record NC_079162.1, read on the forward strand.
AATCCATTTCCAAAACCACTTATATGGTTTCCGAGATAAAACATATGTGGTTTTAGAAAAATCATTCCAAACCGTGGTTTATTTCTAAAGAGTTTAATGCACCTTGAACCTTGATTTTGAACTACTTAATGAAGAAAATATATTTTTAAAACATAATGGTTTTTTTTTATGTAAACCATTTTGTAAAAATCATTGATATTTTGTATTTTTATACTATATTATATAAATTGTGCTATTAAAGACTATATTATTGCTAAATATACTATACTTAACTAAAATTGTTAATTTATAATAAATTATTATATTAATCCTATACTATAATAAATATATTAATATAACTTATATGAAATTAATAATATAATTTATATTATATTGTATAGTGTTACTATATATAGTGTATACTATATATTATTTGATATAAAATAATTATATAAAGGATGATATTAAATATGTAATAAAATAAAAATTTAAAATACATAAAAAAAGCTTTTATCTAAATTTTAAATATTATTATATTAAAGATTACTTAAGAGGGTAAGAATTATGTTCCTATCGGTTGTAACACAGATTTTTAATTTGTGTGCAACTAGGGAATTATTTTTACAAAAAACTTCCGCCTGAAGGAGTCATCTTCAAATACAATTAGAATCTTAATCCTGGAATAGAAAATCATTATTAAGACTTTTCAATGGAAACATTGACTGTTACTCTAAAATGTGCACATTTTGAAAATGTGGACACATGTTGCGAATAGAGAAACTAAAAAATTATATATTTATAATTATTAAAACGCTTTATATTTGAATCGGTAATTTTTTTAAACATCAAAGTGACAAACAGTTTATTATTTGCAAGCTGCAACAAGAGGGAAACATTCGGAAACAATTGTCAAAAGTGACGTGACAAGTTCACTTTTCAGCTGTTTCAACAATTTTTTTTTAATTCTCCAGAGTCAGTTTGAATCACTGAGTTTGAAAAACTCCCTGCTGATTGCAGACGGCAGGTCTTACAAAGATTATTTGCAAGGTAGGCAGTTAGTAAAACAAACCGGTGACGGTTTTTCCTTTCCATGCTTTGGTGGGATCTCGTTTGGAGAGGGAGGCGGAGACACCATGACTTAACATTAACACTTAAGGGTTAAAAGAAGAATTTAATTTAGATATTCTCATTTGTACACATGGAGCGCAACAGTGGATTGGGCAATGCTAGTATCCTAAAAACAGCGAGTTATGCGAGCTCGAAATCGTCCCATTTGGAAAAATACTACATCCCATAATATCGATATTTAATCATGTTTAGAGTTGCCGAAAGTTTATATTCTGCGCAACCAACAAAAATTAGGAGATCGTATTAAATGCATCTCGAGCTCATTTTAATCTTATGCTCAATAAGATTATGTTCTTCCGATTTATTCGGAAAAAGTTTAGATAAATAATATTTATAGAAGAGTAATTCCGTGTAAAAGAGACATTCAGAAGAACTCTTTTTTTTACTTTCTCGTTTACGCATTATAGAGAAAGTATACTAATCGTCAAAAAAAAATTTGAACTCGAGATTTTGAACAAATCTCCACGTTTTAGACCATCCGAAGTTAAAAAAAAAAAAAAAAAAAAAAAAAAAAAAACCATTTTTTGGAAATTTCTGTCTGTCTGACTGTGATAACTGAAAAACATTTTAAAGCAAAATACGTTCTGAGGAAGTCCGTCTGCCCGGTTGTTCGAATATAATTTAACACAATAACTACAATGCGAAGAGAATCTAGAAAGATAAAATTCGAAACACAGAATTAACGTCAATAGTCTAGAATTCCTGTCAAATTTTGAGCCGAATCCAAGAAGGAGTTGACCGTCTGTCGGTCTCTACTTTCAGAAACATGTAAATGCGATCATTCAAAAACGCAATGAATTGAATATATCAAATTTCGTATGGGATTTTGTGACAACAAGTGCAGAAAAAACGTGCCTAAAATACAAATTCGATTTTTGGATCTCTTAACTTATGCCAGGGATTCATCGCCAAATAACTCGCCAATGAGGACACGACAGATTCAGTAAAGATGCTAAATTCACGATAAAAGTTAATATTTCGTAATTATTGTACACCAATGCCATGTAAAGCGCTCTCTGACATGACAAGTTGATTAGAGAGTATGCGAGAAAGTTTTGGGGAGACCATTTCTGATGGGTTAAAATCCTATTTTCAAGTAACATAACATTTTTTTTGTCATTATATACATTACAGTACACAAATTACAATTAAAAAGATTTTTTTTCATACTTCTTAATGTAATTCAAACCCTTTAACCAGAAATATCAACAAAATTTGACCAATAGGCAACTCCCAGCCATAACACAATCACAATTTCTTGATAGCGGTCATTTGTATTACTTTTTGATAAATCTTACTCACTAATTTTTTGAAAGTTTGCATTATTTCTTATCGAAACATTGTTGCCATAGGATGATAACCTACTGGTACCTCAAAATTTTATGATATGGCGCTGTATGACATTATCTCAATGCGAATACGTTCGGCTCACATCCAAAAGCAATAATGCAATTATTGTATTAATCAATTTGAATAACATGAACATTCATTAACTAAGTTCCTTCATTTTTTTTTTTATTTAAAACACCAGTTTATATGTAAATAAGATTGAAACACATTCATATATAATCACTATGTGATTCGTATCTAAATATTTTCTCAAAAAAAAAAAAAAAAAAAACTGGTGAGCGAAGTTTGGTCTTCCAGGTACTTTAATATAACATGAGAACAATTTTTTTTTATGAAGAAAGGGAAGTTCCCAAATAGGTTTGATTTACCATGCTTCCTCGAATTGTAAGGAATGATTTGAAAAACAATTCTTCCTTCTATCTTAAAAGAGACCGCGATTCTAAGAAAAGTAGAAAAACAGCATCTGTGTTCTTTGCAAGCGTTTAATGTTTTTGAAGCAGGCATTTCTACAGCATCTAAAAACAGAAGCGTTTGCAGTAACACAGTTGCGGTAAACAAAAAATTATCGCTTCGGTCAAAACCGCATTCCTTTCAGATTATAGATAGAGGTAGTACGTTTGCAAAGCTTATACCGCACTTAAAGAAGTCTTCTAATTTTATTTGTTAAAGAATTCAACGACGAGCTATCTAGAAAAAAGTTCGCAGTAAAAAAAATTACTACATTTTTCAATTTACGCAATAGTTAAAAATAACAAAAATAAATATTTATCTAAACTCGCATTTATAAATGTTTTAAAAAAATATATGCATAAATAAATTAGGAAGTTAAAACAATATCATAAAACCATTCGTCGCCTATAGAAATATTCTAAGAAAACTAAAATTTTAATCAAATTTATATTGCATATAAATATAGATCTAGTCTAGATATTAATAATATAATATAGAAAGTCTAGATATTAATTTCTAATTAATATCTAGACTTTTCCATCCTTATAAATTCATTGTGGTTTAATTTCTTTATCACATCATTTACAAAGCATCACGCTTTTAGAATTTTGTTTTGTTGTCCCATATTTTTAATAAAAATTATTTTTCATTTTTCTAATATTTTTCATTAATAAAACTGCGTTCAAAGAATCTTTTTATTTATTGTGTTTATTACCTCTTAGTTTTTGACATTGTCTACAATTCATTTTTTTATAATATGGATATTTTTAAAAAAAATACATTTTTAATATGGGTATATGGATTAAATATATTTTATATTATGGAATCTTAACATTTTTTTTTCTTATTTACTACCTGGTGGCAACACTCATATTAAATCAAGATTTAAATAAAATTAATGAATGAATTAATATTTAGATTCCGAAAATATGAAAATGTTATATTTTCATCAGGAACTCAGAATTGTACAAAGTTTAGGAAATCTAACAGGTCAAGAAATTAATAAAAAAAACCATTCCATCTTACAAACATGAAATAAGTTATGTTAAATGAAAGTGTCTATATCAGCGAAATATGACTGAAATCAATTGAATAAATTTTCTACTTTAAGTAGAATGAACTTCAGATTTCATCTTCTTAACAAACTAATTTAAAATAATGTAGCGTACACAATTTATTTTTATTCCATAAATGCTTCCATCCTAACTCAACTTTGGAATCCATTGATTCAATTTGCAACTCAAAACGTTAAGGCGATTCTTTTTCTGATTAAATTTTATTTAATTTTTTTTTTCATAATATAATTTTAGTTCTTAAATTAGATATTTAGCTGCATTTATTAGTTTTAAAGACCCTTTTATAATTTAACTTCGCTTTCTATTTACATTAGAATCATAAGTGGCAGTTAGTCTTATTAAAATAAATCTAATGTAAGTCATATCGATGTTTCCGAAAAGTATATCATGTTCAACTAATTTTATTTACTTTATTCTTTTATATTTCATAACTAAGTAGTAGTAATAATTTTCATAACTTAGTTTTATTTTTTATAGTTTAGTTAACAGTTGTAACTTCTAACAATAACTTCATAACTTAGTAATAGTTTTTCACAACATTATTTTTCATAAAATAGTAGATATTAAGTAAATTAGTTAGTAATACAGTACACTCCTGAGTATCCGGCCTATGTGGCGGAAGGGCATAAGAAAAAATCCAGATAGGCCAAAGTTCTATGCATTCATTTCTTTGCCCACGAATACAAGAAGACAAAGTTTTTATCCAACGTATTATGTAATACGCATTTTCTCACTTCTTATTGAGTACAAAGCCCTCCATTTATCTCAATTCATGTAAAATGTAAACTTGGCTGCAATCTGGTGAATCATACAAGCAGTAGCGTGTCGAGTTAAAATAGAGGACTCTGTACTAGTAGTTTATGCATGTTTATATACTGCACTACACGTTTCAAGAATTTATTAAAGAAAAAATAAGTTACAGGATATAAACTGTTTGCATTTTAACACATATTCTGCAATGCCTAACTTAAATTCAGGAAACATAAATAAAACCTTAAAGTAAATCATAGTGCTAAAATGTTTACACAGATATGAAAAGGTAACCCTAAGATAAGAATCAAATTTCACAGTTTTTGGTTTTTGAAAAGTTCTTAATAGATGATTGCTTCTGCAACGCCTTGTATTCCTCATTTAATTACGATAAAAGAAAACTAGACCGGATAGTAAGGAAGCCGGATAGAAGGGAACCAGATACCTTGGAGTATACTGTATATATGGACTGGTATACTCAGTACACTGGAGTATACCAGTGTACTGAGCAACATCATTTCTACCTAGCTATACAAAGTGTGTTTGAGGCTTAAAACCTACAGTTCAAATTTTGAGTTTATAGCTAGAATATCTAAACATTGTTTATAGGTAATTAAAAAAATTTGCTTCCATGCGACAATCACCTGTCTCTATCACCTTATAACAGCTAAAATTCAAAAACTAATGCATTTTTCCTTCAAAAAGTATAGCCAGTATACAAGCATAAATTATAACATAAGACAAGGGTTTTTCCAAACATGCAAATACTGCGACTTACTAAATAGAAATCCAATATATAATATCCCACTTCATCCTCTGCGCAATGAATTTTTTTATAAAGATCAACATCACATATTCTTTTTAAAAAACGTTTTTTGGGCCATAGAGAAACCTTTTTGAAGGGGGAAAAAAGCATTTATTATTAAATATATTTCTAATGTATGGCTTGATGACGATTTTGAGTCCACATCACATCTATGTACATATAACACTAACGTAAATAGCATAGAAATCCCTATGGCAAAAATCGAATGGGAACAGTTATATGTAAACAAATCATTGCATGAACATTTCAATCTGCTTCATTGAATGTTTTTACAGCTGCATTAAATGTTTTTACAGCTGCATTTAATCCAACACTTTGCCAATTAATGGAGCTGCAAAATATTATTAGAAATGCCCGCTGTGGTACTAAAAAATCCATTCTCTATTCTAGAGGAAGGATAATGTAAATGAAATAAAGTTCAACCGAGGGCGAAAATAGGTTTAATCGTCGCCAAATGGGGGGTAATTGTTATGCCTTACTTATGGAAATTGATGACCCAGTCTTCCAAAACAATTATTTTACAAAAATGTTTGCACTAGCTAAACTAGAAACTAAAAATACCACACTTTTAAATGATATCTATTTTATTTCTACACAATGTTTTCGTCATTTTTAATAAAACTTTTTAAATTTTATTTAATACATAATTTCTTATGTTATTATGAAATTCGAACCCATCCATTAATCGCGTTTTTTTTTTGTCAAAGTTAAAATTAGGATTTAAAAAAATGCTTTTTATTGGACATTAATTAGAAAATAGGATTTTTTCTTCCACTTTTATTTGTAGTATATACACCTTTTAATTTGCACCCCTCATAATTTGAAGCTGATTGCTATCTTCAATTCAAGTTTTTCAGTTATTTAAAGTAACAAGCTGAAATTTAAGAAAATGCATCCCATATTAATCGTGTAATAGCCTAAAAAATCAAGAATCATGACGAGGAAGCTGTTCGCCAAAGGCGGTACTTTTTGCAAATGGTGCGAAGCACATATTTATGCAAGTTCATGCCACGCCTCACCATAAATCGAAACGCACACCTACAATTTGGGACCTCTGACGTATTGCAAGGCAGGCACATTGGAAGTGTGTCATGCAGTGTAGCATTTAGTTACATAACTAAAAGACATGCACCATTACTCTTCTCACGTGATAGTGACATAAGCTGACTACATTAAAAAGTAGTCGTAACGTTGTATATGAGAATGCTGAAACAATTTCATAAGCCCATTTCAATTTACAGTTTACAATCTGTATTTATGAATAAGGTATACCTACCTGGTAAAAGCTTCTAATTTTAATTAATGTACGAATTTCAATCCATTATATTTGATATTAAGTAAAAATTTTCGTTGAAATTCATTGCATCGTTGTTCAGAGTGAACTAATTTTTAAAAAATAATAAAATCGTTGACGTAATTTCTGATTTTGAAATAGATAAATAGGATTTTCCTTGTCACTTTCCTCCCACGTGTATAATTTGTCAGAACTGGAATGCTTCCTTTTCCTTTAAAATTAATTTTAAGGAAAAGATGACGTGCATTTTTTTTGCACTCATAGTTCAACACTGAAAAAAATAATTTAAGTCTGTTTATTTATTTATTTATTGTATTTTAACTGCAACATAAAGAATGCCATTTGGTAAAAGCGCCTTTTTTTTAATTCAAAATTTTATTTGCGTTCTTTTTTAGTTATTCGAAAAAAAGAACTAAGTCTTTTACGAAGAGTACGCATTAATATTATAGGATTTTAAAACTGCATTGCTGACGTGGTATAAAAAAATGAAAACAGAATAGAAGATTTTTCATGAGCAGATAACATTCTTATTGACACAAAAGAAAGAGAAAAAGAAGTTTTTTACGCATAGTCAATCCTTCAACGATATTTTGAAAAAATTGAGATATTCCTCATACTCTATGGTATCCTTATACCACGGTTTTCTTATAGCACAGACTTTGTCATTCTTTATACAGTCAGAATTTTCATCATATTTGATTGTATTATATATGTTTGCTTTATATAAAACACAAAATAACTTATTCCATTTTAAAAAAGGTTCAATGAATTTGAAAACTCAAATTGTGAAGTTAATTTTAAATTAATTTTATCCGGCGTCAAATTTTTTCTAAATACTACTGCATTTCAACAGATGGATTCATCAAGCCGTTTTACATTAAGTTTGTAATATAATTTTATTCTTTCTGAAGTATCAATCCATGCCATGAATATTAAATATTTCTAAAAATTTTAACCAATCTGTTTCACTCATTTTATTTAACAGAAGAAGTAAAAAACGTCCCGGATAACATTTTTCACTTTGAATCTCGCCATTTTTTTTAGTGCAACCTTTGAAATTTACAACGAAACAAAGTTAAGATTTTAACACTGTAAAAGATTATAAATATTGATGCAATGTCAAAACTTAAACCTTTTCCCAATGAAAATGACAACATTCAAGAAATTATCGTTTGATTCTTTCATTTGATACGCTTGTTTAAATAAAATAAACTGCCAATTTATCAATTATTTTTGAAGTGATGACAAAATGTAATGAAATCCGTTTTGGAAAAAAAAGTCATTATATTTTATTTTCAAGTACAATTTATCCGGCTACATTTAAAATGTAGCGTGATTGGTTTTTATTTATCATCATAACAATTCTTTTGGATACAATATTTAAATAATGTACATAACTCACGAACATGGCTCGAGAACTTCGTATAAAGATAAAGAATGAAATATGTGGGAAATAATAACAGCTGCTCATTTGGTGTAAATATATAAATAACTAAAATGCTTCTTTTAAAGTAAACAAATATCATGTATCCAACTTTCAAGCGGGTTTTTCTTCTACAATTATTTTTTTTTTATTTATTCATTTATTTATCTTGATTATTTATTTATCTTTAAGATCTTGGTTATTGTAAAATAGATAAAGTTCTGCTATATTGACATACTACAAAGAATAATTTTAGTAAAAATGGACATTTTCATTACTTTAGTTTCCCTATTAAAAATTTGAAAAAAAAAAAAGAATCATTTCAAAATGTATACATTTTTGCAATCATTTTTAAAAGTAACAATGCAATTTTCAAAATGTTTTGGTCTCATGCTGAGCTGTAAAGAGAACTAAGTAATAAATTATCACAGTTAAAACTGAGAAACAGTAACGCTAAATGTAGAGATACTTGAGAATTTTTAAGACTGATATAAAACTTTAAAGACCAAACATATCATCTCTTAAAAAACATATTCAGTGTTTATAATTTAACAATACATTGCTTTACAACGGTATTCTAAAAGAAAGCGTGATTTTTTAATTTCTTCTTTTCATAATATCCTTAATTTTTTATAAAAACATATGAGTTACAAAATTATTAAAAACAAATAATAAATCACATAGAAAATACGTGTTTTATACTTTTAATAGTACTTAAAATATTTCGAACTTAATATTTAATTATGCATTAAAAGTCTTCGTTATTTTTAAAAAAATGAAGATCTGATACATTCAGAAGTGAATGAACTCTAGATGAGATTTTTTTTTTCTTTATGAATAACAATAAAAATAATATTAAAATGATTTAAAACAGGAAAATAAATAATTCATTAAATATTTCATTAACTAATAAATTGAACAACTGACTCTATTTTAAATAATTGTAATTTAAATTAAAAATATCATGCTCTAACTCAATCTATATTGATAGAAGTATCTATAATGCATATTTATCAATCAAAGTAATAAATAAAATAAATTACCTGTAATAAACTTCTTCATTGTATATAGATAGCAGTCGAGTTAAAAGTCTAAAAACCTAAAGTTCTCATGAAAGCAATTTTAAATCAATTCAATAAAAGATTATCGGATGATTTTACGGATTTCTTTATAACTCATCCATTCACTCATCTCCAAGACAATCCAATAGTTAAAGGAATGCCCGAATTATCCATAATGGAATGTTAATGGCAAACAAAACAGTTCCATTTTCTCCTTCCAGGTGTAAGTATGAACATTACTTTTCGTGACAATCAGCCTTGAAGACACCTTCAGGTATTCCAAGAAAAAAGTTCTACAGCCAAAGAAACCAGAATTCATAGTTGAGAAATTCCTTCAAATTCCATGACTCAAAAGCTCAATGATTCCTCCTCACAGCTAGAGCGAGAAGTAACTTTCAGAGAAGAGATAGGGTAACTTGGCAAAGTTCTAAGTGTTCTTGACTGATACCGCTGTAAATATAGATTTTGAGTCCGAAACAGCTCCGTGCTTCCCAAGGAGAATCTTGATACAGAAACGAGATAGAAAACCTCTCCAACAAAAAACGAAACTCTGCACTCCGACTCACGAACAGTGACACTTTTATTTGCTTTTGATTATTCTCTTACTACTAGACTGTGATGAATGTTCGTGACGAAGGGGTTTTGAATTGCGTGAAGGTATCAATTAAGATCTGAATTGATTATTCCTTTCTGCGTTTTGTATAATTATTTCATGCTTTTCTAGTCAGTTTTTTAGGATAATTAGAATAAATGGGCGTTAAAGATTTCTGATTAATATCCGGCATAGAATCATTTGTTCCGTCAGAATATGTTGATGGATTTTCAAGACAAAATGGCTTTAAAATACGTGAAGATGTTTATCAAGATGTGATTTGATTATTCTATTCTTTGTCTTTACAAAATTATTTCATATATTTCTAGTGAGAGTTTACGTACAATAATTAAGATAAAGCAACATTACAAATATCGGATTAATTCCGGATACTTAATTAAATAATATCTGATCAAAATGTTGGATAATTAATTAACTTCTCCACACCGGAAAGGATCATAATAAAAATTCGATTCATCCGAAAATTCGAATTAAAAAATCTGGGTTTCAAATGATCACAGCAAAAATAAACGATAAATTAAAAATTAAAAATGAGAGGAAATATTTATTTTACTTAAAATACTTTGATAAATAATGGATAATTAATAAATAAGCAATAAACAATTTTAATGAATAAATTAATAACAATTAAAATTAAAATGTCCTATTTCAAAAATAATAATTTAATAAATAAATAAGAAAATTTAATAAATAACAATACAGAACATTGTGAATACAACAGTTATATCACAAAACATCAAAACAGGCAATACGAGTTAAGAAGAATTCCAAAAATTGTCTCATTTAATTCATTGTATAGCCACAAATGAATTAAATGTATTATTTGTTATTATTTAAATGTATATTAAATGTAAATTTAATTCATTGTATAGCTACAAATAAATTAAATGATACAAAAAAGCCCACTAGTGACCGCTAAGGAAATAAGACTGATGTATTTAACGAAAAAAATTATTTATAAATAAAAATAATTTTTTACTGTTTTCTGCTTTGACCTCGAACTGAAAGAAATTCCAACTATGCATGATTTTTTAACATTATGATAGTCAGAAATTCAAAGGGAAAAAAATCGAATTATCAAGGAATTAGAATTAAAAACATTTGAATGACTTTGAAGTATTATTTATTCCATCAGAATATATAACTGAATATTAGCGATTAAGAGGTTTCCAGTTGCATATAGATATATTTCAAGATTAGAATGAGTCATTTTACTCAGCATTTTGCAAAATTGCTTCATGTTTTTAGATATCTTTTAACCATTATCTGGCATAATTATTATTATCTGTTCCATAAAAATATAAAAAAATAAACATGCTCATTTTGCAATAAAATAATATCTAGACATGATGAAAGTTATCATTTTAGAAACATTAGATAAATATTTTTATTGATTTCTCTTACCTGAATGTTATGAACGTTCGTGAAGAAGAGGATTTGGATTGTCTCAAGATATCTCTAAAGTTCAGAACTGATTAATCTAAGCATTGCAGATGTTTTATAAATATTCTACTTGATAAAATAAAAAAGGAATTATTTGATCTTTATCAATATGTTGATAGATGACATAATGCCTTTTTTCCCAAGTTTCTGCATAATAATTGGAACTGGTGTCACTGGTTAACTTCTTAGAACAAATAAGGCAAAAACAAAAAATGATGACTGATAAACTCTTGAAATAATCAATACGAAATATCATTAACTGAGAAAAAAAGGCATCATTCTACTGAGCGCGTTTGATTATTCTGACATGATAGGGGCATGGTACGTCTATTTAAAGAAAAACCCAGTAACTGCTGAAAAGTTACGTAAAAAAAGCGTCGCAAATATTGGATAAACATAAAATAATGAGGCGCTGAAAAAGACTAATATTGCATCTTCTTGATCTCTATGGCTAATTAACTACATTGATAAATAATTAGGGTGACCCTTAGATATGAGTTGAAGGTCAGATTTTGAGGAAATAAGTGCCTTAATTACCAGTTATAGAAGTTTATTTTGAACCAATTTAGATCATTCGTTAAAATGGCCTTTTATTTCAAAATCACTGTGACAACCTTGAAGAACAAATTTTCTTCTGCATTTTGAAGAATCACAGATATGAAATAATGGATAATTATTTCTTCCCTTCTAATCGAATTTTTCTCTGGCACATTGAATTTCTTATTAACCTAATGCTAAAACTAATTGCTTTTGTTTCCGAATTGTTTCTGTTAGTTAAATATGCCTATACTTTGTATTCTTAGTGACCGTAAATGAAGAATTTTTTTTAAAAAAAAGAATGTAACTCATTGGAGTTCTCCATTGTTGTATATTATTTTAATCGCCTGCGAAAACCTTGAAGAACAAATTTTCTTCTATATTTTGAAGTATCACCGATATAAAATATTGGAAAATTATTTCATTTTTTCCTAATCGAATTTTCCTCTGGCAGACTGGGTTTCTTTGGCCGTGTTGGCCTGGTGATAAGGTCTCGACTTCAGAAACGGTGAGTTTCAGGTTCGAGACTCGATTCCACAGAAGAATCGTCGTGTAAGCGGGTCTGGTGCGTCGGGGCCAAACGTTCTCCCGCTGGTGTAGCGTGGAAGTTCGGAGACGGGGTACTAATTCAGGTGTCGTTCTCATCATCTGACCGCAGTTCAAAATAACGTGGTCCGTCCCAAATAAGTCCTAATATTGCTTTAAAATGAGACGTTAATATAACTAAACTAAACTGAATTTCTTATTAACCTAATGCTAAATAATGTAACAATATTAAGTAAAAATTGTTTTAGATTCCTTATTGTTTTCGTTAATTATGTATATACTTTGTATTATTAGTGAGCCTAAAAGAACAATTTTTTTTAAAAAAAATTAACTCTTTGGAGGTTTTTAAACATGTAAAATGCATCTAATAATGAAATAGCATTAAAATATGTTTCACTTTTTTTTTTTTTTTTTTTGAAAACGTTAAACATATTATGTGTGAATTATTCCGTTAGTTATTGGAATTTTATATACCGGAATTTATTTCCGTTATTATTAAAATTTTATAATGCAACTTTCAGTTTTCTGAAAGTTGCATTATAAAATTTTAGTATCAAAAAGCCCTATGCTATTTATTATTAATTTTAAAATTATTTCAATTTTTAAAATTTTATTATTACTACAGTTAGTAAAAATACCGCCGGCGTCCTGGCATAGAGGTAACGCGTCTTCCTCGTGACCTAAGCGTCCTGGGGTCGAGTCCCGGTTCGGGCATCGTTGATCATCGTCTGTTCTGTTTGTGAGATGCGCGAATGTGAATGTGCCCCCCTCATTGTAAGAAGGGGTTGTGCAAGTGAAAGTGATGCGTGAGTAACTGAGACGTACTCTTGGCCCTAGTTGGCGCTACTAAAACAAGAGACGCTCCCTTAGCTTAAAATCACTGTCTTCGTCAGCGAGCTTCTCCATGGCAAGTGCCATTATAAACAACAACAGTAAAAATGCTTATTTATATATTAACCATGTATCATTTATTAAAATTATACAGTACTTAAAAAATACCGCTGCCATTTTTATTTTAAAAACTGACTTCCCTCCCTTCTCCCTCTTGTTATGCTTTTCTTTAAATCAAATTTTTGGATAAAATCAATTTTTACTGTTGTCTCATCAGCTTCTGATTTAGCAAGTTTTTCTGTAAAAATATTTTGATACCTTACATTAATCTTGCAATAAGAATCACACTTGTTTTATTATAAAGAATAGCTTGGAGACACAAAATGTTTTTGCAGTAAGTTCCATTTGTCTGATGACATAACAGTTATTCCTCATGTTCCTCATTTAAATGTCATATAGAATTTATCTTCAAACCAATAATTTATACGCCATTGTTTTCATTCCATATACAAACCCATGCACATAAAAATATTCTAGGAAACTACCATACATTGCTTAGTTCGTATCTTACTTTCTCATTTGATACAGAGGAAAAAGATCATTCATTTACAAATTCTTAAGCTACTTATTTATATTGACGTCCTATTTTGAAGCAATATGAGAGCTATTTTGAGATTAATTTCAGAATATTAAAATGGAGTCAGATGATGAGGACATAATCAGAGTCAGTAATACGCTAAATTAACGTGAATACATTTACTGCTCAACGAGCAATTCAACAATACATTTTATCGTAGATGACACTTGAACCGACAGACTCGAATTGTGAATCGAACTTAGAATCCTTTGGCCTCGAAACTGAGACCTCACCTACGGGCCTACGTGGCCCGCTACCAACAATGTAAAAGCAACTCATTTTTATTTTACTTTACAGTGCAATATATAACATTTATTTGTTTAAAAAAAGACATCATTTCGAAAGAAAAGGTTTTACATTATTTTTTTATTCCATACACAAATCTGTTGACATAAAAAACATCATTTCGAAAGAAAAGATTTAGCATTATTTTTTTTTTATTCCATGCACAAATCCGTTGACATAAAAAAGAAAAGAAAATCTCATGAAACCACCGCACATTGACTTGCGTAATTTTTCACCCTTCCTGTTTGTAACAAATGAAAAATGTAATTCAATTATATATCGACTTTCATTTTTTTTTTTTTTTTAATATTCGGAAAGACTGACATATTTTTTTGTAATTTTGTTCCTTGTATAAAAGTTCTTTTTTATGTGACGCTATTAAATATACAAATGTTTGACAATAATGAAATTTAGCAGGAGAGATTGAACGAAATTTTCCATTAAAAAGAGGCGTTAATAAGTTGCTGTTACAAACTTGAATGCTTTCTTTTCTTTACATGTAATTTTTTCACTTTTTTGTTTTTATATAGAAATTCTTTTTTTTCCCTAGCATTATTAAATACATAAATTTTTTTAGCGAGAATAAGATTTGACAGGAAATTTTGAAAAAATGTTTCAATTAAAAGATGCGATAGTAAAATTTTAAGGCAAACTGAATCATTAACTTTGCATTATTTTAAAACAGGAAATAGAATCATCAAGTTTGAATATTAATTTTATTATTATGTTTGAATTATTTTTTTATTACTATGTTTGGATTATTATTTTATTATTATGTTTGAATTATTACTTTTATTATTATGTTTGAATTACGTTAGAATTATTATGTTATGTTTGAATTACGTTAGAATTATTATGTTATGTTTGAATTACGTTAGAATTATTATGTTATGTTTGAATTACGTTAGAATTATTATGTTATGTTTGAATTACGTTAGAATTATTATGTTATGTTTGAATTACGTTAGAATTATTATGTTATGTTTGAATTATTAGGCAAACTGAATCATCAAGTTTACTTTATGTTTGAAAACAGTAAATATGATTAACTTAGAGAAAGAAAGGAAACTAACATAGAGAAGGTTTTATCATCTAGCATTTATCTCTGTAAAAATAGGTTTTTAGTGTAACTTTGAGGCATTGACGCATCTTTTCAACGATTCAGAATTTCACAAGAAATCTTTTCTTCCGTCGAAAAACAACAGAAGCTTAAAAACAGGAAATAAAAGACACAAAAAAATAAGTCGCGTCTTTCGAAACTATTAACGGATGAACGCAGGTTAACATTTGGTTTAAAGCCAATGAAATAAATATTTCCAGATCTCTTCAAAAATTGCTTTCAAGGTTTATAAACCAACAAAACCTCTCTTCTTTTTTATAAAAAGGCACAAGAAATCAAAAGAGTTAAAAAAAAACTCCTTTAGCATACAGACCCACATCACTAAGATAAATGAAATTTTTTTCAATTATCCTTACCTAAACTATTAATCATCTTCAGTTATTTGTCAATTATCCGTGTACAGTGTTTAAAAGTTTATTGCCATGCATCAAATGTGTTCAGGGCGTACAGATTTAAGAGACGATAGAAAATGGCAAAAGAAACAATTTTACAAACAATAAGGTAATGTGTAAAAAATGAAAGTAGCAACACTAGAAGACGGAACTCATTAAGAATATAAAAAACGAATTAAAATAAAAATTTAATCACAAATATCCACACGAAATAATACTTTATATTTACAAGAATTATTCAAACGAATGGCAGTCTACTACATATGTGCATCACAACAGCAATAAAATTGTTGGTGAATACTTTGGAAGATATCCTCATTTCTAGTCTTGCAGCGTTGCCAATAATTTTGTTGGTGGAATCTTTGGTAGAGTCAAGGAATCCTTTAACGAATATTTTCAACAATCCTTATACAAAGAAATCGAAGTAAGAGAGATTCAGAGACCTAAAAGCCAAAGGATAAATCCACCTTGCCTATGTTATCGCTTTGGGGATTGAATATCCGAATTGTGTGTGTTCACTTGTGGTAAATAAATTGGTGTCCGATCACACATATTATATAAATCCTCCCTTTGCCATACCATTTATAGTTCTAATTATCTTTCCTGTTTTTCCTTATGTTATACCCATTTCCTTGTAATCAAATACTAACTCGTTCACTTTAGAATCTTTAAAATAGTTCAAACAAAGACATCTGCATCGATTTGCAAGTGTTTCAATCCATGGCAAAACATATTTGTTACAGTTTTTGTGATTTATATCGATCATTTACTTAAGAATTTGGCGAAATCATCTATCAGAAGCTATTAATCTCCCCCGGGGGTCACCTCGAAATGAAGATGAGAAGTTTCCGGCATGGTAGTTGGTTTTCGCCATCTTGGAGGGTACACGGAAAGGTGGGGGTCTGGCTCCTCTCATTGATGACGGACGTATTGACATCGAAGGGTTGTACCGTGGATCAGTGATGCCCTTAGGACTCAACCATAGTTCCTACCAATATTGCTATAGCGGCGGTCTGATCATTCATTTTTTTATCCGTGTGCCTTCGAGGCGGGTCGGAGAGTCAGTGATATGATTTACACCTTTTGCTAGTCCCATGGGATGCACCTCGTAATTGAGGATGAGAAGTTTCAGTCATGGTGGTTGGTTCTAAATATTTTAATAATACAGAAAAAAAAGATAATATTTTTTTGTTGCAAAAATGTGCCCAGGAACTTTAAAGGAAGTGTATAATATTCTATGAATGTACGATTAACTTGACCATCGATGTGTTTTTTAAAAATTTTAATATGGTACTGATTGTTATTAATTATTTTTGGATGTGTGTGTGTGTGTGTGTGTGTGTGTGTGTGTGTGTGTGTCCAAATAGCAGTATAACGGATACATAATATTTCATGGGAATATTATATATAGAAACAAATGGGTATGCCCACAACATTCAGTGAAAATCAGAATGTTCCTGGTGGAGAATGTTTGTAAATGAGAATGGGCAGATTGATTGCCATAATAAGGAAGAATCTTGCAAATGGAAAAAATAATGACATCAGGTTCCAGACTCTTTTCTTTAATAACGACAGGAAAAATACTTTCGAAGGGGACGAACTAAATGGGTTGGATCAATGAAATTTCAATTCTATTGTACTTTAAGCAACATCGTATTATTTGATAAATAATTATTTTATGTATTTGCAACATACAGATATTCTTTGATGTATTATGGACTTCTTGTGCTATTAGAAGAGAGAAAAAAAGCAACAATAAACCAAATTTATACACGAACATTCCTGCATGATAAAAATGCCCCTAGATAAAAAAAAATGATCGGACGATACACTTAAATAAAAATGAAAAGTTAATAACAGATGAATGCTCTTATTCAACGCAAGCAAATGTGCAGGTCGAGTATGAAATTATTTTTCTATGCAAACAAATGCTCATGAAATGCACAGGTCGTGCATGAAATTATTATTCTTTGCAAACAAACGCGCATGAAATGTAGAGGTCGAGTTTGAAATTATGCAAACAAATGGGTTTGAAATGCATACTTCCAGTTATTACACACTGGACGTTAAATTCTTTAATTACACGTCCAATTTCACAACTGTTCTTTATTTACGTACGCTTCTCAGCTGCGTCGTATAAACTGGCTGATCCTTTTCGAAAATATCCCGCATTCCGAGAACAATTGCAGCGGCAATAAAGAATTCTTGTGATGAGATTGGTGCAGATGGTTGTCTCGTAGACTATCTGTTTGACATTTCCCGTCAGAAGAATTTCAGGCTGAATAAATCGGATGCTAACGATTCTATTTCAGAACTGGCGATCTGGCAATTTATTCCGGTTCTAGCTTATCCAGTTGGCAATCCCAATAATATTTTCTTCGGTGCCTTTGACTTGTTTTTGTATTGACTGCCTCCACTCATAGTTTCTGCGTTCAATTTGGAATATCTTGTAGATAGATATTCGAATTGTACCAATTTTTTTGAAAATCATCAAATGTTTTGAACGAAATTTTAGCAAAATTTGAGTTTTAGCGATGAGTTCCGCAAGACATAATGTTTTAGCAAGTAAATGTAAGGTCAACGCAGTATAATGGATTTGAATAATCGACTTCTGTAACTGATAGAGTTTCTAAAAGATAATGAAACAAGAGTTAGAATTATTTTCAGTTTGCGATCTGGAAACTTCAAAAAATTAAAGAACAGTTCATCAGAAACTCATAGATCAAAGTTTCCCAAACCGAATGGCAAAAATGCAATACAACCTTATCAGATAGACAATTTTCTTCATGACTTCAAATTTATATAAAATCAGGAAAAAGAAAAGAAAAATTCAGTATATCATTAATGAAGATTTGAGATAGATTTAATTTATTTATCTACAAATTATTAACGAAATACTTGATATCGGATTAGTTTCCTGTATTGATATTGCTAATTAATATTGAAGAGTGAAAAAGCACAAGCTGATAAAGTTTCTGTAAGGAACTAATAATCTTGGAAATTTTGTTTAAGGCGGAATAGAAACATCAAAGTTGGAATCTTGCAGTAGAATCATAGAACCAGTCTAAGACCATTTTTTTATGGAAATTACAATTTAATTTGTGATTAAGAAAATTCTGAACAAGAAAGTTTTATGTTTTTCAAATTACTTTTATATAGATTTTATACATAATTTGCTTTTATGAAATCTACGAACAAACGTTCAATCATTTGCAAGCTGAAACATGAGTGGGAACCCTCAGGAACTAACTATCAGAAGTTGACTTCTTTAGTTAGTTCCTTGTTGTATCCTTGTAGTTAGTGTTGTTCCTTGTAGTATCACCTTGTTGACTTCTTTATTGTATCACACAATTTGCTAAAAAATGAAATTTTTTGAGAACTTTAGGGATCCTGAATCTTTTCCTGTGATTTGACTCATACTTAGAGTCAACATCATTAAAAAGGTTTGAAAAACTTGCCCACGACTTGCCTAATTATCTGCCTAAGAGATTTCAAACGCTTCATGGACTCCGCTGGTTCTCAGCTGGTGCAAGGTCTGCAGACATGGCAGATAAAAGAGTTTTACCTTTTTATGTAGGTAAAGGACCTCAGTGACAATGGTCAGTGGAGTCATCATGAATCTATAATTCCATTATAGGGTTAAAGATTAAAGTTCCAGGGAAAATACGTGCTGAAATAACCGGATTTTTCTCTTGAAGCCGAGCTTCAAGTGAAGATTTATTATTTTTCTGGAAATTTCAGTCAAACAGAAATTTTATTATAAATGAAAGCCATTACATTTATATATGTTCCTATATCCATCTTATATCATAAGACACTAAATTTCAACTGTATTAGGGACAGATATTGTTTGCTACCTCAGAAAAGATACCGCTTTCGTTAAATATCACTATCGCAATCACTATTGCGTTAATATCACTATTGAGCTAGGGGTCAGAAATTAGGAGTGAAAAGTTAAAAAAAAATTTCAAAAAAAAAAAAAAGTTCAGTTTTGAAGAGAAGAAAAGAAAACCTTTTCTTTTTCTATCTTTTACTACCTTTTGAAGGGAGAGGTTGAAATTCGGGAACATTTCCGAATTTGAAATTTTATATATCTTTCTAAAGTTTCTAAATTTTTCACTAAAGTTTTATAACATTAAATCAGTTTGGCACATTCTAGAACATTAAATAAGACCTTAATTATGGATCTTAAATATTTTCCATAATTATGGATCACTCTACACATTAAAAAACATTCTTTTTCATTCCTAATATTTTTAGAAAATTTGGAAATTTAATGAAAAATTCTTGTAAAAAAAGATGTCATGACGAAAATTTATTTAAAGCAATATTGGATATATAAACGAATATTTATTATGAAAAATACACAAATCCTAATCTTAACCACTTTATTCTTTAGAGAATACGTTAAAAAATCTCATAATAGAGGCGAATAAAATACGAAAATTGTGTAATAATTTAAAACTTCTGGGAAAGTAAATGACAGAGAGTGTCCCAAAGATCATTTAACAAAGATCTAAATTTTTAACATATTATTTTAAGTGAAAATGCATCATCTTTTTGCATCTTTTGACGGAGGTCTAAATTGGTAAGTAATCGATGAAGCTAGTCTTTATGCGAAAGCTTCTTATTTAAATACATATTAACATTTTCTAGCAAAAGACTGATGATAAGTTCATGTATTCTCTAACGCAGAACATAAAAAAATCAAATTCACTTTATGATATCCAAAGACCTTAGCTTGAAAATAAAATAAGTTACTCTAAATACACTGCTTTACTCTTTGTTTTCATTCAGTCGCAAAAGTGTTTCTAATGAACTTGTCAGAACGTAGAAAGGGTTATTCTAATTGTTCAGAAACAATTTACAGAAAACAGTTCTTTAATTGTCTTTTTTTATGAAGAAAGAAAATAATATTGATGTACAAAATTTGGAAGTACAAAAATTGAGCCATATCTCCAAGAAAAAAATATTAATCACTTGATTGCATACAATAGTTATACAGAACATGTGAGTACATAATAATAATATATAAAATACAAAGAATATCCAGAAAGTTTATATGATAATATTTAATATTCTTCGCCGTCTTCTATATGAAGCGGATCTATACTATAGTTTTAGTACGGGACTATACTAAAGAACTATTAAACACGGAAATAAAAAAGCAAGCTTTAACTGTGTTTCATAAAAAAAAATCCTTTCAATACGTATAATATTTATAAAACGCAGGCATGTAATAATTTCTAATTATCTAAGCTTTAAAAATAATTCCCTGATTACTTGAACTCCGTCTTCCCTTTAACTTTTGAGTTGCGCTGGCATATTATTTTCTCATGGAATCGAAACATTACTCAAATTTCTTTCTTTAATTAAATAAGTTCAAAAGGCTTTCTCATGGCCTTTACGGCTGTCTGCCGTTCTATTCTGTTCTGCGCTCCATGGCTTTTAAAAAGAAATGTTGATAACAGACAAAAATCGGACTAATTTGTTAAATCATGAAGAATAAAAATCGTTAAAAAAATCGATTAATTCTTTCGTCCGACAAATACAGAGGGGTGATAATAGGCATCAAGAGGATAAAGAATCATCATACAACATAGGGTCCCAAACGAGGTTTAGTGTGTAAAAATCGCAAAAATATAGGGAGTCCAAGAACTGTTGGAAACTGTAAAAAATTAATTAAAAAATAAAAATGGTGTTTTAACCATGATTTTTTTTTAAGTGAAAGCACATTCTTAAACGTTTTTTCCATGTAGGTAACATGCGTATTTGAGGAAATAGGGGGTCGAAAATTACTGACAACGAAAAAAATAGTTTAGAACTCATATTTACAAAAATATTAAAATTTGAAGAAAAATAAAAGCTTAAAAATGTAAGGAATTTTATATTCTATAATTTGATACAACCGTGTTGTGTGAAAACTGGGGAGTTTTTAAGATATTCAAGAAAAATTAAAATGAGAACCAGAAAACATCGCTACACCGCCGTACTGATGGTTGCAGAGAGCGTTGTCAAATTTGAAAGATAAATTCAGAGCAAGGATATTATGCATTAAGTAGATGAAAAATTACCAGAATACGACCCCCTATGTTATCAAATCCGCATGTTACCCACATGAAAAAAAAAACTTTTAAGAATGTGCTTTCACTTTTAAAAAAATTCATAGTTGAAACACCATTTTTTATTTTTGTATTAAATTTTTACAGTTTCTAACAGTTCTCGGATCCCCTATATTTTTGCGATTTTCACCTACTAAACGTCGTTTGGAACGCTATATTGTATGGTGATTCTTTATCCTCTTGATGTCTACTATCACCCCTCTGAATTTGTCGGTCGAATTCGGCAACACCCTGTATATATATAATGGAGGAAGGATCCAAAAATAATGCATTTTTAATAACATGTGATGAAAACTGTTTAATGTAAATAACGCAAACTTTAAGAATCCAATGTGTTGATGACGTGTGACAAAAAACATTGAGAAAACATGTTCAATCTTCTTGATTTGAATAAAGAAGTAAAAATTATGTAAATTTTAACACTAACGCTTGCAGTTTTCGGTTAATAAATGGCGCAGGCATAGACATGCAATCCTCGTTGTGGAGTTCATTTTAGAAACGGTACAGTACTATTTCAAGATAAGGAAGATTGACGGAAGTAATTTCTGTTAACTTAACAATGATGAATGAATGTCACAGTGATAAATGCATTTTCTACAGTATTACCAGCAATGAATGTGCTAAACTTTGCTTTTGCGACAGTAAAGGAACGTGCCTGTCTGTTCCTTTTCTTTTAATAGGCACTGATTGATAGTGACTGTAAGCAAAATTTAAGCAATGTCGCCACTACATTTTTTTTCAGCTTTAGGTAACTTGATAATTTGAGAAGACGTTCAAAGCCATTTTGAAAAAAGGGCATAACAGCGTTTTAGAATATTTTGGAGTTTTAAAAGCATACGAAAAATCATTGTACTAAAACAAATCTCAGTATTATAAAAAAAAGAGGGAAATAATCTTGAAATTTTCATTTCGAGAGTCAACAAATTTGTTAATAGAATTCCAACAGGTAGGAACGTCGCTGATTGATAGTTGTAGAATATATATCAGTTTAAAATTATTAAGAAAGAAATTTAAACAGTGAAAATAGTTACTTACTTAGCTGTATAGTTTGTTAAAATGATAATTTCACTATGTATAATATTATAAGTAAATATCATTATGGCTATGTATATATGTACGCTCCACATTTCTGCTAAAGCAACTGAACCAAATTCAAACAAATTTCGCATATTTATTATATAAGGAGAAAAAATACTGCCAACTTCTCAAAGTGCTAAAAATAATTAAATATTCACTTAATTAGAAACTAACAAAAGAATATTCATTTTTTTTACACCTTGAACTACTCTACCGCGATTTTTTTTTAATTACTCTTTTATTTTAATATGTCGTTAGACACTGCTGCAATTCCTTTTAAAGTAATAATTAATTCTGCATAAAAGCAAGCGTAAATCAGTCGCTCAATCGGGAACAACCATTCTCATACTTCAGCATTCATGAGCATAATTCGTAGTACAAATATAACAAATTTTAACAACTTATGGAACGAATCAACTATCGGTGGTTTTTAAAAATCGTTTGGTTCAATTGATATTCCTATTTTAATTTAAAAAAACCGTTTCAGACGATAAAATGAATTTTGAAATTATAACATTTTATACAAAAGTAGTTTTTACGTTAAAAATTTTACAAATGAAAAGATTCTAATTACGAAAAACGCTGGAAATATCATTTATTTGCTAATAAATCTCTTAAAATATCTCTCAGAAATAGTTAAAATTGTTAATATTATATAACCAGTTAATTATTCAACGGTAATTCACATTTTCACGGCAAACATCATTCAAATACTTGGTATATATGGATTGATAGATGTAAAATAAGTATTAATTTGACTATACTAAGAAGAAGGAAATTTAATTAATGGAAATAATTGTTTTCTTAGCAGTATAGCATTCTAAGATGATAATTCCAGCATGCATAGTTAAGATATCTGTTGATATACCTTTCAGAAATAGAGTAAATTGTTAATATCATGTTATTAAACAACTGTTTATCAGATTTCATTGTCAAATATGATATAACATATGTGAATTTTATCGTTTGTCAAGGTTTGATGTGTTTTTTTTTTTATTGATACAATAAAAAAAAACATCAAACCTTGACAAATATTATAATGTATAAAATAATTATTATACATTATAATAATAATTTTATTTTTTAATATACCATATAACAATACATTAATAATCTTAATCAATATTAAGATTTTTAAATATTACTGTTTTCAATCAAGGGCACTATTAAAGCAAAGATATTTTATATTACAATAATAATTTTATTTTTTAATAATACCATATAATAATATATTGATAATCTTAATTAGTGTTTAATTAATGTTAATTATTGTTTTAATTAATGTTTTTAATGTAATTAATGTTTTTAAACATTACTATTTTCTTCCAAGTGCATTATGAAAGCAAAGATATTTTCCTTTATTTGTATCAATCCTTTTCGGCGCGGAAGTTTTGTATTAGCTCACGTTCAAACAAGGCTTGTTTCGGCGAGTCAGAGCAGTCAACTACTTCCTGTCTATCTGACAGTTAAAACATGCTTGTTATCGCTTACGCCGATAAATCTGTAAAACTGTCAATCGTGAGTTTCCTTTATAAATAATCAGAAGGACCAAATTCACTAAGTTTCCTAGAGGAAATGCCATCCCGCGTTATATTGCATGCATATATAGACACGAAATGTATTACAGTAAGTAAACGTAGTAAACAAATAATCTGGGAGGCCTATTTTACTATGACCTTCAGTACAACAAACATTTATATATATGGACTTATAACGTTGTTTTGTCGTTTTTCTACAAAAGTGAACAATAATAATAAAATATGAAAATAATGTATTATTAAACTATAATAATTATATTGTTTAATAAATTATTAAGCCATAAAAATAGACATTAAAATAATATATTATGCTATTTGTACACAATATTGAAATTTTTTTAACGAGACGTTTTTATTATTGTTCTGGAAGATGGAAAATAAATTTTATCAAAACTCTTCAAAACAAATCAAAAACTGTAAAACGTGAAACATTAAAGGAAATGCTCATAAATAAATTCGAATTTGAATGCCATCTATAATATATTAAAATTTTTTTTTAACTTCTTGGATTTAAATTTTCTTTCTTGTCTTATAATATTTATTTTAGTTTGATTCCCTTATCATATTGCTTTCAGCGCGTTGCGATTTAGCTCCTTTTTAACTCCAGATATTAGATAAATTTTTCCCCTATTTCTTAGTATAATAATAAAAAAAAAAAAAAAAAATAAAAAAAAACTTTTTTTTTCAAAACCACTAAAAGTAATTTTCGAATATTTAGTCTTTAATATATTTCGTAATTCACCGTCTCAATTATTATCCAATATCGAAATTAATTTTTTCTCAAATTCACTATCAGATGGCGCCACTCATTTTGAATGAAATTTTCATTAAAATTTATCGATGAATTAAGTTTTGAAAATATGAAACAATCTAATGTCAATGGAATCAAACAGTTGTACAAAATTTCGAATAGTTGGATATAAGGAAGTGGTTGGCAGCTAGGCAAATTTGTAACATATCGCAGTTCGTCTGAAACATCAATATCCAAAAAACTTACAACTTTCTATCATTAATGATTTCTATAAAAATGTCCTTAAAATTATTCAAGAAACTTTACAAAAGCGATAATATTGCTAGTAAAGAATTCGAGTGGGATGGCATGCAAAAGTGGTGTCCCTGATGCCAGCCTTAAAGAGCGCTAGAGACAAGCTGTTTTCGGGCTTATGACACTTTTTATAAAGCAAGTATGAAGAGGAGACATAAAAATAATATACTATTCCATGCGGCATTCGCTATTCTTTATTGAGAAAGAAATATTGTAATACCCTGGGTGTCACTTATTCTCACTACGACAAGGGTTTCTCACGAAGATGATGACATGATATCAAGAATCACTGTAGCAAATCCGATTTTTTTTTCGGAGTATATATACAAATATATTTTAGTTTTAGGTATGATATCTAAATCCATCAATAATCTTACACTATTCGTTTTTGAAATTTCGATCTTCTAGGTAAATGTATCAAAAAATCGTAAAGCTCTTTTTTTTTTTTTTTTTTTTAAATAGAAGTAACTTTTTTAAAGAGAACTGTGATTCCGAACATTACCAATTTCTACTACAGAGCAAGCGCAGTAACAGAGTTTATTCGATCGGCTGTTGTGAAGGGGAAAAGCCGTTGTTTTATGACAACATCTGTCTTTTTTTTATGACAGTACCTGCCCTTAAAGAAGCGTTACGACGTTAGACGGACAATTTTTCAAGGGCTTTAAATTTGAAAATAAATTTTTCAAAATAAGCTTAATTAATATTAAATAAAGAACTGATTTAAAATATTGTACTATTGAATTTTTTAGTAAAAAAAATAAGAATTTTTTGTAAAAAATTGAATTTTTGAATAAAAAAATACGAATTTTTGAAATTTTTAGTAAAAAAATACGAAAGTAAGATATCTATTTACATGTGCCTTTATATTAACCTCATAATTTCATAATTTTTATTGTTGAACGGCAGTTGAGTAAATATTTATAAACTAGCGTAAGGAATGAAAAAACGCGTATATTTTAAAGTTTACTTCTTAAATTAATAAAAAAATTTTACTAATTGCTTATTTACTATTTATTTGTCAATCTTCTGTCACGAAATAAAAAAAAATCTAATTATTATTTTTTATTGCGCAGTTATTAAATTATTCAAAATTAATTAGAAAAGGTCAATTTTCATGCTGAAAATTGTGAATGAGCAATGTAATATAGATTTCAATACACTCAACAATGCATTGCTTTAGCTGTCACTGAATAGCGTTACACAAAAAAAAATTAATGAATTTATTGCAATTTGCATGAAAATACCAATAGATTGCCATTTAATAATACTATTTATTTTGATTCATTACGAATTAAACGCAGATGAAAGTTTAAATGAAATCTTTGAATATTAAGATTTTGTTGCATTCGGACGATATTTTCTTTAATATGTTTAGACTCTTAATTCATTTATTTAAAAAATGGAATCTATAGCATTTTCTTTTCAATACAGCCATTTTCTGGTGATGTAGGACAGTACAACGTTTATGCTCACGGCATTTAAGAAGTGTTTCCATTTATTGCAGGTTGAATAAGGAATTAATGAAATAAATATCTTTAATAAAGTCATAAGTAATAAAAAATAACAACGATTTCATAAAAAAAAATGTTTGAAGAGAAAGAAGAGTTAGAAAAAGAAACAGCGTGAAAAGAGATCCATTTCTAGAAATAAAATTCGAGGTGCGTTCATTGATTGCATTTCGACTAATTCAATAGAAAAAAATATGTTGATAGTAACAAGAAGTAAAGGAAAAATTAAAATTGCGAAAAAAAAAAGACATTATATATCACTAATAAAGCTTTATCATTTTTTACTTTCTGTTATGAGTGTTAGCAGATCGAAGTTTTTAAAAAATCTTTTATGCATAAGACAATAAAGTATATATTATAATGCAGGATTAAACAACTTCCCTCGAAATTATTTATCGATTTCCATGATTTTAATATTTGTTAAATGTAAAGTTTAGAAAATATTTTCATTCGTCTTTCTGTTTCATTTTGTAGCAGTCAAAAGCTGAATAGAAACGAGTCTTTTCTACTCAAAAAGTTTGCATAAATTGCACTGCGTAAGACATTAAATGCCAAGATCATGACTACTGTGTCACGCAATGTAATATTTTAAGACATATTCAGATGATATGCGCAGTTGTTTAAATATGCCTGTGAAGACAGATGAAGAGAGAGTATTATAATAATGATCATTAATTAGTTTCAAATGTTTACATTTAATTATGCTGCTGCAGTCGATGACAAAGCGGTGGGATGTTAAGACGGGTGTAAGGGCCCTGGGCATGAATTTTATGAGGCATTACAATACAGAAAAAACGCTATTCCGAATATGACAGTTTTTTAAAGCCAAACACAATGATACGGTGTCAATGTACTATTTATCCTTTTTAATAGCAATAGTAATGGGGGCGAAAAAATTATAATATGCACTAGGCACTATTTATTCTTGCTAGTCATTGACGGTGAAACTTTGCAATAGGAATAACGGTAAAGAAGTTACCCTTGTGATTTGACTCTGGTACAAAATTTCGAGAATGGTCCAAAATAGGTCCCGTTTAGCTCCAAAATTAATATCAATCCAATTAAATGAAGTTTATTTTCAGGCTTTACCTTTACAAATAAATGTATTTAAATTTATTAAAATTAAATACTTGAAACGCTATTTTTCCTAATTTAATTTTTCTATCAGGGAAAAAAAATCGAAATAAATATTTATATTTATACAAAAAAAATTATTCAAATTTATCCATTGTAAACATGCATTCAGCTACTGATGTTGTAATATTAGTATTTGAAGGTTTCATTTTAATAATGAAAAGCTAAATAAAGTCTAAAGCTAACTAAACTTGTAAGTACTTCATATGGAAAAAATAAATTCATTCGCAGCAACTATTCCACTTTGTGATTTAAAAACTACAAACGAATAATTGGAAAGACTTATTTTACCGTTTTATTCCCTGGATATTTCATTAAGTGACGCAACCAATAAAATATAATAGGTTCATTGATTTTCAACAAACCTATAAAATCATCCACAATATTGATGAAAACGCTTTCACTCTCCGACAACCTGTGACAACAAAGATACTAAGTACAGAGTCGGTCTCGACTTTTTTCGGCGTTTGTTTCTTTCTATAAACAGCTGATTCAATTATTTATCGATTTCATAATCGTTTTCATCCATCTCACGAACTACTAAATACGCAAAAGGGAGATTTTTTTAAAACTTAGATAACACTAATATAAAATATTTTACCAAAGCAATTGTTTCACATACCAAAAAACGAAAAATTTATCCACCTCTAGTAAAGTTTTACTTACTTTGCTTATGCGGTCATTCAATTAAAAAAAAGTTCTAATCATAATTATTTGAATATATGGAATTCATTAAGAGATTTCCGTAAGAAATTTCCTCTGTAAATGATTTTCAATTAAAGCTGAAATCAAAAGACTTTAAAAAATTTAATTGCCTTCTAGATTTTTAATTTTACTTGCAAAAACACTCTGATTATTTGCAAAATTATTTTACTTTCGTATAGAAAAGAATGCCTTACTTGTTTTTGCTTTAAACATCTGTTTTGGGAAATAGGTATTTGGATATGTCCTATACTCCACTAAAAGAAGAAAACATTACGTATAAAAAAAATCTCTTTAACAAAATATTTTGTAGAAATATGTAAATTTAGAGAATAAAGGCTCTATAGTATATAATTAAGAAAAAATGACAAGGAAGAAAGAATCCAAGAAACACTAACTTGCTGCCTTTCCCTTAACATCTATTTTGGGTATATTGATTCATCCTATATTTCACTGAAAAAAGGAAAAACATCACTATGAAAAACGTGCTATTTTTTTTTTTTTTTTTTTTTTGACAAAATGTTATTTGTTAACACTCGAACGCAAAAATTTGAAACGCTGCAATATTAAAAATATGCGACAATAAAATCTAAGCAGAACCAAGAAAATCACATAATCTAAGACTTACTTTATGAAGACATCATTTCAAATTATTTCCCGGTAAAATGAATGGTTAAAGTCGAGCTAACTTCTGGTAACCGTTGTTGCCGTAACAACTGGGGAAATGCTTGGCAGCTGTTTTAACATGATACGCTGGTAGGACGCAGCATGACGACGACAGCTTTTAAGACATGTGAAAACAAAACGTTTGCGACAAAACTAGTAAATACGTGACACCAAAAAGGCAGGTGCGTGACATTGTGAGATTCCGAGTTCATTTTGTATAGGGAACAGGGGCATTCCTGAAAGCTTAGTTTTTGTATAAAAAAGAAGTGCGCTGTTATTTTTAATTTATTATATTCACTTCACTTAAATACCTTGTTGTAAAGAAAATTAGCTCGTGATTTTTTCGAAAGTTTGTTTGAATTTTCCTTTTTTCCCCCCAACAAAATCTGGCAGCTTTTCGAAGATATAATAGCAAACTAAGTGAAAATAAAAGTAAAAAGATTTCTACAAGGTGATGCGACAAATAATTAAACGATCAACACAGCTCTGTGTCATTTTCTTTTTTCCCTTTTTGACAGAAGTAGTAGAAATAGAAATAAATTAGTGTTAGGAATGCAAAGGAAATAGATAAAAACTAAATTGTGAACTTCATTTTAATTAAAAATTAAGTTCAAGAATTATTAAAACTGCAGTAAAATTTTCAATAAAAATAAATTCATTATAAATATTAATATTAAAATAAAAATTTCATTATTGAAATTTTCTTCGGTAAGTCAAGAATGAAGAGGAAGGGAATTTCATAGATCAACTATTAAATTATTCAAATAATCAAAAAATCATGAAAGACAGTATTAGAATCACTGCTCAGTGTAGTTTAAAAGATACTACTAAATCTCAAACCTCTTTTTTAAAATTATCGAAAATGTGAATTCAATAATTACAATTAATTTAATTATTTTTTTTTTTTTTTTTGCAGAAAACGGTGCAAGTGATACGTGCAAGTGAACGGTGCAAAAGATATTGCGTGAAATATACATCTAATTGGAATTAGTTTCAATCAGAATATCCATGAATTAAAAGCACTAACTTACAGCTTAAAATTATCTATAGTTCGTAAAGCACTGAATAATTCGATAAGCGGATTTCAAAAATGATTTTGGCTTTGTAATAACACTAATAAATATTGATAGCTTATTTATGGACCTTATTTCCGCATTTGATGATGCATCTATTCAATGCTGTCAAAAAAGATAAACTGATGAATGAAAAATGATTTAAAACTAAAAAAAATGGCTACGAAAACACTTTTATTAATATGATATTTTACAAATATTTTTAAACACGAATTTTCTCAACTTTTGTTAATCGGGTGATGTCTTGGGATTTCAAATTTCCAGAGAAAAGTTAAATATTTTTTTACAAATATATGACAAGGAAATTCTTTTTATTTCTTTACATCACAATATTCAGCTAAAAAAGTCTTGATTTATATAAGAAAATATAAATTATTACAAAGGATAAAAAATATGTATAGCATCTTAAACTGTTAATTTCATTTGAAGATTTAAACAGTCATAGAAAATTTACTGTAAATTCGACAATACTTTCCAATTATATATATATAACTTATTTTATACAAACTTTCATATCCTTCCTCATAAATATACTCAATAATTTAAAACTTTAACTTTCCATAAGGAAAACAAATGTTCCGCATTTGTACATTGAAATTACCATAGTTTCATTTACTAATTGTGAGAAATATTTTTTAATGAAAGTTTAAAATGCAATAAGTTATTAATTAAAAATAGATATACTATTATATTAAAGTTTGAGGCTTTTTTTAAAGTTTCAGATTGAAGTTTAATAGTCAGAGTAGCATTCTCTGATTCAAAACGTGTTTAGATAAGAAAATGCTGTTTGATCCGTGAGGTGTTAAAAACAAATGCCAGAATTATTGATTATTTGATTTTCAGCTCCAGAGTTGTACGATTTTACGAAAAATTATTAAATTTTAGTTTTGGTAAAGAAAGTTGGCGAAAGTATTAAAATTAGCGTAGGTTCTTTAATCTAAGAAAATACTGCATTTTTCATCACATCAATAATAAATTCAAAATTAATATTATAAATTACGTAAGATAAGTATACAATTATTCTCGCAATTTTCATCTTTCTCTTTAATTATGCTTTTAAAAACAAATATTTTTTTGTATTTCTATTACAAAAATTGATTATTTTTTGTTTTTATATTTTGAACTGCATAAACAATCGAAACAGAACGATGAAAACAGGATAGACGTGTGAAATTCAGTTATGAAACTGATTTTAATGAAAAACAAATACCCTCGCCAACCGTTTCCATTTCATTTCATCCAGGGAAAACATCTTGAAAATAGAGGATTTTTTTAAAAAAATTCAGAAAATAAATTAAAATATTACTTTTAAAGAAAAAAAAAATACGTAAAGTAACAATCGCATTTTATTTATTTCTTATACCATTTATTTCTTATACCATGAAACAACCATACAATATATCAGTCTGAAATGTTCGGCTAGAATCATAACCATGATATAATCCAGTTCTATATTCGTAATAGAGGAATATGTATTTATTAATACTTTTATATTCCAATAAACTGGTGAATAAAAAAAATTCCATTAAAAAAATGCAATGAAACGAAATCTTTTGAATGCAATTTTGTAAGTTATTTTATACTTCTCATTTTTTTAATAAAATCAGAGATGTATTTGGGAGTTTTCATCCCTGCAGTCCACGGTGCTTTCCTCTAAATCAAATTAATCAATTTATAAGACTACGATTTTGAACAATATCCATTTTAATGCATAGATTAAATATAACTTTCTTATTATTTCCATTATTATTCTAATAACAATGACTTTTTCCAAGATAAAATTGAATCGAAGTGAAAATTTAAAAAAAAAACATTAAATTTAAATTATTTTGAAATTTATTTTTAAAGACAAATATTAACAGATTAATCAGCTAACATTTAATAATGTCCTTAAATAATAGCATGCAATTTTCAAACTAACGCAGTTTTATATAAATCAAAGAAGATACTTATTGAATAAGGTAAATATTTTCATATGCTCTAATAATTTTTGATAGGTTCTGCAAATTATTTAATGCGCATTTTAATGCATAGATTAAACATAATTTTTGTTAATTTTCTTCTTATTTCCATTATTATTTCAAATGACAACTTCTTTTTTTAAAATAAAATTGAATCGAAGTAAAAGTGAAAAAAAAAATATTAAATTTAAATTATTTGTAAATTCATTTTTAAGGACAAATATTAACAGATTAATCAGCTAAAATTTAATAATTTCCCTAAATAATAGCATACAATTTTCAAATTAACGTAGTTTTATATAAATCAAAGATATTTATTTCCTAAAGTAAATAATTTTTCGTCATATGCTTTAATAATTTTTGATAGGCTCTGCAATCTATTTAATGTACAGAATCAAAATTTTGTAAACAAATGGATAAACATAATGTAATTTAATTTTATATTGCGCTGTATTGTGGATTTTAGAAACTTGATATTTTTTTTTCATTATAATTTACTAATAGTTCTTCCAGAAAATTGAAAAAAAAATTATTTTTTATAAATAACTATATATATTTATAAAACTCGCTTATTAAATATTAGACATTGCTTTGAGTACTAATGCTCCTGATACTTTTTGGAATACAAATAAATTTTCATCGAACACATTACCATCAGTAATCATTCACATTGACAAATTGAAGAACTGTAAAATTAGTTTTTTTTTTTCCTTTAAGAGTGAACTTCAACTATTATATCCTCTATAGAATAACTGAATATAAAATTTATTAAATTTATAAACAGCTATTTTAATAAACGTAATTTAATATTTAATTGCAATGCTGAGATTTACTCGAACAGCCACAAATCCAATAGATCAGATATGCTATGATCATCCAAGAAAAGAAGAATAAACGAAAGCATGTTTGCATACCTGCCAAAACATCCTTGGGAGGATCCAACAGGTTGGGTTTGAGTAGAGCATCTGTCGAAGTTGCCATTCTAATGTTGATTAAGTCAGGGAATTATTGTGAGCGGCGGTCTGCATTGCGGGGGAGAGTATTGCGAAGGGCGAAGTGGCAGCGCATATAAATAAGAAAAGCGTGCGCAATTCTGTCACCGTTTTGTTGAGCGCCTCTTCATTTAGTTTTAATGATGCTTGAAGTAGGCCATGTCGTATATAATGCACGTCAGATTGCAAGGAGTGGACCAGTGACTTATTATTATACAAGCAAGCACTCTAACTTTTTGCGTGCATTATTTTTTTTTTCAATCCGCAAAATTTCATTGCAGATTGATAAAAAAAAAATTATCGTCTGTATACATTTCGCCTTTTCAGCTGCTCCTTTTTATTTTTATTTTCTGCATACATTTCTTCTTTTCAGCTGCTTCGTTTATTTTATTTATTTTTTTTTTATTTTTCTGTACATATTTTGCCATTTTAACTGTCAACTTCAATCACAAGCGCTTTTCATACAATGATAGTGTGAAAGAACATTCTCTTTTGAGGATATCCATTCTCCATGACGATGTTCTTTTAATGATTTCCAAACAGTGACTTAAGTGGATTTTTTGTGGTCCATTTGTCACTAGAGAAGGGCAACTCCTTGATAAACCTACACGTTTTATTCGTTAGTGGTTTTCAAGAAGGCAAAGTAGAAGTTATGTTTCTAGTATTTATTTTTTTCTTTTATATTTGTGAACGATTTTTGGTAAGCAGAGTCTAAGAAATCGAACTCCGTACGATTGTTATATGTGTGTGTGTGTGTGTGTGTGTAAGCATTATTTTATCAGTGAAAGGACTTTCGATTTCGTGAGGTCGTTTTATTTCATCTTGGAGACGCAAGCATTATTTACAAGCGTTGAGCACACACACAACAAAGAATGACGCAGAAAGGAATGTGGGAAAAGCTCTTGAACATTTTATACCTTTTAGACATTAACTGGTCTTATATTACCTGAGAAATTAATAGGGAAAATATTTCTCCATAGTGATTATATACAATGAGATTTCGATAGGGATTTTCGTTACATGTGCAGAAGAGGCAGGGATCTCTTAAAAAAGAATGTGCTCATTTGACATTTTTCTAGCCCTTCACGCGGAGTGTGGGAAAGTTAGGTTTTTAGCCGATTCAGCAATTTTACAAAGCTTCTCTTGAATTAAAAAAGTAGAGACAGTGGAATTCGATCAGGAAATAAGAGAATGAACTTATTATGGGCTAAATTAAGATAAAACTTTGTAAATTAATTAGAATTGAAATCAGAGTTTAAAATATCATTACACACACACACACACACACACACACACACACACACACATATATATATATATATATAACGGTACCTTTACTTTTTATTGTGAAGGAATAATGAAATAAGGTGACTTCATAGTAGTTTGAAATCTACAAACTATTTCGTATGTTGTAATCAGGGGAAAATTTGTTAACACTAGAACTACCAAGACCATCATTTTGACGGTTTTCAAATTTCATGCTTAAAAATTTTGATATAATTTATGTATTGTTCTAGAACTTTATAACGACTTTTAAGAAAATATAAGAATAACTACGTATTCCTATTCAATTTCTAGTGAGCCATTTCAACTTCCATAATCAGTATGACCTATACCTATTCATCCCAAGACCCGTCAGAGTGACGGCTTTAGCAATTTCAAAGTTTATATTTTATGAATCATTTATGCAATGCGTGTTTACTTTCGTTTATGCGTCGCTTTCAGAAATTTTCTGGAAAAATTTGAATTCCATTTTTTATATATTTTCCGAAGAATTCTTTAGTGAATATAGTTGTTGCAGAAAAGAAGCCTCCTCCCAAAAACAAGAACATAAAGCAGTGGAATGTACTCCAGAAAAATAAAAAATTAACCTTTGTGAATTCAAATCTGGTCAAATTCGAGTGTGCAACAAAAACGGAACTATTTATACCTACAATGCATGCAATAAATATGTTTGTGGCAGGTGTTCTAAGATAACATGGAAAACATGTGCTTCATAGTTAAGTTATTCAATATAAAATGTAATGTCCTATAAATGCAAATGCAAACTGTTTTTCTTAGGTTTTATATTAATAATTAATGAATTATTATATTGAATGTTGTTTTTGTTAAATTATATTCTTTTATTTACATAAACTAAACCAACCGTTATAACGAAAGCATAACGATAAAAAAAATCCATCAATTTGACCAGTGTGTTAAAACTATGCATATATTTAACCACGGTAGTTCTAGAGTTAAAAAGAAGATAGCTGTTTCCTTTACGACGTATCTGATATTCTTGAAGACTTTTCCTTTACTGTCTTAATTTCACTAGAACAGCAAGAATTTATGTTATTTCCACGCTGTATCTGCTACATACATTCTACACTCTGTATCTGCTACATTAATCACACGCTGTATCTACACTAATTTAATTATCTGCTGCATTAATCACAAGCTGTATCTACACTAATTTAATTATCTTTTACATTAATCACACGCTGTATCTACACTAATTTAATTATCTGCTACATTAATAATGTAAATTTACAGAATTTTTTTAGTACTCTTGTCAATTGATCTATTCTGAAGGGTATAAATTCTTGAATGGATGGTGAAAGAGGGTATTTGTTTGATTATTAAAATATGTACAGTTAAATACATTTTTATTTATGAGTTACAACACAACTGATTCGGCAGTTTGAAAATTGGAGCCAATAGAAAAACTGCTCCTCTCCTCTCAATGAAAAAAATTATCGAATATATATACTAGGAAATGAGAAAAATGATGAAAGGGAAGAAAGACTGATGATGGTGAAGACACGCAAACAAAGAAAGTTGCGCGAGAAAAAAAGGTTGCGAATTTTTATAAAATTTACTGAATAATGTTCATCCATGTCAGTAGATGGTACTATAAAGCTACATTGCGTATAAAGTGAATTTTTAAAACTCTGGCTGCAATTCTTGTAAACAAGCAGGCATTTGAAATTATATATTATCACACTGAGAAATGTGTAATTCTTTGGGGATCAAATGAGTAGTAATTTTAAATTGCTGTCTAATTTTCTTTTTTTTTTAAACATCAAATTACATTTATGTATTTTAAATCATTTGGACGATTTTCGATATCATTTGTCTAAATGTGATTGACAGGAAGAAAAACATGACCAATGAATTTCGCAATTCCTACAAGTCATCATAAAACATAAACAGGAAGTTCTAAATGCAAGTATTAATTATACCGAAAAATCGTTTGCCAGTAAAGTTCCATTGTCGCCGGATAAAAAAGATTCTACTGTAGATGAAAATGAACTGATCCTCATAGGTTATTCATAAGATCTTTTTTTAAATAAAAAATAACACCTAGATACAATAAAATGAATTTTTTCAATCTATTTGTTGTAACTCAATTTCAATGAGATAAGAAATTAGCTTCCTCCTCATTCATCGAAAAGGGAGAAAAACTGCTTAGAACTTGAGTCAGTTTCTTTAACATTAATCCCAAAGCTTGCTCCTAAAATACAAGCCAGTTGACATATGGTTTTGCCGAATTAAACGTGCAATAATAAACATTCAGTACAATAATAAACATTTCATCCTCAGTGGTTTGATATTTTTTAACATGTTAGATCCTTACAAATGATGAACCTCAATCATTTCTGCATCAACGATGCACACTGTGTGTTTTTACAATTCTAACGGGACGAGAGTCAATAAAAAATATTCAGAATTTTGAATAATTATGACTTATAATATTTTAAAAGGCCACTCCTAAAATATTATACTTTTCTTTTTTGAATTTATTTAAAACATTATGCTTTTTTTTTTCTTTTTTGAATTTGTTATTTGGATATATTACTTCAAACATTATTTAACATCGAAATACCCCATAAGTGAAATAGTTAAATAATTAAATTCTTTTTTAAAAAAAATTTTAATTAGTCCAACTTCGCGTTCTTCTACTTGAAAGTTACATTTTTTATAATTAAGAAACCATAAAGATTATGCATGATTAACTCCTAAAAAAGACATTTTATATGATTGAAAAACATGGATTCTTTTATTGACATGTTCAGATTATGCCAAAAAGAGATTTATATGAAGTATTAAAAACATGACCGTACCGAAGGGGTGGCGAGGTTGGCTCCCGCCAATAGTGAAGACATCGGGAAGGTGCGCAAAAATGACCGTTTTAAAGAAAACCATATTTAAGAATTAGATTGGCCCGATTTGCAGTGTAAATTTGTTAAAAAAAATTAAGTATTTTGTGTTGCGGCTGATTTTATTAATATTAGATTATGGTATTAAATCATTTGGAAGCCCCTCCTATGTAAACTTTTGATGATAAGAAAATATGGTGGACTTATTTTCGTTTTTAACTTTACCTTTATGCTTATTTTATAATATTTCTTATTTAATTTGAAGACTGTTCCTATATTTTAATTTACCATCCTATAACGTTTATTTTCTCTTATTTGTACAAAGAATATTTTTTATTATTGGCAACGTAGGAGAGCCAGGAAGTAGCTGTTACAGGGATAAATTGTAACACACACACTATGCAGTGGTTTTTAAAATTTTTATTCAAAATTTTCGCTAAACATGATTCGTATGAAGGGTCCTATCACGTCAGCTCAATCAGTGCCCTGAAATTGGTAATGAGAAGTTGCGAACACACACTCCGTTTGAGCTAGTGAATGGAAAAAAAATTTTTTTTACATATTTTATATTTATTTTTTACTTATTTAAGTTAAGTTAATTTATCTTTTTAAAGAAGCCTTTACTTATTTAATTAATTCTGAGCGGCGATCAATTGATGAGGAAGGCGCCTGAGCTGGAGCTCCTGTTTCATTTCTGTTCCGCACCAAAGAGGAGGACATTCAATCCCAATAGATTTGGCGTACACCCTCACTGCTTACATAATAATTTTTCAGAGAAATCAAGTTTCGAACATGAAACACTTCCACCCCGATCCCAAGACATCACAAAAAGTCAACTGAGGACCGCGATTCTAATGAAAGAAATTGAATTCAATGTTTAATTTGCAAAATGTGAATATAAATTGTATGCTACAGAAAGCAGTCTATTACTAGTTTGTGTTTACAGCAGTTCTGATGTAGATTGACTTTTATGTTGATTGGTTAAAACTTTTATCTTTATTTTACTGTAAACCACTGGATATCATTTATTATCACTATGCCAA
Organism: Argiope bruennichi; assembly: GCF_947563725.1. NCBI lineage: Eukaryota > Metazoa > Arthropoda > Arachnida > Araneae > Araneidae > Argiope > Argiope bruennichi. Next base: position 116,574,239 of record NC_079162.1, read on the forward strand.
ATAATAATAAACAAATAATAAAAAAATGGTAAAGGGAAAATAATTCTAAGTATTTTTTCATTGTTACAACTTGCTCCATTTCCAGGGCAAGTTGTAAAAGCAGACAAGTTTTGAAAAAACATTTCTGGAACTACAATCTACAAAATCGTTAAATATTTTTTATGCATTTTATCAATGAATAGTTAAACTATAAAAAAGTAGTTATAATCAAATTATTGCAAATACAATTAAAAATATAAATATTGTTACAACTGGCCTCGGTTCCCTTATATATACTATGCCATTTTTCAAATGACTACGCCACTGAGTCTACTTTGTTTTTCATATAGTAATATATATAAGTACAAATTTTTAAAAAAATTGAGAAAAATTTTGCCAATTACTCGTAAGAATGCGTTATACAGGTACTAATATTTAGTAAAAATTTCAGTCGCACTATTTTCTGAAAGAAGACTCGTCGGAAAATATCTGTAAATTTTCCATCTGTCCAAAAAAAATCCCATTCTAAATGCGTTTTACAGTTTAAAATTATTTCTGCATTCTAATTTGTTTTAAAAAATTACTGTTATAGCTATTGTTTGTTTTTTTTAATTTAAAAAGCAATACTCGAGTTCATAATGGTGTCTTTTGGAATATCGGAAAATAAGCTTTCACAACCTTTGAATAACGATTGAAATTGTAATACAACACTTTTGGATCATGAATTTTTTTTTACCCAATGAAATCAAATAGAACAGTGTAGACATTTTTCGACAAGCCATCGCTTTTTATTTCTAATTTAATTTTTTTTTTTTGACAAATAATGCATTGATATTGATCTGAAATTTATACCAGATATACCCTCCTGTTTAAAACCTAGAGAAATAATAAAAATTTCGTTCAAAAACGATTTGGTGGTAAAAGCATATAACAAATTTCGAATATTTGTTATCTCGAAGCTTTTTCGAGATTTTGCGCTAACATGTTTACAGGTATACAGGCAGATTAACTTCTGGTCAACAGATTTCATCAAAAATTTGATAAAAAATATTCAACAGTTATAAAAAGAAAACCACATGCTAAATTTCGCACTTACAACTCTTCGTATACGCAAACATTCGCCTTCTAAATACGGGGTGGGCTAAAATGTCATGAAAATCTCCAAAAAGGATTTTTCACGATTGCAAAACTTTTCATTCGCGTTTAAGAAAGTAAAAATTGTTAGTACAGAGCTTCTAAAAAGTTTGAATCTATGAACTGAATCTATGAATTGAAAAGTTTGATCTATGAACTGAATCTATGAATTGAAAATTTTGATCTATGAACTGAATCTATGAATTGAAAAGTTTGATCTATGAACTGAATCTATGAATTGAAAATTTTGATCTATGAACTGAATCTATGAATTGAAAAGTTTGATCTATGAACTGTATTAGAAAAGTCGTGTTAAGAGATATTGAGATTTTCTTTAGTTTACGTGTTTGAAAATTCGGAACACAGAACAAGGACCAAGGATGTTTTGCGATTAAATTCTGTTTTTTTTTTTGTTGTTGTTGTTTGTTTGTTTGTTTGTACGGGCGTAGATCGAAATGCCATTTTTCATGGAATCATCTCTATTATTATGTTTGAACTATAGTGACGGATTTAAATGTTATATAGTGCAAATGTGGATTCCTATTTTAATAAACTAGTCAATTTAGTTATACATTACAACAAACATTTAACTTATTAAGATTTATTTAAGGTTAATTTTTGCTTTTAGTAACCTTGTGTAAATGCATATACTTTTATTAATTATGACTAACAACCGCATTCACGGATGCACATAATTTTATTTAAGCAAATAATAAATGTCTATAAATACTGTAATAACAAAGAGAAGGTAATGTAAATTATAGTTTACTAAGTTCTAATAATTTTTAATTCCTAGAATATGAACTTTTTTTTTAAAAAAAAAGTATTTATTTACCAACTAGTAACATTTTTTAATCAACCTATCTGCAACCCTCTCTCAGACGAGCGAGTCTTACTTGCTGCCTACTTGGAAATCAGTCACTGTTTTGAATCGTAGTAGTTTTTCACAGAGTCTTGAATAACAAAATAATGCTTAGAACTTTAGATTGCGGCTCTCCGAAATCTCACATATCCTTTTAAAATGAGCATATGACTCAAGAATCAGGAAGGTCGGTGCTCCTTTACTAATCCATTAAAAGCTAAGTTTTTTGTTTCTTTCGAACAAGCGTAAGACGACTTTTCCTCCCCCCCCCTTTATTAATAATATTATAAAATGCAATTATATTTTGAAATATAAATTATAAAATAAAACAACAAACAAAACAACAAAACAATATTCTAAAAAAATAGCTCGAAATTTAATGAAAATTTTTAATATACTTTGTACTTCGTAATGTACTTCAAAAATATCGTTTATGAAATATTGCAATTTTCGGAATGAAAAACTCTTAACTTAACCATGTCATTCTTTGAGTTCAGATAGAAAACTAATCTACATTAATATAATCATTTTGTATTTATGGACGGAAAACACTTTTAAGATATTACTTTTTCAATATCATTTGCAAATTTCCTTCAAAATATTACTTTTTCAATATCATTTGCAAATTTCCTTCAATAACATCAATTCATATCAAATTTCGTATGCAAATATCGTTTTTTAGCATAACGGTTCATAATAAATTATTCTCCCAACATAAAGGAGAAGAAGTAGCACGAGATATATGGTATCATGCATATTTTATAACGTCCTTTGCTTAAGCGGGTACATAATGCATTAGCGTTATTAATTTCTTTATTTATACAGCGTTCTTTGCAATTCCTTTTCATTACTTAATGTTAGTTTTAATGCTTTGTTCTTGCTTAATGTCTTACAGAAAACTCTCAGATATATTTATATTTAATGAACTGCTGATATTCATGACTTATTACAACAATTTGGATTAAAAAATTTTTGAAAAAAAAAAACAACCGAACATTCCCTTCTTTAATGGAACATAGTATGTCTAATTAGAATGTTGATATAATTTTATTTTTTCCAGTGGTTTTGAATAATTCCTAAACAGTGTTATCTAAGTATAATTAACAATTTTATCGAAGTATCCATGTGTTCAGTTATAATTCAGTACTAATTTAATTGAAAAGCCAATAGTTAAGAACGTTTCTTATTCCAATAGCTACGTGGATCGTAATTTCATCAGCTTTATTTTCATTGTACATTTGTACATTCATCAAAGTGTCACCCCTTATAATTCAGTGCTAATTAAATTTAAAAGCCAATAGTTAAGAAAGTTTCTTATTCCAATAGCCATGTGGATTGTAATTTCATCAGAATTTTTTCACATTGTACATTATTTATTATGAAAATTTTTTAAGTTTCTGAGACACAATAGTAACAGTATTTAATAGTGCATGCTTAATTAACAGTGCGACTGATCTAATGTAAAAAAATAATCATGATTTGGAAATAAAAAGAATAAATAAAACGTGATTATGGCATAGAAATTGTTTCTAATGCTAAAAAAACAAATAAAAAAATAAACAAGCTATTAACATTATACTAAATAGTAGCAAATATATTTATTATTCAATTACAAATTAATCTCCTCTTAATATAAATTTAAAAGGTAAATCCATTATTTAAAAGGTAAATCCATTATCGTATTCACGTATACACGAATAGAAAAATATTGACAATTAAGAATTTAACATGTTTGACTCTCAACTTCATATAGATTTGTGGATTTAGTAAAAAAAAAAAAAAAAAAAAAAAAAAAAAAAGCCATAGACGTTTTATTTATCTAATTTCTCCGTCTGAGTGCTCACAGGCAGTCAAACACTATTCCGGAAATGAGTTTTTCATAACAATGAGTTGAAAAATATGGCGATTCAGTGAAATCTTGAGGTCGAATATAAGAAAGTGTTGTGAGAATGAGTTCTCCCCTCCCTGCCCCGCCATCCGGTGTTTAACTGAATGATCGCTGTCTCCGAATGCTCGAATTTGTCTGATTCTTTAGGAGGCATGTCTTATATCACTCCATTAATTCCTTTTCATATATTGACTCGTGCATAGATGCATAATTTTTTATGATTCAATGTAGCACTTAATTTAAAAGACAAAAATGACTTAAACTCGCTTAAATATCTCAGGCGTCTTTCTCTAACGATCAAGAACTGAAATAATAATTAATGTCCATAATAGTTAGCTAATTAGGAATTTAAATAAATCATAGGTCAAATGGTTAATGACTGATTTGAATCGAGTTTTCAGCTGTTCCACAGTTGTTGGTGGCATGAAAAACAGTGGACACACACACGGTTACTAAAGCGGATACACGAACAAGGTTGCCATGACTGAAGAGACAAATCTGAGAACTGACTGCCTATTCTAGAGCTTAGGAAACTGTTCCTGTAGAAAACCATGCAACAACTACTAAGAGCCAGTATTACGATACCCTCTCTTGTTACAACACAAGATCATCATTCTCAGCCTTTAACTGCTGGAGGAGTTAGTTTAGCAATATTTCTGGGTGTATACACCTAACGACAATGTTCTTCTGGGAGGAAAACGGCCCATTAAACCTTTCCTTAAACACTGAAATAAAAAACTGTTGTCTGTCGGGGAGTTTCTCTGATGTCCAACAGTTTCATGCTTTATTTAAATTACTGCCGTTTACCTCGCTGTTTTACTAAATGTTTCTTCATCAGAAAAAATATGAATGAAATTGAGGAAGAACTCGGTAAAGTCAGCTCAAGACCTCTAAAGGCAGTAATAACATAGGATTGTTTTTTTTTTCAATGATTTGCCAGGTATTTTTTTTCCCCTACTAGCTATCAACAGATCCAGAGATATAACATGTCAAAATCCTTTGAGAACTTCTGATACATTCTCTACTTGCTATTACCATGTGTGTTGAATGTCTCGGCACATAAATTTCTAGGACTACGCTTATCACAAATTGCAGCTATAGCAGACTATCTCTAGATTAAGATCAAGATTAGATCTGAGTTGGAATTGAGTTTAAAAGCACTTGATAATCAAAGGGTTGCTTGTAGAGTATGAAGTCAGTAAAGCCAGCTCAAGACCTCTAGAGGCAGTAATAAAATTGCATTATTTTCTTTTCAATAATTTACAAGTTTTTTTGCTAGCGATCAACAGCTCCAGAGGCACAATATTTCACAATCCTTTGAGAACTTCTGATACACTCTTTACTTGTTATCACCATGTATGCTGAATATCTTAGGATATAATCTTCTAAGACTACGCTTATCTCAAATTGCAGGTACAGCATGACGTCTAGATTAAGATCAGATCTGAGTTGTAATTGAGTTTAAATGCAGTTGAAAATTAAAGATTGTACTAAGCGATAGCAATATGCTTACTGATAACCTTCAATACAAAAAATCAAGAAAAATGCAAATTTTATAGCTTAGACCTTGACTGTGAAAAGGAAAGAAATCATGCGTGAAACCACAATAAAACCGCAAGTTTAACCTCAAATGTTTTCATTTGTTCCTTTTATCTACACTTGAGATAGATTAAGAGGAAACTAAAAAAATAAATGTATTTATAAATGAAATACAAAATTACGCTGTTAAGCTTGTGTGAAGGGTTATAGTGCAAGAAATTTAAAAATATGATTACTGTCATGTTGTTTTCATAAAAGCTTCTAAAACTAAGAGTTACGAGAGAATTATGAAAACTTTTGCACCGTATGGTGTTGTTTTATTTTCCAATAATTAAAACTGATTAAGAAAATTACTTTGATCATAATGTTTCTTAAAACTTATCAAAAAGCTTTAATACATGAATTTACGTGATGTATATTAATTATTCATTTATTTTTTTTTTATTTAATATGTATATACACAATAGTGTTGAGGAAAGAAGTTTTCTATTGTACATGAATCACAGAAACTTTCTACACCAGAGAGATCGACAATAGAAAATATTTAGGCAATTATTCTTAAAATGCCCTTTCGGATTTGAAGAATAAATCCCACTGTTCATTCCAATTTTGTATAAAATGTCAGGATTTTTATTAATAATCAATACCTCACATTAAAATTTTTTTAATTTTAGAAATTTTAGTTTTTTTAAATTTTAGTTTTAAAAAATTATAATAATAAAAATGATAATAATAATATAATAATAAAATAATATAATAATAATATAATAATAATATTATAATAAAATAATATAATAACAATTATAATAATAAAAAAATTTATAAATTTAATTTAATAATCAATACCTCACATTAAATTTTTTTTAATTTTATAAATTTAATTTAATAATCAATACCTCACATTAAAATTTTTTTAATTTTATAAATTTAATTTAATAATCAATACCTCACATTAAAATTTTTTTAATTTTATAAATTTAATTTAATAATCAATACCTTACATTAAATTTTTTTTAATTTTATAAATTTAATTTAATAATCAATACCTCACATTAAAATTTTTTTAATTTTATAAATTTAATTTAATAATCAATACCTCACGTTAAAATTTTTTTAATTTTATAAATTTAATTTAATAATCAATACCTCACATTAAAATTTTTTTAATTTTTGAAATTTTAGTTTTTTTTTAAATTTTAGTTTTAAAAAATGATTCTGTAAAGAATTCTTCCTCCCATCATTAATTATGCATAGATTATGGTCACCCAAGTAGAAAGGTCAAAAGTTAGACAGGTAGACAAAAACGACAAATTTTCAACAGAACGTAGACTCGGAATTACAAAGAAAGTCGCTAAAAGCTTCACTCTGTCAGTGAATTAAGTAAATAAAAAAATATATTACTTGAAATATAAACCAAATATATGTTACCAAAAAATATATTACCAAGTATATCACCAGATTTAATTAAAGCTGTACAAAGCAGATTTAATTAAATGGAAATTTGAAATTCTCGACAACCCAGGCACATCAATAACAGCATTACAATTGTGCCCAAAGTGACTATAAGATTATAACAAATAGGACGCAGTAGTACCAATAAAACTTGGAAATACTTAAAATAAGTGTTCAAAAGACTTGTCGTCCGCTACGCATTTGGTTTCAGCGCTATTATAAATTTGTTCTCTATTAAATCTATTTTGCATTTTTTATCTGGTGTATCCTTTCCTTTTACATTATTCATTAAACTATTCAAGGGACCCCCTGGCTCTCTTTATATTTCTGACCGCATGTCTTAAAGCAACAATTATTTGCGTTTGTATACCTAGTCTACCATTAAAATTTGTAAGACTTCTCATTACAACTTGTATTTCCACTGTTAATTAATTATTTGAAAGAAAAAAAATAATATTACCAATAACACAAATTATTATTATTCTCCTTATGTTTTCTTGGATAATTTTACTTTTTCATCGTTTTCAATTTTTTTTGAGATTTTATCCAGTTTTACAGCACATCCCCTGCACTCTCGATTGTGATTCTTGGAAGATTCTTACAGAAGTACCTAAATTCTAGTTCAATTACAAATAATAAAATATTACTATCAATTTATTAACATATAGTAAACATTCTAATATTTCAATTATAATTTTTCATTCTAATAATTCAAGCATTCTATTTCTAATATTTCAAAGCAATAAATAAGCATTCTAGTATTTCAAAGCAATAAATAAGCATTCTAATATTTCAAAGCAATAAATAAGCATTCTAATATTTCAAAGCAATAAATAAGCATTCTAATATTTCAAAGCAATAAATAAGCATTCTAATATTTCAAAGCAATGAAAAAGCCTTCTAATCTTCCAAGTATTCTAAAACTGAGATAACTCTTAAGAAAGAATGGTAACCAAGAAACTATTTAGAATCTTTGCATTTAGAAATCCATTGCACATTAGAAATTTCTTACAAACGAATATTTTCAAATCCAAATTTATGAAGCATGTAGTCCCGATATTATGCTGAATAAAATATCGCAATGTTACGAATCAAAATCCTTGAATTTCTTTGGAGGTAAACTCTGACCTTTAATTGCAATTAATACTCTGACCAGTATTATTTTTCGATGCTCACAGATCTGAATCTTATCATGAAACTAGACTGCTATTGAAATATTTTTTCCAAATTATCAATCGCGTTTACATTTTAATTAGTTTTGACATTAGATGTAATATCACGGCAAGAGGGGAAAACATCACGTTTTTAAAATTTTCCATTCCATCATTATATTTCTTTATGTAACATCACTGAACAAAGCACTATAATGTGCTTTGTTCAATAATGTTAAATGTGTAATAATTTACCTATCCATCTTTATAAATATCCTTCCGAATTACTTTTGCAAATAATCATTTAATATATATTATTATTCGTAAATCTGAATCTTAAGTGAAACTAAACTGTTATGAAATATTTTTTTTTCGAATTATCAAACACAAAATCATTGCAAAAATGTTAAATTTTGATAACCTACGACTTTTGATTTTAGGCTAGATCAAGAGATGAAACTATCATTATAAGTTATTTCTTTACATAACATTGTTGTACAAAGTACTATAATGTGCTTTACACAATAATGTTAAATGTGTAATGATTTACGAATCAAACTTCGTATATCTCCTTCTGAACTACTTTTGCAAATAATCCTTTAATATGTATTATTGTTCGTAAAACTGTTATGGAATACATTATTTCCGAATTATCTAGCACAAAAACATTGGAAAAAATGATCAAAAACTTTTTCCTTTATCCTTTTAACTGATAAATAAATCAACTAAATTTTGATTGCCTTTGAATTTTGTTTTTAGGCTAAAGTAAGAGATGAAATTATCATGTTTTTAAATTATTTCTATTATGAAATGTTCAATCATTTCCTGGTAAAGCAAAATTAAAAGGAAACGTAATATATACAAAGGGAGAACTTACTTATTTTACGGAACAGATGGAATGGCAACATTGCGTTATGACAACCGAGAAATGTTTGAAATGCAAGTCAAAAGAATAAAAGAAAAAGTAAATCTTCTTTCAACACTTTCAGTGATTGAACAATCACAAACCAATTGCAATGGAGAATTCGAGCAAAGAATATTTTTAACACCTACAAAGCATCATTTTCGCATTGATGTATCGGATTTTGCTTGTATCTACGAGTACTCTGAAGCAACGAGTATATCATTTTTGAACCCTCGTCATCCCGTTTCATCAGAAAACTATTGCATTTTAGGCCTAAGAAATTTATAATGACTTCACAGTTTAGGTGTAAATGAACAACAAAAAGCAATAGTAGTAAAAGAAATGGAGTGATTCAATTTAAGATTATTAATTATTCTAAAAATGTTAAGCCAACGATTATTATAATTTTTTTCGACTGTTAATTTACAAATAAGTGATAGGTATATTAAAAAATTAAATTTTGAACTAAATTTTTACATTAAATTTAAAGAATTAAAATGCCACAATCGCTTAATAAAGTTTCTGTATCGTAAAGTTTTGCTGTTTGAAGAGAAAAATTCTAACCGATAATTATTTCATTTCATTAATATTTACTAAACTTAATATTTTAATCTCGAATTTTCCAATTCGAAATTGCTTTTAAAAAGATTTAAATGATGCAAATACGGAAAAATGTGCAAGTAGTGCTAATAAAATGTTTTAAAAGTTATTTAGAAGTTTTAACAGATTATTTTTTTCTTTTCAAAAACAAATGGTTAATTCTTTAAACTGAAAATTAGCTGATCTGCTGTAAGCAAAATTATTATTTTAATTACACACTTTTATTCGTGCGCTAAATAAGATATTTTTTTTATTTGAATTATTTTCGATTTTTTTAATTTTGAGATCTATTGTTTCACAAACTCATTACCAGGTAGCTGCACTGATAAGAAATCAAAATCTGATTTAATTAGGGATTAACTTAAAATTAAGTTTTGAAGATATTAAAATGTTGTATTGTTCTACCGAGAACACACAAGTGAACACAAATTTTCAAACACTTTAGGAAGTGAGAGAAAAATCGCTGACAAAATTCTACCCTTTGAATACAAATTTGAAACGAGTTAAATTAAATAAGTTTAATATAATTCATATAAAGTGTTTGGTATAATTTTTATAATATGTTCAGCATATTTTGGTTCCAACCTTGTATTTTGAAGTGGAAATCGAATAGCATTTCATGGAATATCATGCAAGCACGAAAAGTGTTTTACGTGAGAAGATAGTTCTCGTGCTATAGGAGTTCCAGTTCTAACTGTTAAAAACTATTTCTTAGGTGATAGAACTATACACAATACATGTGAATTTTTTTAACATTTTTGATAAATGTTAAAAACGAAGATCAATATGTGTGAATTGTTATTATGACGATAAAATGGTAATTTAAATATATCAGTGACCATTTTATTTGTCGAGTTGGAGTTGCGATTGTCAGAAATTATCTTCTAAAAAAATTGGAAGACTAAATTAAAAACTAAATTAGCTTTTACAAACTTGCGCAAAACCTAAAACTTTTACATAATTGAGAATCCGTTTTTTAACGCTAATATGAATTTTGGATTCTTATTTTGACCTTTATACCATCATAAAGGCTTTAACCTTTATGATTAGGATTTGTTAAAGATCTTTTGCATTAAGCATCCTAGAAATCCTTTCTCGATCATTCTATAATATTTAACGGACTTCTCTTTATAGTATTTCATATAAAGAGCAATTCACTTTGTTGCAAAATTTTATAGACTTATTCTTGGTTTATTGTCCGTAAAAAAAAGATTGAAAAATACCCAGTATATCGAGAAAAAGCAATAAATCAGCCTCTATTAAAATATTTAGTTCGTGGACTGAAACTAAGTAGCAATTCAGGGGAGCAGATTTTCACGATATGTTAAAAATTGTTTTCTGCATTTGAAGACTTATTAAATGAGTTTTTGAGTTACATATTTTATAATTCATTCATCAATAATTCATGTCATCAAATTGGGTTTTCTTGTAAATGTATTTAAATTTTTTAACCGAAAAATGATAAATTTAATTGAAAACATAGCTGAAAAACAATTTTTTTTATGAACTCAACAACGGATTCTTTTATTTTAATAATTTTCTACTCTTTGATGTTAAGGTAAATTTTTTCTTGAACTCACTAACAAGTGATGTCATTGTTGGAGTATCAGAATTTTATAAATATACTAACAGATAATTAATTACATTCGGAGAATGCAAAAATACTGTATTTTCATGTAATTCAAAACTTAAACCCATTAGGAAGTGTGTTGAAAAAGATTAAAAAATTCCACCTTAAAAGACATGAAACGTCAAATAAAATAAATGCGTTTAAAAATGAACTAAATTCACGAGACGAAGATATAATTTTTAAGAGAATATTTTTCGACAAAATTAGTGCAAAAGTTTTGTTGAAATAATTTTAGTAAAAACTAAACATTTGAAGTAAAAATTCAATCTACGCAAAATTAAATTCTTTTTACTGTGAATAATAAGAAAATAACTGGCACAAGATTTTAAACATTTGCAAAAAATAAAAATAAAAAGTGAAAAATGAAAAATAAGCTACGAAGATGTTAAGTTACTGTCATCGACATTCACTAACTGGAAATCTAGAACTTAATCAACTTGAATAAGATTGATGGCTACTCAGTTCTTTCTCGTACTCCAAACTTATGTAGGAATACTGAGGTGCACCTATCACTTTTAAAATCAGGAAATTGCGCCTTTTGTTGTACTTTTGTTATTTTTCAACTTTTGTCTTCATGACATGCTGCTTTCTTTGTTATTTGTTTATACGCGATTGTAGCATGAATTACTGTTTTCTCCGCTTTTTATGTTTTATTTATTTTCCCTAATTGCAATCTTGAAATCGCCCTTTTTTTTTTTGTACGCTGCTTGCGCAGTACTTTTTTACCCGATTGTTTTCTTCTACCATGTCATTTCTCATTAAGTTCGCAGAAAAATTGCCACTCCCTTTTATTAATTTTTCTATCTATATTCCATTTTAGTTTCAGTAAGTATTCGCTCAGAATTCATGGGAATCATTTTAATTTCAGTAATATATAGTTTATCTTCTTTAATTTCAGTAATAATTAATATTTTCTTTTATTTTCTTTCTTAATTTTAGGAAGACTACCAACTGCAAAGACTGTGGGAAAATTTCTGCAGATATTCTTCACCGATCACAGTCCCTAGAATCCAAAAAATCCATCCTTCGCGCACGTACACACACACACACACACACACACACACACACACACACACACACACACACACACACACACACATATATATATATATATATATATATATATATATATATATATATATATATATATATATATATATATATATATATATATATATATATACATATTTTAACTGGCTTGAAATATGTTGCTAGAAAGGGAATGGAAATGGTGGAGGTTGAAATTTTCATTTCGTTACAACTTTCTTAACATTGAAGATATAAAAATAAATCCAACGAGCCAAATTAGCGCCTTATTAAGACGAAGAACTTTTGTGTCTAAGGTTTTTCAATAAGTGCATTAGTTTAGAAATTAGAGATTAAGAAATCGTCATCAAGTCCTAATATTGACTGTTTCTAACATCAACAATTTTTGTAGATAGTAATTTAACTTTAATCAGATAGTAGTAACTAAAATGTAAATATATCTTTCGAGGACATTTGCCAAACAGCTTGCCGAGCAAAAAAAAAAAAAAAAATATTCATATGAAACTTTGTCTTCTGATTCTGGGCCAATCAATAAAATTTTGATTACGTAGTGTATATTTCTAGAAATTTTTGACATTGCTCATTTCTCTGTTTCTTTTCTTTTTTTAGAGTTTCATTTTCTGAAATGATTAGCAAGGAAATTTATTACAAAATTTTCATCGTCATTTTTTTTCTCCTTTATCCGATACTTTTAAAATTATTTTTTTCGAAGTTTGATTTTGTATTATAATAAGCTTGTATTAAATAAGATTTAATTACTTTTGTATTGAATAAGATTACACAACAGAGCTGCAAGCAATAGTGAAGGAGTTTAGAGAAAAAACCATACATTTTGTTCAACTTTTTAATGCCTTCATTCTTTAATGGGCACAAGTGTGTTAAAAGTAATGAAAAGAAATTCTGTCAAGAGAATACATATAATTTTGTATGGGGATGTAAGGGAAAGAAAGTTTGATCTCCTTGGACAACTCCTCCTCTAATTCATTAGGATGCGAACTATGAGGATAAAAGACAGTAGAGGATAACATAACAAGAGTGTTAAAAGAAATGAAAGGAAATTCTATCAAGAGAATACATATAATTTTGTATGGAGATGTAAGGAAAACAAAGTTTGATCTCCTTGGACATTTCCTCCTCTAATTCATAAAGGTGTGAACTATGGGGATAAAAGATGGTAGAGGATAACATAACTGATGACAGTTCTCCAGCGAGGCGTCACAGGCATCGGTTAAAAGGCAAGTAAAATTAAAATTTGAAAATCACTTTTCAGCCTCTAACTTTTAAACAATTTTTAACTATCAAAAACTCATCACAAAAATTGTTCAATAACTGGAAATTTAGCCTGATGTAAATTATTTCTCTACCTTCAATTGCAAAGGAGTTTCAAAGTAGTGAATATACTATAATGAACTGGTCTAAATTAATTAAAGCGCTGAATTATAATATGCCATAATATAAAAACAAATAAATACAGTTCGCTTCACAACAAATCTTTTTGGACAAATATGGAAGCTTTGCATGTGAATAGAAATTAAAAATAATCCGTGATTTGAGGGTTACTTGATGATAAATAAAAATAAATTTGTTTAATATAATTTTTTAATAATTCACAAAGGGATATTTTAATCAGAATTACTTTCTTCATTTTTTGAGCATATTATTGATCAATCTGACAATGAATATAGCTTTGTCAAAGACACAAAATATTTAGATTTCAGTTCCATTATGTGATATGCTCTTACCTATTTTATCGATTTCTTTTCGAATTAAATAATTGCCATAAATTGAATCAGCTCTCTCATTATAAACAAATTCAGCATTTCAGATAGGGAACAAATAAAAAAATCGGACCTGGACTAGTTCTTAAGTTCCGCAGAGTAGATGTAAACAATCACCGCTGTAATACTCAGATACCGACTTCTTTTTTTTAGGATCCATTTCGAGTTTAACTCCACAATTTAATGTATTTTGCAGTATTGTGCAAGCTTCTTTTCAAATTAAATATTTGACATAATTTCAGTAATATTTCTTCTAAAACAAATATCAAGCATACTAGATATACTTACACATAAAATGAATCAAACTTGTATGCACACTAAATCTTTTCAGACTAAAAATAAATAGTACCCACTAAAGTACCAGGACATTTGACTGCTTTCCGATAAAGTACAATAATATAATGGTATCTAGAATCTCAATGATAGACTCGAAATTAATTCTCAAAGGAAACATCAAATCGGAGATGATCAGGGTCATCCGAGCCTTCTAAAACACATATTAAATATACTAGATATATTCACACATAAAAAAAATCAAACCTGTATGCACATTAAATCTCCTCAGAATAAAAGTAAATAGTAGCCACTATAGTACCAAGACATTTGACTGTTCTTTCTATAAAGTACATTAATATCATGATATCTAGAGTCTCAATGATAGATTCGAAGTTCATTTACAACGGAAACATCAAATCAGATTATCAGAGTCACCCGAGCCTTCTAAAACAAATATTAAATATACTAAATATATTTACACATAAAAAAAATCAAACCTGTATGCACACTAAATCTCCTCAGAATAAAAGTAAAGAGTACCCACTATAGTACCAAGACATTTGACTGTTCTTTCTATAAAGTACATTAATATCATGATATCTAGAGTCTCAATGATAGATTCGAAATTAATTTCCAACGGAAACATCAAATCAGATGATCAGGGTCACCCAAGTTTAGAAGAATTTGCGATATTTCAAATCAGTTGGAGACGGAAAGTATCCTGTTTTTGATTCACATAAATCAGGAAAGTCTTAGATTCAGGGTCAAACACTTTCCATTCCTTTTCTGATACGAATACCACGTGACTCAGCGTTGAAGTTTTGCTTTTAGCGTGGGAGCTCTAACAGATCGTGTCAAAGGTTAAGACTGGTCCGCCTTAAGTCAGCGGTTTATGGTCGTTGCCAACGTCACGGCTGTTTATGGACGATGAAATGTTTGTAGACAACGAGCATTAAAATACTACTGTTCTGTCGTTTCATATGTCAGATTACATAAAACGTGCGAATAAAACCAGGTTGAACAAATTGACGGCTTAATTGAAATGTAAATCAAGATACTTGCAGTTTAAACACAGAACAGGACTTGGATTGCAAAAGTGTTTTTCTTGGCAAAAAGCATTTAACTGTTTCACAATGGCGTAGCCACCCAATTAATAATACAAATGAATAGTTAATATTGTAGCAATCATATTTATTCATAAGTTCTGTGGAAATTCGTTAATTCGAACGTTTCTAATGAATTCGAACGTCGGTAATTCATTCATTGAATTGAATTATTTTTGTTAGTTAAGTCCAAACTTTAAATCTTTAGTAATTGTAAGCGAACAACTCTAAGACCATTAAATCATTCGATGATTTACTTGCTATAAACGATACATTCAACAAAAAAAATTTTATTTTCGTAAAATGAACCGGTTTAATATGAATCGCGCTGCTTATTTTGAAGATTAGTTGTACACTTTTTGTTTTCAACTTGTTATATGGTTTAGTTTAATTACATTAACATCTTGTTTTAAAGCAACACTAGGGCCTTTTTAGGACGGGACTCGTAATTTTGAATTTCTAACAAATGACGAGAACGACGCTTGAGCTGCCACCCTCCATCCACACTTTCACACCACACCAGTGGGAGGATGTTTGGCCCTAGAGTATTTAGCGTGCACTAGTCCCGCTTGCACGACGGGTCTTCAATGGAATCGGATATCGAGCCTGAAATCCATCGTATCCGAGACCTTACCACCAGGCCACTGCGGCTCATCTTGCTATATGGACCGTGGTGGTCAATATTTAAGTCTTGGCTTCAGAGCCGAATTCTACTACAGAACCGCCGCATTACCGCATTTGGCACATGCTAACTTCATTGGATCGAATATCCTCCCGCTAGAGTGGTTTGAAAGTATGGAGAGAGGCGCGCTATTTCATTCAGGTGTCCACCTCGTCATACACCGCAGCTTAAATTTCGAAGGTGCCTAAAGTAGGCATAGTGTTGCTTCAAAACGGGGCTCTAAAATAAATAAATTCAATTCAAGGTATTATATACTGCTTGTTTATTAAAGATGTTTAATTATTTATTAGTTATTATCTTTTGAAAGCATTCATTTTTAATATTAATTATCGACACTCTGGTTATTAAAATTACTCTCTGTTCATTTATAAATTAAATATTGCATATAAAATCTTTTAATTATTGGAAATAAACTTTTACTGCCATTCTTAATTTAAAAATTCTCGTTATTCTCTTCCTATGCTCTTTTTAAGACTTAAATTTTCTTAATTAGAATTTCGGATAAAATAATTTTTTATTATTTCTCGGCAACTTCGAATCAGTCGATTTCTGCTGTCATATTTTTTTAAAAATATAGACCTTCACTTCTTTTAATAAAACCACTGTCATTATTCCTCGTTTAGTTTTTTTCCTTATTTAGCTTTTTTAGCCGCATATTTAGCTTTTCGATGTATTGCAGAATATGAATGCTATAAAAATTTATTTCTCAAAATGAAATTTTGTTCAGGATACAAGAATGTGCAATGAGTACTATGTTGTGCAAACGAGTACGATGTTGTACAAAATTCCATGTTGTACAAGTTTTTTTTTTTTTTTTTTTTTTTTTTTTTAATGTTTGAGAACAATAATTCAACTCAGAAGTGAGACTAAAAACTGAAATCTAAGGATTGGCAGGAGAGAAGGAGTAATTCCATTAAGGGAAAAACTACATATCAATATTTTAAAAACCTTTCTGTCAACCGAATTGAGGGTGATTTTATCTTACCCAAGTATATACTGGACATGTATTTTCTGTACATCAAAGCAATTTCTTTGAGAAAAATTCAACTTGTCAGAATGGCACCAAAGAAGGCGCTATAAATCACGTGATCAAAGCCTGTGCATTATGACGGGAGAAAACAGACTCGGAAGGTCAAGAAACTGGATGTTCCTTGACGTCGAAAAACTTGTAAAAATTCCAATCATTAAATCTCCTATAAAGGACATTTTGTCAATGCTCTTGTCTTTAGTTCGCTCCTAACGTAAAAAGACGAATATTCGTTCTCTCTAGAGGATTCTTTGTTTTTTGCAAGTATTTAATAACATCAAGTGTCGTTTGTTCCTTTGTACTAGGTGGGGTTGCACTTCGGCTGCCCCATCAAGTTTCCCGCATGGCCTCTGACTAGATAGGGGCATTGCTTGTATGTCTGAGGACAGTATTTCTTAAAAAGTGAGCAAAAGCTCCTCAAGTGCTATTAAAAAAGTCTTTTCAATACAATTGAAAATGTACTGGCCTTTCATTGAACCACGACTTTCAGTGAAATAAATTTCAAGGAACCTAAATAGTGTAAGCTCAAAAAGGACAATATCAAGAACAACAACAATAAAAGAATCAAAATTGGATTGCCAAAATGATATTTAAAACAAAAACTGCATGACATTCGAAACATTATGGCAATGTATTTCAGTTTGCATTTTATGATGGAGAAATAGGACGATGGTAAAAATGGAGTTAAAATCTTTTTTTTAAAAAAAAGCATTTGAGAAACATATAAATAGTCACTTTTGAAATTAAAGGACACTAATACTCCATGAAAACTGTCTGCATCCATAAAATAGTGATTGAAATACATCATTGATAGCTCATTATTGGAAACTAGTTGTCATTGTTGACTAGAAGACAACAGCTACTGGTAAAGCCGTTGTTTAGTTTCAATAAAAGATCTCATATTTCTTCCGAAAAGTTAAAAAGGAAATCTGACCATTTACAAAAAAATAAATAAATAAAACCACTGGAATGTATTTAGTATCCGAATCCAGCAGAAATCCTGACAATTTCTTATATGAAAATTAATATCATCGTAATTCAACTTACTTTATCTGTTGCATCAATGCATATATGATCTTCTATTTTATTTTCAAATAAAGAGAAACCCTTGCTGTTGTTGTTGTTGTTGCACATCTCCCAAAACAGCAGAGCTATATCAAGTCTATGAAATTTGTGCACTCAGAAGTCCAATACTAACAAGGGATTGTCAATAAGATCGTGCCTGGAGAGACCCAGACAAATCAGATCAGGTGAAGCCTCTTCCGTAAAACACTTGGGACATACTTCAAAGCGCTTAAAACCCTCAGAATATTTCATAGCTCTAAGGCGCCCACTGAGAAAGCGATTAAAAGAAAAAGCAGCAAACCTCAAAACCTCAACCTCAAAAATATTTTGGTAGTGATACATTTAGGTTAAGTGCCTATCCGAAAGCCCATCTTCTTATTACAGTACACTCCCGATTATCCACGGAATTGGGTGGCGCGGCCGCCGCGGATAACAAAAATCGCGGATAATCCGAAAAAAGCTAAAAACGAGTACAGCAAAAGAGAAAACAGTCATTCCAACTTTGAAAAATCGTTTTATGTACAATAAAACGTAAAATAAACAGCAGGAAATGTTTAACTAACGCTTAATATTTTAGTATATCACTCAAAACTAACCTAAAGTGCATTTTGTTAATGAAAACAGAAAAGTGCTTTGTACTTACGAGAGGCATCAAGGATACACAGAAAAATTAATACATATGTACTGTTTTAATACTGTAATGTATTATGTAATTACAAAAGCATAACTGTAAAACGTCACCTTTTTGAAGAAATCAGTCAAAAAAAAACTTTGTGCGGCAGGCGCGGATAATCAGGAGTCTACTGTACTAGTATTCTTTGTAAACACTTTATGAGTGAACAGAAGATTCCTGATTTTGCTGTCGTTCCCAACATTTACTTATTTGCATTTTATCAATTGAAACCGAAAGCGTTCGAGCCTCCGTGGCGCAATCGGCTAGCGCGTTCGGCTGTTAACCGAAAGGTTGGTGGTTCGAGCCCACCCGGGGGCGACTCGTTTTTAATAAGCACCTATTCGAAATCCCATCTTTTTATTCCCGGGTAGCACAGCCTGTAGCGCAATATTGCGAATATTAATTTACAATATTGCGAATATTGTTTTAGATCATAAAATATTGTACAACATACGTGTGCTATTAGGCTTACTAGTATACTTTGAAAACACGTTAGACGTAGAACAAAGGTTCCTTAATTTGCTTTTTTTTTATTCTCAAATATTTACATGTCTGCATTTCATCATTTGAAACAGAATGCGTTCGAACCTCAGTTAATAGTAGATTTACTAAGGGAAGCATGTTTCTTTATTGAACGATTGAAAATTCTGTTCTTCCTTATGTGTGAAGGCGCCTGATAAGAGAGCAAATTATTAGCAACACTTTGTTAGTAGTTTATTTCATCTGATTAAAAATATAAAAATCTTAAAAATGAAAAACACGCTGTCAAAAACACACATTTCAACAAAATGTTTCAAATAAAATCAAAAGAAAAACACAATAAATAAAAGCGTGGCAACATATATCTTCTCATGAAACAACAATCATTATGAAAATAAACTTCCATTTCACGCGACATTAATGTTGAAGAACATAAGGATTCTTTGAAACAAATGTTTCATGTCAGAATCAGAGTTTATAATTTGATTGATCTTTTGTTAAAAACGACAAACTTTTGAAATAACTTGAATAAATAGCAGTAATCGTTGTCAAGAAGTTTTAAAAGAAAAACGTATCGCGTCGTTTTAATTCGATATTTGTATTCAAAAGACGTTAACAAGCTTTACATATTGAAATCATTTTATACAACAAATTTTCAAGTCACTTAGCAATCGCATTTCTAACGGCACTATATTGGATTTTCAGTAAAGCATTTTACTTAATAAAGTCGTTTTCTACATAAAATAATTCTCTATCGAAACGGTTGCTATTTCTTTATTAATGGTTTCAATTTGTGTCGAAACTGTTGCATCGATTTCAAAATATGAAAAGTGCTTACGAACAAAAAAAAAAAACTTCTTTTATGTTGTACTCGAAGATCAAATTTAGTTAAAAGCTCTTTTGTCATTTTCAAATGTGTAAAAAAAAAAAAAAAAAAAAAAAAAAAAAATCGAATGTTCGCGTCGAATCACAAGTTAAAATTTTCAAATTATCAAGATATATGTACAGATAGGTTGTACTAAAAATTGTTCAACTCCAGGACTATGAATCGGATGTTTTCAATGTTTTGTTTTAATTTTCATTGATTTTATTAAAAGTTCTATTTATTACACAATACTTTGATAAACAGTAGCCCAGTTAATATGTACTGAAATGATACAGAAAGATTTATTATAATTTGCTATTAAAATAATTATTCTATTTAAACGCTTATCGTGCTGATTTACTAACAGAAACTCTTCCCAGATTCAACTTTTCAAATTGTAATTTTATATAAATATTTATACAGATAATTCTTCAGAAGACCTGAAAATAAACAACCTTGCTTCTGGGAGACAGAAATGGTCGAAACTGGTCTGTTAGAGAGTTCTGGAAGATTAATGAAAATGAATTCGCTACGTAAAGATAAGAAACATGTCTTGGAGCACCTTTTTTCTTTATTGTGTTTTTCTGGCTTGTTTCAAAACCAAACAATGCAAAATAATTTATTCATTTGTTCCAGTCTTAAATTTGTATATGTCTTGAATATTTTCCTCCTACTGATAACTATCATCAGTATTATTTCACTAATGTATCTTGGACGAGAAATATCCTCAGCCAAATGTAGCATAGCTTTACTAGTAACATCAATGGGATTCAGGCTCATGATTTATTTCCGTGCAGAAAAACTAAAGCAACTACATGCTCGAGTTGCTAACATGTTTGATACTTGTAATTACTCTGAATATCGTCTTTATAAGTTCATTTACATTGGATCTTATATTTCATTTCTTATACACATTTTTCTTACTATTTTTGCAGCAATAATTTTTGATTCTTTCCCAGTGCACACATTAAATAGTTATTTTTTGCCATATCCTTATTTCAAGTTATTTACAGAAATAATTTTTGCAGTTTTATCAAATATGTTCATGATGTTTCCTGTCACCATATTTGCAATGTATTACGCAGTAATATGTCTTCATTTATACTATAGGATGATACATTTTGCCAAAAGTTTTGAGAACACATCCCGATTAAATTTCAATTCTAGGTGGAAAATTTATTTGGATTTAAGAAAATCTGTCCAAGAAACTGATTCCGATCTATGCCTTCTGATGTTTTTGTCATCCTTGTATTTTGCATGCAACACATATTTCGGCGTATCCCTACTGATTCATTATGCAGCATATATTCACTTTGTTAATATATTACCAATTGTGTCAGCATGCCTTTTATTTAGTGTGGGATCTTTTTCTTTTATCCTTATGGCAGGCACTGGCTCACTCATTAATGAAGCTTCATCAGGCATTTGTGACAAAGTGAACGATGTTATTAACTCGGAGCAAAATCCAACTCCTATTCAGCAACGACTTTTATATGCCACGGAAAAAGAAATGACCATGACTGTGTGGAAGATGACGTCAATCAAAAGAGGTTTCATTTTTGCAACTGAAGGAACGATCTTAACTTATTCCATTTTACTCGACAATCTTACTTCCATCGAGCATTGTTCCTGCTAGTTTTCTTGTTATAAAAATATTGGCAATTCCATTTACTTGAATCTCAACCAATTCCGCTGCTTTTATATTGAATGCCCTACCAAGTTATTATTTTTCGATTTTAATCACAGTAAAATATTTAAGAATGGTTTCATCTGAGAGTTATACTGTGGAATTACTATTTTGAAACATGTACTGTGGAGCTGTTACCTGGGACTAACATATGCTATGGGAAGTGTTTCGTCAAAATTTAGACTGGACGGAGAAAAAAAAAAAAAAAAAAAAACGTTGAGAAGTAGGCCACCTAATTTGCAATTTTTCTTTCTTTTTTCTTTAACAAATATAACAATCAAACGAACTCTTAATATGCGCTTTCAATTTATCAAAGCATTACACGAAAGCTACAGATCTTTTTACTCATGAAGTGTAAATATCTTTAAGAAAGAGGATAAAAGACAAGAAAAGAGATTGAAAGCGAGTGCACATAATCTGCATTGGAAGTAAAAGGAAAAAAAGTAGTTATTTTCAAGTTATTTGGCATTACGTGTTGTTTCTTATATGTGCACATTGTTATGAACTTCCATAAAAATAATCTGTCTAAAATATATATATATATCTGTTGGCATTGTATAATTCCTCTTAATTGATTGCAGAGATTTACGATTGTGTTATTTCGTTTTATTATAATTACTAAAAGTACCCGTATAGCGTTTCCCGTGATATGATGAATATTTGCAAAATGGAAACCAGAAAAGATAAAATAAAGCTATCAAAACGAAATTTAAAAAATTGTGGTTTTGATATGCTTTTCTTTCATGATAATGGTGACGATAAGGGAATTATAGAAGATAAAAATCCAATGTTACAAGTGATGCAACATTAACTACGTATTTAACTGAACTAGGTATTTAAAACACTAAGAAAAATCAATGAACCAGTTCCCATTCTATCCATTAGTCCGATTTTAATTTTTTTTTTTTCCGTATCAAACCTTATTACTTCTACTAGTATGTCATCAACGATAGCTTGTCTTCGTCCTGCCTCTATTTTTGAGAGAAATATGAACAACACTGCTTCATTGTCTATTGTATGAGGAGAAAACCTGCAACAAAGTTCGCAGCCCCAACCACTGGACCGATTTCGAAATTTTTAATTTTGTATGAAAGCTCATGACCTTTAGAATTATTTTAATGGTTAATCTTCTCTTCTCCCCAAAATTCTCCATTTTCGAGTGAAATCGAAAGAAATCTACTCCTCTGAATAATGTCTGAGTAAAAACCGCGACAGAGTTCACCAGCCCCAACCACTCGGCCGAACATTTTGATTTTGCATGAAATTCAAGCCATCTAATCTTCCATTCTTCATCACTCTCCATTTTCCAGAGAAATCGAAAACTTGATTTTACTGAGCAGTCTTGACGTAACAACCTCGATTGATTCCCTAGATTCAGCCATTATATAAATTTAGAAAATTTGTTTTATCTCAAAGCATAGATACATATATCACCGTCTGCAATTTTCTCACCAATTCGAGAGTTATTACAAAATAAATCATTAAAAGAACCATTAACCTCAACTGGAGCAGTTTCGCCTATTTTATCACTAATTAATTTCGCCACTTTTAAGTATACTAATTAAACAGAAGGCTTTACCTTATTTCTGAAGTATAATTTAAAATAATATGGTATGGTTAAAATAATATAGTATCCTTTTTTTTTTGATAAAATGTAGTTCTTTAAAGCTCATTAACATGATTAAATTAATCCTATTAATACTCACCGTTTTCGACGACCCTATTAATGTTGTTAAGATTGTGTCAACAAATTTTGATGAAATACGTTTTATCAAAATAAAACAAAGTACTATTTTAAATTGTGAATACGTAGTAATGAAAGAGATTTCTGATCAGGTAGCTATGCTTACAAAGTGACCAAATGAATTCGCGATGAAAATTTTCTATGTCAACCCAATCATTGAGTTGGACCCTCGGTCTTTGATTTCGCCATATCTCTTAAAAAAGGAAACGGGGAAGGTAGATACAAACTCCTAGATATAAACACTAACAATGTATCGAAGATACTTTAATTTGAAATAATAATCACTGAAAACGGTGTGATGGCTGAGGTTGAAGGACTCTGTTGTGTTTTTTTCCTTCATAGACACTGTACATTGAAATAATGCTTTTGAGATTTCTCCCATAAAACTGTGTTCTTGGAGCATAAGCGACTCATAATAACGTATCTAGGTGTCATTAACGTTCATATGAAACTCTTTGATTTTGCAATTATTTTTAATACATAAATATTGGTCGGGAAGCTAATAGACGAAGATCTATAGTAATTCCAATATATTTCATTTACAATAATATTCAGCTTGAAAATGAAACAGGAACTTGAATCTTTCGAAGATATAAGAAGTTCATTTTGACTGAATAGATTTTAAATATTTTACTAAAATTTAGTAGCTAAAATGTTCTAGTGTCCACTTTACAACTTCCATAGCGAAAAGAAATAAACTGTAGAATGAACTTACAATGCGTGCTCTTAATTTCTAGCGGCTCATCAGTTATGCGATTCTTCATAAAATGTGATGAATTAATACGGAAGAAATAATTTAAGATTTTAATCAAAAGGCTGTCAATACTTTAGTTAATCTCTAAGTCAAAATATCTTTCCAGTATTGGAAATTGTATTTAAATAAAACTCGTATGAGCGATTTTATATATTAAACTCCCTTTAGTATTAGTCTATAAATTCAAGAATCACTCGCATGAAAGCTTTTTAAAAGAAATTGCTTAATCGAAAGTAAAAGACATTATATATGTTTCCCCTTTTATATTTCGTTACACTTCTTTTAGATCAGTCAGGTCATTTTTTCATTTAAACCAATGTGTTACGGCGCATAACTTGTATAAATAATATGAATAAATAAAGTAGGGTCTTATATTTAGTTCCAAATTCTAATTACCTTAGTGGGGGGGGGGTATATAAGGTGATCACGAATGTATACCATGGTTATATCTGAAGAGTATTTTATTCTTCATGGTATCTATTGAAGCTGATGCAATAATCCTAACTATCCTTTCCTCAAATTTAATGGAGGCTGGCTTCTGTGGAAACCCTTGAATTGTTACGGATTCAGTTTTCAACGGTATCTTTCTAGTTCCTGTCAGGTGAATTGTTGATCTATAATTGATTTTAAAAGTCCTAGGGATATGGATGAGGCATCGATTTCTCATCGAAATTTTGCAGCCATGATACAAGGTTTTCCTGGCCACATGCAGTCTAAAGTTGCCCTAGAACAACACTATTCCTTCAAGAACTTGCTTTTATGTCTGTTCTGGTAGAACCATGACAGCTTCAATAATTTTGTACGCTATAGATGATAAAACTGCTTCAACGACTCGAACCAATTAGCAATGTAAAAAGCCCTTCCTTTAAAATTCCCAGTATGTGAAGAATGTAAATTGTAAAAGGTCAACAGCTTTTATTTCGGTAATAATAAGAAAGTTTATTCTTCATTTAAGCACTCGTTGTTTCATGGGTTGTTTTTGGTACTGAAGAAGACTGAAATCTTCTGAGAACAGAGATCACTTTAGAAGAGTATGTGAACTGTGATCAGCAAAGATCACTTTCGAAAAGTATGTGAATTATGATACCGATATCGTGACATCGGAAATATTCATTTGATGAATTAATAGACGACAAACAAGCTAAAGATCATTTTACACGCTGTTAAAGGAGAATGTGAAGAAGTTATTATATCTCTCTTTAAAGAAGCAATTCACTCTAATGAAAAACTTCGAACTTGCTTTGTTACTTGAAAAGATCAAGGAACTTAATTCGGCTCATTATACTGAATTTGATATTCACAGATTACTTGTACATCAAACAACACTTAAAGATCATTATTAATTAGACCTTTACCTGTAAGAACAAAAACCTATAAAATGAGAAATATATAATTTGCGCTGAAGACATGCAATAAAAGAACCTGTTCCACTTTTAGCATAAATTTTTAATTTAAAAATGATTTTCAATACCATGCAGTGTTATATTAGTAATATCTTTTATTAAAATAAACTAAAATTTAGTTCTTTTTTTATTCAATTTAAAATTACTAATTTATTAGTTAAATTTATTATCTTAAAATAATTATTTATTAATTTAATATCTTTCATTTATACGCAGTACGTATCTTTACATTTATATTGTCGTTTTATGCCAGTCGTTTGAGAAACGTATAAATGTTGCTTTACTACATATTAAACCATTTGATATTAACTCCTAAATTTGGACATTGTAGACCTTCAGATAGACGATTAAAATTCGATTCTGTTCTCTGCTGAAAAATTAGCACTTAGTGACAATAGTTCGGTGATTCATTTTTAGAGTTATGAGTCCAGGCTTTGATGAATTTACGCTGCTTGAAGCTTCAACAGCGTAAGAATAAACAATAAACAAAGCATGGAATCAAAATTCCTCAAATAACAAATGAATGAGACAAAAACGTCAATATCAGATCTGTGTATTTGTAGATATTGCGTGGGGCTGAAAAGCAAGCTTTGCAGCAACATTTGGCTGTATTTTAGGACCCACTGCCGATAATGGTCCTTAACAACCACAACTCTCCATAGGTAGGTGGCTTTTTCAAGTCGGTGATAGTCGTTGGTTGTTCGGGCCAATATAATACAGAATTAAAAATTTACTCAACATTTTTTTGTTATCAAAAAGAGGGATAAGCCTGTTGGTCATTACACATCTTCCCAAATAGCGAAATCAGACTGGATGCAGCTACCCTCGTTTTGATCTCTACATTGATTATTAGTCGATACTTAAATTTCAAAACAGCAACCGACAAAAATTTAGCTTCGTGCAAATAAAAAGCTGTAAATGGAGTTAAAATAATGTGAGCTTTAGTATCCAATCCTCTTTTACTAGCAACCCAAACTTGATCAATTCTAGACTAAATTTTGTTTTAATAATTTGTCAGATCTCAATTAGATTATCTTGTTTTTCAAAAGTAAGCTGACATTTAATAGATTTTTAGGTCCACGCAAAGTTGTATACGTTCAGAATGATAATATCGATGTCGGAATCCAATTTATTTCCTGATCCAGTTCTATCAAACTGCTGAAATCAACAGGTTTTCACCCTCCGAGTAAAGGGATAAAAATCCTTAATGTTTGCAACATTCTTTTAACAATACCTAAATTTCCCTATTCTAAATAGTCACGTCGCTCTCTTTTGCTCTTCTGCTTTTGTGTCGCGATGTAGACTGACGTATTCCTTACCTCCTATTTTTTGTACTTAGTTTATGCCTCTCCTGCTGAAATAAATCATTTATGTCTCCCTTGGTGAAATAAATCAAAGCTCTAAAATTTCAAAAGTTTTTTTTTTCTATTCCGTCATGCAACTTCTGGAATATGTTTATATATATACATTGCTGCTTTTTTGTAAAAAAAAAATGCAAAACTCCCCAGAGTGCTGCGTCTCTCTTCTAATGGAATGGAGCGAATGGACGAAACAGTTCTATCTACAGTATAATCTTACATTTCAAAACCGCAGTCGTGAAAACTTTTCTTCTCTATAAAAGGACTTGTGCCAAAATGGTCTCGGGCGTCAGACCTCGAAGAATTTTCAAAAACAATACTCGACCTGCTTTATCTGTTAAACATGAATTTTGTAATCTTTGTTTTCATCTCCCGAAACCGCAGACCGAGCCTCCGTGGCGCAATCGGCTAGCGCGTTCGGCTGTTAACCGAAAGGTTGGTGGTTCGAGCCCACCCGAGGGCGGCCTCATTTTAATTTCTACCACTCCTTCATTTCAAGAGTGTTGCTCTCTTGTTTTGAAAGTTTGATAATTCTTAAATTTCTGCTTTAAAAGAATAAAAAATAAAGCTTCTTATTTCTAGATCTATTGCAACTTCTGTTCATGATTATTGCTCTGCAACTTTGAAAGTTAGATGGATTTTACATGTTACTCATTTAAAATTCAGTTAAAATTATTGAAAATAAATACTATACCAAGCAAAAACAGAACAAAAGTGTGCAATAAATAAGCAGCAATTTTCTTAACTTTGCTGCTTCCATACGAAATCTTTAACGCCGAAGATTTCTATCCAGATTTAAAAGATAAATTATCAGATAATTATTTGTTTTACAAATCACTCTATGAATGGTCTTTTGTCAACTGTCCTTGCGAATGAATTTATTTAGATAACAATCATTGTTCTGTCTAGCTTGAACTCTTACTATTTGTTACAAGTGAAAACGTAATGCGGAGAAGAAAGAAAAGAAGAAAGAGTGTAAACAATGACTCTTCTGTAGACAATAAATAAGATAAAAAAGCTGCCTATATAGATAATTTTTTTCATATTTTTATTTAACTTCAGTTGCCTCATGCTTGTAAAAATGGAATCTTGTAACCGATTTATCACTCACTTCCATATGTACTGAAATTTTGCAAGCTTGTGTATTCTCGATGACAGTATAATAGTTTAATATTTTCAGAACTGAATTATCAATTGATCAATTAATATAAGGAATTTATGTTTCCATACAAATGGCACTACTTGGTTATGAATTTGAGAAAAATGGTTTTACGATGCTATACTATTTATAATAAAGAATTATAACTAAGACTAAAGAGTTGAAAATAATTAGATGACTAAGTTAAAAAGTCAATTTTTTGCGAAATTTCAATTTTTTTAAATTTAATATTCTTTAATTCTATAATTTATTTATAAAATCGTTAGAATTTTGTTTCTGAGACCATTTTTGAGGAAGTTACGCTGATTTTTACATTTGCATTTACATACATTTTAATGCTATTTTACATGTTTTAATGCTACTTTCTAGAATTCTGATCTTTGATGGAATTAATTTTCTTACGGAAAACATCGTAAATTAAAATCTAACACATAATTATTGTTCAAATTTGATTTACAGTAGACTCCCGATTATCCGCGGGTGGGTTATCCGCGCCTGCCGCACTAAGTTTTTTTTTTTTTTTTTTTTTGCTTCCAAGGAAAGAGATAATGCTTCCAAAGCAAGAAGCAAACACAAATGACTGATTTCTTCAAAAAGGTGTAGTTTTACAGTTATGCTTTTGTAATTACATAATACATTACAGTATTAAAACAGTACATATGTATTAATTTTTCTGTGCATCTTTGACACCTCTCGTAAGCGCAAAGCACTTTTCTGTTTTCATTAACAAAATGCATTTTAGGTTAGTTTTGAGTGATATACTAAAATATTAAGCGTTAGTTAAACATTTCCTGCTGTTTATTTCACGTTTTATTGTACATAAAATGATTTTTCAAAGTTGGAATGACTGTTTTCTCTTTTGCTATACCCGTTTTAAAGCTTTTTTCGGATTATCCGCGATTTTTGTTATCCGCGGCGGCCGCGCCACCCAATTCCACGGATAATCGGGAGTGTACTGTAATAATTTCTCAATATGTTACACAGTTCCTGATTAAGAGAATGGATAATCTATTCATTCAGAAATATTTTATATTTGTTTTAGTGCTTCTTAATATGAAAAAAAAAATTTTTTAAAAATGAACATTTCGTGTTATTTGTTAGTCGAACTTCAATATTTAAAGAATGGACAGAAATACTATTTATTGTTTTAGTTCAGAAACTAGATAATATATTTCTTAAGCTATCTGCAAAATTTTAAGCAAATCATTCGATAAACTTCTTAGATTTTTGCTTTATACCTTTTTTTTAGCCAGAAAAAGGTCCTTTTTCCAGTTTTTTTTTTTTTTTTTTTTTAATTTTGCCACTTAACAGGTATAATTTGGTTTCATAGATGTTTTTTTAAATTTTTTAATGCAAATTTTCAAAAATATGACTATTTTTGAACGTTTATCAAAAAACATCCAGAACATAGTCGCATACATACCTTAAATTAAAAAATATTAAGGCCTTTTAATACACTTGTAAAAGTGTCTTTAAGTTATTTCTACTTATTTGTTTTAAATTCGCCGCTATTATTGAATTATTATTTTTTGTTAAATTTATTGTTTTCAAACTCTGGTTTTAAATTTTTAATTTCTCTGAATAAAACAATTATTTCAAAAAAAGTTAATTTTCATTTAAAAAAAAAAACCTTCTAGATTTTTAAAAACGAGGCAAAAAAATCCTTATTTGACGCATAAACTCGGAGATATATCTAATTACACTAATCAAATAACCTTTTTTAAATTACCTGACTTCTTATATAGATCTGCTGTCAAATGATAATGGAGACTTGAACGTCTTCATTATTATTCGGAATTCCAAGAAGTATTAATGTGAATTTTGATCTACACTGATATCTTAGAGTATTCTTTCAGTCCATAGTTGAAATGTGAATTTCTATGCTTTAATTCTATCTTCACCGGGATTTTTAACTAAAAAATGTTTCACCGTGAAAAGAAATGCCCTAAAAATACCCTAATTTTAAAAAATGTTTTAATTAAAGTTGTCAAACGAATTGCTTTACAACAGCTTCTAATTAGGGATTTCATTCAAGATCTTTTAAGATTGATTAAACAAATTTTACAGAAAAATAATAAAATAAAACTTGGAATAGAAACTATAAAAAATGCGTAAAGCGTAGCGAGGAAATTCATGATTCCAAACATTGTTATTAAATCAGCACTACTAATGTTATAGATTTTTGGAAAATGATGTAAAAACCATGGCGAACTTGAGAAACACAGCTATAAGAAAAATTATTGCAACAAATTCTTGCTGAATCAAAAAAGATAGAGTGAAAAATCCTTGATGGAATAATGCTATAAGATAAAATCAAGCAGAAAGCTTTTTTTTTCTTTCTAACATACTAAAAATAAAAATGTTTTTTTTTTTTTTAACTATAATAACTTTTAATTTTAAATGAAGCCGAATGAATACTCTAATTCTAATTTCACAAGTAATTGCTGTATTAATTGAAATTTTTATATTCCTAGAAGTAATAAATTCAAGTTTTGAAGACATCCATCACAGATCTACAATACACGCTTCTTTTGTTTCATTGCATCATCAATTCTGTTACACAATTCTTGGTAACCTTTCTGTGCCAGTAGTCTTTCTGCACTTCCGTTAATGATCCATCCTCGTAGCTGACCCTCCACTATGAAAAAATAAAGATTTACACCCGAAGGATTTGACACTCTTCCCCTTTGAACGACGTTCTTGG
Source organism: Argiope bruennichi (assembly GCF_947563725.1). Classification (NCBI taxonomy): domain Eukaryota; kingdom Metazoa; phylum Arthropoda; class Arachnida; order Araneae; family Araneidae; genus Argiope; species Argiope bruennichi. Next base: position 116,605,183 of record NC_079162.1, read on the forward strand.
AACGACGAAAAACGCACATGTGGTTCTTTATCTGGACACAGCTAATGACCAGATGACCCTACTAGGGGAGAGGTTCCCCCATTTGTCAGGTGTGTTACACATTTTTTCATACAGCTGGCCGGAAATGCCAATTATCAAGTGTGGGAACCAGGGAACAGGTGTACAGTGGTCAACAGGTGTCTCAGGGCAAGGAAGCTGAATCTTTACAAAAGTATGCAAAATGTAAATCGTGCTTTTACCTTGTACAAGTCCGGTACGTTCGCTTCTCTTTCAAGATGGACTATGGATTCAAAATGAAATTGGCACAGTGCCTTTTAAGAGTAACATGAGAACATGAAACGAGGGACTTCTTTACACGGTCTTTTGGATGTTGACAATTTTCGAGTTTAGTACATTAAAAGACATTGTTATTTAACTCTTCAATGTGTAAATAGATGTTTTTGATAAATGCAACATCTACCAGTTTTAGTCTCCATTATCCTCATTACTTTGCTTATAAACTTTGAAAAATCTAATAGATGTATAATATGTCAATATTATTTGTCTTTGTAATATTATGCGCCCTATTTCATTTAGGATCGAGCTTAAGAATGAATTAAAGATTAACACAATGTCCAGGTAGAGTAAAATGACACTTTATTCATGTTAACATCGAGAATCCGGAAGTAAAAATTATTATAATTGATGGATTCAAATTTAGTGATATTTATTGAAATGAAATTGCTAGACACAATTTTCAACCACTAATACCAATTTTTATTTTTAAAAAAATTAACTAGACATTTTTACATTTTTATTTTTGAATATTAATAACCAAATCTAACTAAACTCCTTTACCATCATAATGCACATTTTATTTCATTCGATACCTTTTATAAAGAATTTTTGTAAATGTGAAAATACATACAAATGTAAATTTTTGCAAATGTGAAAATACATACAAATGTAAATTTGTATGTATTTTATATAATGTTATATAATGTTCTGAGTCACTTGATATCCAAAAAAAGGTATGTTACATTTGTATGTGAAAATACATACAAATGTAAATTTTTGTAAATGTGTATTTAGCTGGCGTGATGCGATATTTTATACACAGTAGCACTAGCTCCCAGTATGCTAAAAAAAAACTAATTTCAAAAAAATTTTGATAAACATGACTTTTTTGTTACATGTCGCTGAATATCTAATATTTAACCACCACCAACATTTACACGATATCCTAAGATAAGTGGAAATATTTGCTTCTATATTCAGCTCTTCCAGTTCTACAGAAGGAACTTTTCATCTTTTATTGAAGACAGTTTTATTGCTACACAAGGGTAATTTAGCGCATGACAGATGCTTTACTCACTCATAATGCTCAGAAACCTCAGTCACTTCACATAAACCTTATTATATAATGTTCTGAGTCACTTGATATCCAAAAAAAAAGGATGGAAATGCTTGTGAAACTATGCACATTTCCAAATACTGAAAGCTTTCCAGAATGACGTGTATTTATTTGATGAACTTCTTGTTTTTTTATGTTGCTTGTAAATTCATTTATTTATTCTTTGGGTTCTAAGAAATGAATAATAATTCATCTATCCAATTTTTCCCACATCGTTAATACACTTCAACATGTGCACCTTTCATAACTCTGAGAATATCTGGAAGATATTCTGTTTCGCAGATATCAGACCAATAGATACCTAGTTAATAAATGCAGTAGGGAATTCTGGTATTTTGAGTCCCTCGGCGGTGCATTTATTGAGGTCCTGTTTTAATAAACTAAACACTTTAGTTTCACATTTCAACACATTCTAAACTTGTTAATGATTTATTTCAGTTTAATCTTTTTTACTTTCTCGTATTCGTCGTATAGAGGAAGTATTGTAATTGTCAAAAAATTCGAACTCGAGAGTTTTACGAATCTACACGTTCTTTACACTAAATTTGCAGAATTTATCAAATTTTGAGCAAAATCTGTTCAGAGGAAGAACGTCTGTCCGGCTGTTCTAAAATCATGTAACACGATAATTTCAAAATGAAGAGAGCTAAATTGATAAAATTCAATACACAGATGTAACATCTTTAGCTCAGACACCTGTCAAATTTTGTGCCAAATTCAACTGCTGGCTGACTTCTGTCTGTCTATATTTTCATAAACATGTAAACGCGATAATTCAAAAACCTAGTGACTTAAATATATCAAGTTGGAATGGGAATTTGTAACAGTTTTGTGTCGGATTTATGTTTCAATTGGTCGTGAAAAACGTGTCTAAAATACAAATTCTAGATTTTGATACTATTAATGCATGCCAGGGATGAATCGCCAAATAATTGGTTTAGTATGACTTGATAGATTCAGTAAAAATGCTAAATTCACGCCAAAAAATATTTCGTAACTATTGTACGCCAAAGCCATGTAAAGTGTTCTTTGGCATGACAAGTTTCGGAAAGACCACTCCTGCTGGTAATTTTTATAATTTTGATAAAATATATTTGTTTTTGTTCATCTATTATTAGTCTATATCTGCCTAGCATCCACACATATATGCAATATTATTGAAGCAGACGTTCGTCTCATGTATATATTCTAAAAACAAAGTGAATTAATGAAACATATTAGAATTTGATCTATTATATTTGATAAAATGCTAACATTATTTTAATATTTTATAATTAATTGATGGCATTTTTAAAAAGTTTGTTTATTTGGTAAATTGTAAAATGAAGTTTTTCCATCGGCCTTCTCTTGAACTCCTCCCAGCAAAGCGGCAGCTGCCTAGTCTGCCTTGAAATACTTTTCCAGGATTCTTGTTAAGAAGGGATATGAAAAACAAGGACAGCTGTGCTGAAGTACCAGATACTAGATTTCATCAGGCAGAAATGAAATGAGAAGATATATAAAAAAACAATAAAAGTAAATTTAAAATATCTTTTACGAAAACAAAAATCTTAAGCAACTGAGGAATCGCAAGAAAAAAAAAATTAAGTTTATTTTCCTAAAAACTTCCGATTGTTTTTGCCATATAGCATTTATTAATTCTCTAAAAGTGCAGTTTTTTTACACATTTTTCGATTCAACGTTTGAAAATAAGCTCGAATAATTTTAAAACGAAACGAACTGTTATTTAAATGCAACTTTATGGAAAAATAATTTAATCCAACGCTATAATATTGAGAAGTGACCCACTAGGTCGCGGAAATCGTGGTATGTAGTGGAAAAAAAAAACAATTCCAACCAACATAAATCTTGGATTAAATAACTGAAGGGTTAACAAAGATGTTTTTAATTTTTTACAAAAAAAGAAATACTACACGCAATCATAGTATTTATTTTAACTACAACTATGTTAATAACAAGTGGATAGTATTTAAATAAACCTGGAGTTACCGGTTATCAATTAGAATAAGTGTCATTTCAAATAGATCTATAGCGATAACAGAATATTTATTTGATTCGCTAAGATTCAATGTCTCAGAAAAGAAAACAGTTATCGTCATTGCAATATAAATGTTAAGAAAATATATATCCTACAAAAATAAAATATCTACATTTAGATATAGCAAATGTTCGAGTCAAAACCCTTTTACCTAGCTGCAAGTAGGAGCTGGTTATTTTTTACTCGTCTGCTCAGACTCGACATGTCAGATAAATATCAAAAACAGCTTTATAACTGGTAGTTTAGATTGTTAACACTAGTTAAGTCGTTTTCACCACCAAACAATATGTTGCGTTTAAAAAAAATGAAATTTTATTTGAGAATCATTGAGACTGTATACCTAAGAAAATGTACAAAACTCAAAAAAATTAAAAATTTGTTTTTGTTTAAATTTTATTTAAATTTGTTGCTTCACTGCGTTTAGCGGCCTGTTTAGTTATCAATATGCATAAAAAACTACGAGCGACTGAATCCCAAGAGCATGAAATTATACTTGTTTCTAAGTGTTTTAAATCTTAGAAAAGAATTTCATGAAAATAAACTACTTCAGCCTTAAATATTGAATTTCATTACGCGGCATATTGGTAAATAGATCTATAATTAAATTATATTTTAATAAAAAACTTCAAATACTCTAGAATCACAGTTAAGGGCCTTTAATTGTCTTTAACATTATACCCTATAGCTTTCGTCGTACTTTGAATTTGAATTATTTTGCGGAGTTTGAATTGTTTCTAACTTTAGAAGTGCGATTTACCATTTATTGACAAGGGCTCCATCTGTAATGTATCAGTTCCAAACATGCCACAAATTTGGGAACAAGTACAATCCAAGCAGATTCAAGAATATCAAATCCGTGTCTTCGAATCGGTAATTTCTAATAATTTTTATTGCACTGATCTGAAATGAAATGAGAGTCCAGATAAAATATTTTAAAATGATAAAATAATACAAAATAAAATGATCGTGAAATCTTAATGTGATATTTATTGATCTGAAATAAAATGACAATCAAGGTAAAACATTTTTCATATAAAAAATCATACAAAATAAATTGATACTGGTATTCTTAATGTAATATTTATTGATCTGAAATGAAATGAGAATCAAGGTAAAACATTTTACATACATAAAATCATACGAGTATTCTTAATGTAATATTTATTGATCTGAAATGAAATGATAATCAAGGTAAAACGTTTTACATACATAAAATCATTCAAAATAAATTGATACGAATATTCTTAATATAATATTCCTAAATATATTCCATTAGGACGAACTGATATAATAGACAAAATAGGCCAAGAATTATCCAGTGCGATCGATTTCAATTCGAATGTTTAAGCTTCTGGGGCTTAAAATCAATTCCGTGCAGAGTTCTAAAGAATTGACAAGCTCGGAGAACGTTTAAGAAAGGAAATATGCACTCGTTCTGGTGAAAAGGATAATATTTTAAATTCACTTCAAGTCGTTAATTCTTTCTTTTTGTAAAGAATGAAGCTCGATACGTTTTGTTGAATTCTCCCTGGACAATATTTTAAAAACTAACTAGGTGAACAAGATTTTAAAAAATTACAAAAGCGGGTGTAAAATAAAGCATCACTCAAAACTAGTCACAAAGCTTGTGCATTCACTCAAAACTAGTTTCTTGGAACCCTTTTTTTATTTTGTGTGATATAATGAAGCATTTGATATGTTCCTACGAAAGCAATGTCAAAGGCAAATAGATAAATAATCAATGAAATGAGATAAATCTCGTTGGGAATTTTCCCATTTCAGCTACACAATTTACGATTAGAAATGTCTGGGTGAACTGAATTCAAAGGAAATTCTAAAATTAATTAAAAAATTTATTCAGGATTATTGAAGAGGCTTAATGATAAGGTCATTGTATTCAATTAATTAATAAATATTAGAACGAAATCTATTAGAAAGAAAATTAGTGGAAGACTTTCAAAAATATTAAACTATATTAATTAACATTTAAATATACGATTATATTATAGTTGCTAAAGACTTGTTATGTTACGAGATGAGTTTTTTAAAATTATTAACACTTTTATTTAACTTAAGATGTTTTATAATTATTAATAAGAAATTTTTTACTCAATTTTTCACTAACTATAAACGTTTTGCAGATGTGGTAAATTTTTGAAACTTGCTCTCATGTTTGTTCTCTATGGTAGTACATTATTCCAATATTTTTAACGACGATTTATCAATTAATAGATTAATTTAATTAAAACTTGGTTTCATACTAGTAGTTCCATCTGATAGTAGATTTGAGAAAAACGGTTATATGTTTTTTTAATATTTAAAATTACAAATTATAACTTTGAGCTACAAATTAATTTTTTTTAAAAGTAGGAAATAACGAAAATAAATTTTTATTTTATAAAAGTGATTAGTGAGTCTCGATTTTTTTTAAATTTAATTATACTACATTTTATCTTGCGAGCTGGGACACACCATTCATTGGAATAATCGTTCAGCCACTGATGCATTTGCAGTTTGATGTAGTTGTCTCTTAAAACCAAGAATAACACTTTTTAAAAAATAATTTGATTTGCAGCTAACGCATCTAATTTTTAAAAGCCTTCCGTAGGAAGCCAATCTACAATAGCTCTAGTTTAGCAGAATAACATCTTTGAACTTGATAAAAATACAAATTTGAAATCTTCATCCATCATGTATTGCGCTACTGGAAAAGTTGGAAAATGTATATACTTATTCTCAACAAAACAAACTATAAAGACTACGCAACAATTCACTCATTAAAAATCATTTGAAAATGTTATACTGTCTAAACAATGACACCTTTTTCATTTCAAGGTTTCCGTATGCATGAGCTGGTCATGATTGTGACACTGAATAAGAAATGAATTAATCATCACTCAGCCCAGAGAGACTCCACCAAAATTTCTGCAGAAAAAAAGAAAACATAGACACCTTGACAAGGCAAAGATTCCAAATCACAAAAAGCGTTGGGGGGGGGGATCGAGCTTTGATTTATCAAAAGGGAAGAAAAGCATTAATGTTTACAGAAAATTAATTCATAGTCTGAAATTTTTTATCCTTTTTGAAGAAGAAACATCATAAATCTGTTTTACTAAAAGAGCAGGCATTTTATGAGTTGTTATAGAATGAAAACCTGGTAGTTAATGTAATGAAATGTGCAAACATTATTGTTAACATCCTTTTTTTAACTTTCAAACAAAAATAAATTTTTAATGTTGAACGAGAAACTTTTATGTGAATTGCATAAAAATGAATTATTTTTTATGTAAGTTGCAAAAAAGAATGAATTAAAAAAAAAAATGCTGAAATCCCACATTTTGAAACTGTAATTCACGAGAAAATGGGTGTCGGTCATTCCATAATATCAAATTAAATTCCTTCTTATAGTTATATGGCAGTTATATACTTGTTAATAAAATCTTTTTTATCATAACAATGAGCACGCAAGAATGAAATAATGTTTTAAGAAAATTTTGGATTAGTTTTCCCCTCGTAATTTTGAATTAGCCTGTTTATAAAGCCGATTCAGAATTATGAGGTCTCATCCCAATATTCCTCCTGTAGGTTCAATACATGAACTATGCATAACAAATCAAAACAAAATTCAAATCAAAGCATAATGTATATTTATTTTATTTTTTTTCATCTCATCTCAGGTCTCACCACCATCTGAGATCTCATCCCAATATTCCTCTAGTGGTTTCAAGACATGAAATAAGCATAACAAAGCAAAACAAAATTCAAATTAAACCGTAATGTATATTTATTTCATTTTTCTAACATTTTAATGTTAACTTGACGAGACAGTTTTTGAATCTTAGCATAAGACCGAATTTTAAACTGAAAGAAAGGTTTGACTTCTAGTTTTTTATTCATCTAGTGTTTTCCATCGCGTATCAGTACTTTCAAAATCAATATTTTAATTGTCTAATATATTTTTGCAGTAAATGCTGCCTTTATTTTAAAAACATAAAGATAATTTTATATACCTAGTTAGTCTTAACATATAAATCTAATAAACTTAAAATAACCTAAGAATAAGTTTATAAGTATTCAATAGTAATGTTCTCACCACTATGTAATGCCTAGAGAACCAGGACATGAACCATTAAATATTGAATTGATCACTTATTTCTCAGCTTATTCTTTTAGATAAACTAATGAAATGCAATTCTAAAAAGTTGTCAAATTTGAAAGAGTTAGCTTCTGAATCATTGCAATCCAGATTTTACACATTTTGAAAACTATTGAGTCGTTTCATGTTTATGTTCCAGCTAAACTATCCACAAAATTCTACAATAGAAAAAAGGTTTTGCTTTACAGAATCAAGTATTTTCAAAAGCAATATCTTTCAAAGAAAAAAGGTAGATTCTAATTGTTAAAATGCAATTCCTTTAAATATCTTAAAACACATACCCATTTTCATAATCGCCGGTAAAAGCGCGCACCAACTAAAACAAATTTTATTCAAAACTTTAACTATGCCACAGATAGCTAGAGAGAAAATAATTGCAAGCTGTGTAATTGATATATGTATTATAGTATTTTCAGCAGTGGAAATGTATTCTCTGAAGTTGAAGAACTGCTGCACATCCTGGAAGAACTGCTTCAAATCCTGGAGGAATTGCAGCACATCTTGGATGAATAGCAGCACTTCCTGCAATTATTACAAAAAAAAATCATTAGGTATTTCTAGCCATTCATCTACACTTTTTCGTATTCATCTTTTTCATAATGAGATTTAGTCTATCTTATTCCTATGTTACTTTTTTTTTCAATGTTCATACCGCTTCTTATATATACTGTTCAAAATATTTAATCAACCAATGCAATAGTCCCAAAGAGAACCTAAGTTAGTTTCACCCTTTTTGAGGTCATGGGAAGTATGCTTATCACCAAATTCATCAATCTTTGCATGAAGTTATATAGGTTGACAAAGTTCGGCCAAATTTTTCAATAAGACAAAAAAATTAGATGCTTTAGTTCCTTATCTGACACAAAATGCTGCCTTGATTTGTTAAATAGTTATTAATTAACCAAATTAATTAATAAATTAAATGAAATTTATCTAATAAGCCAAATGAGTCTCTTTTCTTGAGTCAATGTCAATCCTAAAAATATTTTAATATACCATTACTAAGAAAAAAACGGCCTTTCAAAGGGTTAAAAAAAACAAGAATCATGATTGTCGTTTTTGTGGAATCTGAGAAACGCCCATCACTTTATATCGCACGTATCGGAATAGACCATTAAACATATTTCAAAAAGGGAAATATGTCGCTTTTTCTGACCTTTTTTACATTCTAGTATGTGACGTTTACAAAAAAAAAAAAAAAAGAGGGGGGGGGGACATAATTATAAAAAATTTAACCACCTCGAAATTTTTATCAGTATTCACGTTTTAGACTTCCCAGAGTTCTATGAACACATCTTTGGAGTTATGTCTGTCTGTCCCTCTGTCTGGGAATACAGTAATTCAAAAACGCATTGAACTAAAGGAATGAAATGTGAGTTGCGACCTTCCCACCAAATTTTTAGATTTCTCTTATATTTTAAATGAATTCCATAGATGAAAATTTAGTCTGTCTATTTGTCTGTGTGCATACGAATTTGATAGCTCGGAAACACAAGTGGCTAAATAGATAATATTCGGCATATAATTTTGTCATTGAAAATGTAGGAATGAATTATATTCTGGAGCGAACTTATCCACAGGATGATCACCTGTCCGCATGTTTATTTATCCACGTGACGATTATTTTTCTACATGTTTATTTTTCCACGTGACGATTAACTTTCTACGTGTTTATTTATCCACGTGACGATTAACTTTCTACATGTTTATTTTTCCACATGACGATTATCTATCTACATGTTTATTTATCCACGTGACGATTATCTTTCTACGTGTTTATTTATCCACGTGACGATCATCTTTCTACATGTTTATTTATCCACGAGATGATCACTTGTCTGCATGTTTATTTATCCGAGTGATGATCATCTATCTGCATGCTTATTCGTATGCATGTGAATGCGATAATTCAAAAATGCAACGAATTAAAAAAATTAAATGAAATTCATTTTGTAACCAAAAGTAGATTTGGATCCAATGAATCGAAAGAGAAGCATTCAAAGTTCATTTTTTTTTCTTTTTTTTCATTATACTACGAAATACAAACGCTCTGTATTAGTTTAGAGCCCGTGGAGGGAAAACTTTCAGCAGGTAGTCTTGATCTTGGAGGGTTTGCCGCTTCCCCATGATGCGTTCAGAAATTGCTGACTTTTATGTGGAGAACCGAAAGAAGGCTTATATTTTCTGAGTAAAAGAGGAAGTGTTCTATTAAAAGTAGGGGGAAATACTCCTGATGGATTTTATTATTTCTCGCAAAGCATATTGCAAGGAACTTGAAAATATATCTTGATATCTGCAGAAGTGACTGGTTTGCACTGAAATGAATTGTGCTGAATAACATATATCTCAAAACTTGAAATATATGCATCTCCTGAAGTAAGTAACTAAATTATTCTGAAATTCTTGCAGATAATGCCAGATGATGAGTAATTTAAAGGTATTTAACGATTTTTTAAGCTGAATAAAAACACTGAAAAAAAGCAAAAGATAAAAAATAATATTAAGCCAAAACTGCTCCCTTTAAAGGAAATTCAAGGAAATCAAAAAAGAAAAAGAATGAAAGAAAAGAAACACTAAGTAAGAGGATTAGCCAAGTGCTACAATCATGTGTTTCCTTTATTTCCTTAGAGGGAATAAGCGCGACTTTCTGTTTCTTCTGAAGTCACTTCGTAATGTGCTGCGAAATCTGCAGCTCTAAATGCCTTTTCATTGTACTACCTTCTTATGCTGAACTTCCTCTCATGCACGTAGATAGACAAGATTTGATTGGCACATGAATTGATATATCATGGCATAAAATTGTCTAACACAAACATCATTTTCTCCTCCCTGTGTGTTGCTTTGTCATGTACTACGAAATGTGCAACACAGAATGTTGTTTCATTTTAATTTCACCATTCATTGAATTTCCTATCGTGCTCTTCTATATCCATGTTGCTGTAAAAAGATATGATTGACCCATAGTTTGATTAAAATTTGACCAAATTATCTGACTTTCAGCATAGAAGTTTTGAAATAAATGGAAACTTCTAGGGATATTCTTATCCCAGTAGTACACATATATTGTACACTATTGCACGATATTAAATATTATTCGAAAAATTACATAATATTATTGAATGTTGAATAATATAATATCACACAATATTGTACAACATTATGTGCTACCTCAGAGCCTTCACTCCAATAAACAAGAAGTTGCTCTAAGTTATGTAAATTTTTCTATCTTCAAAAAGATTACCGAGATTAAGAACTTTTTTCGCAGACTCAAATATCGCTGAAAGAAGATAACCCATCCCTATATCAAATAATATTTTAAATAATAATAAATCAATAAAAACTGTTTAGTTTTCATCAGACTTCCTGCTCCGCTTTAAGAGGGAAAAACGACTTAAAATCGAATGAAGAATCTACATCATGGCAGATTGTGTTCATTCAATTTTCTTTATTTATCGTCAGTGTTAGTGAGGATGGATGACTCTTGGTGAGTGGAAAATTATTCGCTCCAAATTATACTTTCTATTTGAAAGCAATAGATGTGAAAAATGTTTTGTCTTCGCAAACGTTTACCAAAGCTGGTTCCTGAAGCATCGATGCCCCTTTGTAGAAACGCAACAAGGGTAAAAGGAGCGTGTAGTAAATCAAAATTAAATTTTGATCTCGCCTCCGTATCATTTGTAGATTTTCTACTTAAAAAAAAAATAAAAGATAATCAGTGGAAGTAGTCTCCCTGATATCTTCTTGCATACTCTTCAATAAAGGTCTTTTCCGCGATATTCCCACATAAAGGTGTGGGCCTCAGTAAGACAGCGAATACTTTACATGATACTAGGCAAACAATAATTATGAAATACAGATTTTTGGCGTAAATCTAACATTTACACTGAATCTGTTTTGTGAATATATATTTTTGTCGGGTTTTTTTGTTTACGGGTTGTAGTCACAAGATAATATACAGAATTTCATTGATCCACGTCATTCCTTTTATGAGTATTTGCATTTACGTTCATTTCGAAAGGACAGATCGACAGACGGTCAACCGTTTGAGAGATTTGTTTCAAAATTTGATAAGAATCTATATATTCGATGCTATACATGTGAGCCAAATTTTATCTACCAAGGTCTTTACGTTTTATAGTTATCGCGTTCGTGTGTGGTTAAATAGGCAGTCATATGGACTTGTGCATAGATTTCGTTCAATATTTGAGAGAAATCTATAAATTTGGTCGCAAATCTATATATCAAATTTCAGCCGTCTAGATCATGGCCATTGTGAGTAATTATCTTCACTGACAGACAGATGTGAACCAAAAATGAGTTTTGCGGAGATTCATCATAATCTCGCGTTCAAACTTTTTGATAATTACAATACTTCTACACTTTGCATATGAGAAAGTAAAAATGTAAAGACACTGCCTTCGCTGTGCAGACTGGTGCTCTGACATTAGTTCCCCCTTACTTTGTTACTAGTAGTTACTAGTAGTTTACTAGATCACTAATGATCGTCGATAAAAATTGTTACCAGTAGATTGATTCAGTAACGTAATGAAAGTGCCCAAGAGAAATCTAGAAGGAGGGCTGCTAAGAAAATATTTTTGTTCATATTTTACACTTTTAAAGATTTGGGATTAAAAATAAATACTTTGATCCACACTATCTATTAGTTTTAAGAATCCGTCTTCGAAATCCATTATTTTTTAGTCGTTCAGTACAAAATGCGAACTTTATATGACAGCATTAATTTATATAACAGCATTAATTAATTTGATGTAGAATAAACACGTAGAGTTGTGTAGACTGCAGAGTGAAAAGACTCGAAAATGCTAAGGTTGTAGTGGCTCTAACTTGATACTTTTGCTAAAATGCAAGCTCAAAAAAGAAATTCCAATTAAATGTAAAATATTTTTAATCTAGAAAAAATTAAAATGTAAGTAAATACTAAATTATTTATTTACACCTTCTAAATCATAAAAGTTTAAAATTATATTATAAAAAGTGCTTTAGCATCTCAAAAAAAAAATGAAGGACATATAAAATTAGAGATAATGATTACTTTCATTTTCTAAGGGTCTCACTCTAAATATTTTCTGGGGATTTCAGGTTGTCCAGTTAAGCAACTGAATTTGTAACAAAGAGTTTAAAACAGAAGAAGAAACGTACATATTCATCAAATAAGTTATGTTACGGAGGTCCTTTTTCGTACATATATTGGCCACTAGATGGCTGCACATTATGCTAGGGCTAACCGCTGAGGAAATTTCGGTATACTCATTATAGTTAACCTCTGTCAATTCTCTGTTTTCATGAACAGGCAGATGATATCTCTCTCCCAACAACATATTTAAAATTTCATTTTTCAACTAAAAATATATATCCTTCGTTAACTTTTGCTTCTATTCAAAATAGTTGTATTAAATATTTATCACTCTCACAAGAAGACCCAGAAAAAAGGATTAATTTTTTTAAAATTATGCAGTTATAAAGCACTTTTAGAAAAACAATTATGAAATTATCAGAAAATTAAGAGTCTGCCATATTTTTACTTTAAAAATATTTATTTGCATTATACTAAACTTTCAAAGCTTGATAAAATAAATAATAATGTCAATTAATTGGTGAAATTCAGATTTTTAAAATAATTTTATCATATCTCTTTTCATATAAAACTGATATTAATACGAAAAAAAAAATCATGTCCTATAAAATATTTAGAATATAATTTATCTGTTTAAATTTATTTTTGTGTATTTATGAATTAAAAAACTTATGAAATGAAAAATGAAAAGTACAATTAAAAAAAAAAAAACATTTGTGGACACTTTACATTTGTTATCATCTGCTTATAATAAGAACATTCAGTGGCTAAATTTTGACAATGTAGCCAAAGAATTTTCTATAATTTAGTATCCAAAACAAATATAAATCACAGAAATGATGCTTTAGATAACAGAAATTTTAAAAATATGTCATTTGTTTTTCATTTATTCATTTTAAATAAACTGGAGCACACTTTATATTATTACTTTATATATTTTTTTACTTTATATATATTTTTACACTTTATATATTTATACGATAGATGGCAGCATAATACAATTTTAAGCAAAACCTTGATGTATTTCGTATATCTTCTAAAGGCAAGCATCTAACGTGCTTTTTAAGAAGGATTCATAGATGTCAAAAAATTGCATAACAATTATGAAATAGATGAGTGTGTTTTGAATTTGTATTCTGAAATGGTAAAGAAAATTTCTTTCTTCTTATTTTTTTTTCCTTATTTTCTTTTTATTATTTGCTTCTTATTTTTTTTTTTTTTCAAAATAAGAAAAAAAATGTTATTTTTCGAATAATATACGCATCTATACCAATTACAGAATTTCCCTTTCTTGAATAATAGTTACTGAATTCCCCAAATTACTAAAAAGTTATCTCAAGAGCGAAAATTGCCTCGAAGTTCGATTAAGATTTCATAAACATAATTCCATTATAAATTTAACTAAACATTCTAAGAATTAGTAGAGAAAATCTTATTACCAAGTATTTAGCTCCAAATGTCACAAAACTGCTCTCTTCAGATGCTTGTGTAACTTTTCAGTATTTAAAACATATCTCAAACACTCTGTGGTAAATTTCTTTCTGATATTTCACAATAAATGCCTTCAACATTTTTCATGATCTTAAGAGGAATTTTAAATGAAACGCGTTATTCTTCAAGATGCAAGAAATTAAATCCATATTGTATTATTGTTACTAGACAAATTTATTTTGATCGAAATAAAAATTCGAAAACTTAATTGATGAAATTGAGAAATATTTCAATCAGTGTCATTATCAACATCTGATGCTTTATATAAATTTCTTCATAAAAAACAATAAAAATTCTGTAATTGGACCAATTCAGATCCACGTGATACGCGTTGCATGCGCAGAGAAAATTTAAGTTTGGAAATTATTATTCATGTTATATGGGGAAAAAGTACTTTACCCTATAGCGCTGAAGATAATGTGTAGACAGATGTTAAATGGCTTGTGGCAGGTGTCTGTCTGTCTGTAATGCCATGTAAATTGACTCCATTATTCATAACTGTTTTATTTGAATCAAATCAGTGTCCACTTTTCATTTTTTTTTTTTTTTTTTTTTTTTTTTTTTTTTTAGTCTTTGAAAATATGATTGTGTTAGGAGGAAGAATTAATCTCTCTGCTTCGACTTTCTTCCCTCATTTTGAAATTTTTATTCTGCTGTTCATGTGTCATGAACATCTGAACTATTGAATGGTGCTTGCTTTTTAATACATTAATTAACTTGTATTTCCTCTTAATAATGCTAAACGCAAGTCCGAAATTTCTTTGATAAAAGCACCGAAACATTTAACTGTATAAGCTCTTTGAGATATGTTTTTACATATTCAGAATGCAGAATAAGACTATGACATTTTAATCATCCTTGGCCACAATTCTTCAACATAATTTCAAATCAATCATTTTATTTTTTGATTTTATCATTTTTAAATTAAAGACTATTATCTGAAATAGGCTTAAAAAGCTTCCGCAAAACATTTGGGGTTGTATTTCATGTGAAAAATCCGAAATCAATATTGAGTTGAATATGTTCTCTTTTTAGGCAATATGCTGCACCTTAAAATGTAGGGACTGCAAAAGGGAAAAAAACATGACAGATTTTCTGAAAATTATTTTTAAATTATATACAAATTTTCCGTAAAACTTTAAATATTTTGTTGAATGTCCATATTTATATCTTTCTATACGTTTTGAAACTAGATGAAAATTTATCACAACCTATTCATGTTATAAAATTATATATATATATATATATATATATATATATATATATATATATATATATATATATATATATATATATATATATATATATATATATATATATATATATATATATATATATATATATATATATATATATATATATATATATATATATGTAAGGATATAAATTTTTAATCAGAAGGCAGTTTCGAAGACAGTGAAGAGACTTTGCATTTTTAAATTCGTTTTATTCTCTCCCGGGAGGCCGGCATGGTTTATATACAAGAGGCGCGGACAAAGCACGTCCGCTCACGGCAGCAGATTAGGCAAGAAGAGAGGGAAGAGCGAGAAATTAATTATCCCTCGTCTTATATAACATGAGATATTGATAGGGAAAATATTTTTTCACAGTGTTAATACTATTAAGTTTACGATAGGGATTTCTGACGCATATCAATCACAAGTAAAGGAAACACAGGGATATTTTAAAAACTATTTGCTTAGATCAGCAATTTTTCTCCTTTTACTCGCAACGTGGGAACCGCTGACTAAAGCATTTTTACAAAGCTTCTCTTGAATTAATTAAGTAGAAAAAGTGGAATCGGATCAGGAAATAAGACAATATTTTAGAATGAAATTACTATGGGCTAAAGTAAGATAAAACTTTGGAAAATGATTTCTGCTCTAGAACTTCACAGTAAAACTTTTAGTTTTTGTCAAGATTTCTTTGTCCAAGTCATGGAAAGAGGTAAACAGCGAATCTAGTAAATGTGAAAAAAAATCTTCAATTATATAGTTGTAAAAGTAATTTGCAAACCTTAATGTTTTAATTCCATGGGAAAATTAGAAGTTTGCGAAACTCCGAAGTTAAAGTTACAGTGAAGGCGAAGTTCAAGTGATTAGGAAATTATTTTAAGAGCACAGCAAAATATCTAATTTGAAATAAACTCTAAAATAAATAAAAATTCATTAAGATTGTTTTCACTGAGACATAATTTTTGATTATTTTTTATTGAGATTTAGTATTGGACTTCATTTTGTTTTGCAGTTTACTTGAAATACTTGCATCTTATTAAAAATATTTGTACCAAAATTTTCAATAAGCATACTAACACTGTATCTGTATATAAAGAAACAAGTAGATCTAAGCAGTCGCTCCATCTTTATTAAAACTCTTTTATTTAGTAGGCTGAGAAGCTCGACTTCAAGTATATTTCATGTAAATCAAAGCAAAACTGAAGGAGACAGAGAGAGCTAAATGGCACAGAAAGGTTTGATACAAATCTTAAGTTAAATTTTTATGCTACGTTTTTTCAAAATATGCTACATTTTTGAAATTTTGCACGCCTGTGAGATTTCGATGCAGCGCACTAGTTTAAAATGTATAGAACTTAATCATCAGTTAATCAATTAATATAATTTACTTACAATTTTATGCAAGTGGCACTACCTGGTAATAAATTTGAGAAAATAATTCTTTCAAGATTCCATAATACTTAGGATATTGAATTACAATTCAAATTTTAAAAATGGAAAATAATTAAACTTTTACTTTTAAATCATTGATAAAAGTGAACTTTCAAACTATGCACTATTTTAATTAAGTTTATTGCCTGTCTAAATTCATACTTAATTTTCTTACTTATTTTTCTATTTACAGTATGCAAAATCAAGATAATTTTTCAAACTTTTCTTTTTTTTTGCATAGATATTTCTGCTCGTAAAATGGAATCACACGCGAAAATGTTTAAAATGCCATGTTGTAGTAATTCATTCAATGAATTTTCCATTGAAACTATCCAACTTCCCATGTTCTGGTAATCCCATAGCCTTTTGAATTGCAAAATCATACCGGAATCCGATAATCCGAGTTTGCAAATCGTAACAAGAATTTAACTAACCGAACTTTTCAGAGTATCGAATGTTCAACTCAATAAACTAATAAAATTGATTATATAATCTGAAGTCAAAATAACCTTCTTTCAATCACATAAATTCGCGACAATTATTTCTTTAGCTTTAAAAAAAAATATTAGGAAGAATGCTAAGCTGCAATGTTATTTACAGTTTAGCTTAATATAAATGTTTAAAACGTTTCTTTCATTTTTACTTTCTCGTACACAGATAGAAAATGTTCAACAAATTCTTGTTTTAGAGAAGAAACAAATTTTTCTGAATTCTGCTTTTTTTTTTCCTTTCTTTGTTTGTTTCTAAAGGAATAACTAATAAATGGAAACTAAGAAAGGTAATCTTTGCATTAAAACCGCAGATCTGAAATTAACTTCGAAAAAAATACTGAATAAGTACTTCTTTATTTAATTAATAAAGCAGCACCATAATTGCAAAGATTATTTTAGCATGCATAATATTCTCGTTAAATGAAAATATTAACCATTCGATCCCACTTAGTATATTTGATTCCGCTAAGTATATTCAGTATATTTGATTCCGCTTAGTATATTCAGTATATTTGATTCCGCTTAGTATATTTAGTATATTTGATTCCGCTTAGTATATTCAGTATATTTGATTCCGTTTAGTATATTTGATTCCGCTTAGTATATTCAGTATATTTGATTCCGCTTAGTATATTTAGTATATTTGATTCCGCTTAGTATATTCAGTATATTTGATTCCGCTTAGTATATTCAGTATATTTGATTCCGTTTAGTATATTTGATTCCGCTTAGTATATTTGATTCCGCTTAAATATATTTTTTGTTGCCAGACATCTATAGCACTGAATAAAACTGATTTTTTAAAATATAACGTGGGCAATATATTTGGACCATAAAACAGGCAACATACAATAGATACATTTTTAAAATTTTGAAATAGCATAAAAATAGTTTACATTAAGCAAAAGTTAATGATGTCCTCTTCCTCTTTCTTTCGCTCCCCAACTTTCAAAACATTACTTTTTTGTTGATTTTAATTAAATCTTTATATAAATAGTTTTAAATAAATTTTTTAACAAACTAAAAAGGCAGAGCATAAATTACATATGACTTTCAAGAGGTTGATTTCTGTAAATATATCATGTATAAAAAAAAATTAAAACATAGCTTTAAGCAAAAAAAAAAAAAAAAATCTGCACAATTTGAGTACCATTTAATACTAATTAATTTATTCTGATCCTACATTTAATTTTAAACAAGCATTTTTTGTAACATTTTTTTTTTTTTTAGAATTCTAAAGCAATGCAATACAAACTTTAGAAGTCTAATTTAATAAGAATATTGTTAGAATAATGACATAAAATTTAAACGACGCTGTATTTTAATTTGAATGTTCAAATTCATGGCCTTTAAAAATGAAACGAAAAGTTTAAAAAAAATGAATTGAAAAATATATAACTTAAATTGAACGAAAGTGCAAAATTAAATTATTCTGAAAATATCGCAATAAAATCTCGAATCCGAGGGACCCTCAAAGTTAAGAGGACCTTTGACAGTTATCTATGTAATTATCCGACCCTGAGTGTAATTGAAAGTTAGAGGTGTACTTAACACCTCTTTTTGGACAATAAAATTTGTTTTGGGAGTAACTACATCGTACAGAAAAGAAAATCATAAAAGCATTTTAGAAAAATATCTCAGCCCGTTGCCGAAAAATGGACCAGATATGCAATTTTGAATTAAAAAGTAAGTACAAAATTTCATTCGTAGGGCCTCCTTTTTGTGCTCTGATCATATATAAAAATAACGAGACGGACATAATCCAAAAATATATACTCGCACGTGAAAAAACTAAAATAAGGGCATTCATCTCAGCTAGTGTTAGAATTATTTAAATTTCATATTTTTTTTCCCTGCGGGCGTTTGAAAAAATAAACTCGAACTTCATCAGTAACAAATGAAGTTTCGCTTTGTTTTATAAGATTTATCTTTACAATAATCAGAAACATTTGACTTCATATTAACTTCATAATCTTATTTTTGACGACTTTTAATTGAAGATAATAAATGGACATGCAGAAAAAAGTTGACGAAAGAATACTTGCGATTTTTTCCTTTTTACTCCTCAGCTGTTAATAAAAATTATCTAAACTCATTAATCAAAAAACAAAAGAAGATTACAAATTAATTTATGCTTCTTCTTTTACAAAATTATTCGTGAATCTTTTATTAAATATGTATTTTAATACCGGTTGAATTTTAAATAAAGTTTATATGAGCATATATTTTATTACACGACGTGATTCTGAATTTAAAAAATATTAAATTAAAAAGTTATCAGTTTTTATATAGTATTTAATATGTTATGGCCACGAACGCTAGTTGACCTCTGTTATAACTTTGATTGTCTTGTTTAAGAAAACATAAATTTCTGCTAATTTATATCGTCATTTATTTACTAATCGTCTTTGGTGACTTGCTGGTTCGACAGCATTAATGCTCGCTAAAAGTTTCAATGAAAAATGTTGGGTAACTTGATTTTTTAATAGTTTCTTCAACAAAATATTTCTACTCTTCAAATTTTGTGTCAATTCACTCATACTATTATGGAGGCGTAATTTAATTCACTCATAGTATTATGGAGGCGTAATTTAATTCACTCATACTATTATGGAGGCGCAATTTAATTCACTCATAGTATTATGGAGGCGTAATTTAATTCACTCATACTATTATGGAGGCGTAATTTAATTCACTCATAGTATTATGGAGGCATAATTTAATTCACTCATACTATTATGGAGGCGTTAATCCGTTCTTTTCATTGTACTATATATCTCTGCATCATTGTATTCATACTTAATGTTTTGTCAGTTCTGGTAAAATTTCAACTCAATTAATTAAATAAAATTAAAGTGGAAATTATTAAACTGCAATTAATAAAAAAACATTTTTTTTTTACTGAAATCAAGGGTTTTTTTTTTTTTTTTTTTTTTTTTAAATATGAACACAGAGCCAAGTCTTATGAGCACTACAAAATAATTTTCATAATTTATGTAATATCACAAAGAATTATCCAACAAAAATTTCTCTGATTCATCATAAAATTCTGTTTTAAGTTTACTTTCAAAAGGATTTAAATGATGTCGATAATAATATTTTACTTTGCTTCGGTCTATAAGTAAATTTTATACAGTCCTTTGGTCCTAAGAAATCATATTCTGCGAAATATTCTTGACGCTCGAACTTTGAAATAAATAAATAAACGTTTCTATCTTTAGCAATTAAATTTCATCTATTTATTAAGGTTTGAATATTATAATTTTAGTTCTACCAAAATTTTTATAAATTTAGGCCAATCAGTTTTGAGAAACCCTGGTCTTCCAATCCTGGAAGATCCGCCAATCAATCTTGAGATTGGAGAATCTTCTTTGAAACGGTTGATGAAGTGGTCTAAAATCGTCCGTTGTTATAGAATATGATATTCAAATGCTCATAAATCGGTCAGTTTTAGTGATCGATGTAGTTGAATAGAGCGCAACTCTTTTATTTGAAATATTAGTGTCTCAAGAATATTTTGCTGAAATATTTCACAGAGCAGTGGATCTATGTAAAAATTTAAAATTCGTAATTCATCAGAGCATTTATTGACTCAAATTATATAAGATATAATTATTTACTTTATTTAGACCATTTTGTTACCGGATGTATGTCTATTACTAAAGTTTACAAATTAGATGCTGCGCCCTGATTAAATTGGATATCCAGATGTATGTCTATTACTAAAGTTTACAAATTAGATGCTGCGCCCTGATTAAATTGGATATCCTGTATATATTAAACCATCTTTGTCTAAAGTAAAATTGATTTATTGAATTAATAATATAGATATTGTAAATGATAATAGAAAGCTTTTTCTTCTATTTATTTTTCAGAAAATATCATATTTCATA
The DNA here is from genome assembly GCF_947563725.1 of Argiope bruennichi. NCBI lineage: Eukaryota > Metazoa > Arthropoda > Arachnida > Araneae > Araneidae > Argiope > Argiope bruennichi. The sequence continues at coordinate 116,626,406 of NC_079162.1, forward strand.
TTTACTTCATTTCTAACAGACACGTGTTGAAAATTATCTTTTTTGAACTCAATTTTCAGTAATAGTTAATTTATTTTTTAATCTGAACTTTTTTCAATGTGATGGCATTACGTTGATAAAATCTAAATTCTTCCCACACGTATCGTGAAGGTTAAATTTTATTTCTATTTTGTGCGAAATAAATTATTTGGAAAATATGGTTAAAATATTTTTAAAAATTCGCTGAAAATAGAAAATTTATAGGTTAAAACATTGCTAACATTAAAAAGTTAATTTTTTTTTTAGCTTTAACTTGATGTAAAAATCATTATTGTGCTATAATATTTTCTAAGTTATCGCGAATAAACGGAGAAATTTCACTTAATTATTAATTAATTAAAATTGTAATTAAAAATTTAAATAAATCTCTCTAAAGTGCACATTATCGACCTCCAAAGTCTACATATAGCAAATTGGGTAGTTGTAAGTCAAACAGTCTGGCCTGTAGAGGCGCAATAGACACACACATTCATCTTTATTATAAGTATAGATATAAAATTAAGATGAAGATTATATTACAGATTTTACAAAGGATGGATTACGAACTTTTAAACGGCTTCATAATTTACACTAACTTTTTATTCGTTAATTTAAGTTAATAAAAGTCATGCGATCTAATGTAAATTAAAGTAATTAAATTCATGTCAATCTTGTTCGCTTTTTTAATGAGTAGTCGTCGTTCTAAATATGACAGTGTTTGCGTTGTTGTTTCTTCATATTTATTGGCGCAAAAGTCATATTTGGCGATGTTACGCCAAGCAAATGGTAAGAATATAAGAGCAGATGATGAAAGAAAGATTTACTAAAATTTAAAAACAAATAGTATGAGACAAAAATGCCTGGTTCTCAGAAGAGAGTTCACAATTTTAAAATTTCAGTAAATTCCTAAAACAATGATTTAAAAACAGATGATTCCGATAACAATGATGCAAAAATGTCGAATACAAAGATAAAACAAATGTAAATCCATCTAAAAGCGAATATAGAACTAAATGGATTTTAAGAAGTTAAAAACATTTAGGTGGCATTTTTCACTAACGAAATCCGGTAAAGTTAAAGACAATGAATGAAAGAAGCAAATACGCTGAGAATTAAAAGCAGGACATTCGACTAAAATGTAATACACAAAAAAATTCAGATGACAAATAGGACTGCCCTTTAACCAAAATTTAGATTTCTGTGAATGTAGCGAGTATGTACCATATGGAGGCGAATCAATTTTACATCAGCCTCACGTGTAGGTAAGACAGGCTATAAACCAGTGAAAAGTTTGACAGAATGTAGCTTATTCTGAATTTGCAGATCCCGTGTCTCTTGCCAAGAAGAAACTATGTGACGAACAAGTGCCATCTTAATGTCAGAAAATAAAAGTCCTATGCTCTAAAATATCGTTGCAGATTTTGTAGCCGGATCTGCCACTTCATTTCCAGAAATCTTAACGTCATAAAATAAAGGTCCTATGCTCTAAAATATCGTTGCAGATTTTGTAACAGGATCTGCCTCTTCATTTCCAGAAATACCTGCATATCTCAGTACCTAATAAAAATTATATTAAAACCATAATAAATGGTAAATAATGGTAATAAATGTAAAATGAACAAAATGAGGGGAATCTGATGCACCCGATTATGATAGTGAGAGAACGTTTGCATTTATACTATTTTTTATCACTCATGCTATCGGAATATATAGTAAAATTATTCTGAAAACAACGGGAAATTTTCAGTAAAACATAGAAAATAGCCACCAACTTAGCCATAAATACAGAGCACAGCTATGTAGACTGTGACTCAGTGTATCAGATGGAAAGTATGATGGCACCACAAATATGATGATGTAGCAAGAGCTGTAGGGAAATAGCCAAAGCAGTTGAGAATTTATTTAATCCTTTGAATGGATTCAAAAAAGAAAATTGGGGAGTATCTCAGGAAGGAAAGCTAAAAGAACATGAACATCGTTAAAATTTGATTCATGAAGTGTCATTTTGGCTCTCTTACAGAACAGAAGAATATGAAAAGGATGAGCATCGCATAATCTACGAAGACAATCGGAAGTTCAAATGGAGTAACTCGAGACAGATTATGTACAGAAATAATATAAAGCAGATAATTTTGTAGTTATTGACAAATAACATAGGAGCTTACTGGAGAACGGCAGGGAAAGTGTCCTGAACGCTACTATCAAGTGGCATAAGAATTGAGGAATCAGTTAGTTGCGTATAAAAGAAAAATGTTTTATATTTAAGTTTTATTCTGTGTATTCTTAAAAATTAAAATGCTTTCAATCAAGTGTGGGAAAATATACAGTCCTTTATGCAACTAGGAAATTAATTCAAGCGAAGTTTTCCAAAACAAAATAACAAATAGTTTTATGCCATAGATATAATGACAAAAATTTAATTTATTTAAGGGAAAGCTCGTTAAGACACTTTTCAAAGATTTCTGTCTCACTAGAAAAGATGTGCTTGACAATCTTTATCATTTTGGAAAAGGGAAGTTAAGATATCTATTAATTCCACGAAAACCACAATCACACAAATGTTCATTTTTTACATTCTGCTTTTAGAATTAATGTGTGCCACGTATCTTTTCTTACTAAATCGAGAGTTCTCGACAACTTTCTAATCGGCTTTTTACTTTCTCGTATGTGAAGTATAGAGAAAGTATAGTAATCAACAAAAAATTCGAACTCGAGACTTTGAAGAATCTCCACTTTTTAGACCTCCTTGAGTTTGAAAAACACATTTTTGGAAAATGCCTGTCTGTGACAAAGATAACTCAAAAAATCTTTGAACTAGACAGTTGAAATTTGGTATATGGTTTTTACACCAAATTTGTAGATTTCTAACATATTTTGAGCAAAACTCGTTCAAAGGAAGTCTGTCTCCCGGCTGTCCGAATGTAAATGAACACGGTAACTCCAAAACAAAGAGAGCTAGATAGATTAAATTTGGCACTTGGATTTAACACCTAAAGAGAAGAAATGTCTCAAATTCCGTCAAGTGGTTGATCATCTATTGATCTGTACTTTCGCAAGCATTGCAGAGCTCAAAAGCGCAATGATTTAAAAATACGAAATTCGATATGTGATTTTGTGACTACATAGATCACATATCAAAGATTGTGTCAGATTTTGGTTTCAATCATTTGGAAAAAGGCATTCGGTAAAATACATATTCGGTTTTCTAATACTTGTGTAATAGCAGCATCCGAGCAATCAATTGCCAAAGATCGCACACTAATGCGCTCTTTCACAACTATTGTTCGCAAATGGTTAATAATGCGCAATCACATTTATTTGAAAATAAGCGAGAAAGTTTCAGGAGACCATTCGAGATGATTTTTCCTGTAAGTTGCATTAGGAAGCTATGACAATTTATATTTCAGGAATATAGCTTCCGATTTTTTTATGTAAATGAATGAATTAGAAGGTTATATTGACTATTTTTAGATGTATGTAGAGCAGCATTTCGAAAGCTAATAATTTGGCTTAGTTTCAGGGTAAAATATTTTAGTTTGTTATTCAATGGTATATTTACTTTGTTTAAATATTTTGATGTAATTAGAATATCAATATATTATAATAACTGTAACTTAATTCACGTTTGATCAAAATGAGGTATAATTTTAATTATATTGCCGCATTAAAAAGAGGCAGTCGACTCTCCATGGCCGAATGGTCATAGCACTGATTTCATAATCGAGAGATTGTGAATTCGAATCCCGCTAGAGACAATGCGGTTCGCGGTTTGTGTAAATATTTAATTCCTTGATTTCATGTTTCCCTTTATTTCATGTTCCAGAAGATTCTGGACATTTCTTTAGTTTACCGGAGAAGTGTTCTGGACTTTTCTTACTGTCTCCAGAAAAGTATTTTGGAACTTTCCCTGCTAGTATAAAAGCAGAAGATTTGTCAGTCACTGTGTTCTCAGTTCTGAGTTGAGTTAATAAATTGGTTTAGCTCTACTGCTTGTGTGTGCCATTGCGTTCCACACTAAAGTATCTACGTGACAATATCTCACATTTTTAGAAAATGTTTCTAACTGACGAATTTTTTTGTGATTCAATAAATGAGCTTAAATCCTAAACTTCACTGACTGAAAAAATTCAGTGCATTTTCATTTTGTTAATGTATCAATATTGATTCAAACAGCAATATATTTTTAACACTGTTTATTTTCTTATTCATAATTTCTAACTTTGTTGTTTGTAGTAATTAATATCTTCAGCATATCAAAAATTAATATACTGAATTAAGTTTCTTTGATATTAGGAAATAAATTTTATCAGTGAACCAGCCTGTTGCCGAAAGCGGCAAAATCATATTAATTTAAATTATTTTTTAGATTTGATTTCAATTTCAATCTTACCATTCCCTAACTTCAAATGTCGTGTCAGATGGGTAGATGTATGATGTTTGGATTGCAGTTTTCAAAAAGCAAAAGGGCGCTATTTTGATATTTGCCCTGGGAGCCAGTTTTCGCAAGCACGCTTCTTCATACATTATTCCAAAATAATTATGATATCATAACTAAGAATATGTGAAAAAGAGACTGTATAGTTTTGATGTTTTGGTTCAGCATGGTTATATCTGGCTCCCAGCACAAAACTTCAAAATTTAATTTATTATTAATTTTTTTTTTTTGTATTTATCCAATCAGATTAGTAAAGAATCTCAAATATGACTGTATAAGCGAAAACTTTTTCTTCTTTCTTTTATTAAAAACTAAATAACTATTAACTTTGAATATTCTGTCTTAAAACAGAATTGAAAGAAGAAATAAATTCAAAGAATTTTTTTTCTATTTTTATTTAAAAAAAAACATAAAGAATAAAAAAACACCTTTTTTTACATATTTTATGTATAAAAAACGTTTTTTCTTTTCCTTTTATTAATAGAACATTGATTTGTATATCTCCTGGTATTTGTACTGAAATAGGGTATTAAAAAAATCCAGGAATACAACTCCAAAAACTTACCTCCTATTTTTTTTTTTTCCAACAGATATTTTTCAAGTGAGAGAAATAATTTGCAACAAAAGCTTAAGCGTTAAGCAAACCCGTAGAGAAAAAAAAAAAAAAAAAAAAAAAAAATAGCAATCTCCAATAGAAAAAAAAAAAAAAAAAAAAAAAAATTTCGTTTAAGATATTTATTTCCACATTTGAAAAGATATATGAGAAGAATCAAGATTTTATCTGGAGCAATCCTGTAAGACAAAAATTATACGGCTAATAAAGAGAAAGAAAACGACGTCAAAATGAAAGAAGAACATAGCACAGCCAAGAGCGTCGAAACAGGTTACTAAATAACAATAAAATGCGATTGAATAATCGCCAAAAAATATCAATAAAAGCAGCCGCCTCGAGAAAGAAAATAGCAAAAGAAAAGTTCAAGTCAATGATACCAATCAAATCAAAGGGCTGTGCTGTAATGAAGCCTGGATTATTACTTCATGTTAGCACGCGACTAGCACGCGCAATTAATAAATTGTATACACGGAGCTGGGGAGATGTCAAGTAATATGCACGCTTCTTTATAAGGGACCGTCTGCATAATGCGATTTTTTACGTGGAAGTAAATTCAAGGTCTAATGCTTTCTCTTTTTGCTGTCATAACAAAAGATTTTTTTTTTTCTATTTAATATAACGTTTCGTATTTAATGATTTGGAAATGGTAATGAATTGTGGAATATGTGAATTTAGTAAGGGCTATTAAATTGCCTTGATTAATATCCAAATTTGATGCTTTACAATAGTACTTTTTGGTCTATAAATCGCAGTTAAATAAGGAGAGTGTCGCATGAAACATCGCCCCTATTGAGAACTCCACACCACATCAGCATTAAGAAGAATGGGCTATCACAAATGTAGGAAGTAGCAGCGGCATCATTTACATAAGGGATTATTTTTAACTTCTCAACTATTTTTTACAATCAAAGCATTCATTAATTATTGATGAATCAACTAAATTCAGATAAAGTATCTTTAACATGAATTTTATAAATTTTGTTCCATTCAATGTTAAAAGTAATACTGAAAGAAACATTTTTTAGAAAAAAAAATCTGTCGTTTTTAAAAAGGCATATAATGTTGCAAAAATGTCAAAAAATGAGGTGCAAGTTTGCTTCTCTGTTTAATTGCTTTTATTAAGGTTTAAATCAAATAGAATAGTAATTTAATCGAAATCGATTAGCAAATTAGAATATTTTTATAAAATTATTTAATTATTAATGAATTAACTAATTTCGGATTAGGCTTCTTTGGTATGAATTTTGTATATTTTGTTCAGTCCATTGTTAAGAATATCAGTGAAAGAAATATTTGTTAGAAAAAATCTGCATTTTTTAAAAAGGCATATAACGTTACAAAAATAGCAAAAAATGAGCAGCAGGTTTGTTTGTTTAATTGTTTCTATGAGGGTTTAAATCAAATAGAATAGTAATTTATTTTAAATAAATCGATTTCTAAATTAGAAGACTTCCATGAAATCAAATTTTTGTTTACACATTATATTAATACGTTTGTCAAATCATAATTCTTTCTTTCCAATTAAAGTTTTTTTTCAAAGTAAAACTGAAATTTTTATTGCAACATTATTGTCTAGATTGCTCTTTTTATTTATATTTATTATTTTAATAATGGAAGTCTATTTAAAGTATGACTGATGATTTCAAGTCTAGACGATAAAATTTCATCAGCTTTTTTTCACGCATGAATTCTTGTAAAAGTATAGGTCTAGATTTAAATTGGGATCACAAAAATTATTACTCTACTTATTATTATGCTTTATTATCTAGATCGTTTTTCTTTATAAAAAGATCGTATTATTTATTACCGTATTTAATGCAATGTTTCCAAAAGTATGTCTTATAATTCAATGTGGAGACACGAAAATTTCAACCGCTCTTTCTCACACATGAAGTCTTCTAAAAGTATAGGTCTAGTGGCCTATATAGTATAGGCTCAAAGTGAGATCACAAATATTATTGCTGTACCTATATTGGGAACAGTATATAGGTAGAGTAATATATATCATATATTGCGATATATATACCTATATATATCCTATATTGTGATATATATACATATCTATATATATCCTATATTGTGATATATATACATACCTATATATATCCTATATTGTGATATATATACATATCTATATATATCCTATATTGTGATATATATACATACCTATATATATCCTATATTGTGATATATATACCTATATATATCCTATATTGTGATATATATACCTATATATGCATGTCACAATGTGAAGACACAATAATTTCAACGGCACTTTCTTACACATGAGGTGTTTTAAAAGTATAGATCTAGATCCAAAGTGGAGTCACAAAAACTATTATTTTATCTATTTTCAGAATCTTCAACATATGCAAGAAACAGAATGTAAGGAAATCGTCTGGTATATTATCATTTCATCCCTTCGTCTGAATTAAAAATTTAATTCTTTTGAATTAATCATTAACTGGTGCTCCATTTTTTAAAAATTTATTTTTCAATTTCAGGATATCGAAACATTTTTCAGAAAAAAAAAGAAAAAAAAATTCAAGACAGAAAATTGAAATCATTTTAAAGATTCTTTAATACTTTTTAGGCTTTAAGATATTCAATATGCTTTTATTTGCAATCAGCGAATATGCTTTAATTTGTAATAAATTAATCTTCATTAAGATATTTAATATGCTTTTATTTGTAATCAAAGAATATGCCTCAATTTGTAATAAATTAATCTCCATTAAGATATTTAATATGCTTTTATTTTAATCCAATAATATTATTTTTTCTGTTTCGGAATAGGGGTGAGTTTTTTTTTTCTCTCTCTCTCTTTAGAAAAGAGCACAAATGGAGAAAAAATTTAAAAAGCTTAGACTAACATTCTGCTTCCAAGTAAAACTTTTGCTTTCTTCAGTAATTAGTGATTTCCTCTTTCTGCTTTTCATTTCTTTATTATTTAATTAAATTAATTAATTTATTATTAAAACTTTTATTTAAAGGCATACACCATATCCTTTGTTTGAAAGCTATTCAAATTACCACCTGATTGCATGGAAACTTTGACTTAATTTGACTTTAAGATAATGCAGACATCATCCTCCATTAAAAGCAAGCGCTCGGTTTGTCGTACCCGACATCCCTTTCATTCCGACCCACTTGCATTTAGTTGGTTTTATTAAACAAGGATTCAATTAGCTATAGAGAAATTTGTCCCTTCATTGTGAAGTAGGGACAATACTGGACGAACATGTAGGGCTTTAACAAGAGGGTTGCTGAACTTTAATCAAGAACTCACTCTTTACTACAGCTTCTCTGCCTCCCATGGAGAATAGATTACCTTAGCTCATTAGCGGTTGTCCATTGTTGAAAGATTAAAAAAAAAAAATGTATGTTCGTAATTATGAATGAGAAGCTATGCTTCGTGTGTGTTTTTTAAAAAATATGAAGCGTCATAAAAATCCGGTAGACAATTTACTTGTTCCGTACGTACTGGATGAAAAAAACAAATTTCAACATGAATACTTTTTGAAATTTTGAAAGTTATTTCACATATTAGTTCAAAGTATTTTTGTATTTTTTAATTAAAACTTTAGTAAAGTTATCGATAATTAAGTGTGAGGCTAATTTCATTGGCGTTATAAATTTCAGGCACATAAATCTGGTTAACGTGCATTGCATTCTTAACAGGGTAAATTGGAGACACATCTGATTCTCCAAGAATATTAATTATGTTTCATTTCAATTTAACTTTTTATGCATAAATTAATTTTCATGGTGGTCTCTATAAAGCATATTAAGCATAACATTGTTTTAGACCGTTACGACGCATTATTTTAATAGTATCCACACATAATAGTATCGACGCATGTACGACTGTGTAATTTTAATAATATCAACGCATTATTTTAATAGTATTTACAATTGCAGAATGAATTGGAGACACATCTGATTTTCCAAGAATATTAATTATGTTTAATTTCAATTTAACTTCTTATGCATAAATTAATTTTTATAGTGGTCTCTATAAAGCATATTTAAGCATGAAATTGTAATAGACCTTTACGACGCATTATTTTAATAGTATCCACGCATAACAGTATCTACACATAATAGTATCCACGCATAACAGTATCTACACATAATAGTATCCACGCATGTACGACTATATAATTTTAATAATATCGACGCATTATTTTAATAGTATTTCCAATTGCAGAATAAATTGGAGACACGTCTGATTCTCCAAGAATATTAATTATGTTTAATTTCTTGTGTATAAATTGATTTTCATGGTGGTTTCTATAAAGCATAATTGAGTATAAAATTGTGATAGACATTTACGACGCATTATTTTAATAGTATCACACTTTTTTTTACTTATTCTGAACAGGTACTTTGCTAATGGTAAACAATGCCATTAAAAACGTAACTGTTCGGTTAATCTATTTTCTAGCTGCGTGCTGTGTTTTACGATATTGTGTCTTCACATTCTTATTCCTCACGTAAATTGTACAGGATAATAAACAGAAATTCTTTTTCTCTTAGTTTTCAGCAATGGAAGAAAACCGCAGGCTTAAATATTTGATGAAGCGATGAAAGCGTATAGTAATGAAAGAATATTGTTGACAATTATGCGATAATAAATAAATAAATAAAATTTCAAAATTCTGGAAAAACTGTACAACTAAACTTATTTCTTTAAAAAGACAATTTTTGAATTTTAAAATGGTGTGCGAATTATTTTGGTGGTTTAAACAATTATTAATTTTTGTAGTTTAAACATTTTTTTTTTCCTCACATATAATGTACAGGGTAATAAACATAATTTGTTTTTGTTTTTTTCGTAGCTTTCAGCAATGAAAGACAATCACGTGCTTAAATATTTGATGAAACAATAAAAGCGGATTGTAACGAAGGAATAGAGTTGAGAATTATGCAATAAAAAATAAATAAATAAAGTTTTAAAATTCTGTAAAAACTGTACAACTAAATTGGTTTCTTTAAAAAGACAATTTTTTTTATTTTAAAATAGTGTGAGAGTTATTTTTGTGCAGCAATTTATTCGGAAGCTATACGAAAAAAAAAAAAAAAAAAAAAAAAAAAGAAAAGAAAACGTGAACATGTGGCTTAATTTTTCACTAATTAAAATTTTTTGTAAAAAGTCACTCCGAGGTACATATTTCCACACACTAAAGCATATTTCCACTAAATTTAATATCTCTAGGTAAAACGGATTCTTCTGACGAATGCCAACGAATAAATTCTGTGTGCTGCTGTGATTAAGGTTGGCGCATTGTGTTACGCAATGAATTTTAACGCTATATGTTGCTCATAATGGTATTCTCCTTTATTTAGTAGATATAAGCATGCAGTTTCTCACATTTATTTTAACGCTTTGGGGGTAAGTGGGTTAAAAATTGCTTATATCTACTAAATAAAGGATTTTTTGCTTATTTGCTCATTTTTTGCTTATTTTAACCCATCTAGAAAAGTTGAAATTACTCATAATCATAAAGTTCAATTTTTAATTAGTTTTTTTATTCCATTGGCAATACTATGCACCAACAATAAATGCGTAAATAAGTGAAAAATATATTTATACAAATCAAAAAAAAATCAATAAATTCTGTGTGCTGACGTGATTAAGGTTGGCGCATTGTGTTATGCAATGAATTTTAACGCTATGTGTTGCTCGTATGGTATGTGTTGTTTAATTATGAGTGAATAAGCCCCGGGGGGCACCTCGAAATGAGGATAAGATGCTTCCGGTATGGCGGTTGGATCTCGCCATCTTGATGAGTACATAAATAGGTGGGGGATCAGGTTCCTCCCATCGATGACGGGATGTACTTCCTTCGGAAAGGATTGTACCGTGGCCGGTGATGGTTCTTAGGACTAAACCTCAGTTCCCGCCAATGTTGCTGTTGCGGCGGTTCGGTCATTCAGTTTTATTTATCCGTGTGCCTTCGGGCGGGTCGGAGAGTCAGTGATATGACTTATTATGAGTGAATAAATGGTTTTATAATAATAATTTTAAAAAAAACAGGTTATTTTATGTTTTACTAATTTTGAAACTGTGAAATAGTGGGATTTTATGTGAAAAAAGGACGCATTAAGATATTATTATTATGATCTTATTTTGAGTGATATTTTATATTAAATAATCGAAATAATTTTTTTCTCATCTTTCCATAATAAAAAAAAATTCGCGCAACTAGAGTTTTCATGTTCTTTAATATCGTGCACGTCAAAAAAATTGATCATTAATTATTCCTTGTTCAGATATGAATGAAATATGAGTTCATATGTTGAAAATTTAATTTTTTTATATTTGATTTCATAATTAATATGAAATTATATTTCTGAAAATATGTAAATATTATATTTAAAAGCATGTAGTTAAAAGATATTTCGATCATAATGCTTTTTAAACCAAAGAAGAAGCAAATTTAAAATTGCTGAACTTAAACCTGCACTGCTTAATAGCAGTCAGAATACAGTTACTTTCGCTTAATAGAATATACAGAGGCTGGAATATTTTGATAAGAAAAAAAACTCCAGGAAAAAACATAATACCATAATACATAACCTAATAATAATACATAAAACATAATAATAATATTAATTAAAATAACACCATGGAAATAAGTAATTTCCATCACTTTTTAAATATATTATTCAAAATGAATATAAATATGATTTCAATAAACCTGATATGTAAGTCTAGCTTATTAGCAAGAGAAAACCATTGATCTAAAACTTTTTTAATTATACTTTTCGTCGAGTTATCTTTTAGCTGTTCCTCTTTTATCATTCTGCAAGGAGTTGATTTTCTTATTGTAAGAGACACACTAATATTGGCTCACCAATTATCTCAGTTAACCATACGATGACATGTATTAAATGACTGGCTTTTAAATTTAAACATCAAAGCAATTTCACTTGCTTTGTAAAATTCTTTCTAGACATCAATGCACGAGCTACATATTCGACTAAATAAGTTACCCACACGAAGATGTGTAATGGTGACGTTAAACTAAACGTCACCATTTTATTTCGTCCATGGACATGAAAGTTGACTGAATGAAGAATAAGGTCATTTAAAGGGTCTGAACATATGGAAGTATAAATTCCATAGGCAAAGTCACATCAATTAAGTACAAACTCAGAATTTGTTGGACCTTATTTCGAAATGCATCTGCTACCTGTCCCATTTAAGTATTTAAATTATACATTTGTCTGGTTTTTGATAATTGGGATTTATCCAAGTAAGCGGTTGTCCCAATTGACAGATAAACCAAATATGTTGAATTGACTGTAGTTGTGAAATCAAACATTTTTGAGAATATTGGAAATTGGTTAAAACCTCTGTAGTGAGTTTTTCACTTTAGTATGCGTTTTGTCTAAGGTTTTCATTAATTCCGATTTATTTCAATGTTTGAAATATATATAAACTGAATTCATAAACATAAATAGGGGTAACGCGTCTTCCCCGTTATCTGGGCGTCCTGGGTTCGAGTCCCGATTTGGGCATCGTTGTTCTATCTGTGAGATGTGTGAATGTGCCCTCCTGTAAAAAGGGGTTGTGCAAGCGAATGAGTGATGCGTGAGTAGCTAAGTCTTACTCTTGGCCCTAGTTGGCTCTACTATAAAACAAGAGACGCTCCCCCTCGGGCTTAAATCGGCTGTCTTCGAACAGCGGGCTTGTCCGTGGCAAGCGCCATAAGAAACAGCAACAAACTAATTAGTATTTAAAATTGAATGATGCGATTGTCGAAGCTAATAGAGCTATTGGAGACAAATTTATATTTTTAGTATTTCTTTGCAAACTTCCTGTAGAAAGAAAGAACTAAGAAAAGCTATATCAATGAAAATTGTCATTTTAATATCTATCAATGGTATGGGAATTATCTAAGATATATCTCAACATAACCATCAACAAAAATGACATTTTGTAGATGATAAAATCTCAGGAAAAAAAGAAATATGCATATATGATTACTTAAAAAGAGTTATTGAAGTACAAATGCTTTAATTACCATTACAAGATTTTTAATTAATTATTTCTCATCTACTATTTGGGAAGTTAAAATTTGTTAGTATTTCAATTTTATTACTATTGAATTAAATTTCTATCATAATAAACTCTAAAGTGATCGTAAATTCCTATTATTATTATATCAACATGTTACACAACCAAGGCAAGTAATGTACTGTATTTTGAGCAAATGTGTGATTTCAGAGCGGTTCCTTAACTGACGAAGACAAACCGTTTCAAGGGCAGTTGTAGAGTGAGGAATTTAAATTATGGTAAATTAGTAACTGCGTAATGAAAAAATAGAAAGTTTTGGGGCGATCACCCTCTTTGGTTAATGAAAAATGTAAGGAGGAGTCGGAAGAACAATACTATAACCTGGGTGCTACTTGTTTTCACCACGATATTGACTTGGCGTGTATCACAAGGGCACCGACTGACTTGATCGAGAAGCAGCTGAATGCAGTACATTGTATAGCTTGAATTCCCGCGGGTATTAATTCGTTCTTTACCATTAAGTGAGTGAACCGTCGTGGGTAAGTGGTGCATGTTGCGCATCTCTCGAGAAGCAGAGGCCTAACAGTATACATTAAAAAATAAAAATCTCTTCCATTGGTGTATTACTTTTTTAAAAAATCAGATATCTAGGAGTCAAAACAAAGGCATGAAATGAAGATAGAAATACTCCAATTGAAATTTACAACGCATTTATAATATTTTTTAAGTTTCACTGATGTTTCAAAAATTTTCTTTTTTATTTCATCCGTTCCAGATTAATTTCCTTAATGCATCGTTTCACCATCTTCTTTTGCCCCCTCCCTCGGATTTTTGATGAAAAGATTTGACGGAATTATTATGAAGGGAGATGAAATTATTTTTACTTTGTGTAGTTCCAATAAAAATGTTTTAATTTTTTTTTAAATTTTCTTCCACTTTCTAGTTTTCAATACATCCTATAGCTCATTATAATGAATATAAAATCTTGTGAAACATTTTTAAATTCGCTACCAATTAGTGTCGTTTGAATATAATCAAAGTTCATTTAAAATTAATAAATTTCCAAAAAATTATGTTTTAGTAATGTTAAAATAGCGATTCTTCCACATTCTAGTTTTTAATACATCCTATAGCTCATTATAATGATTATAAAATCTTGTGAAACATTTTTAAATTCGTTACCAATTAGTATCGTTTGAATGTAATCAAAGTTCATTTAAAATTAATAAATTTTCAAAAAATTATGTTTTAGTAATGTTAAAATAGCGATTCTTCCACATTCTAGTTTTTAATACATCCTATAGCTCATTATAATGAATATAAAATCTTGTGAAAAATTTAAAATTCGCTACCAATTAGTATCGTTTGAATGTAATCAAAGTTCATTTAAAATTAATAAATTTCCAAAAAATTATGTTTTAGTAATGTTAAAATAGCGATTCTTCCACATTCTAGTTTTTAATACATCCTATAGCTCATTATAATGAATATAAAATCTTGTGAAACATTTTTAAATTCGCTACCAATTAGTGTCGTTTGAATATAATCAAAGTTCGTTTAAAATTAATAAACTTCCTAAAAATTATGTTTTAGTAATGTTAAAATGGTGACAATTAACGAGAAAACACAACTGTATACAACATCAGAAAGTAATTAATAAATTCATTTACAAAATTGCATTTTTACAAAAATGCAAGAAACGAGTAAAATAAATAAAAGTATATAAAAAGATTCTTTTGACAATTATTAAAAAAATAAACCCTTAACCTGTGGGGTAAAAAAAACAAAAAAAAAAAACAGAAGACAAACTTGAAAAGCAAAACGGAAAAGTGACAAAAATTAATTAATTAACTAAAATCCTAATTATTGGGTTTAAAATGAATAAAGATACATTCTATTAATGCAAGAATAAAAATAGACTGATGCTTATATAATAAAATACTTTCTGGTTTCAGTATTTTTTAAATTTCTCTAATTCACTGGAAGGTGACAAGATTCAACTAAAATTATTGAAAGTGACGCGATTAAAACTAACGCGTTAAGTTGGATCACCAACCCTGAAAGATTGAAAAGCATTAACATAATGAATGCAGATGAGTCTTCGCTTTTAAAAACAAACTGTCCAGATGAATTTAACAGTTCAGTACCTCTATTTAGATTAATTACTTGGAATCTATTACTCACAACGGAAAAAAAAAACTTGTGAACAATCGATGATAAGTAAATATAAATGAGAAACTACGAACGAAAATTCACTTATTATATCAGAAAAAAAAAGGGAGAAAAATAAAAAAAATAAAGGGGTGAAAAAGTAAAAAATAAATTTTCGTTAGAATGCTAAACACGGTTTTATCAATAGACCTTACAGTTCTTCTCTTTCTTTTTCATCGTTTTTACTTACTTTATTTCTTTTTTTTATTTTTCGCAGTGTTATTTATATAATCGTAGCTCTCGGCGGCATTTTTTAAGCCGCGGCTTCGTTGACACTGTTCTAGCCGAAATAGCTTAATAACTCGCAGAAGGCTATCTGGATATCTTGTTACGATACGGGGTTGCGTTTTATTTTTTCGATTCGGTAAACTTCTGCAATTTAAGAACCACCTGCTGCCGGAATTTTGACCGGTCAATACTCTTGAAAAGGATTTGACTTTGAAAAAAAAAATTTCTGAGGAAAGAAATAGCCACTGGAGATTTTTTTAAAAATTATTTAGTTGTTTGTAACAAAAAGGAAACTGGACATTTAATTAATACAAAAATAAAAATAAGCAAATTAATAAAATAACACAAAATATTTTCCGATATTAATTATTTCAAATTATAAAATTCGCCATGACTGTTTTTATTGTGACTATTTTTGAAATTTTATAAAATTATAAAATTTATAAATATAAAAATTATGAAAAAAATTATAATTTATAAATATATAAAATTTGATAAAACTATGAAAAATGGATTGAAATTTTTTTCAGATTTTAAACGGCTATAAAATAACCAAAAGTTTGAATGACTTTCCTGAACAGGTTGTATTGATTGATTATGTGCAGATATTCATCATAAGCAAATGTTATTCATCATGTTATGCAAAAGTTTTCCCGAAGCTGTATTGAATTAATTTTATCTTTCATGCTTCATATCTTTTATTGCATTTGCCGCGTTTTAAGTGTTAATAAAGTAATAAAACAATAACAATAATGTAAAAAAAAACATCTACCAGAGCAATATGAATGTATTAAAATGCTTTCACCTATTGTCTTTTTAGATTAAGATGTTTGGCTGGTAACTTCAGCTCCGTGAACGAATGGTCCTGGATTCGAGACCCGCCGAAGATCCGTTGTGCGGGTTTGATGTCAGATAAATCTATCATCATGGGCGAAAGGTCAAATTGGAGAGGCATTTAAGTTTCAAGACCATTGAAACTTAAATGCCTTGGGGTACTAACAAAGGTATCATTTTTATGTTACTACCACTGTTCAACATTATGAATTTTCTTCCAAATAGCACCTATGTTCATTCCAAGATAAAACATTTTGCTTTTATTCTACAAAATGCAATGAAAAAATTGTGAAGATACAACAGTTTTCTTGTAATTAGTGCTTCATTTTTTTTTTTTTTTTTTTTTTTTTTTTTACTTAAGTAAAATTTGGTTTCAGGTGAAAGTTTCTCCCTCTTTTTTAGGTATAAAATTTTAGGTATAAAATCATTTCCTTTTCTGTGATTAGGAAGGACAGAATGATAGAATTGGGAATTCTTACGTTGCACAGTGTAAGTACAAAATAGGATATTAAATTAATAAATCAATAATATGAATCTCATATGATAATGCAAATAGGAGCTTTTTATATACTAGCGATTAAAAGAAATTAAGTAAAAGTACAAATAAAAAAAAAATTCAAGACAAATTCTTCAGTGCTTTTGTTCATCTTTTTTTTCCGCCTGAAAGATTAATTACTACAATATTGTGGCTGTCTCTCTCACACATACTTTGTTTTGTTGAATATTTTTAGTTGGAATATAAAAAATCAATTTCGAATACATTTTCAGTGCAATTTTCAGTATATTTATTAGATAAAGTATTTCTAGTAGCAGACATGGAAACCATTTCAAAGATATGAAAATTTAAAAAAGAAATTTAATTTAGTTTGGTTAGTCCTTGGCCAAAAATTCCTTTTTAATACACGTCCTTTAATTCCCTCCTCTCTTCTTTTAATTCTTCCCCTTTTATTTAATTAGTTCTTACAAATTTTGTTAGTTAGTTAGAAATTTTGATATAAACAAATGCTTGGATTACTTTGAAAAATGAATATATTCTTTCTTGAATAGTTTGGTATATTAGTATCATAATTATTGTTTAGTGTTTTGAGTATCACGGAGTAATTGGGTTGATCACATTTCTGGATGAATAGTGACTATATTTGACTATGAACGAATAAATTTCTATTTTAAATGAAACATATTGTAAATATTGAAGTGTTTATATTGACCAATCGTTGGATTATTAATGAATTGTTGATTATTTTGCGCAAAACTACGTTTTGCCCCCACTACATCATTCGTTATCAGTGATTTTAATTCTGAGGAAGTTATGAAATTAAATTTATAAAAGACAAAAGACAAAATCAGGTAACTAGACTTTTCTGAATGCAAATAAGACAAGAGCTATCATATTGATTAGTACTTTTCAACAGGATTTTTCAAGTATCCTTTTGGAAGTCAAATATATAGTTTCAAAATTTCTTCAAAATAATTTTTAAAAATTCTCGATTTTCAACAATAATATTAGAATTTTAAAATTCATGAATAAAATTTTTTTTAAAAAATGTGACCAATATCTAAAATTATATTATTGCAAAAAAAGAAAGAAGAAAAAAAAAGAATACAAATGAAAAAAATTAAATTACTTAATTTTAAAACTAAACAACTTATGCGACCATTAAATAATTCATTAATATAATATAATCCTATTCTAGGTATCTATTATTTCATATGCTTGAATACAATTTAAAAAATGAGCATTTATTTTATCTAAAATGTTGGCGAAATGAATGGTATTAAAGGAAAAGATAAAAATAACATCCAGTCTGTTACTAAACTAAAGAAATCATATCAATATACGAGAACATGTGTTCAAAAACCGTTTATTTTTTACATAAACTCAGTATTAATAAACACATGTTATTATTTTTAAGGGAATTTTTAATAAGAGTAGTAAAATTTTGCTCTTTTTTCAATTGAAAAAAATATTATCTATTAATTTCTATTACAGTTCTTCAATCATTCGTCTATAATTTTTTTAGCAGATCCTCTTGAATTTTACTTACAAACAGAATATTAAAATATCGTCTATTTCTCTATTTACTTTAGTTTAGAATTTAAAATTGTTTTTATTTAAACACTTCCATGTTTTGTGTTCGCAATGTCTGTTTATTTTATTATGGCAATGTACTAAATTGGCAAAGTATTTAAAAATATCTTACTCATTCATAAATTTTTGAACTTAGGTTTGAATTGCAGTATGTATTTTAAAATAAAAATGAAAAAAAATATTGTATTCGAAGTTCTATAATACTTATTAACTCGTATTTATTTAGTAAGAATATTTTTCTTTCAATTAGAATTTTTAATGATAATTATTATCCCTTTATTTATTAAATTTAATGGCTTCTTATTTATTTATCATGTAATGTTTATTAAAACTGTTTTCTTTCGCTGTAACGACTTTTACAACCAGTTTTTCTTAAGCAAATCTTTTAAATAGTTCAATTTTTTTATGATTCCAGCAGCTTCGAATTCCAATATATTAATTTTATTTTAGAAATTTAAAATTATTTTTCTACATTGCGATCTCTCACCGAAACTCACCTAAAAATAATGATAAAAATTATTTTTAACTAAGTTGAAAAAACTTTACAACTTACTGTCTTGAACAGAGTAATGAAACCTTGTTTTTCTTTGTTTCTTTTTTTTTAATTCCTTTGTTCTTATAGAGCTAAAATACACAAGAGAAGCCGAAGTGCCACCTGCCACAGATAAAACTTGACGCACCTGTATCACATGAAAATACCTCTTCGAAAAGCTAATTCATTAAAATTATTGATTACTTACTTATTCATTAAAATTATTGATTATTTACTTATTCATTAAAATTATTGTTCCTTAAATAAGAATTTTTAATGATGATTATTACGCCTTTATTTATAAATTTGCTGGTTATTTCTTGATTTATCTTGTAATGTTTATTAAAACTGTTTTCTTTCTCTGTAACGATTTTTATAACTAGTGTTTCTTAAAGCCAATCTTTTGAGTAGATCGAATTGTTTTGTGATTCCTGCAGCTTCGAATTAACCGAATTCCAATATATTAATTTTATTTTAGAAATTTAAAATATTTTTTTCTTTTCTTACACTGCGACCCCTTACAGAAACTATGCAAAATAAAGATAGAAATTATTTTTAAATAAGTTGAAAAAAACTTTACTACTTACTGCCTAGAATACTTCAGAGTAATGAAACTTTGTCTTTCTTTCTTTTTTTTTAAATTCTTTTGTTCTTGTGGCGCTAAAATACATAAGAGAAACCGAAGTGCCACCTGCCACACATAAAACTAGACACACCTGTATCGCATGAAAATGCCTCTTCGAAAAAGCCCGTGCGAAAGAAAGCAAATGCAAAAGCCTACTCATTGAGTAGTCTTCCGCTTCCGTTCAACTTATAATTCCTAAGTATAGAGCTTTGACTCTTAAATTGAGGATGACACGAAAACTATATCACCTGTCCTTACATGGAGTTAATTGTGGTCCGCGGTACAAAGAATGGCCCTTCGCAGGTTTATTTCCCCCTAATATGAAATATTAACTGCCTAACTGTAGTTATCAACTTTCTTTATGAAAGAGTCGTGAAATTTCTTTATAAAAGAAACTAAGAAGTTTACAGGAGATTTGAGGCTGAAATTATGAAAATTTTTTGCAGTTAAAGGTTAGAATTCTGAAGAGTTTTGAATGCTGGAGATTGCTGATCGCTCTCATAGTTTACGCCAATCCATTTTTGACATGATTTGTTTTATGTGTGTAAAGATGAAATGTCATAAGTGATTTTTCACACATTTCCTAATGTGGTAGAGTTTTCAAATCTTGTAAATTTCTTTTTTCTCAATGAAAAAATATTGTTTTAATGTTTTCAGAGCTTTTCTATTAATTTAATTAAATTTTGATTCTATACAAGTGGCCACATCTAGTAGTAAGTTTGAGAAAAAAATATTTAATAATGCCATAATATTTGTAATAATATATTATAAATTAATGATTAAGAAACAGAAAGTAATTAAAATAACGAAAATACTTTTTTGGGCATTAACCCATAAACTGCTATTTATTTATTTATTTTTTCGAAATTTTTGGCCAGATAAGTTATATATATGAATAAAAAGTTATGTAACATTATAATTATATTCAAATTATGTTTTGTTTGGAAAGTATTTGATATTTTTGAAAAAGGGTATCGTTTTAAAATGATCAATAAAATCATTTCAATAAAAAACGAAAGACCGGGTCAATAGCAGTTCGTTTTTACTATAACCTCTAGATTGTACGACATTTCATTATAATATAAAAATCAAACCAAAAATATAATGCTTCAAATATGACAATTCTATTCCGTTCAATTTTTACAGACGAATTTCAAATTTATTTGCTTATTGTAAAGAAATGATGTACAGAACACACACTTTCTGATGCACAATATTGACTGACATATACAGAAAAAAAATAAACTATTAAGCGTACAAATATATTTTTGGAGCCAAAAGGTGTACATAAAATTCCAAGATCTCCAAATGAGGAACATAGCTGCTAATTGATTAGTTCAAAAGTATCTTAGAATTTTATTTATTAATACTAGTTTTGTATGATAGTGAGTATTAAAGGATATAAAAAAATGTAAAAATATCGGAAAAGCTGTAATCCTCGATTCTGAAGAGAAGGCTTCTGCAAAATAATATAGTGAAAAACAAGTTTTTCCGCATTCGGAGCTTGGGAAAAGTTTAAAATGAGCCTTTTTAATTCACAATGTCATAAACTACATTCATTAGCTATGCAATATGATAGCCATAAATCTATTTTATTGTAATTTTATAATCTTTTTATTATGTTATTTTTATTATAATTTCAGGCAACTTTAATAAATAATAAAATATTTGATTTTTTAAAATTCCATCATTTTTCAAATTATGTAATAATAATATCATCATTTTTATTGCAATAAACCTCCTTTATAAATATTCTATTCTTTGCTGTTGTTGCTTTTTCTTATGGCACTTGCCATAGACAAGCCCACTGACGAAAAATATTCTTTGTTCTTTGAATTTTCATCACAGATAGTGTAACAAGACTTAATCTTCATTATTGGTTATATAACGAAATTTCAGATCATTTTATTATCAAGTATAAAAAGTTAAAATATTTATTTTCATTGCATTTATTCTTCTTCCTTTTCGAGAAGTCTGCAAAAAAGTATTCAAATTTTGAAAAAAAGTAGTTAATATATATATTTTTAAATTTGCTTAAATTTGCAACAACTTTCCAGATGTTTGAATTTAGATTCTAAGCTTTCAGTCCCTTATACATTCCAGTTTTTTCAAAAAAAATACGGCGTCTCATATATGTGACGAGTGCTCGTAGCTAGAAATTTGTGATCATTGTTTGCACTAAAACGTGCCTTATATAGAACAGTTGTGTTTTAAAACAAACACATTTTATTTTTAATTTTCTATTATATATTTTCTTTAAAAGAAAAAACAGATGCAGTGTACGCTTCATGAACAAACGGTGCATAGCTAATATGTATTCCCACTATTTATGCATAACTACAGGATTGTGAATTGGACTTTGTAGAGATAAATGTTTCCAAAGGTTTCTTTAAAAGCTATGTGAAAATTAATTAAATAGTTCATTTTTTATTAATAATCAACATGAAAATATTTTCATCCTGAGAATATTTAGATATATCACGTTACCTATCTTGTATTCTTAAATATTCACAGAGACGGATTTTCAATTAGGCGAACTAGGCACCTGAGACTGCAAGGCTGAGAGGGGGCCGTAACCAAAATGAGTATAAAACTTCATTTCTTCAGTTGACGAACAAATAAGTTTGTAAAAATACAAATTCTTAGAATAATAAAATATCGGGATAATATTAAACCTTCTTCAAATATAAATGATCATGTTCTTATATGTTTAATTGCATTTGTTTAGTTATTAGAATATTTATAAAGCTGAACATCTGATTCAATAAAATTTTGCACAAACGTAGATACCGGGCAATTTGGATTCATAATAATAATAATAAAAAAAAATACATATTCACAAAAGTGATAAAATAAAATATATTACCCTAAAACAATATCATAAACAAGTTTGCGTCAAAGTATAAAACTATATCGATATTTTTATTAAAAGAGGGGCCTCATAATCCACTTATAAGCCTTCACTGCTTAAGGCTGGAAAATATCTAAGTCCGCCACTGAATATTCACCACTAATGGACTATAGTTGAATGTGCAGAAAAGCTCGCAAGTTGATTCGTGAAGATGAGTCGACAGGTGTCGTGTGTCAGGGACCTTGGGTGGGCCTGCGTTCAATCCTCTCTTCCAACCTGCAGCTGTCGAATACTTCACATCCCTTTCTTGCAGAAAGAATGTTGCACCGTAGAATGATAGCTGCTATTGTCCTCCAAATGAGATGCCTATGGACACGACATTCCTGTCTATTAAGTTACTTTCGAATAACTTTTCTTTTTTAGACTTTTAAGACAGCTTAATTAAATTTGTATCCTGACTGGTTTTAAATCTTAATATTGGCATGATGTTTGAAAGAAAGTGGTCAATGAGTTTTGTTACTCGGAGCAAGCACGAATGCCAGTCACTCTTAGAAAATTAGAAAATTTGTCAGCTATTAGTTCGATTCCATTCAGTTCGAAATATCATTCAGATATATTTTTTCTTTATAAGTATAAATGAATTTAATTTCTGAAAATACACTTTTATTGATATATTAAAAAGCAAAAATTATTTTTCCTTTAGTTTTTTCCTATTGATTATTCTTCAATTTTCGATTCATTACTATAAATCAAATGAACCATGAAATTCATTTTTCTTTAACTCGATATCAAATGGCGCCATTCTTATGTAATCCAAATTTTACTATATTAATCAATTAAATGAAAATAAGTTCTGTAAATATTAAAATAGCCCATCGTTGTCGAAAGCAAATAAGTGCACTATAAATTTCAGAATCCTCCCTTTCGTCAAGAAGTGAATGAATAAATATGATTAGGTTTAGGTTTGGTAATATTAACGTCCCGATTTTAAGCAACACCAGGGCTATTTTGGGACGGACCTCGTAATTTTGAACCGCGGTCAGATGACGAGGACGACACCTGAGCTGGCATCCCCCTCTCCACACCACACCACACCACACCAGCGGGAGGACGTTTGGTCATGACGGATTTAACGTGCAACAGACCCCCTTACACGACGGTTCTTCGGTGGAATCGGGTCACGAACCTGAAACACTCCAGTTCCAAAGCCGAGACCTTACCACCAAGCCACCGTGGCCCCGAATAAATATGAAATAAGTCAAGTTAAATAAAAGTGCTTAAAAGGGATAAAGTAGCGGGAATGGTCACCACGAAACTTTCTCGCACATTTTCCACTAATTTTTAAACACAATTCTCCACAATAAAATCATGGACCTTGGGTAAGGCTGCGGATATCACGCATGGCATTGGTGAACGATAGTTACAAAATATAGGTATCTGGGGTGAATTAAAAAAATTTATTGAATCTATCGTGCTCACTTATATTTTGATCGTCTTTTGCAGGCCGTTTGAAACCAAAATGTGACACGACACTACAGTTGTAGTCACAAGAAAACATACCGACTAGGGATTGCAATACCGGACCAAAAGTTCAATACCGGTATTCGGTATTTTTTAAATCTTAATACCGGGATACCGGTTTTAATACCGGTATTAGAAATTCTAGAAAAAGAAAGAAAACACAGCTGTTTCTTTATTTTATTTGCCAGTTTTGTTAGAGAATGTAAATATCACAAAAAATAATTTGTAACTTATAAATTATAACAGTATATAATCACAAAAAAGTAAAGAAACATCTTATTTATTTAAATCACAAAAAATTGTAAATATCACTATTCAGTCTAGTGTACTATTACAACTTTTTGAAATGTGATCTTAAAAAACAAAATGCATCGATTGTATCGTCATTAAGCCTGAAAAGTAATTTTGTGTAAAAATGACCAGCTGTCGAAAACACTCTGTCGGCATCTACGCTAATTGGTGGTACTGTTAGCAATGCTCAATATACTTTTTCCAAGTATTTATCTCTAAATCCTTCATCTTTAAATAAATCGATTACTCGTCGGATGGTTTTGGATATAGCTGATTTCTGTATTGGTTCGTTGATATTTTTTTTATTTATCGCTAATTCTAATTTTTGTTCAAGAGACAATTCCTTTTCACTATCGACAGTAGTGACATCATAATCTTCGATAATTGAACCGAATTCTTCTGAATGTGGATAGGGTTGTGGGTAAAAAATTTTAAGAAAATTTACTCTAAACTTAATCAGATTTGAATTGGTTATTTTATTTTCTTCTTTTTCATTATCATTTTTAAAATCATTATAATTATGTAAATACCATAAGACATTTTCTATTTCGGTATGCCTTTCTTCAGTGCGATTTTTCAATGTAATATATAATTCTTCAGATAGTGATGTGTGCTGTTCTTTCAGTGACTGCAACATGAAATTTATTGTTGTATTAGCTGTTAATAAATTAGAATCTATCCGACACAATGCCTCAATAGTCCGTTTTATTGGAAGTAGAGCTGATATAGTTCTGGATATTAAGTCGAATTCACTATCTGAAAAATTAATTTACAGGTTTAAGTCGATTATTGCTTTTTGGATTGGACTTCTCAGTTTCAAAAATCGTTCCATCATTAGGAGTAAACTATTCCAACGTGTTTTAGAATCTAATATTAACATATATTCTGTTTTATTTTCAGTTAGTATATATTTTAGTAAAATATAAAATATCCTTTTTATAGGGGAACGTTTAAATATCTTAACCATTTTTCGAACTTTATAAATTATAGGAAGTAATTCTTGATAGGTTAATATTTCATCCTCATTAGCAATATCTTCTCCAAGAATTACATTGTCATTATCTTCATTGTCAATATCACTCTCACTCTTACTCTTTTCAAAGTTGGAATCCGAAATTTCTATATCCATAGTATTTGGATTCTTCTGTTCTTTATTTTCTTGGTATAATACATCTATTACTCCTAATTGAATTCCATGTGCATAGCACAACTGCTGATTTGCACCAATCAATTTTCCAACTTTTTTCATAATTGTTGTTCCATCAGTCGTTAAGCATACAATATTTCTTTCAAGGATAATCCATGTTTCTCTCATTTAGATTTAAGCAATTAATTAAGCCGTTAATTAGCTAATTAATTTCGCCCGTTATGGAGACATAAAAACAAAAACGTATAACATTTTGCCATGTTGGCGATCCCTGAATATATAGTGGAGACAATTTTAAAAATTTCTAGTAAATACCGAAAAATCGGTATTTAAACTTGTGAATACCGGTATTACAAAATTGTACAAATGGCTCAAAATACCGGTATTCGATTTCCCGGTATACCGGTATTGCAATCCCTAATACCGACATTCATTGATTTAAGTCATTCCGTTTATAAATTATTCCATTTACATGCATGCGGAAGGACATACCAACAGACGTTCAGTCGTTAGACGGATTTGGTTCAAAAGTTGACAAATATCTATATTTTAAATGCTAAACTTGAGCACCAAATTTTACCTCCCAAGCTTTTTGCGTTTTGTAGTTATCCATCTCCCTTGTAATCGAACAGTCAGGCAGATAGTTTTTTCGCAAACGGATTTTGTTCACAATTTGACAGAAATCTACAAATTTGGTCATAATTACATATACCAAATTTCACACATCTAGCTCAAAGTGTTTTTAGTGTTCATAGAGAAATAGAAATACTGCCGAAAACATGCCTTTCGGACTAAAATGTGGAGGTTGTTCGAGTTCAAATTTCTTTGACGATTACAATTCTTCCTGTATACTTAGTATACGAGGAAGTAGAAAAAGAGGGGACAAATAAAGGGAAATTATGTCATTTATAAGTGCACCTTAAACGTATCAAAGTATTGAAATAAACTTCCTCGGTCATCTTACAAATTATATTTAAATTATACATAAACTATTTACTGTATTCTATTTAATCCTTTAATCTAAAAAATTATTAAGCCTCCCAGTTAAATCGCACATCCATAATTCATTTATATAAGAACTTAAAGAACATTTGAGATACGTAATTATGTCCAAGTGTTTATTTTTAATTAGTTGTTAGTTACGCATTTTAGTATCAAAAAATCTTTCATTCGATGCATAAGTTAGACATTTTATTGTTTACGAAGTCGTTCATTTCAGACTGAAAATCAAATATTATCTTTAAATTCTATTAAAAGGAAATTGAAATGAAGGTTAAAATGTAATTTTTTTAAAAATAGTTGTTTCTGCAATTAAATTGGCATTTTTACTTTCCATAATGAAAAAGTTCAGTTTTTATTGAAATTCATTTGGCGAAAAGTACTACTTCAAATTAAGCAGAATATTTAATTTTGTTAAATAATGTTTCTAATTTTATTTGTATGCTCTTTGCATAGAGGATTTTAAAACTGTAGGTTGCGAATTAGTAGGATACTTGGAGCAGCTTAGAATAATAATACAGCAGTGATATTCCCTTGTTCTGACGCTGCTGTCCTTCGACTTCAGACAGACGACCACATTTACATAGAGAGGGAAAAGTACGAAATGAAGAGAAAGAATTGTAATGAATGAAATTGTGTTGATACCTCCTATCTTATAAAGATAGACTCGTATGATATCTCGTAATATATAGCTTCTCAAATAAAAGTTAATTTATTAGATATTTAATAAAGTTACTTAATATTATACCTTTTCATTAAAACCATGGAATAACTTTTCTAACATAGCACTCTTGAATATTTCATTCTTTACTATTCTTCTACATTTGCAAGTGAATAATTAATAAAATCATCTTAACACGAAAATTTCATTGAAATAACTTATTAATGATTTTCTTGAGTTGTATTTTTCTTTAACAAAATCATAATTAATGCCTCATTATTAAATTTATTCCTTAATTTTGAGGTTGCGACAACATATTAAACGGAAATAGGCCTTGATGAAATCTTCATTTGAAAAAGAGTTTCGAGTGTCATTAAAGCGTAAGAAGATTTTAATTAAAATATTTTTTAATGAAATTTGAATTATATAAATTATATTTAAGGTAGAAGAGGAGGGAGTTCTTTTTACTTTTTAATAGAAAGTAACCATTTAAAAAACTATTAAAATGCTGCCTTCTAAAATTACATCAAATCTGCTTTAAATCTGTTAATGACTTTTAGTAGAATTTTCTTTAAGACTGAAGAATGTATGATTGGAAATCAATTTAAATAACGATTTTCCGCACATCAGTATGTTTACTGAAGAAAACGTATACAGTGTCGAACATTATACACTCATGTCCATTAATTAAGTATAATCCAGAGTCACGCGGAAGTCAAACTCTAAAATACATATATCACCCGTAAAATGACTACACATATCTTCAAAAATCATATGCAAATTGCAAGAAGCCACCAGATGACATCGATAGTACGTCACAATGACGAGAGTGTGTATAAGGAATACAGGTAAAGTTGTTCGCAAGCGCTTTATAAGCCTTTCAGTACAATAACCGCATAGTTGTGACACAAAGGACACATTTGGATAATTTTTTACTTGGTAGAATTACCGGCAGTCTGGAATGTGGGCATACCCAGCTGGAAGTATCCAAGGAACTTGGAATCGCCCAGAGTGTCATCTCCAGGCTTTGGCAACGATTCCATGATGATGGTAACGTGAGTAGACGTTACAGCACAGGTCGCCTCCGAGTTACAATGTCGAATGAGGACCGGTATTTGTCAGTTACTGCCAAAAGAAACAGACGGAGCATAGCATTAGACCTGTCTAGTTAGCTCTCTTCAGCCACTGGTACGACATTTTCAAGGCAGACCATGTACAGACGTTTAGGGCAGATTGGTCTACATGCTCGTAGGGCTGTCAGATTCACTGTCGCCTGTGGTTAGCCTGGGGTAGAGAGCATGCATTGTGGACACCACAACAGTGGACTTGTGTGATGCTTTCCGATGAGTCCAGGTTTAGCTTGCAGTCTGATTCTCGCTTTCATATGGAGAGCGCCAGGTGCCCGTTACCACCAAGAGAATATCATTGAAGGACACCGTTACGGTGGTGAAGAATTGCTCGTTTGGAGAGGAATTATTCTGGCTTCCAGAATTGACCTGCATGTTCAAATTGGAGCCATGACAGGCCAAATCTATCGGGAACTCATTAATCCTAAATCTATGACATCCAAATCTATCGGGAATCTATCATTCTGGAACAACATGTACGTTTGTTTCGGGGCGCCATGGGCGCAGAATTCGTGTTTGTGAATGACAACGCCCTTCCCCACAGTGCAAACATCGTAAACGAATGCCTTCGATCGGAGGATATCACCCGTATATACTGCCCAGCATTCTCACCGGACTTGAATCCAGTAGAACATGTGTGGGACATGCTTGGCCGGCAAGTTACAGCCCGTCAACTACCTCCTACATGTCTATTGGAACTTCGGTGAGCATTGCTTGATGAGTGGTGTAATATTCCCCAAGATGAGATAGATAATTTGATACTCAGCATGCCTAGGCGTTGTATGGACTGTATTGCATCGTCTGGGTGACATACTATATATTAACCGTAATACTAACCATGTAATATTGCTTTTTGTAAATAGGTTTTTCTTTTTCTTGTAATTTGCTCCAGGGAACAAAAAATCGCAATTTTTATTAATGATATCAAACATATAGCATCTTTTTTGCTCTTTATATTTTGTTTAATAAATAGGCTTTACAAATAAGTTACATTTGTTTTGCTTCTAACTCATTCTTTTCCTGAACTTGCATTATCCTTAATTTATAGACATGAGTGTAGTTCAGGAGAAAAAAAAAGATATATATATACAGATAATTAATATACAAATTTAGCGCTCTAAAATCTTATAGATTTCACAGTTTATTTTAAATTTGTAAACTTTTGAATATTTTATAGTTACTTGATACTTAATATTATGATTTTTTTTTATTACAAATTCTTTATTATTTAAAGTGAAATATTTTGACAAAAAAATCATCTTATGTAAATTATATATATAAAAAAAAATTTTTTAAGGAATCATTGCGATTTTAATAAAAAGAAAGCAATAATGTTAGAAATAAAATAACAATGTAACGTATGTTATATCTTAAAAAAATATATAAAGTATTTTAAAACAATATTGACATCAAACTGCATATAATGAAGATTAAAGAATATAACGAAGAATTTATACACTATTCAAACATTCGCTAAGGAACTCTCCAATATTTGAAAGCTTTTGTGGTATAATATCAAATAAAGGATTTTAAGATATAAAAATAAATTATCGTTTTAAATAAAAGCAATCATTTCTTTCATTCGGTCGATCGATTCGAACAGTCGTTTATATTAAAATGAAGAGTGTGTGTGGACTTCACACTCTTCAAAACAGCAGGAGCATTAAAAACTTAACCAAATAATTATTAATGTAAAAAAGAACTCACTTTGTTATTATCAAATCAAACTTAGAAAATTTGCTTTCGGTGATATGGAGAATAAATGCAAGTAAATATTGTACTCGGTTTAGTTACATTTTCTATGGGTTTTCTGTTTTTAATAGTAGGAAATTTTACTTTAGACACATCTGTAACTATTTAATTACAATTAACTTCATTTAAATAAAAAAAAATATTAAGTTGGTGAATAAATCTTAAGCCAATGAATGAAGCTTTATCAATGATATACTTTTTGTTCCATGACAGTTTGCCCTCTTTTCAGAAGCATCATGCTTCATTGTCCTAGATTCATAAAGCTTCTGGTCTTTATTTAGAAAAAAAAAATGAACAAAGAACGATCTGACTGCATTATTATCATCTTGACTTTTACGATTCCAAAGTTTTTTTGAAACATTAATAATGTGACAAAACGATGACATAAATAATCAGCTCTCTAATAATCTTTTATGAATTACTAAATATGTGTATGATGTACCGCTATCACAGAGAACACGATTCCTAAATGATTTGCAAATTCTTTTTTTCTTTTTTTTTGTTACTTATCTAATTTTTTGTTGTACAGTTTTTAGACAGCTAAAAAAGCAAGGCATAATTGGAATTCCACCACATTAACAACATATTCTTCTTTTAAAGAATTTCAGCTTTCTATCTGATTTAGGCTTCTTCATCACGATGACTGCAGGATATCTTCTATGATGCGATGACAAATGATCCACTTTTCATCATCTTTTATCCCTCGTTTTAGAAATGAATAATTTACAATCCGTTTAAATAATTTGCATAATAATTTAGTAAACCAGTTCTGACAAAAAAGTTTTAAGTCAAACTCAACGTATGTCTATGCGACCATCAACAACATTCGTTGTGAAATTAAATGATTAAAATAGGATAAAAATGTTCTTTTTCTCATTCCATGATAAAATAAACGTCATACAAACAGTTTTAAATAAAATGAAGTGCAGCTTGAATTGAAAATAGGTTTAAAGTATCAAATAACTAACATATTATGAAGTAAATTGTACGACTGATAAAAATCATCCAAAAAGGTAGCAAAACTAGCTGTTTGTAAAAACCGCAATTATTTTTGTACCAACTAATATTTCTTTCTCAAAAATATAAAGGTCAAAACAAAAATGTAAACCCGGAAGGCATACATAGAAATACTTTAAATAAATTGGTTTTTTTATCTATTTCATGGTAAGTTTTTAATATGTGATGAACTTATAGGCATTTTCTTTGTAGAAATTATACATGTTGTCTTAATTTACTTTACATATTGCTTTCAAGGCACCATGCATTTTATATTTTTGATATGATTTTCAAATCTTTGATAAAAAATTGTTACTTAGCCTTCAGTATACTCATAAAAGTGGGCTATTTAAAATTTTCCTATATTATTATTATTTTCTTCTTTTTAGTCTTTAATTTAAAATTCATTATTATAAATATTATGAATCTTGAAATTAAGCTTTTCTCAAATCCCCATTCAGATGGTTCCACTCGTATAGAATAAATTTGAATTAATCTTGCCTGATCAAATGATAATCCAGTTCTAAAAATATTAAAATAATGTGTGGCAAAAACTTTACATCAGAAATTGACAGAAGATCGTTTGCAAAATTCCATCCTCGCAAACATGAAACTAATAGAATTTAATAAATTTTACAATAATATCATGTCGAATAGAATTTTAATCTAAGAAAATAAAATAAATAACTTAATTTAATAACTTAATAACTTAATAAATAACTTAATTTAAATAATTTTCTCCGTTTGGAATTTAAAGTACTAAATTTTGTATAATTTGATTAATTTTTTCTTTCACTTTTCGAGCAATATTTTTTTTAATATTTGGCTTTATGAATCGTCATTTAGAGACAACTGACTTGATAAAAAGAGGATTGTCACAGCGGGCAATTCTAATTGGATCTGATGAACAAAGGTCAATTTTCCTTTTCAACTGAAGTTCATTAATGCTGCCATTCATTGTTTAGATCTATGTTATCACACAAGCATTTACTCTTCCAAAAATCTTGATTTAAAAAAAAAAAAATTAGAAAAATACCAACGTTCTCATTTGTCAGTGAAAAAATTAGTTTGTGAGATCATTTAAGTATGTTATACTTTTAACCATTCTGCACTAAAAATTTAATACAAAAAAAATTAAAACATTCGAAGTAACTTGTAATGATGTTTAATGATAAATTTTCTAATTACATTTAATGTTATGCATTGATCGTAATTAGTTTTATTAATTAAACATTTTCACTTTTGTTGAATATATGATATATTAAATATATTACATATATGTTGAATATATTCTCCATATTCCGCTGAGATCAGAATGTTTATTCTCTGATTGAAAGATAGCCATATCCATTCTTGTTCCATCAAAGATCGACAGTTAATTTCCCCTCTCCAGCCTTTAACAAAACATTAAAACATGACGCGAGAAGTTCAAAACAATTCATAACATTTTTTTTAAATTATTGTAAACACATAAACAAAAATTTCCGGTGTTCACTAGCAGATGGTTTGCAAAATTTCTTTTTCATGCTGTTGCTGCGTAAAAAATCTTTGCATGGGTGTGTTCTTTTCCAGATGAAAAAAAAATCAGTTATTTCAAAACTTAGCACCATTTGGATGATTTGGTTACAGTAATTGTATTTTTCTGAAATTTAAATCGATGCTGGATTTAGATAATATAACATTTTATCAATATAAATATTCAACAGGAGCAAGATAATTTCAAAAGACATCAAAGTATATTCCTTCGAAACTTGTCTATCTAATACGATTACTTTCATTATTTCTCATTTTTTTTCATAAGAGAAATGTTGATTTTGATATATTTAATATTGATTCTCAGAGGTGTCTTGTGTATTACAGCGGTGTGGATGTTGAGATCTGTAGTGCATTGTGCATTATGCTTTTCGGCCTAATTTATATTTTGCCATTTTTAATTAATTTATAATCAGGCAATAAAAATAATTAGACCTATCAATGATGCAGATAAAATTAAAAAGATAAATTGTATATAAGCAATTACTAATTTTTAATTAAATTTAATTAAAATGTAAATTTTAAAATAAATATTTTCGACT
The DNA here is from genome assembly GCF_947563725.1 of Argiope bruennichi. NCBI lineage: Eukaryota > Metazoa > Arthropoda > Arachnida > Araneae > Araneidae > Argiope > Argiope bruennichi. The sequence continues at coordinate 116,659,437 of NC_079162.1, forward strand.
ATTTTTTCCTGCATTCCTTATTCTTATAAAAATCCATCCCACTACTGCTGAATAATAAAGAACCATGGAACTGCAAAGTTAGAACAAATACACTTGCCAAGATGCTACTTTCCTATTTATTCAGAAACAAAATCTAATATTACATTTTTTAAATTTATTATTAATTATGCTTTATATTTTGTTTGTCTTCAAGTTTCAAACTTGAGAAAAAGAAAATTTCTACAGCTTCTGAACTTTTAAAAATTCATTTCTATCATTTCTGGAAGAGAAGAAGGTGAAGTCGAAAACAACCCTTCACAACAACACTATGAATAATCTTTATTATTCCTCATTCACGGCAGTAGAAATCGGCTCCGTTCATAATTGTTATACTCATTGAAAAGTTTTCATTTCCTTAGGAAAAAAGCTCACCTTTTTTCTCAGCTTTTCCTGAGAATATTTACTACTGTAAAAGGAATAGTATAAATTAGTGATTATTTTTTATATTTTGAAAGAAAAAAGCTCAAAATTTTGTAGTTCCTATGCATCAGTCATCTATATTTGTGCAACCAAATTTGGAAGGCTGAAATTACACTATTGAATAATTAAATAGTTTCTTGTTATTTGTTTTAATTATTGCAAGATTTTAGAACGATAATGAAAAACCCTTTAAAGAATTTGAGTATGCCAGCAAAAAAGATAAAGAAAAAGTATTAAGAGGACAGTGGACTTTGAAATAAACAAATATAGACAGCACGCAGCATGAAATTTTATTTTTATCGTTTCCTCACCAAAATATATGTTTAGATTCAACTAATATTATAAGATACATTGTGCAATCAAATAAATACTTCAAAGAATTAGAGAAAAAAAGCGCAGTTTAATTGCTTTCCACAAAATGATATTGAAATTACATTTAAATATATTTGAAATATTCCAGGTGCCTCAATTTTTTAAGAAATAAAATAAAATTGATAACAAAGATTTATGTTAAGCATTAAAAGAAAATAAGGTAAGCATTTTACATTTCGAGTTTTTTTTTAGATAGTTATAAGTCAATTTTAGTTCCGAAAAATATAAGATTCTTATAAAAATTCAGTAAGCGAGCATACAAATATTTCTAAAAAATTAGCCTTTAATTGAAATTACAAAATCATACAACGTTTTATTTCAAATAAATTTATATTTGGTAACAACGAAAAAGTAACAAAAAAAACAAATTAAAAATTGAGTCGCCTGTAATATTTTGAAATTTTTAAAAATTATATAGCTTTTAATTTTTTATAAATAATATATTTAATTTTAAAATGTTTTTAAATAAATTTGATGTATTTATATTTTAATACAAGTGCATAAGAAATTTCATAACTCTAAGTGAAAAAAATGCCTAAAAAAGTCCACTGTCCCCCTAATTATAGTAAAATTTTCTCCTGACTTTATTTTTACCGAAAAAAGAAGACTGAAAACTGATTTAATTGCTCAATGCTTTTTTTTATTATAAAATAATTGTGATTGGAAATATCCTTTTTCTGTGTAATGCAATACATAACTTTGTTTCATACGTGGAAACCAATTTTGCCTCTGTTTCTAATTAATAATTAAGATCGACAATCTTATGACAAGCCTATCGTCTTGTCAGACAAGGTATTTCCCCCTTTTTATAATGCATATTACTCAGCACAAACCATTCCAGAACATTCATTTTCTAAATTTTACATGAAATCGTTTCTGATTAATTAAAAGTGCTTCTATAAATTCATCATCTTCTTCTTAAGAAGAATGAAAATACTACTATATTTTGACTTAATGTTCGATTCAAAGTTATACGAACGTATTTCTAAAACTAACCACGTGCCACAGATAGTGCTGAACTAAATATTGCCGATTGCTTATTTCGAATACGAAAGTATAACTGGAATCTTTGGTCTGTTTTTCTCATTTTTTTTATGCCAAGTTTAATTAACGATCGCCAAAACTGGGTTATTTCCGATACAGGTCTTCTTCCATCTCTATGCATCACTTTAAATCGATTCCGATAATTATCTTTTGCTGTCTTTCACCGCAACCAAAACATCTGCTTGCACTTGTAGGACTATCTTTTGAGCTTTATTCACCAACCGAGGCAGGTGGAAACTCCGGAAGATCACGCCTGCCACGCGCGTTTGCGTTCGAAGACAAAGTGAAAACGGGGGAGGAAACCCCTCCACCATAGAGCACCCCAAGAAAAAACGGGGCAGATGTGCACTATCTGCTTTCGCAAACGCCATTTTCATTCTTATTTTGTTTTCTCTTCAAACCATAACTCCCTAAGGTCAGTCAATGTCAGGCGAGGGAAGAAAATCTCAGTGTTTTTTCTTCGTACTTATTGGAGATGTCTAAGCTAATCTCACGAAACTTTGTTTTAGATGAGCAGCATGATGCGCCCTTGGGTGAACTAAATGAAAGATTAAAGGTTACCCGCAAAAAAGGTCGTTTCACCTGGCTATCTTTGTGGGACACAATGTGTTCTAAAACTGGTGTAACCAACCCCTAAATTATTTGGAGGTGTTGATACCACGAATGCGTGATTTATCTGGAAAAGTTCATTATATTTTAAATTTTTCTTTACCTTCTTTGGGAATTCAAATTTTATATATCCGAACAGTGAATTCAGTCTTTCTCTAAAATAGTCCAATATTTTTAAAAATCTGAAAAATTTTTTTCTCAGATATTGACTAAGATTTTTTTCAGATATGTCTCAGATATAAGATTTTTTTCTCCTCTGTATATAAATTCGCCTTAATGTCACAAAACATGCTACGGTTCTTCAAGAGTTTTTTTCCGATAAGTTACTTTTTTAAATATGTTTAATCTAATGTTTTTCAGTACTGCTTTGCTCTTGAATACATTTTGTTATCAGTTTAAAATATATGGACCATCAATATTTAATAGTTGTAATTGGAACATTTCAGTGCAGTTTTATCCCTGTCTTACCTATTGTAATTTTATACACTTATTGTGTGTGTGTGTGTGTATAACCATAAGATAGATTATTTTTTAAAAAATTACATTATACGTATATATCTATTTTTATTACTTCAATTTTCAATTGAAGCTATAGATTTTATTAAAGACTAGCCGCCTTTGGCGACCAGCCGGTTCGCCAATCTTAATGTTCGTTAAAATTTTAATAATTAAATATTTTATGCAATTTCTACTTTAATAGCTTCTTCATCAAAATATTTTAAAACTTCAAATTTTGATTATCATATAATTCATTCATAATATTATAAAGGCCTTCAGTCATAACGTAATATGTATCTCTCTCATTTTCTGTTAGCACCCGTAGAATTTATGCTTTAAATTAAAGTGGAAAGAATTTATCTTCAATTAATATAATAATATTTTTTATTGAAACAAAGCATTTTTTTATAATCTGATTATTGAAAATAGAGTCACTCAGCGTTTAAACTTTATGGGCACTAAAGAATATCTTTTTTAATTTATGTAATATCTCAAGAGTTGGTCAACAAAATTTTCTTAGATTCATTATGAGCAGATCGATTAATTAACAAGGTTTAAATTTAAACGCATCAAACACTAAGAAAATAAAACGAATCGTTTAAAATAAACGGTTGAAAACAGGTTTTAAAAAAACTACTTAAAAAACGATGTACTTAAAACTATAAGCATATACAAAAAATATATAACTAACATAAATACAAATTACTTACAAAAGCATGCAACTAACCCAAAAATAATTTAAATCATCCATTGATAACGTTGCCATGGCAACAATCAGAACAGAATGCGCATGCGTGAATTTTCTTCGCCGGTTACGTAACGCAAATACGTGATTTTTTCTACGCCAGTTGGGGTAACGCTATGCGGATTAGAAATTTTTAATTTCCTTTATTCTGTTTTATTTTAATTCAAAAGTACTTCAGAATGAATCTGAAAGATTAATTCATTAACAATGTTTAATTTTAAATGCATCAAACATTAAGAAAATAAACAGAACCGATTGAAATAATCCGCCGAAAAATTTTAACCCTAGCCTCATTACTGTTGGGAGAAAAAAAAACTGAAGCCTTTCTCGTTTGGCGCTGGGGATAATGGAAGATTTTTTTGGCGGAAAAGTTGGCGGTGGGGAAAATGGAAGATTTTTTTTGGCGGGAAAGTTAGTTTTTAATTAATAATTAAAATTCTAATTAAAAATTCGAAAAAAGAAACCCCAGGTGCACATTCCCAACCTCCAAGGTATACATGTACCAAATTTGGTAGCTGTATGTCAAACAGTCTGGCCTGTAGAGCGCCAACACACACACACACACACACATTGAGCTTTATTATAAGTATAGATTATGAGTGTAAATTCCTAGATTTATTGCTTGCACAATGAAAGAAGCTACCACTCAAAAATGAGTATCAATATATAATCTATCCATTCTTTTTTTACATAAATGTTATGAGTTATTTAGGTAAACTTAATAAAAGCATTATTGTTTAAAAAATCACATTATTTCAAAAGTTATTTGAAGTTTCGTGAAACATAAATTAAATAGATTTATTGTGAAAAAACATTTATAAATCGATCCTTTGAAAGAAGATATCTCAAGTACATTATATAGTTTAGAAATATTTCAATATTTTTTTTAATTTATAGTTTATTCTTAATTCATGAAATTTGTGTTGAAAGTTTTTCTTGTTCGAGGAGGCTGGTATCTTATTTGAAAATTCACATTCTGTGTGTCATGAAGGGATTACAAAATAACAAATGTTTCATGCCATTTCACTTGTAAATATTCAGTTAAAATGCTTTCAATCAATTCAGAATTTAAGTAGCAATAAACGTCGAATTATTTCGAAGACAAATCATAAGAAGCTAAAAGAAAGGAAATGTAATTTTTAACTTTGAAAAAAGTTTATGCATATGTATATGTTTTGAGATTCTTATTAATATTGGTTGTTATTCTTGGCAGATGTATAACATATTTTTTCAGAAAACTCCATGAACTTTTCAGTACTATTTCTGCAATTGGTGATGGAAGCCTGATCCACCTTAGATAGGGTTTTGAATTTTTTATGTGCCTTTATGTTTATATAATTAAAAAGTCATGCATATTTAATTGTAAGATCAAAAATAGCTTTTCCTTTTACATACTAGCTAATGCATTTAACTTTTCATTCGGATGTATTCTAATAGAAAAAGTCATTCAAATAGCATTGGTTTTATTCTCTCCTTAGTCACAAAGCCATCATTGCTGTAATGTTCGTAAACATTCAGTGACTCATCATTGTTGCCATATTGTTCGCTAATAAATCCATTCTCATTTCCTCCTGAAGCAGTCATTATTGTAATATGAATTTATTCTGATAAATTATTTTATTGTTCAATATTCGGTTCTTTAGAATAACCTATTTCGAAATAAAAAATAATGATTGTTAGTCCAATTAAGCGCTAATTTACAATCATTAATAGAGGTTTGAACTACTTGAAATAAAATTTTACCTGAACTTGCTTTCATTAGACTGTTATTTTCTATTACAAATTTGGAAATGGAATTTTAAAAAAAACTTTAATTTAGTGCATTCGATAATTAATCTCACTTTTTATTCAATCTAAGTTCATTAACAGAGAGATCACCTGGTTTTACTCTCAACTTAATCATAAATCCCCCACTGCTAAAACGTTTGTGAATACTGAGTAACACGTCACTGTTCCTACAATATCCGCCAGATCACCCCTTCTCATTTCCCCCTTTATCTGTCACGACTTCAATACGATTTTCTTTCTGATAAACCATTTTATCGCTCTGCATTCGGCACTTCAGAAAGAGGAAGAAAAAAAAAAAACGCCAGCCCTGCACTGTATTCAAGGAGATGTTCCCAATTTAACAGATCCCTGCGGTTTAACCACCTGCTCTGAAGTTTTGGCAAAGGACTCGCAACAAAATTTTTAAATCACGCAAGAGCTCCTGTGTGTATATGTCATAATAATGGCGAGCATCAGGGGGACTAAACAGGGTTATTTCAATGTTAAAGAAGCAGGTTGAGGATGAAGTACAACCCTGTGAGAATTATCGCCCAAAATTATGGCTTCAACTGCGTTAGTAATTTTGAGTAATTTAAGTAGAGTAACTGACTTCAAAAAACACTTAGTTTTCATACTAAGCTCACGAAGGCAGGGCTTGTTAAACTATGACTTGTGTACTTATGTTTTTGGGGTTGCAAAAATTTCTTTCTCGTGAGCATAGGTGTAATTGGGCTTCGGATGAATATATTGAAACTAATTAATCTAAATAATTATGAAATTGACTTGAAATACTTAAGAACACTCATTACTAATCAGTAAATAGGTAAAAAAAAACACTGCCTATTAATTTTAGGTGATTTAAATAGGGTAAGTTTATTGGATTTAATAGCGAAAGTATGTGGTTAAAAAGGATGCTGTCAGTAAAAATTACATAATAAATTTTTAAACAATGATTAAAATTTCATACAGGGAATTAGCACAAATCAGTGGTGAAAATTTATGATAAAATAGGAAGATCAGAAAGATAAGATTTCAAAAGTTGGACAAACCAACTTTGCATAAAATACTAAGGAAACTAAGGAAAAAGTTGTTGAGATATATATTAAAACAATGATATATGAAATCAAGTAAATAAAAAAACAAAGAAGAATAGACATATTACGATTTAAAACAATTATGTAGAGGCGTTATCATTTTTTGAATTTCGTCGAAATTATAACATGAGAAAAAAACCAAAGGGTAATTTTTCTTTCTTTATCAATGTTGTTTTCATACACGAGACAGCTCTCTGTCTCACTCTTTTTTTTTTTTGCGGAAGAAGGGGGTGGGGACGGATGCCTGGAAATTCCAGACATTTCTTCAAGTTATTCATGAATATTGTATTCTATGATATAGCTATCAGACGAACTTGAGGTACTCATTTCACAAGGTTATGCAATTTGACTTTTGTTCATTGAAAGAACACTTGAAGATGAAATTCGGGAGAAATGGAAAGTGTTTTTTTTTTTTTTTTCATAAGATGAATAATGATTTATGTTTTATTCACTGTTTGAGTAGCATTTTTACCATCTTTATCCTTCTTTGAAGCAGAAATCAGACTTACCGAGAAGAAAGTTTCAAAAATTTGGTACTTGTTTCATTTTAATTTGTTTTTCCGATTTTTTTACTTCGCAACACTTTGAAAATTTGAGAATTCTAGTGCAGCAGTTGTGGTAAATCGCGATTCAATCAAGAATCAAGTCATATCAAAAGAGTCGGTCAATCAAGTCAAGAGTTTGTAGTTCGAGATGTTGCGGATTTGATGGAAGTGGTAAAGATGAGTTAGTCGGATAGGTATTGGATATTAAAGGCTGTAATTTAATAAGAAGTAAGCAAAAAACACGAGTAATGTTTTCTTTAAGCTGAGATTCCATACATGACCATTTGGACGATTATGCAAGGGAAACTTTCAATTCCTTAACCGTTAACAGAAATTTGCTGTTTGTTGTTTTACTACAAATGAATATGACAAATTTCATTCGTTGTTTCGATATATAACCGTTTCTTTAAGCTATATAATTGATTTGTTTTTCTAATCTTTGTACTCAAAATTTCCTTTCCCAAAGCCCATCTAAGACAAGACTATAAAAATGACGCATGTGCACCTTGTTAGTTTTCAGCATGTAATGGCATCTGAAATATAGATGGAGAAATTATGTCTGAAAATTGTTCAATTTAGATATAATTTAATATTCCTGTACGCTTGTTCTGAATAGCAAATATTTTTTATTTGAAACAATGAAGTGTGTTAAGAATGTTTAGTTTAACAGGACATCTAAGCCTGCAAGGATAAATTTGGTGCATCATGTCTGGAAAATGCCAATTCTCTTTGTTCTGTCAGGATTGATTTGCCATCTTTTTAAGGGTGATTCGTCGCGTCGTACCTATTTTCTGATGTGAAAAATCTTCCGCAATTTTAAGTTCAGAATGTATTTTCAAGTTAGAGTCTGACTTACTTCCAGGTGAATAATTCAGTACTGTGTATGTTAAGAGGAATTTCTCGTCAGCATTCACTACTTCTATGAGATCTCCGAATTGCACGATTTTTTAAAATATATTTGGCATCCTCTTTAGTAGACAAAATCAGTTCGTGAAAAAAAAATAGTGACAGCGAACGGGTCCAGGATTTAACATTAGAACAAACTGTGTATCAGCGGTTCGAATGGTACATTTTAAAGAACCCATACAAAGCAAACAGGTATCCCGGCTTTAAAGGAATCGCACACCCCGGGGAAAAACAAAGATAATCATCGACTCTAAAAACTGTCAGCTTCTGCTCTTACTTTGTTTATAACTGGAACATATAAACTCAGAATCTTTTTTACAAGTCCTACAGACTTTACAATTTTTTCCTGTGGTTCTCTTGAAGAAAACCGAATCCCCATTGAGAAATTGCCATGGAAGTCCATTCTTTATCTTAGACTTCAATAGAGCGAAAAACTGATTATTTCTGTATTCGCTTTTATTTACTTTCTATTATATTTGTAAAGAAATAATTTTGTAATCGATTTTTCATTCATTTTCTGATGAGAAAAGTTCTGAAATTTTACATAAATTTTAACTGTCATTGGATCAATAAATGTTAATTAAATTTATTAAACTTTGATTCTATGATTCTATCTAACAGTGAATTTCAGAGAGGTTATTATAAGATTCCGTAATAACTATAATTATGAATTATAAACTATGATAAAGATTAAACAGTAAAAAATAATAAAAATAAAAATAATTTTCCTTCAAAACACTCTTATAAAAGCACTAAAGAATAGAAAATTTAAAAGTTTCATCAGAAATAGAGTTCAATCATAATCGCAAAAATGTGAGATGCTGAAAATAATATAATAAGAAATTTAAACTACTGTGGACAAAAAAAAAAAAAAAAAAAAAAACCTAAATATTTAAGGATTGAAAATTTATTTTAAATACAATAAAAATTCCTAATTACTTCATTTATCAGAATATCACGTTTTTTCCATTTTAATTTGATATCCAAACTTTTTATAAAATTTATTTTCTGTTTTTTTCATGTATTAATAAAAATGTTTTAAGAATTTTAATTTAAAAAATTCTATGGGGGGCTTCTTAGTAAATTTCAAAGGGAAAACAACAACTATTTGTTTTTGCCACTGAATTAATGCAACATAAAAAGTACCGAGATGTTGAAATTTCCCAATGGATTTTAAGTGGCAAAAAACTGTAATCAAATTCTTATTTTTTTAAAGATTTCCACAATTGGAAAATTTCTTCTAATATTAGTCCTCAAAACGATTTAATCAACATAAAAATAAAAATTCAGCTTTAGTAACATCTTAAACTATTGTCACTTTGTAGTGTAAAGCCCCGCCATCGATATTTGAGAATATCTAATTTGAACAAACTGCATCGATATTTCTATTTATTGTATTTCATCCTAGATAACATATAAATTAAAAGAATATAAAGTACCTAATGTGAGATTTTCTAGATTTTCGATCATTAACTTATTAAAGGACATTTAAAAATTACCAGAAAATATCAAATGAAGTCATTATGTTGATAAAGACAAACAACTAAAGGTGTAATGAATTGAAATGATATAGCAATCCTGAGAAATATATTGAAAGTATAAAAGCGGAATAATAACTTTATTTATTGATAATAATAATTTTAATAATAACGGTAATAATAACTTTAATAATAACGATAATAATAACTTTAATAATAACGATAATAATAACTTTGATAAACAATAACTTTATTTACCAAATAATATAATAAAATCGAAGGGCATAAAGTTAATTAAAAGTTATAAATGAGTTTGCAAAAATAACATTTCATTTTATTACATTTTAGTTTTAGTTTATCTTTTTTATTAATTCCACTGCTGAAAAATCAAGATCCGAAAAACTACAATTAATTAACTATCATTAAAGTTTTGGGCCTGTACTCCCAGCAATGACATTAACAATTTGGTTACATGGTCTTAACATTATAACACATTTGTTGCTAACAGGAGCTGGTATTATCATTTGGAAACACATAATCAATGAATAAAAATTGTGCAAAATTTATCTGCTTAACAAATAGAATGTCCGAAATTTTTAAATAAATTCAAAAAAATTTTTCATTTAAAGTATGCAAAAGTTAGTTACTTTTGCATTCATTCTACTTAAGTACGAGTTTATTAGAAATTTATATGCGAGCATCAAAAAATATGAAAAACTAATTAAAAATGTGATAAAATAGAATATTAGATGTATAAAGATATGACAGTCATTTAATTACCATACATGTACAATATGAATAGGCTTAGTATTTAAATACTTAAAAAAAGGAGTGAAAATTTGGTCGTGAATAATTTATTTCTCATATAAAAATAACAACTGAAGCCACTGTTGCTCTTGATATTATCTTTTAAGATGAAAAACATTCAGTGATTTATTATTATTCAAGGTGTATGCATTAAATCGCCTAATCTTATGAGTACTAAATCGCCAAATGTTGCCATTGTATTCAAGGATGAACGGCAACTTTGAAGCGATATCCCTCGCAACATAAAACCCTATTTACCTTCAGGTGTTTAAGCAAACGCGAACTCACGACAAGCTTGCGGCAGCTGGTTTTGGTGATATACCTCTAACCACTGTTTATGCTTAATCATTGTTATTATATTTTATACCTCGGCCCCTCATTTTGGTTCAAGAGAAATTGCGCATGTATTCAATAAGCGGTGGAAACCCGTTTCTCGGCTACACGAGAAAGATAAAAACTATATTTTAAAACCGTTGATTTTTATTGCAAAAATTTGTACTTTGCATATTATCACTATGTTGATCTTAATTTTACTCTTGTCTCATTTCTAGCTCTTGTTGTAATAAATAAATAATTATGGTGATTTGACATTTAAGACTTCATTCTTTAAGAATTGTTTGAATCGACAATAAATGAAACTTTTTTTTAATTCAAATCAACTGTATATAAAGTTCAATGGTTTGAATCATACACACAAAATTCATAAATGAAAATTTTATATAAATACATCAACCATTTGCTCGGTTGTGTTAATCTCTTTGGTATTATCATATCTTGCAGAAGCATACTGCGTTTGAGGTTTTGCATACTTTCTTGACTCCAGGGTTGGAAACTATCAAATTTGTAATAAAAAAAGTATTTTTTAATATTTATTATATAAACATTAATTATATAAACTGCTAAACATTTTAATTAATTATTTTGTGTAACTAAGTTCCAGTGACTCCTTTAGCAAGATATTTTTAAACTTCAAATTTTGATAGATATATAAATCAGATCTTTTAGAAGCCTTACACTGCTCTATTAAATGTGATATGCATTCCCTTAATTTCTTATCTAAATCTTTAAACATCTAACCGCATGACAAGAAAGAGCAGCAGTGTTTTAAAATGGAGGTATTTTAAATAATATTGTCGTTACTTACTTTTGAAGTTAAACCTTACTTGTAAATACAATAAAATTTTTAACAATGCCTTATTAAAAATATGGCTTATATTGAAAACTGTTCAATACGGAAAAATAAGCCGAATCTTCACATCTTTATCAACAATGAAAAAAAAATTCAAACAAGAAACAATGAAAACGATTTCAGTTTATCACTTCAACAATGAGATATAATGTTGCAAAATATGCTTAGAATATTTTAAAAAATTAATTAAAGATAGAAAATAAATTTTACTACAATTAAATTGGTATCATTGAAAAGATAATTTTTTGAATTTTAAGATGAATCAAAAACAATTTTTGCACTCTAATAATTTCTTTGATTAAGATGAAAAAATCAAAATTTTGTCAAATTTTAATTAATTAAAATTCTGATCGCAATTTCAAAAAAAAAAAAAAAATCACTCCAAAATTCACATTTCAACACTTCAAAGTATGTATGTCCAAGTTTGATAGCTCTAGGTCTGTTCAGCGCCAATATACATTTTCATCTTCATTATTAGTAGAGATATAATTTTGACTATGCAGTTTCAACAATGTATTGTACCAGGAGTTTTTTTTTCCGAGAAACATTTACAAAGACTGATATGCATCTATTCACAGAAACAATGTTTTAGTGATTTTTCAATGACATCAAATCGTGTGTCATCACAATTATATGAAAGACTTAACTAAACGTTATCTAAAAAACTGGCTCAAGTTATAATGTATAACACAGTGATGATTATTAAATCTTACGGTGTGTTTCAAGTGTTTCATTTTACACGAAATTTTGAAATAGAAAAATATGTATATAATTACCTAATTTTTGGCTGTAACAATCCAGTCAGAACGACGACTGTCGTACGAAGGTGATTTTCGAGAGTTCGCTAAACATCTCAGAATTATTATGATCTGTGAAATTGTTAGTTTGCTCTTCATTGTGTATTGGGAGTTTTTTTTTTTTTTTGGGGGGGGGGGGGATAGGAAGATTTATCTAACATATCGGTGCATTTATTTTTAATTATTTATTAGCAGATAATAAATAATTAACTGTGTATTTTAAATTCATTAAATGTAATTCAGATTAAATTAGATCCTCTTTAATTGAGATAATGAACACAAGTTATTATAAAGTAAATAGAAAACAAAGCTAACTATATAAGACAATGTTTAATAACTAATTTTTAAAAAGTAATTATACAAGAACTAGGATAAGAAAATATAAAGCAAAAAATAATTTTAAATAGAAAAAAAAAAACTGTTCATTACGAAAAACATCTGAACTCCTCGCAATGGACGCTAAATATGATTGACACGAACCGTAACATTTTTTTTTATATGAGGGTGAACTGACTGAATGACCTTCGATCCAAACAGTTTTTATTCCTTTTTTTAAACCTTTACTGAGTTTTAATTTAAAACTGATTTAGATACTTTTTTTAAACTGAGTCATTTTAGATATTTCATACTTTTGTTATCGTTCTTTTCTAAAACATATTTGGACGCATGTGTTCGACTTCTTTAGCTTTCTTTTGTATCTGTTTGATATCGTGTTATTAAATTCAGAATATATCCTTTATTCTTTCCCTTTAAAATATATAAAGTGTTATTAAATAAATGTCTAAATTGAAAAATTATAGGATTGATAAGACTCTTATTAGACTTATTTTTTGCTAAAAAGCAATCATATGTAGTTTTTATACAATTAATCAAATTGTTTCTACTTTTAAAGAATAAGATTTGATGTCATCACGCTCAGAAATATTAGCTCAAAAACTCATAAATTTAGTTTAATTCTTCCTTTTTTAAAAAAAAATAATAATCTTCTCAGATACGATACTGCCTTAATGATGTCAATATAGGGTTTTCGTGTTCCATCAAAAAATTCAGATAACCAATTGCTAAGTAGTTTCATTACCATGCTACTGTTCTAATCATTTGCTATGTCTGGAGGTTAAGAATTTTTGTATTCACGTGTTCCGTGACCCATCGCTCACATCGGCAAAAAAAAAAAAAAAAAAAAAAATCAGATGTTGCGACAAATTTTTAAAAGAAAATAAGAACTGGCACTCTACGAGCAGAGATCTGAAGAGGAAAGCTAATTTTTAGATTAAGTGAATGATTTATTCTGACCTACTTTTTATAAATTATGAAAACTTTATTTGTATGAAATATAATTACATACAAATTAAGAAAATCTTTAAATTGTCTTACTTTAAATTGAGAAATATCTCAATCAGAAACTGAAATGCATCTAAAAGAAGAACTCTTTTATTTGAACTGCCTGTTTATGAACGCTACTTTGAGTAAATAAATCAAGATAATTATCTTCTCCATATTTACACCTAATATTTATTTCACCACATTCTTATCTTCTGGAAACATGAGCAGAAATTTATAGATCGCGAGCTTTCAAGCCTTGTTCCATTTATCGGTGAATCATCCCCCATACTATCAATATGCTAAGCGAGTAAATATAGGCGCATTTAAACGACCTTCATTGATTTCCTTTCTGTTGTTGGTCCTTGTCTTATTCACTAAGCATTCTGAACAACGCAGCAATCAATATGCTGAGCAAGCAAAGTAGTCTTATTTAAATAAAACTTCGGTGAATTGTTTTCTGTATATGCCAAAGCTACTTCAATAACAAAATTAATTACTTGCACGTGCCCTACACACGAAATGAATTAATAAGTTCCTATTTTAACAGCCCTGGAGGCTTTTCAGTGACCAAAATAGAAATGAATGTCCAGTTTTATGAGCGGATATCCATTTTAAAGCTCACATATCGAGGCATCCCTAAAGTAGACGGCAAAAAAATAGGAATCGGTAATCAGCATCCATTCGGGAGTGGTTAGGACCTGTTTCCATCTAAAGTCCGTTGACGTTTTGTAATGGATGATAAACCCTCCTGAGCACCTGCTCAGTTGTCGGACTCATTTTGTGAGTCGAATGCCTAAATATTTGCGGTGTGGGGATAAACGACTCATTTCCTCAATCGAGCTTCCGTCTTGCGCAAGCACAACCCCAATTAGGACTGTTTTCACTCCTAAGACGTAAACTCTCTTACGTAACCCAGTGGGGTGCATCTATTTGTTGAACAGGTTAAGGTCATGGAGGGGCATGTAAAGTGTCTGAGATGATAAGGGAAAATGATAAATTTTGGTATCTGGTATTAATTTAAGAAATGATAAGATAAATTGAATCCATAAGATATATGAATTTTATGATTTTATGCTTAAAGTTCATTAATTTACCGATACTAAAATTTAAAAAAAAAAAAGATTTGTAGTACTTACAAGCTTTAGAGGCCATGCTCGTTTATAGAAATAGGAACAATACGCACGCATATGATTCCCATTTTTTTTTTTTTTTGTAATGTTTAGTGAATTTCTAATCTCTCTTACGTAATCCAGTGAACTACATCTATTTGTTGAATATGTTAAGGTCTTTGTGTGTAACATGTAAAGTTCTTATGATAAGAGAAAATAGTCTGGGTATCTGGTATTAATTTAGGAAATGATAAGATAAATTAAATCCGTAAGATATATGAATTTTATGATTTTGCGTTTAAAATTCAATAATTTATTGATAATAAAATGAAAGAGGTATAATACTTCCATGATTTAGAGTACATTAGTAGTGAGTACTCTGATTGAATTAAGTTACATTGTGTAAAAATTTGAAGAGCACACGCATATGATTCACATCGATTTTTGAAATGTTTAGTGAATTCTTAGAATCGAAATAAAAAATGAAGTTGCATTTTTCTTAAATTACCTAAAGGATATTTCCGAATGTTCTTTAACTCTAATTTCTAACAACCTTCTTCGCAAATAATCCAAAAATTTACTTAATGATAACACAAATGTTAACTTTAACGAAAGTTTAACTTAGTTCATTTTAAAAACACAAAATTTAGAAGTTTTTCTTATTCAAAATTTTACATGATTTGCTTACATATTGTATATTGATGAAATTAATTCAAAATGTATATTATACAAAAATAAATGAAATGCGATCCTTCCTTCTTTTTGCTGTAGTGGAAAAAATCTATTATTGCAGATCTTAAAGAAAAATGTATAGATATACACTGAAATTCGCAATTTGAATCTTTCCCTCAATTTAATAGATACTAATATGCTCTTTCGTTTTACTAACTAATAACCGATTATAGCACAAATCACCCTTTGTTAGTAAAAAAAAAATTTAGAAAGTTTTTAGAAAAATTTTATGTTGATAATTATTCATTTATTTCAGATAAATTAATCGAATCCAAACTAAGCAATTAAAATGTTATGTTCATTTTTCATTCGTATCTTAATTATTTCCCCAAAACCTCTCCAGCCCAAATTAAAAGAAGAAACGCTCGAGAAAAGCTAAATAACATATACCTCAAATTAAAATCGCTTTGAATGTTAAAGTAACATTTAAACAACGAAAGCATTAAAATGCTTATCTTGGGAAGATAACAGTTCGTCTGTTAACAACTCCACTTCCATAATAGTTCTGGAAGATCACCCTACCATTGCTTTTTTTTTTTTTTTTTCAGGCAGAAGACTAAACATTTGTACCCAATATATGTTTAGTCTGCTTCCGTCAGATGTTTAGTCAACAAATGCTGAGTCACAGATGAAAAATTAATTATTTTTATCCGATTCTTTCAAAATTTGCTGTTGTCTTCAAATGAAGGTGACAAATGCTTTTTTGTGTTGTAAAGTAGCGTGAATGATCCATTCTTAATTTTAAAAAAATTATAAGTATTCTTAATGAATTTATTTGAGGGAAACTAAAGCAATCTGGAAGAAAATCAAAAGAATGAGGTGTAATTATGTTTCGCTCTTCAAATTTAGCTTAATGATTTCACTCAAAACGTAAGACTTCAAGTTTTAAAATAAGTCAACTGCACCAAAATATCTTATCAAAGCAGCAAAAATTATATTAAGTCTGTTAGTTTACATATCATTCTTTCAATGTTCTGGACTTTAAAAGGCTCTGAATATAAGAACCATGGGCGAATGTTTTAAAGATATATCTGTGAACTAAGAATTTAGATGCTTTTCGGGTTTTTCAAGAACTCAGTTAAATTTTGAAATAATTACAAACTTTCAAAATTTAATATATATATATATACAAGTCAAAGAAAATCCCATCTCTCTAAATTTGTTATATGTAACAACGCGCAGCACATACAAAAATATAATTAATTCATCATAGTTTCTCTTCTTTGTCTTAGTGAAGACATATTTTTATATGAAAATGCATTAATAAACAAATTCTGATGAAAATACATTAGTTCTTAGATTTTCGCGTCCTACGCAAAAGAAATTTAAAATTTCTTTAAAATAAAGTTAAATTCCTCGTTCAAAATTTACTTTTTTTCTGCAGAAAATGAAACAATATTTTATGCTCTTCATAAGAATTTAGAAAACAACATATTATGTGTGTTTATAATAAACATAATTTACATAAAACAATAAAATATAAGAAATGCAGGGTAGTTATAATTAAACTTCCTTTATAATCAGAATGATACAAAGCAAACGAGTGAACGGATTACAACGAAATTTGACATATAGACTATACACGAGATGGGTTCACGGAGTTTCGAAAAAAAAATTTTAGTTCCAAAATGTCCGCCAGAGGAAGCCTTTTCCGGAAACATTTAACACAATAAACGACCAAAACGGAATACAGAAACCATATTAACAATCCAGAACAAAATTATGAGTATTAAAATGTAAAAAGGGGAAAAGTTGTCAGTTCTAGGAAAAAATGTCGATATTTACATGCTTGAGAAGAAGGGGAAGCTTTATGCAAAGCGAGATAGGGCAAGAAACGTTTGCAGTCGTTTTCATGTTTTATGTCGAGGTTTCCCGCTGTAATGATGACGGCATCTTGTTGCGATGGTGTTACGACGTTGTATGACTTAAAGAACTCCATTACGCTTCATGTGCGAAGCATCATAACTGATCAGCTACGATCTGCTGTTGAACACACTGTCCATCGACTTGAAATTTTGCCAGTGAATGAGTGAGGTCACATGGAGCACCTTTCTCTTCATCACCCTGGACACGATTAATAACTGCTCCTCTTGTACAATTTCGTCCTAAACTGTTTTTGTTTCTGAAAACTGAGCTGTTTTTCCCCTCAAATAGCGTACTTTTATTATTTCCATATCTTTACTTAATGTGGTTCGATAACAAGGTGATCAGAAACTAGCCAATAAATGTTAATATTGTTTCTGTATTCGGTTTTGGTCGTTTAGTGTGTTAAAACTAATGTTTTTCCCGGAAAAGGCGCCCACTGGTGGACATCTGGGATCTAATTTTTTTTTTTTTTTTTTTTCGAAATTCCGTGAGTGCATCTCGTGTATAGTGTATATACCAAATTTCGTTGCAATCCGTGTACCCGTTTTCGTTGTAAGATGCTGTTTACAGTAAAGTTTAATTATAACTACCATGTATTTCTTATTAATGTGAAATAATTTGAAGAATAAGATACCACGAATATAAAACGGGAATCAAATTCAAAGTATTTGTTATTAAATAAGAATATTAAATTTAACTCAATTCAAATGAAAAATGCATTCAGAAAGGCCACTGAAAGTGAAACTATCATGAAAACCTAAGCCTTTTTAAAATTTTGACTTCGTTATGTATACGAAGTATACAAATAGGAAATGTAGTAGGGTCTGTTAGAGTAATTGGGAAAGAATTTAATTGACTTAGTAATTGTTTTCGATTTAAACTGATCATATGGGAAGGAAACTGGGTTTTTAATGTATTAATTAACTAACCGTAGTTATAGAACCATCAATAATTACCCCGGTAGGTTCCTAATTGCCCAGAGATTACGGGGCAATTGGGAAAACATTTGTTTTGGTTTCCGATAATGAACCTATTTTTAGAAATGTATATTTGTAATGATAATAAATCATTGTTTACTGTCTCAGAACAAAGTTAGAAAATAGCACTGAAAAAAAACGGCAAAGTGCTTATCTTCTTATTTTACAGTGTCTTAAAAAAGGGATATGTGACTTAGCTGGCTAAGGCTTCTCGATCGTGTACAGTGGTCATAAGATACATAAGATACATAATACATAATACAGGGTGTTCATTAATTATTGTCGGGGTTTCCGTACCTCATAACTTTCGAATAAAAAATATTACGCAAAAACCGATTACATATTCGTAAATTACAACGCAAAGAACTTTATTAATGATATTAAAATGTAAAGCTTGCACAATTTGCACTTTGTAGGTCTTCAGCTGAAGGCGATTCTTTGAGTTGTACTTTACGAATACATAATTCTTTGAGTTGTAATTTACGTATTCATAATTCTTTGAATTGTAATTTACGAATATATAATTTTTTGAGTTGTAATTTACGTATTCATAATTCTTTGAGTTGTAATTTGCGAATACATAATCGTTTTCAACTGAATGCCTACAAAGTGTAAATTGTGCAAGCTTTATACTTTAATATCATTAATAAAATTCTTTGAGTTGTAATTTACGAATAAGTAATCGGTTTTTGCGTCATAATTTTTTATTCGAAAGTTATGAGGTACGGAAACCCCGACAATAATTAATGAACACCCTGTATATACATAATCACATCATCAAAGTCGTACTACTAAATCAAACATAAAAGTAAATCAGTCAACTGGAAAATATATAAGTTTTTAAATAATATTTCATTTCCTCAGATTTAAAGAGAAACCAAATACAAAATGAACTATAACGCGAAAGTATATGAGAAAGTTAAACGGAGATTACTTACATTTTTTTTATGTAATGAAATAGTTTATTAAAATATTTTTGTCACTTTCTTGATTCTGATAATATATACATGCGCTTTGCTTTTGCTGTTGGATTTATAAAATTTTAATTTAAATCACATTTTGTTAGCATTTTTATTTCACAGATTTAAATAATTTTCAGGAGATAAATTAAACATTAATTCCCATCAAATTGAGATTTCAGTATTTCTAGTTCTTTTTATGAAATGGAATATTTAAAATAATTTACTTTTCTGAGTAAAAACCAATAAATTTTCAGTTCAATAATAACAATAAACATATGTAATAAATCTGGAAGTTTTGCACTATTTGGATTCCAATAACAACTGGGGTAAAATTTTAATACATAAAAAAAACAAAAACTATGTAAATATATGTGGGCACAAAAAAAGCCTTAAATAAAATATCCTTTAAAAATCCAATTGATTTTCACTCACGAAATCGTCATTTTCAATTTGTAATTTACAATGTTATTTTAATAAAAGAGAGTTCCGGTTTATTTTAAAACAACAACAAAACAAGTGCTCTTGACTTATTTCTCTAGGTTCTCTTGATAAAGAATTGATAGAGCAGCCTTCACTCTTCTCATCCTCTCCCCATTTATTACATGCGGAGGAAGATCGCAACATGGCTCTCAATACATCATGTCTATCTAAATATTATTATCACCTCCTGTTTCCTGTCAAAGTGTCTGGAAACTACAATACGAAATTATGAAGGTGTATAACTGTTTGTAGATAAAAGTCACGTTAATTTCACGACGCAGGTAAAAAATTTATTACGAACTGGTTCGTAATGTGCGCTCTTCGGATTTTACTTTTATTTTTTGCTTATTTGAACGAAAACTGTTGTGCGTAGGCTTTCCACAATGTTACACCTGACGATATTATCCCTTTCCGTTGTGTGCCTACAAAAAAAAAAGGAAAGAAAGAAATCTAAAGTTGAGTGAAGGAACTTTCAATTCATCTTCTGCCTGTTGTTTTCTTTGTTTTGTATCTCAATTATTTGCAGTTTATTATGTAGAACATTAGTACTTGATAGGTTTGAAAATTCGACATATCGCGAAAACTGTGATCAAAATGTGTTTTTTAAAATCAACAAATTGAAATGAGTCTTCTTAATGCGTTGATGACGGCATACTACGAAAAATATAACTTAATTCTTACATTTTTTTACATTACTTAATAAAACGAACTAATTCAAAATTATAATACGATTTATTTTTATTTTTTTTTAACTTTTTAGTCATAAAAAATAAATCAATGCATTTAACGATATTCTTAATAATGTTTTTTATTGTTGTTGTAATAAGCGAATAAGAATTCTCCTTAGTAAAGAAGCATAATAATCGAAAAAAAATTAAGCATATACAAAAATTCCATATCGAAAGCGGATTTTCATAACGCAACCAAGCACAGATAGTCCATTCGTATTGTACTTCGACGTGGAAAAAAAAAAAATACGTAACAACTTTATTAATTTAAGTCTCTGGGCCGACCATCCTAAATAAGACACGATATTTGGAACCGGATACTGAATTAGATATGGTGGAAAAAGGTTTTAAAGCTTTAAAAGCGGTTTTCTTTTCTTTTCTTTTTTTTTGGGGGGGGAGGGGGTGGGTGGGCTAAAAGATTATTAATCTGAGAGAAAAAAATTAATTAAAAAGTTATAGGTATTAAAAAGGCTTATATAAAGAGCCTTGAGTTGTTAAGACAGCTTAAATTAGTTAAGAGTAAATTTTTAAAAAGCGGGATTTTTTTTTCTCAATTTGAGCTAAATTTTTGTAATTCCACTTAAGAATGCGTTACACAGAAGAAAATATTTAGTTAAAAATTCAAACTGATATCTGCATTTTTTTTTTTTTTTTTTTTTTTTTTGAAAATTTCAACTTTATTGAAAAAAGGGAACAGAATCTTGGACAATGCCTAAAAGTAGTTCAGGTGATATTGTACTGGCCGCTTTTAGAAAAAAGCGATGAAAATCAAATTTCAGGTAAATATTTTGTTTTAATTATTTGGCCTGAAATTACATTACGATGACCATTACGCTAACGAATACTACAATTCAATTTTCTTTGAGATCCAGTCGTAACGAATCAAGCGATATTTTTCTCTTTTTCAAACCATTAAAGGCCATCTGATTGGTCTACCACCTACTATGGCGATTGGTTCTAGCAAAAATGTTAAACAGTAGTCATACTTTCATGTTTAATAATTGTGAGAAAATATTAACTTCAAATTTAAATTTCGCCTTTTTTCTGCAAATCAATCATTATAATACCATATGGAATTGCAAAATGGGATTCTTTTTCCTCCATCGAATTCAGACAGATAGAATGCTTTGGAAATGCAATCCGACGAACTAAACTAATAATATTGCTGTTATGTATTTTTTCCATATTTAGGTACTTTTCATGACAATACGATTGGACTAACACTCATTATTTGAATTGTTTCCGTTTAATTTTACTTCTGTGGAATTTTCATTCACATGTCGTATTCAGCAGATAAAAATCTTTCTAAACGAAAAACCATTTTTATCAACTGTTTGAAGATTTTCAATAAAAATAAAGGAGAAATCAAACATTTGATGGAGAAATGGTCAATAAAGAATTGGATGGTTTTGTTCACCAACCAACAATTTAAATATTGATAGGGAAAAAACATCCTTTAACTCACAATAAGTTAAACGAATTACTATAAAATACATAGTAACAATCTGATTTTGTTACAGAAATGGATCCAAATGAAGGAAGAAAATGATACTTATAGACTGAAATTGAAAAAAATTTGTACTCAGGTTAGAAGCCAAACAAGAGATATGCATTTCAGAAAAAGCTTTCTATGATGGTAAAATAGGCTGTTCAGGGTCATTGATGAGGAATTTATTTGGAAAAGTAAATAATTAAGCAATTTTTGCGTATTAAGTGGAACGGCTAATAATATTAGTTTTCCTTAAGTCTGCTGATCAAAAGGGTTCTTGGGTCAAAATTCCGTTAAGCTTAGTGATATTGTTTGTTTATGATTTCCTGCTACTGAAAGATTGGACTACGATTTCTCTTAATCATATTTCTTGTACACGCTTGGACATAGTTTAAATATTAAAATGATATGCTTGGGACAAAAATGGTTTCTTGTTCAACGTTTAGTAATTGTGATCCATTGAATCTTCCATCCAGGAAATACGGGAAGTTCAGGGATGACGAAAGGTATTGATTTCATTGAAGTTGAACTGGCCCTAGTAGGGTTTGGAATGGTTGTTCCTTGGTACAATTTTTAAATTATATCTTTGGACCAAAAATTCCAAAAATCTCCGTTGAGAAGAATCATTGCTATGCAAGGGTTGCCATTAGAGAAGATTTACTACACTTTTATGGCATACAGACAATACAGAAGGAAATTGTACTTTTATATATATCATTTATATCAGTTTTATTTTTTTCGGGTGTTTTCAGAATGAATTAGTGGGTTAAAACTTTTTGGTAAATGTATGATAGTAAACGTGGATAACATATTTAGTAATAGCAGAACAAATTGGATAACGAACATCTTCTTTAGACGAGTTATGTTCGTTAAACAGTCACCCACTGTATTCTTAAACCGAATAATCTCGAAAAAAATACGGATTGCGTCATGAAACTTCACCCACTAGTCCTGAAAACAATCAATACAAAGTATCTTTACCTCACTTTCTAACCGAAAAATATTCAAATAAAAATCATAAGGTAAAATAAATAAAGAAGAACGCCTACGAAATATCCTTCCATCTTTTTACTTTTCCCTCCTAATAGAAATAAACTGTATACGAAAGCAGGTAGCCGAGAACCTTACGCTTGATTTACTATCACATGAATCGCCCACAGGTGTCTTTGAAACTTAACGTAACGTACTGACTCCGCTTAATAAATTACCACATTTTTTTTTTAGTTGCCGCATATTTCTGTTATGTGGAAATCGGAAGGAGTGAAACATACACCTGAGAATTATAGAGCAACCTGTTTCCCAGCCCTTTCAAGTTGATGAATTTTTATTTAATAAAGAAAGAAAAAAGGAGATAGAAACTGAAGATACCTTTTTATGAATTTTGATATACAGAAAAGTTTTTTTAATACTTCGTTTAATTGGCTTCTAAAATGAAGATATATCGAAAGACCTAAACAACTTGTTTTATAATGGTAAAGGTCTACTACTTTTTAAAGTTCCTGACAATTTTAGTATAATATTATGTTAATAACATCAAACAATTAATAATTTTTTAATATTTTTAAAATCCCGACTTCTAAGTAACTGAATAATACTTAATGATAATTATAGAAATTTTACTCCAATTTCCAGTATTGAATAACCATAAGTACGTTTTTCCTCTTTCTTGAGACTTTAACATGAATTCAAAGTTGAACTATTGAAAAAGTAAAATTTATTCTCTTCTTGGTTTAGAATGTTGATAAAATAAACTATATGTTTTCAATACATTTTAATTGCTGTTTTGTTAATTTGCATATAGAATTCAGACTCGATATATTGCAAACATATGTATTATTTCTTAAGAAACTCCTAGAGCTCAGAATTAAAAAAAAATAAAAAATATTTAAAAAAACGCGATTTTTCGCTTTGGTACTTTTTAATTGTATCTATGATGTAATGAAATTATGTAATTCTTATCGGATCTATTATCGAATTTTTAAAATGATTAAAAAAAAATATATATTCAAATTATTTCTTTATTGCAATAACAATTCTTGGTTTTCTTTCTTTATACAACGATTCACAAGTTAAAGCTTGAATTTCAATTTTATTTCGAAAAAAATTCCATTAGTTTTGACTTCTAAACACTTGATTCTGGATTTTAATTAACCCCTTAACTGTTTTGTTTTTTCTGTTATCTAATTAGATTGCACTTTCTCTCATGTGCAGTTTCATTGATTTAGCAAATAATTTATAGAAATCTTGAAGTATTTAGGGATTAAGTGCAACTTTAAACCTGAATTATTAATTATTTTAATAATTTTATTTTAGCTTATAAGCTAATAAAAGCGATTACTTGGTGCACGTGTCACGCATAGGTATGACGAGTGGTTTAGTTTAGTTTGGTTATAGTAAGGTCCCTTTTTAAAGCACACTAGGGCTATTTGGTATGTATTTCGTAATATTGAAATGCGGTTCAATGACGAGGATGACTCCGGGGGCATGACGACAAAGAGTTAAACAGCTGTGAATCGAATTTATTTCCTAGGAAGTCTGTTCTTCTTGTTCCATGATGATATAGGAAGAAATATTTTAATGATTTGATGTTTTTTAATGTACTTTAGAAAGATGATGAAATGTTTCTTTTCTTTCTTTCATAATTCCCATTATCTATACGAAACAAATTTGGAAGCACAATTTGTTCTATGTTACAACCATCTTACACTCCTTCCATACATCGATTGCTAATCGTTTCTAAACAAGACTAATTTCGAACCATCTAATATAAAAATCTGGTATATGATAGGTTGTATTGTGCGAAAAAAAAAGAATACAATTACTTTCATTTGTGCTTTAAAAAAGAGAGACAGAGAAAGGTGGATATATTGAAAATTAGAGTAGACTGCGTGCTATAGATATTCCTGAATTTCTATTTTTTTTTTTTTTTTTTGCTTGAAATAATTTAAATAAAATCGGGAACAAAGTAAAGTGACATATTACTGAGCTAAGAAAACTAAAGAGGTTTCACTAGTTTTTGAAGAAGTTTTCATATTGAGCTGTTGTCCTCTAGATGAGAGAACTAGAAGACAAAAGAAAGCTGAATTACTGATAAGTATTTCAGAACACGGAAAACAAATGCCACGGAAAAAATATGAAAGATATTTGATCTGTCTTTAATCTACATAAATAAAATTCACTTGCCTCCATAACATAAATTTAGTTAGTTGTGATAAATTGTAAATGACACATGATTGTAACAAATATTAAACTCACAAATGTTAATTTTATTAATGTTTATAAAGAAACATCCATTTAGAGGAAGTCTGTCAATCTGACTGTTCGAATATAAGTTAATATGATAACTACAAAATGAAAACAGCTGGGTGGATAAACTTCAATACCCAGATTTAATATTTATAGTGGAGATAACATTGATTGTGTATATTATAGTGTAGATATTTGTAGTGTAGATAATATTTATAGTGTAGATTATAGTGTAGATATAAATTTTGAGCTAAATCCAACAAGAACTTAAACAGCTGTCGCTTTGTACATCCATATATATATATATATATAAACGCGATAACTCAAAAGCCCAATGACTAAGATATTTCAAGTTTGTTGTGTGATTTTGGACTATTATTTTAGATTGTGTCAAATTTCAGCTTCAATAGGTTGGGGAAAAGAAGCGTCTAAAACACAAATTCGATTTTAGGTTACTATTACGCATGCGAAGGATTAATCGCCTTGCAAAACCCTTCTCTAAGGATGGCACATTAGATTTAGTAAAAATGTCAGAATCACGCCAAAGGTTAACTATTGTACGCCAATGCTATCTGCAAGGCGTTCTCTGTCTTACCCTTTGTTCCCCATTGATTTCTTTTGGTGAATATATCCCCCGCTGATTTCTTTTGTTGAAAATGTATCCTCAGTTCCCCTCTCCTCCCTCAAGTGCATTTTTCATATTAAAAACATTTTTTTTTTGTTTACTTTCTTCTTTGCTTAAATTTCTTTTCGCCATTCTTTAACTTAGAAAACTATATGATAATACCGGAGAATAAATTTTTCGGTTTTAGACGAACCCTTTTTTACGTCACGGAACGTACGTAGTTTTAATCACAAATATATCCACCAATTTTTTGAATAACTTTATGAAATTTTTCCCTTTTTATTATGATAAGCGTACATTTTTCTAACTTAAAAGTTTGGCTGATGCCCTTTACTCTTTGAGTTATTTTTTGTAATTTTTTATATCGTCGCTAGGGACGCTGTGCCTGTCTCAATGAATTCAGCATAGTCACTTTACTATTTGTACACGTTACTTCCCTGCCTATACGAGACGCCGTTTTAAATCTAAAGGGCTTAAAAGGACTTCACCGTGCACCCTTCACCGTGCATTGTCAATATTAATAATTTACTTAAACCATCAACTTTCAACAAACTATGTTTCTTCTTCCCTTAGAAAAAAGATGTAAGCAACTTTCAAAAGTTAAAATGGTTATCACTGATTAAAGCGTGTATTTTTTAATCAATTTCCTGTATTTTTTTTATTATGTTATGCGGTAAATTAATTCCAAGAGAGGGCGCTCTGCGTTCTTCCTGCGATAGCCAGCAGTCGGAGGGCAGAGTTCAGAGTTCACTGGGGAGAGAACGGACGTCCGCCGAGAAGGGTGCGACCGGAAATCGAGAAGACATGATACTCTGAAAAAAGGCAGAAACTGCAATTCTTGAGTAGAAGAATTCCTCTGCAAATGCCAGTGTACCACGTGTAGGTGGGAAAGATCCTTTGAACAACATCAACTGTCCATCTTCGTGTAATATAAATTCCTTCTTCATCATTGAATTCTCACTTGTAAAAATCACCATTTGTTAATCAAGAATAAAAAGATTAAGCTAATCCAAGTGGACCGATGCATTAAAACCATCACACTCACAGTTATAGCATACATTTTTCTAAGTGGTCTTTTTGGCCAATCTTCTTTACTCTTTGAGTTATTTTTGTAACTTCTTATTTCACTGCCGGGGGCGCTGTATCTGTCTCAATAAATTCGGTATAATCACGTTACTATAGGTATACATTACTTTCCTGCTTATACGAGACACCGCTTTGAATTTAAAGGGCTTAAAAGGACTTTACCGATCACCCTGTATATTGCTGATATTTTTTGTAACTTCTTATTTCGCCTCTAGGGGCACTGCATCCGTCTCAACAAATTCAGTATAGCCACTTTACTATAGGTATACGTTACTTTCCTGCTTAGACGAGACGCCGCTTTGAATTTAAAGTTCTTAAAAGGACTTTACCAATCACCCTGTTTATTGCTGATATTAATAGTTTACTTAAACCCTCAACTTTCAACAAATTACTTTTCTTCTTTCCTTAGAAAAAAGATATAAACAACTTTAAAAAGCTAAAATGGTTATCACTGATTAAAACGTGTGTTTTTTGGAGCCACTTTCCACCTCCATTCACTTCCTCACTTGCCAAAAAGCAGAAGCCTCGTCGTCAAGTTCGCAGGAAATTTAACAGATGCGCATAGATTTACTCAAATTCAAAACATTTGTTTCAAATCCTTTCTGGAAAAAATACATTTTACGCTTTTGTGATGAATGCACTTCGCACTTTCGGGAAAACAACTCCCAAGGTTGTCTTACTTTGTTCGGAAATAAAGATGTCAAAGTTTTGGCACCTTTGGTGAGTCTTTTCCAACAGCACTAGAGCTTCAAAGAGGTGTAGGCAACTGATAAGCAGATAGCCAAGAAAAATACACGGTAACGATGTTTGCAACGAAGTATTAACTTAGGGTGTGAGCTCTAAAAGTTGTCTATAAATCACTCTCTTATGCATGTTGTATTAGCCGCGTACTTCCAAAAAAGATAAACGGACGAAAAAGCAACTTGCTGTAGTGTGGTTTGAACTTAAAGAAGGCATCGTGCATTTTAATACAATGCAAATTCAAATATAAAACATCTGTTGACATTATAATAGCTAAAATCTTAAATTTAGAATTTAAAATAAGACTAAAATCATATTTTATTTTTAATAGAAAAAATAATCAGCGATCGTACAGCGTGCATTTTAATACAATGCAAATTCAGATATAAAACATCTGTTGACATTATAATAGCTAAAATCTTAAATTTAGAATTTAAAATAAGACTAAAATCATATTTTATTTTTAATAGAAAAAATAATCAACGATAGAACAAAAATTTTTTTACCATTTTATTTCATTTAACTGTTTGAATTATTGTCTCTAACTCTTATCTCTTTCTAAAAATATATTTTAATTTAAGCTGTACAGTGAATAATAATCAGGTTTGGCCAAACCACACACTCAGGTATTTAAAAGAATTATATAATTCTTATTTGTATTAACCCATAACTTATCAGATGAAAAGAAAATACAAAGTGGCTTGACAATTATTTAATCTTTGTTTTTAAAGGAAAGAATCAAAATTTTTCTTAGCAGTAATCTAACTAAATTCTAACTTTTGAACGTTATCATGTATTTTTTTCCAGCGACTTATTTTTTAGTTAATCATTAGCCATCTCTCAAACTATATAGTTTTCAATTAATTATTTTTATACAAATTATTAATCTATTTTCTATTTGTAAACAAAATTATGTAATTTTCCAATTGTTCACCATAGCATATTGGAAATGTAATTTTTTGTAAAAGTTTTAAGCCATTTATATTTTAAACGAATTTATATTATTGTTTAAGCCAATTTATATTTTATATTCTTATTTGTATTTTTATATTATATATTATTATTTATATTATAAATTTAAATTTTGAAATTTTTTGTCATTTACGTAAAACTATTTGTGGTTTAAAATACCAAACAGTCATTTTCACTTGAATAATAACTGATGAACGAAAACTCGAAAGAATTTTTTTAATAATTATTATTCATTAAATTAAATCTGTCTCATTACTTGCGCATACCATGTTTTCTCCATCGAGAAGATTTTCCAAAAAGAGTACATAGATAGTACATAGAAAAGTTTATGTTTTGATAAGTTATTTTCTTTTCTTTATATGCATACAATACCAAATTAAATACGGATTCAAAATAAATTTAATTAATTAAAAATGGACATTGTTGTGTTGCCTCTACTTCTTATACGTGAGATAGGTATTAAATTGATTCGTCTCCATATAGGACACACTCGCTTAACCCACAAACATCGTATATTTGTTGAAAATGCGCCTATTTGCAACAGATGCCAAGTTCATTTTATTGATCGTCATATTTTAATTGAATGTCCTGCTTTTAATTCTTATCGTGCTCGTTTTTAACCCTTCCTTTTCTATAACATTACAAAATCTGGTGGTTGTAAAATATCAATAAAATATTTCTAACTTTTTAAAAGCCAATGGGATTTTTCTTTGCATTTAGCACTTTTGTTTTCCTTCTAAATATGCTAAACGTTTTTATTTGTTAAGTATTTTTCATTACATCATTGTTTCGAAATTTTAAGAAACATTTTTTTAATTTTAAGTTATTGGAATCATTTTTGTATTTTCAAGTTCATTTTTCGTATTTTTATATTTCTTCATTTGCTTTTATAAGTTTATTTATCATAGCCTATTCCGTTTATATCATATGCATGGCGCGGAATACCCAAAACTGGGATTTTTATATTTAACAATTTTGTTTTCCTTCTAATTGTCTTTAAAGTTTTTATTTGTTATGTATTTTTCATTACATCATTGTTTAGAAATTTTATGAAACATTTTTTAATTTTTAAGTTATTGGAATAAATTTTTTCCAGTCAATTTTCTTATTTTTATCTCTCTACGTTTGCTTTTATAAGTTCATTTATTATAATCTATTCCGATTATAGCATATGCATGGTGTAGAATAGCCAAAATTGTCTCTTGCGCCAATAAACCAAATACAAACAAACAAACCAAATTAAACCATCCTTGAAAAGATTTTTCTAGAATGGAAAAAGTATTTAATCTTGCTCCCTAAAAATAACTGTTTATTAAATCAATAAAAGCTTATAATTATAAATTGTTATAAAATAGCTCATTATTATTCCTATTTAGTTTTATTTAACTAATAGGTTTAGAACTTTATTTTCTATTTGTTTTTGGATGAAAATTTAAAAGCGCACAAAAGCGATCTTTTAAATTCAAATTCAATTTCACAAAGCTAAAAAATGTAGCTTATATTTAAATAAAAAAAAAACTCGCTAATTTGACAAATAATTATTTACATTTTTTAGTTAAATTATCTTAATTTCTATCAAATATCTAGTTAATATTATTCGTGTAAAAGAAAATTATTTAAGCTAGTTCATATTATTCATGTATAAAGTAAATATTTGGAAAAAATTATTATAAGCGGAAAATTCTTTGTTAATCGTAATTCAACTGTTCATAAAGTTTTGATATTAAATGATTATTGAAGATAGAATACATAGAATAGAATAGAACAAATAGAATCCACAACTAAATGAGGTATTTTTTACATTGTGTTACAGTTTTATGCTGTCATTTTAGGAATATTTTTTCCTCTTCGATTCATACTTTGAGATTAAACTCTCATACCTACCAATTCTATGATTTGGGATGATGTTTACATTTCTAAAACATGATTAATAAATAAAGAAATTGCTATACTGTCGAGAACTAAGATATTTATTATAAAAAATGTCTCTTTTTTATTTGTTAGTCACTACTTTAATTAAAACGATCTTTTGAAGCTCTAAGATTTCACTATATAAAAAATTCCCTTATAACATTACTTCTAAGTCAATTAGGCTTAAGAACTAAGAATTAAAAGAAGAATAAGAATTAAAGAATTAAAAAGAGAAGAGACTAAAGAATTAAAAGAAGAATTAAGAAGAGAAGAGACTAAAGAATTAAAAGAAGAATAAGAATTAAAGAATTAAAAGAAGAATAAGAATTAAAGAATTAAGAAGAGAAGAGAACTAAAGAATTAAAGATTACCAAAGAGAATTAAGAAGAGAAGAGAACTAAAGAATTAAGAAGAGAAGAGAACTAAAGAATTAAAGATTACCAAAGAGAATTAAGAAAAGAAGAGAACTAAAGAATTAAAGATTACCAAAGAGAATTAAAAAGAGAAGAGAACTAAAGAATTAAAGATTACCAAAGAGAATTAAGAAGAGAAGAGAACTAAAGAATTAAAGATTACCAAAGAGAATTAAGAAGAGAAGAGAACTAAAGAATTAAAGATTACCAAAGAGAATTAAGAAGAGAAGAGAACTAAAGAATTAAAGATTACCAAAGAGAATTAAGAAGAGAAGAGAACTAAAGAATTAAAGATTACCAAAGAGAATTAAGAATTACCACTAAGAATTAGAAATTACCAAATGCAAACTTTTTATACATTATTAAATACTAATACAGAAGTTTGAATCTGATAGCTAAAAATTCCATCTCTTTACAGAACATTTAACTGTCGGCACGTGCCAGAAATTACGTTTAAAAAAAATCAGGAAACAAATGATATTTTTTCTGCGCAGTCATGCCCAACCTGACGACCGCATCGCAATTTTAAACCTTATTTTTAATATCATCTGACTTCTTGTGTTGAAACAGGAAGCTTATTACGAGGTTAATTCACCAATTAAGAGCCCGAAAATAAGAATTAACTGAATCACCTGCCGATGCACCCTTTGATTTAAACATCCGTTAGATTGGGGAAAAATGTTGGATTTTCCTCACGTTGCTTTGAGGACAGCTGAATTGTCTTTTAAGCGACAAAGTGTGTTTCTTCTTTTTTATTATTGTTTTAACAATGAGCAGTCGGTCAGAAGGAGGTTTCTTTCTAAATGGGATGTCCGAACTGACGAAGGCGGAGTATTCACTTGTTTTGAGGACATTTCAGTGATTAACTAATTAGATCAAAATTAAAATGTTCTAATTTTGATCCAATTGAAGAAAGGAAGTTAAAACGGCAGTTGAAATTTTGAAGTCTCTGATTGGTTGGAGGCGTCATAATCCGTTTCAGTTCTTTAAAAAAAAAAAAATCGTCCAACACATCTTTTAGTCTAACGATCTAGCATTGCATGAAATTAAAGAATGCAAGGTGTTAATTTGGGTTTGATCTTATTTCATTTCACTTTACACCTTATTTCTTAAAAAAAAAAAAAATGACTGAAATCATTTCTGTGTACTTCGTCAGCTTTCCTGCATTTTATTGTATGTGTGTGGAGTTAATTTCATTTACTTTTATTTTTTATATCTTAGAATCACAAGTCAAAATGCTAAGAAAGCGAATTTTTTTAATTTAAAAAATAATAAATGTCCTTTAAAAACATTACTGGATCCTTTCTTTAGAAAATACATAGAAAAATAATTACATGTAAAAAATTCGCTTTGTTTCCAATTCCATCTCTCGGTTTTCTTTCAATCCCTATGGAAGATTTATTATCAGAATTTATATTTAATATCATTTTAATGCACAAAATTCAAATTAATTATGAATTTTTTCCAGTTCCAGAAATTATTGCCATATGAATAATAACAATTACTAGTTGAACATTGCAATCGATTTACAAAAAATGCTGAATCTGATATCAAATGAACACATATATTAAAATTACTCAGTTGAACTGATCCTAAAAATTATATAATCATCAATAATTCTTTATATAATTATACTGAATTATTCCAAGTAATTCAAACAGGCTGTGCATAAAAGCATGGCTCCAAAACTTAAGCTAGGAGAATTTTTGCCCTCATGAAATGAAATAAATTTATTTGGTATCCCAATCATTCAATAAAAATAACTGAGCATGTACTGTGACAACTAGTTTCACGTTAACTTTCGCTGTGGTGTGACGTCACGTCCACTTACTTATTGCAGTATGCGCGATGGATTCCAAAATAAAATCGGTGCGGCTAATTTGATGTATATCACAAGGATGACAGGAGGAATTAGTTCCATTGCAAGGATGAGCATGCATTGATTTTTAAAATTTTCTCATTATAATCTTTTTATAAATTCGTTAATATTTATAAGCAAAGAAAAAAATCATCCGAATCATTCAGAGAACTAATTAATATTTTTTATAATAGTTATTTTTGTATTTTAGAAACGTATCAAATATGCTAACTAAAAATGCAGGAACAGATTATTTTATTTATTTATTTATTTTTTTTTGGTATCGAAAAGGGTTATTAATGGGAAAAAGTTTAAGAAAAATAAGATCTGGAATTGGAAACACACACACATACACAAAAAACCCTTCCAACCTTTATTATTTTAACCTTTATTAGTTTATTCCAACCTTTATTAAGATATAATGAGCATCTAGTGATTAAAAAAAAAAATTTAACAAATAACATTTTTTGTCAAATAAGCAGTGGCTCTAAAAAGGCTTTTGTTGTTGTTTTGGCATAAATAGAAGTTTAATAAACAATTTTCAGACATCGGGATGGGAAGGATGTCCGTTGTGTATCTACTTGATACGTCATACACAGTCTTATGCTGAAATAAAATCCAAATTCGAAAGGAATGTTATTAAATTCGTTTTGAACAAATATGTCGAAATCTTTTTTGATTACTATATCTGTAGGAAAAGAAATTCTAGTTCAAGTTTAGTTTAATCAGAATTAAGCTTTTATTTAATTTAGAATGACACCTGATCTGCTACCACTATACCATCAAGAGACGGAATCAGTGTGCAGTCCTGGGTACACATCAAATCATTGGTGGAATCATACCAAGCAAGATAAGACTCTGCCACAAGCCGCCGTTTAAGTTCTGCCTTAACGAAACTGACTGTAAGACCATCCATAAATAACTATCTGACTACAATGATGCTTAAAGAAATGTAATCCACTTGAAGCTTTTGTTTTATGTCTTTCTTTATTGTGTCCTTTACTTTTCTAATCAGTATTTTGAATATCAGTTCATTTTTTGATGACTGAAACAAATATAAGAAATTTTCCATTATCATATAAGAAATGGAACGAAAATGCAGTGGTTTGGTTTTACATTTTCATGTACGAATTACGGAAGGACTGTTAATTGTACTCAAATTCTACGAAGAAATTTTCATGAATATACTTATTTTAGAATTCCTTGAGCACGAAAAAGCAGTACAAAAAGGCATATACGCATTGGGTAAAATAGCAGGTACAAGTATTTGGGCTCTATGTCTTTTGTCTGCGAACACAATTGATTCAAGAACGGTGAGAGTTACAATGTTGCAATTTGATTTATGATTTCTAAACAAAATTTCTCGTATACAACGAGAAAGTATTGTAATCGGCGAAAAATTCGAACTTGAGAATTTTGTCGAATCTCCATGTTTCATCAGAGAGTGAGAGATCTAACTGAGTTATAAAAACACATTTTTGGAAACTGTGCTAAACTAGCTAGACGGATTAAATTAAGTATGTGGCCTCTATTCCAAATGTGTAAATTCCTATCTAATTTTGAACGAAATACATTCATAGAAAGTATGTCTGCTGAATATAAGTAAACACAATTACTATAAAACAAAGGCAACTTGATGGCTAAAATTTGGTACACAGATTCAACATCTAATATGTAGATATGAGTCAAATTTGGAAGCAAATCTGAAGAGAGATTGAAAATCTACCTGCCTGTACTTTTATAAGCATGTAAACACTATCATTTAAGAACGCAATAAATAAATGAAATTTGGAATGCTGCTTTGTGACCAAAATATGCATTAGATTTTCTGGTGGTTTTGTATCAACCGCATCCCAGTTAATCGCTAAAGATCACGCTCTAATAGGCTCTTTCGTAACTATTTCGTTTTATGGAGTACGCGAGAAAATTTCGGTGCCATGAATACGAAAAGAAAATGGTGAGTCACTATCTTATTAAATGTTATTTTTATCGTTTAATACGACTTGTTTTAGTTTTTTTTTTTTAATCTAACAGTAAAAATATTATAATTGTATTTTCTGCGCTTTGATAAAGTTATACTATTAATTTTGATTTCATTAATAAAGTCGAATTTTTTTAAAAAACATTTTCAAGTGTTTCTTACTTTGTTTTCTCTATTATTTTATAGTTTCAGTTCTACTTTTCTAGTCACATGCAGGGTAAAGTATACAAATTGTGGTAATTGTTGCTGCGCCATGATTTTTCTTACATTTCATTATTAGGTAGATTCCTATAGAAAGACTACCTATTGCAATAGTTTTCATGACAAGACCTAGGGGAAAATTTCTTCAGTTCCTCATCGTTCATGGTCCCAAAACTACCCTTCGTTCAAAAGTTTATATATATATATACATATACTCGTCTACCCTTAAGGGGGTGGAAATGGTGGGGTGTGCGAAATTTCCTTTTCGCTATAACTTTCTTAATATTGAAGATAGAAAAATAAATCCAATTAGCCAAATTCGCACCTTATTAAGACGAACAACTTTTGTAGTTAAAGTCTTTCGATAGCTGCAAAATTAGAAGTTAGAGTCTGAAAAGTTATTTTCACGCCCTAATTTTGACAGTTTCTAACATCAATATATGTTGTCATATATGATGATGATGTAAGAAATCTACATTTGTCTTTCAGCCTGCCGAGAGGAATTTTTTTAATTCTCATTGTATTGTCTTATGCGTATTATTATGTACTGCTATAATCTAAGAATTGTTTTGAGAAACAACAAAATGAAAAGAAATTTCAAATTAATATTTCTCGTGCATTTTATTCTTTCACATTGTTATTTTTTTATTAGGCGAGAAATAAGAACTTTTGGATCAAAAGTATTGAAAAAGGTTATATCTTCCGGACAGACTAAGTTTCGAAGTGTCTCATCTCAAGTATGATTTAAAAAAAACTGTCTAGACTTGGATTTCTATTATATATAGGTCGAAGACGAACAATAAGTTCTTAGACAAATCTCTTAAAGAGAATTATCAAAAGAATAGGTCATCACTTCAATGTAAGCTACATTCTTAAGTATTACAAAAGATGTTTGAGATTTGCTTCATAAAGAGTTGTCAAAGCTTGAGGATAAAAGAGCAGCAGTGTTTGACAGCGCTTGCCCCAGAGATTACCTCGCCTCAAACAAAAAGACAAATTGCTGCTCCTTAAACATATACTTTTTTAAATATAATTTTTAAAAATAAAAATCAAATCGTTTTAAATTATAATATTTATTATAAAAAAATAATATATTTAAATTAAATTATAATATATAGGGAAGAGGCATGTAACATAAATTTAAGAATCAAGAAATTCAAAACAGTAGAAATCGATATCTGTACCTAGTCACAAAATATTAATCACAATATTTTAATTATATTAAAAGTAAATGTATTATTGCACAAAACAAAAGTAACTTTAGCTACTGTAAAATCACTCACTTTTAATAATTATTTCTGACTTTCAGTCATGCAAATTTTTTCATCACTTTTTCCCAAGTTTATTTTATTAACAATTTCATGCTCACCCGCAAACATGGCCGAACTAATAAGGCGATTTTGAGTAACATAGGAACTTAAAATGTTCTTAATTAAAATTAACTTAGAAAACTGCTTTCTTTCTTTACCACAGTTGATGGCACAGCTAGAGCAATATTCTTACAACAATGCTGGGGCCGCGATGGCCTGGTGGTAAGGTCTCGGCTTGTGAGCCGTAGGGTTTCAGGTTCGAGACCCAATTTCACCGAAGAACGGTCATGTAAGGGGGTCTGTTGCACGTTAAATCTGTCATGCCAAACGTCCTCCCGCTGGTGTGGTGTGGGGAGGGGGGTGCCAGCTCAGGTGTTGTCCTCGTCATCTGACCACGGTTCAAAATTACGAGGTCCGTCCCAAAATCACTTTACAACGGGACGTTAATATAACTAAACTAAACAAAACAAATTTACAACTTTGATAAGGTGGGGAGAGAAATTTAACTTTGTTATTAAGTTTAGTGCAATTTTTGGGTTTTCTTCCTTGCCCAAAAGCATAGATACCACTGAAATTTCATCTGTTAATTCTACAACAATTTATGTCAACAGAATCATATATTGCATGTTCCAAATTCTTACAATGCTTTAGTAGAGTAGTTTTAGGCATGGTATTTAAAACGTATATTTGTAACATAGTTTTGCAGATGAGGGATCGAAAAGAAGATAAATTGGGAATTCCTTTATCTTCTAGAAGATAAAGGAATTCTTTGACCCATGTTGATTTAAGAGGGAATCATAGGGATCTTTGGAAATTACGCGGTGGGCATTAATGACTTTTTATCCCTTTGCTTGTAGCGTGAGAGTTAAAGCGTCAGTAATTTTGTTGAGCGTGTTAGGAATAATTAAATAAAAAAGTGAGAATCAAGAAATAAGAAAAATGTTTAAATTATGTAATATGGGTTAATTGAATGTAAAAATTTTGAAATTAATTTGCGTATAAATTAAATTAAGAGATCATTACATATAAGAAATGTAAATAATTACTGTAATGACTAAGTTATTCAAATCTAGCATCTATTGCATTAAGTGTTTGATTAATTATAAAATACAAAGATAAAAATCCATCTTACACCTTTCTTTTGGATCTTCAATGGATGCTATCGTTTTATTCAATCAATAAATAAAATGTAATTTCGAATAAAAAGTCACGTTTTTTAACGCGATATTGTGTAATTATTGATTCAAAATTAGCATTTACATCAATTTCGGCACCAAGTTCTCTTCCTCTATAAAATTGAAGAAAGTCTTGTGCATGAAGTATACGTATTTCTATGAAATACATGCATTTTATAGAAACAAATATTTGGTCAAATCCTAAATAGTCAATAAAAAATATTTTTTTTATAATTCTCGATTGTGAGATCTTATTCAAGTAATTAAATATATTATAAAATGAGCTTTGTAGAGGCAATGAATTGAATAAATGTCTTGCCATTATTCATTTTATTGAATCAAATAAATATTTTGATTAAAATAACTATTTAATATTTAAATAACTATTTTAATATTTAAATAACTATTTCAATATTTAAATAACTACTTTAATAAATATTTTAACTAAAATAAATATTTAACATGAATGGCCGGCTTAAAAGATATGATAGAAAATTCCTCAAAAATATTTTATTTTATATCAACAGTCATTAGTCTAAAAATTTCATTTTAATCTTAACTGTTTGCTTATAGGTAAAAAAAAAAAAAAAAAAAAAAAAAAAAAAAAATGCATTTTAAAAACTGTGATGAATTGGTAATGGATATATTGGGAACAAATATCGGTTCGTTCCGGTTAATCCGAGACATCTGTTTACTTTTGCTAGAATCTGGTATGGTAATTTTAGTATACACAGATGAGATTTTATCTCTGTTGTGTTAGTATTCTGGTGATGGAGGAGTCATGCTATTTTTATTCTTCACTGCTATAGCTGGATTTGAAAAAAATATTTTTTGGTCCTAAAATGACCGAAAGAAGACAGGAATATTTTTCACAAGGTTTGTACATCTCTTTATTTTTAAAACACCAATTACTTAACAAATAAATACATCGTAAGCTTATTAGTCTACATCAGACCATTTAGAGTTGCCGTGGAATTTGAAGGAATGTATGAATTTTAAAAATATACAAATGCATGAAATATTTATTTAATTTTCTAAATAAAATGGAAGTCTTTTTATAGAGTAAAAATGTTTTCTAAAATAAAAAAAAAGAAGAGAATATATCTCACAGTTTGAAATCACTTTACATTTAATTTAATTAAATAATTAATTATAAATTTACACTGATAATCGTTACATTTATAAAAATGGTTGATTTACAGAATTTGATACTTAATTCATACATAATTTAGCTAAAACATACCCTTGAGCCAATATCTGTGATCGATCAATTCACATCAAACGGGCATAAAAAATTATATCGCAGTTGCTAAGCCTACATTCAAATAAGAAAATAAAATAACTTCTGGGAATAAAAGATAAATGAATAAAAATTTAGTCAACGATATTTATTTGAGGGCATTTTAATGTAAGATTTTAAAGTGATGATTTTTGCAATTAATTTTGCTTACTAATATTGAAAAAAAAATGACGTAAGTAGTATTACTACATTTTTGCGTCCCTGGGATTCTTAAAAAAGGTCACATTTGGAATTGAGTTTGCAAATTAAGACATTACGTTACGAAAATATTGTATGAAACTTGGAATATTTTCTTGTTTAGTGTAAAGTAGAATCAAAGCCAGCATTAGAAAAGCTGTGTCAAATATATTTGTGGCTTAGAACTTTATCTCAACTCATTTTGCGCCGGTGGTCACTTTGCCGGTGGTCACATCGTTTCCGAAGTACATACAAGCAGATGTAACGCAAGATGCATTAACAAGCTTTTATGCATCTGTGTCTCAAATATTTCACCCGAAAATTCCCACGCAGATGTTTTAATGAATTTTTTATACTCTGTTATTTTTTATGTTCGGCTGAGAACCATGTTTAAATAAATAAGTATTTTTTAAAGAATAAAATCAATATAAATTTACATTTATTTTTTACATTTATTAATATAAATTTACATTTATTTTTTACATTTATTAATATAAATTTACATTTATTTTTTACATTTATTAATATAAATTTACATTTATTTTTTACATTTATTAATATAAATTTACATTTATTTTTTACATTTACTAATATAAATTTACATTATATTATAGTATAATGGTTAAAGAGTGATAAAAGCAAAGATTTGGCACTGATAAAAATCCGTATTTTTTTCTTTTATTGAGACAGTAATTAAGAAAGGAACGCCTATTCAATCATTTCACTTTCTTAAATTTTTTTATTCGAAATTATGGTAATCTCAATTCAATTTCAACTGTTTGCAAATGGCTTCTTCCTTATTTCCCTCTCCAGACGGCTTTAAATCATCAACTTAATTTATGCATTCATTTAAAATGCTTCCTTTTTCTTTTAGTTCGTATATAAAATTAAAAAAAATAATAAGCAAACCGTGCCTCAGATGGCGTAAAAGTACATGTTTTTTTAATATAAATTCGAGTTTGTCTTTCTTAGTATGTGTTTCACGTTTATCCTTAATATTATAATTAAACTGTACTAACGGTAACAATTCACGCATCTCAATTAAAGTTATTTGAACCAATTCAATTTTATTTCCACCTAATTTGCATATGGAATCGCCTCTGTTTTTCCATTATGTCTCATAAAATAACACACTAATTAATTCAAACATCTTCCTAATTCTTCTTTTGAGAAAGGATTGAGATGATTAAAAATTCCCATACAACTTAGGGAACTAACTTCATATTGTTCGTTGTATTACGAAGCATGTCGAAATGACTGGAAATGAGTTGGTGGATATCATTGCAAAAACAATGTCTTTGTAACAGCATCGAGAAATACCATGCTGTGATGCGAAGAGTTCATTTGCACGTCATCTGCATTTTCAATGGCAAGAATCATAGATTCATCACATCATGAATAATTTTCATTTTATACAGCCCACAATTTCATTTCGGCCTTGTCTATCAGTGCGTGAGGTCGGTATCAAATGGACTTAACTTTACACTGATCAGACTCGTTTAACGAATAAATATCTTTTATTCGGTGGAAAAGCACCTACCAGCTCAAGATGCTAATCTATTTTAACAGTTGCTTATGTTTTAATTGAATGTTTTTATTTTCTCTTTAGTATTTTTTAAGTCGTTAACACGGGGCATGCGAATGCTGAAGAGAGAACATACCGCCAAAACCATTTTACGTTTTTAAAATCAATTCGTTTTTTTTTTTTTTTCTTCTTCTGCTTAAAATTTTTATTTGTTAGCCTGTATACTTTATTATAGTACTAGCCCCTTTTACGACCAGCCGGTTCGCCAATCTTAATGCTTGTTAAAATTTTAATAATTACGAAGCATTTTTTTTTTTAAAATATGAGTACAGAAAACAGAGCCGCTGTGTATTTAAACCTTATGGGCACTAAAGAATATCATTCTTAATTTATGTAATATCACAAGAAGTTTTCTACAAAATTTTCTCAGATTCATAATGAACAGATCGATTCATTAACAATGTTTAGTTTTAAGTGCATCAAACACTAAAAAAAATAAACAGAATCGTTTGAAATAATCTGTCGAAAACATATTAAGCCTTCAAAACCAAGTCCGTATCCGTTATCAACAATCAGAACACAATACGCATGCATGAATTTTCAACGCCAATTATGGTAACGCAAATGCGCGAATTTTCTACGCCAGTTGGGGCAGATTAGAAGTTTTTAATTTCCTTTATTCTGTTTTATTTTAATTCAAAAGTACTTCAGAATGAATCTGAAAGATCGATTCATTAACAATGTTTAACTTTAAATACATCAAACCTTAAGAAAATAAACAGAATCCTTTGAAATAATCTGCCGAAAATTTCTTAAGCCTCTCCTCTTTAGCGTGGGAAAAAAAACTGAAGCCTTACTCATTTGGCGGTGGGGAAACGAAAAGATTTTTTTGGCGGGAAAGTTAGTTTTTAATTAATATTTAATATTCTAATTAAAAATTCAAAAAAAAGGGACCCCAGGTGCGCCTTCCCGATCTTCAAGGTATGCATGTGCCAAATGTGGTAGCTGTAGGTCGAACGGTCTAGCCTGTAGAGCACCAACACACACACATTGAGCTTTATATAAGTATAGATAAGTAACTGAATACGATATTAATTATTCAATTTTATCATTCAGAATTTTCGAGCTCATTTTGGTTTTACTGAAGCATTTTAGAATTCTTTAAGGTTTGGCTATTTTCCTGGCGTAATGTAGCCAAATCTAGCTCTTCTGCTATTAAATCAGATAAATCAATTCAACCCTAATTCATCCTTTTTATTTTCCTTCTAATACGTTAAAAGTAAATTGGATATCTATCGGTTGAAGACGTATTAGCCTAGCCTAGACAGACAAAAGAGATCATACAGCTTAACTACGCAGTTCTTCTATCCTGAGAAGTTAATAACAGTTAAAAACTGCTCTGCATGAAGCTTTGTTAAAAAGAAACTTAACGAGTGCAAAAGCATTTGACAGTTTAAGCTTTCCACGATAGTCAAGTATGGATTAGGATTGGGTATTTAAGAAATATACGTCTATGCTAATCTCAGAAGACGTCTAGACATTCCCGGAGAAATCTCAGCAGACAGTCCCATTTTTATTTTATTGGAAAACTGAGGGATCCCGTGTATTTGATTGCGTCATTTTAAGCTCATTCGATTTATAGGAAGATGAATGCACACATCGTCAAAGAGAATCATCGGATATTTGCATTTTTACAGCATTAGTTAACGACGCGTCAAGGATTGAAGGAAGGATAAATTTTAAGCACTTTGAAAAAAAAAAAAAAAAAAAAGGTACACTTTTTTGCATTCCCGAGCGTTTGCAAAAAGAAATGAATCCGGTTTGGGGAATGCAATAGGGCATTGTTAAACTGAAGTGCAAAAATTTTTTTAGAATCCTAAAGGAATTAAAATAATGTGTATATATGGATAAAAACTCAATAAACTTTTCTGCCACCAGGTGAAAAATAAATTTAATTGGTTAAAATTTTAAATATGAAAATTTCACATCTTAAATATCCTATCCATTTTTTTTCAAAGAAAATACATTAAAATATAACTAAGTTTTTTATCGTTGTTTTTCCTATTAATAATAGTAAACATGAAACAATTATTTTAATTTTAATTTAATCCTCCAGTGACAGTAAATGGAAATGAAACTGAATTTGAGAATATTAGAATTGAGTAATCTTCGCACAACAAATTAAAAAAAATTTTTATCTAATTTCCAAAAAGATTCAAAATTTTCGAAATATATTACAAAAGTAAACAAAATGCTTTATCAAGAGATGCAAAACAAGCACAATCAGTGAAAGTTTCAGATATTGATAAAAAATTCAGCATCTTAAATAATTCATGCATTTTCAAAAATACATTCTTAAAAAAGAAAAAAAAAATTAGTGTTTACCCTGATAATAATATTAAATAATTAAATTTTAATTCAGAGCTAAAAATTTTTATTAATGTTATCGTAATCTTCCATGTTTAAATTCATTAAAAATATTTAACAAATAAATGACAAATAAGAACAAAAAAAACCATGCAATTGAGGTTTATAAGATATTTCATTAAGCAATTCAATAGTACAAATAAAATTAACACAATAGTTTACGCTATACTCATCAATGGCTCAAATAAAATTTACTCTATAGTAAACGCTATACCCAATGGATCAATTAAAATTTACGCTATAGAAAATGCTATATGTATCAACGGCTCAAATAAAATTTACGTCATGTAAATTTAAATGCTATACACGACATGTTATCTCTTCACATAAAAGATATTAAAAATGAATGAGTGGACTCAAAGACTTGAAGAAAGAAAATATCACCGTTCAAAGATTTTGCCATTCAATATATGCTCCAATGATGCTGATACCTATTATATAATAAGAATTCGAATTTGTAGGTACGCTTTTCCAATAGCTCAAACGTTGCTTTCTTAAAAATTAAAATGAGATTTTAAAAAAAATTAGTTCACAAAAATTTTGGGGTATTGAAATCTCTTGTTGACTTCTCCCTGTACTCCAGAATGGTAAGAAAGATACTCAAATCCTTATTTGGCCGGCAGTTCCGCTGAAAATTCATAAATTGCAGTATTTTATTGAAAAATAGTTTTTCAAGAATTAACTCGAATAAAATAAACTTAAGTTATTTAGATAAGCAACTCTATCCAACCTTCTAACGGAAACATCCATTCAGGTAAAATGCACTTTAACGGTCATAATGAGCTTAATTTCCGTCAAAGAATTCAAATTCTGTAAGATCCTCTTTTCCATTCAATATCAATTCCAGTAATGGAATTTTTTTATTTGATATATATTTATAATATCCCCTGATATCTTCTAAACTTAAACTGCCATAACACATGTTACTTTATATACAGTAATAAAAGCTCACAAAGTATTCAAAGAAAATGTGACTATAAAATATTGGAAAGAGAAATAACATTTACTTTTATGACAAGAGTTTCAAAAATCCTGATATTTCCTATTGATGAAACCATCGATATTTGCAACTAATCTTTACAATGCCTGCTGTCTTTTCTATGTAAATAACCTCGAAGTTAAGCAAAATACGATTAAATAAATTTGAAAGATCAGCAGGAATAGTCCCAAAGTGAGAAATTAAAGTCGTCTAATGAGTCTGTTTGATTCTAGAAATTCATTTATATCCATGAAAGGAGAGGCTATACCATTGTAGGCGTGATTTAGTGTTCCTGGTGAGCTGATTATTCCTATCAAGTTGTGTGCCCTTCAATTTTGTTTCCTGTATTTACTCTGTCTCGTCTGCAAATAATGACCAATGCCAGATATTGGGAAACAAACAGAGCAAAATGAATAAAATTACTAAATTTAAATAATCAAATTTGGAAATTATATCCGCCAATGCTAATCGGTATAGGAAAAGCAGTTGTAATATTTTTATTTTCTTATGAACTACTGAATTGAGCTCAAACTCCTTCTGATGATAACCACTTGTACAGGAAAGACATACCATGCACGTCGAAATGCTTTTATCACAAATTCGCCAATGACGTGTTGTACACGTCGGTGGGTAATTACCACAAGTAAAAATGATGCTCGCTACCCACCGACTGAAATTGTTTAGTGGAGAAAATTCTTAGTTAAAAAATTAATTCATTGTGGTGGAGAGAATTTCCACGCATGTCGAGATGCTTTTGTCATTGAATCGCTAATGATGTGCTACACATGTCAGCCGGCAATTGTCATTCAAGTAAAAATGATGTTCAAGTTATAAATCTTTTCCCGATTTCTATAAGGTTTCAGATACTTTATGTGGATTTGCTGCGAGTTCCAACGGTCTGTTTTGACATACGCATCTCTTAATCTTTTGCCAGCACAAATGACTAAGTAATAAAATAAACAAAAAGTATCTTATTTTTTTCTTGTCTCAAAACGATTATTAATGAGCGAAAAGTTTGTTTTAAAGTATGCAAAATCTTCAATCCGAAAAAATATGGAACATATAAGCCGG
Source organism: Argiope bruennichi (assembly GCF_947563725.1). Classification (NCBI taxonomy): domain Eukaryota; kingdom Metazoa; phylum Arthropoda; class Arachnida; order Araneae; family Araneidae; genus Argiope; species Argiope bruennichi. The sequence continues at coordinate 116,704,411 of NC_079162.1, forward strand.
GTCATCAGAGCAATCGACGTTCGTTTTGCCAATCGAAGGACATTGGCTGTCTTGCGTAAAATAAAGAGGCCTAGAATAACCAAGAGTTCCATGAAATATAGCGGATAGTTAGACACCATTTCTTGCGGAGTCTATGGAAATAAGCATTCTATGCTGGTCATGAACTAGATATTTGTCAATCAAATGTTTGGAAAATTTCACATCCACGGTTACGTCAAAAACTGTACAGCATACAGTTACTGCAACAAATGAAATCTCTTCACAATGAATTACAGCAACGTTATTGTGGAGGTCCGCAGTGTTGTATAGATTATGTATCGTGTTACGAAAAATGCACACATAAAACATTTGTAGAACTGCGAAAAATTTGATATTTCAGTACTTTATGAAATATTGATAATTTTTTTATCTGTAAAACTATTTCAAAGTTCCAAACAAATAATTATTTTGTAATTAGCTCATGTGTAAGAAAAGTTGAAATAGCAACAGATTTTTTTTTTCCCTTCGACCAAATGGAAATGGATTCTTTTTTCTCCCCCCCCCCCTTTGTTTTGTGTGTGTGTGTTTCGAAAAAAGAAATTAAGCAACCTTCTAATACAATTTAGTTTAATTATACGAAAAGTTCCAATTTGAAGAAGATATAAAGGTCATTTACAGATGAACATAATAATCATCTGTGCTCAGAGGATGAGGATGACATTGAACAGGTACCCCTCTCTCTCTAAGCCTTTACATCACCCTGCGAATCCGGGTAAATAACTTACAGTTATTTTTTTCTGTTGTAAAATTTTTTCCAATGCTTTATTTTCCATTTTTCTAGCTTTTTTTTTAATTATTTAATCCATTTACGAGCTTTTTTTACTCCTGAAATATTTAAAAGTTTTTCCTCTTTTGGAATAATAGTTAAACTATTAATTATCGAATGACTAAACTATTGTTTCAAAGTGATTAGTTCTATAATTGACGTGACAAGTAATTATTAGCGAAAGAGTTGAATTGCTAGGCAGCTTTCAGTACAGTGGAAAAAACGTTTAATTTTTTAGAAGAGTTAAGAAGAATATGGTGGAACATATTTAACAAATTCGTTGCTACGACTTACTCCAGGGATTCGAACCCTCTGTCTTATTAGATGATCCTCTCTTTTCTTTCTTTTTACAAATTAAATTAGAAAGAAGGAGTGATTCCCTTCAGGTGGTTAAAGCAATAGCCAAAATTGTAACAGTTAGTTTAATAGTCAATTAATGCATATGTAGCTGGCTGAATGAAAAAAGGGGTCCTTCATAAAAAGCAAAGAATTGAAAAACTACTGCAAGGGTAGATTAACATATTGAGTCTTTCAACGCAGAAATCGCGTCTAAATTATTCTTACAATTCCACGTACTATATTATATTAGGCAAATTTCAAAGAATTATACTACACTGTTTTTATTTTATTTATTATATCGTTATTATTATACTGTTTTAAAATACTTATAAAATATAATTGAGGAGTCAGTTTCTTAACCAAAGTGAATTTATCTATTTTATAAACTTTGGAATTAGATGTATTTAGTTTGGCAGAAACGGGAAGGAAAAATTAAGTTTTTAATACGAGACTATACTCATATAAGTGTATAGATAAGAAATTAGAAAATTGTAAAAACAGTACATTTCAGTGAAAGTGAATACATCCATTTGCGATAAAAAGTCCTTATTTAGCCACTTGCAGTTGCAAAAAAATTCACAAGTGCGCGTGCCAACACAGTCCACTGTAACTCACAGCGAGGTCATACAAAGTATCAATACCTTATAGAAATCGGAAAAAGATTTCTATCTTCTAAATAAATTAATTTTTGACCTAAGAATGTACTCCTGTGAACGGTGTTCCGGCAAAACGCATCAGTCAACGTATCGTGAACATCATTTTTGCTTTTATGACAACTGCTTGCTGACGTGTTTAGCACGTCGTTGGTACTTCTATGACAAAAGCATCTTGACGTGTGTAGGACGTCGTTAGCGATTCTGGGATAAAAGCATCTTGACGTGCATGGCACGTCATTGCACCGCAAGTGGTTAAACCTTTCTTCTTCGATTAATTATAACACTACCTTTCCAAAAGATTAATTCAGGGGAGTAGTAAGAAATGACGTGGAAAATCAAGTAGATATATTATATTTAAAAAATATCAATGCATTTACTTCATATTTAAGCGTAAATATAACGAGGGGTGATGCCCAAGGCACCATTTACCCTTGCTACGCCACTGGCTTGATTGAACACTCACTATTCTAGAAAAATACATTGTTACTACAGTTTCGTTCACGGGTATTAAATAACGATGGTTCCCTTTAAGGGGGTTTAGCGGTCATTCGAGTCCTGCGCGCAATTAACGCGTGATCAGCCTGCCGAATGAGGCGCGTTCCATCGCTCGGAGCCGGTTGCTCGTCACCACCTGGTCGGCCGACTCGGAATCGGCAGCTGGCGCGGCGAGTGCGTGACACGCACGCGACCACGGCACGCGCCCGATCACTGGCGACCGGTCCGCAATGGGTTACAGCGAATTTTCTCAACGAGTGTTGACCTTTGGGAGGGATGCTACTGCGGGCAGGCGGGTTTAGGCGCTCGGGGCATCGCAAGCGAACGAAAGACGACGGACCTCGAAGGAGAGTCGGGAAGATAAGAAATATCTTCTGCAAAATGAAAAAAAAAAAAGGTCTTCGATTTCGCACCTGAGCGAGTGATGGTCAGTTGAAAAGGTCCAAGCCGTTTGTGATCAGTGTTAGATTTTAAAATGCTCTGTATTTTAGCAACAAAAACATTAGAAAATGGCCAAGTTTGATTGTTAGTTTCACTTGCTGCTAATGCAGGCACACTGGTTTAGATTTTAAATGCAAATTATTAACAAAAATTCATAAAACCAGTCGCTTTTAGCGAGCAGCTTGTTCGCTTCGCTTATTGACTTTTTAAGCTGTTAAATATTAATTTTTAATACGCATTTAAAAAAAATTAACTCGTTATGCAAGACCGAAAAACATGAAATTAAGTCAAACATAAATAAGTCAAAGCAAATTATAAGGTGTGGAATTTAAAAAGTGTATGTACCACAAAATAAAAACTAAAGGGAAAATCTTTCTCCCAAATTATTATCCGAAGAAGGTGTTTTTAAAATCTTAATTTTAACAGTGACAAAAGCTCGAAATTGGATGTTTTGATGGATGAGTTTGAATTTCATATTATTAAAAATTAATTTTACAAATTGTGCATAACATTAAAAAAATATATTAGAAATATATATAAAACAAAGAAAACATTAAACAGAAATGAAATTGGTATCATTTAAAAGCTATTTTAAATATATTTATGTTTATATATATTTATATTTAGTTTTATGATTATGTAAAAACCACTTCTGTTAAGATAATGGTTTTCGTAGATATGTATATCATCAATTTCCATAAGTAAGTCACAGCGATTACCTATCTGGGAATATTTAAGCTTATTTTTGAATTTGAGTAAACTTTTTTCTGGCGCCAATTTTTGTATTTCTTTTCCTTTCAGTAACAGTTTTTGGCGAGCTTTAACCAGAGCATTTCTAATAATTCTTAAGGAAAACATGAAATCAAGGAATAAGATAGTTACACAGACTGTGAATCGCATTGTGTCTAGCGGGAATCGAACTTACGATCTCTTGATTAGGAGAACAGAGCCATGACCATTCAGCCATGGAGATTCCACTGCCGCTTTTCAATGCGGCAATATAATAAGACAATGACAAGTCTGATTCCTACATCGAATAAAAAGAATCATATTTAAATCTAGAATTTGGTCAAGACTGGTAATTAATTCAAAATATAAATGTATTTTGGACACTGTTAATTTCTTCAAGTGACCTTTATTTACCTTTGAGAACTGAACTAATAATAAATGTAAATAAGATATGTCATCTAATAGTCAGTGAAGTAAGTTTGTATGTCAAGACAATAATTGTAAACAGATTACGAAACAAAATAAAAATTCAATCAGATTGATTAATTATCCAAATAATCAACTTTTTGAAATACAAACTGCAATTTTTACTGTATAGGGACGCAGTGAACAAGATTTTTTTTTCTACGAATGTTGAGTATTTGAAAGAGATGTTGATATCCGGTCGGACATCTTCATTCTGACCGTTGAGCAGATGACGATGAGTGCATTTAAGCCGGTTCTCTCTCCAAAATTCTGCATCACACTAGCGGAGAGACATCTAACCAATGACGTTAGATTTAAATTTCACATGACCACATACATGACTGGGAACCAGAGCCGAAACCTTAGTAACGAACACTGTAGATTCACAATACAAATGACATAGAAAAGAAAGAATACACAGTAAGTACATTAAATTTAAAAATAACTTTTTAGCTTCAAAATAAAAAGGAAAAACCGTTATATTCCAGAAATTTTTGAGAAACATTTCATCCGTCACTTATAGCTTTCAATAATTCGGTCAAGAATGAAGCTGCCATGTTTGGGAGATACTTAATTTTGTGGTAAAATTTCTTTTAAACATTCTTTCGTAACTTGTGGATATTTAAAATAGTTTTACGTCCATAATTTAAAAAAAAAAATCTCATCTTATATAAGATATTTGAAAGTAATACGGATAGTGATGTTAATATGATTACTTGGATGTTTCGACATTAGCTTAAACTTTTATATAAAAATAAATAAAGTGTTAAGCTAAGAAGATTCTGCGGCTGCGTTACGAGATAAATCAGTCCAATAACCTTTCCGATGGATAGAAAAATCTCCGTCTAAATGGCCGTTTTTATTTTTTTATCTCTTTAATTTGCCTTTTTTTCCGCGTATTTAATGAAGAGAAGCCATATAATGTATTATTGGACAGGACTTTTAATGTTTTTCAATGCATATGAGGAATTTTCTCATAACTTCTCTGGATCGTACATGAATCCACAGTGATTCCATATAACTATGGAGAAATAAGTAGCATAGTATCTACATGTACGTTGTTATTCCTTTAAAATTCAGGAATTTTTTGTTAAAATACTCTTTTTACATTATCTGATGTTGGTTTTTTTATGATGATTTTAAATTATTTACCTGTTTGAATATTTGACATCGTTCAAAAAAGCCTTCGATTAAAAAAAAACTTTTATAATAATAACTTTATTATTATTTTATAATAAACTTTTATATAATAAAAATTGAAAATTAAAATAATTTTTTTTAAAGAAGATGGATAATACACATGGATAGATAATATCCATAGTGTATTATCTCAGAAAACCCCAAAATAAAGATTACAAAGCCCTCAGTCTTCTCCTGAATTTAAACCCAGTTATCTTCTCAATAAAAAAAAGTGAAACTGGTTAATAAAAATAATATTATTTAAAACTGACTTATTTTAAACTATATTTATTCTATTACATTTTATGTTTGATATAACATCTAAGCACGTTAGAGGGAAAGAAAATCTTGAGGGTATTTATGAAAAATTGATTTTACTTTCTCCGTTTTGTTACATCGACAAACTATTTTGAATTCTTAAAATTCTCAGCTTATTCTTAATAATTGTTAAAATATCAGAAAATGTGTTCTTTTTTAAAAATAATTTATTCCAATCATCAGTAAATAATAGATTGGATAGACTAGTAATACAATTCCATTTCTTATTTTTTCTGACAGTTATTAGTTGTTCTACAACTGACAAATTACTTATAACATTTTCAGATTTTATATAAGGTATCCATAAACATGGAAAACAACGAAAAAAGCTGTAACTTTGTAATGCGAACTTTGACTGATAAAAATGTCACCTCTATTACAAGCAAATTACGAGTAAATTCGCCTCTATTATAAGTAATTTTTTAAAGAAAAAAACTCTTATATTTACCATTGCGGTCATGGCAGAAAAATTTCAGCTGTCGAAAATAGCTTATTAATTTGACATAAACAAAGGCGCAACATGCTGAAACAAATGCTCTCCCTCAAGACAGATTTGAAGTTTCGTCTCAAAGAAAATAAAACTTCCTTATCATATTTTAGCATTTAATTGAAAAGGCAAAGCTGATATAAACAGCCAATTATTGACTAAGAAGCAAGAGGTGTGTCACACCCATAATAAAGTACTTCGCATAAAAGATGGGGGGGGGGGGACGAGAAACACGAATTAAGAACGGTGTATTGATTTTATGCACAGTAAACCCTTTTTGATTGCAGATTTGCAGAGCGCGATTTTGCACAAACGCGTTTTCTTAATTCTTTCCATTTAGTTTATTTAATGATGGAATTTTATTTTCATGTGGTGCAAAAAAGAAAAATTGTGCAAATGGCAAAAGCAATTAGCATCGAAGGGTTTGTAGATATGGAAGAAAGGGAAATCAAATGAGAATGGCAGTTTAAAAATGAAAATTTGTAAAATGATTATAACGTCAGTGGACAGCGAAAATAATGATAGTGAAGAAGAGGTTAAAGCGCCTAAACTTAGAAAAAAACTGACTGAATTGTTCAAAAAAAAATTATAAAACTGCTTTTATCAACGAATTAAAAAGGAAAAATGACTTTTTTCATTGAAAAACTGGAGATCGAATCAAAAATCGAAAACCTCGAGGAATAGGCAGAAGTACTCTTTTAGAAGCACATTGGAATTGGAAGCATCTTCTATAAATATTTTAGATAACTTAGAATAAATATTCTAATTTATAAATAACCCATATTTTTAATATTTTTCTGGATTATTAAATATTTTAATTCACATTAGGAATATTCCGATTCTAAGAATGATTTTTTTAAATTCTAATTCTAATTTTATAATATTCTTAATTCCTTTCTTTAACTAATTTTCTATCAAAAATTTCGATATCGAAACAAAACTGTAAGAACGTGAGATTTTGAAAGAAATACTCATTGTTTACGAATAGTATACAATTTAATCATATTTGAATCATCTAAATGCACATATTATAAATATTAAAGCACCAACTTAATTAAATTGGAATTTTGATGATGACATAATATATTTTCAACTTTCAATGAAATTCTTATGCTAGCATCGTGTCTTAATTTCTTATATATATATATATATATATATATATATATATATATATATATATATATATATATATATATAACTTGTAGCAAAAATTCTGGGATGAAACGTAAGTAAGGGGGAAAAAATTGACTTATGACAATGAATCACTGGTAGAAAAGTTTGAAAGGCATTTGGTCTTCTATATAGAATTCAAAAACCAGTAAAAACTCTGTTTTCATTTTTTTTTTTTTTTTCCAGCTCTCCTTAAGTGTCTCTGCCTCATAGTTGACTCGCGCTTCAAAAGTTTCTAAGTTTGTTTGTTTTTTTGTCGCGTGGTCGAAGTTATCACAGGATTTCCACCCTGAGAGACTGAGTGAAAGATACTGTTCGACGACGGATTGTAAAACCCTCCGTGCTTTTGCGCATGCGTTAGGATGGGTTTAATTCGATAAAATAGGGGTGAGAGGAAAGATGAAAGCAGGAGATGTTTACATTTAACAATGAAAACTCGCGGTTTAATGAGACGTAAACATTACAGATAATTAGTAATACAGAAGGAAAAAGATGCTGATGCATAGTAAAATATTTCAGAGCAATTTTTATTTAATATAAGGGGCAAAAACATTAAATTATGAAGAATAAATGAAAAATTTCTATTCTTAAAATTTGGTAATTACTTTTTTTACAAAATAATAATGATCTTTTTTATACTAAAATACTTCCTTTTTATATGTTATTAAATTTTTTACGGCAATATTTTAATTCCCCGTTTTCTGCTTCTTGGTCACAATATTTAATGATATTATATAAAATTTTCTTCTTACCACTCCTAAAAGCTTTTTTGCCACTTGAACTAGCCATATCAATACGAAATTTTCAGTAAAAATAAAATGTGATCAGAAATGACACAACAATCACATGCACGTGAAAAAAAATTGAACTAAAAAGTCTCTAATGGGTGAAATCCAAAATCAAAGGTGAATGTGTGGATGTGCAGAAATAGGTGTGTCACAAACTCCTCCCATCTTGGACTTTGGAATCTGACAGCAGCGCCACTGTACAGCAGTTAGTACAGACTGGACCGTACAGTACAGACTGGTCTGTACAGACCAAAGACCAACACATGGTCTTCGGGTTAGATTGTAAACTGAAATTTAAGATGCCTTCAATTCTAAGTGTTATTTGTGTTTATTTTATGTGCGTGAAGTGTGAATAAATGTTTCGTCTCAAAGTAATGTGGATTATTTGTACAAAAATGATATTATTACTCATCTATAGTGGCGGTCCTGGAATATAAGGTAAGTCTAATTACCTTATTTGAATTAGATTTTTTCTTCATTTTTTGTAGATAAAAGGATAGAGTGAATAACCGAATACAAAATTCTATACTTACAGACATAGAACATATGGAGCTTGTAAAAGCGTTGTGTCTAAATTAACGTATTAGTTTAAAATTAAGAGCTCTAAAATTAATGAAATATTCTATTATTATCGGGAATCGATTGAAAAACAAAATTTCAGAGCTCTTGCTAGATGATCGATTACAGTATTCTATACTTACAGACATAAAATTTGCAAAGGTAAGTAAAAGCTTTGAGAACAGGCAAATTTATGTAAAAGTACGAGAAAGCAAAGAAGAGAACACTTTCAAAGATGTGTTTTCCATTTAATTAATATTTCTACCCCCCCCCCTCCCACACCAATCTCAATTTTTGACTCACAGCAGTAATTCTAGGATGAAACGTGGATAAGGAAAGATTCCTTTGAATCACTGGTTGAAAGTTTGAAAAACATTTGGTAAGTTTTATTATATAATATCCATAAACGAGTAAAAATACTTTTTTCTTTCCTCCCCCCCCCACTCTCCCTAAATGTTCTGCCTCCCAGTTGACTCGCGTCCCAAAAGTTATCAAGATTTTTCGCTCGTGGCTAAAGATTTTAGAGGATTACTCTGCAGTAAGACGGAGTGGCTGATACGAATTATAGCAGAATGTGCAGGTGTGAAGAAATGGGTGAAAAATTGAATACAAAATTCTGTAATAGCAAAGAACATATGAAGTTGTTTGAGAACAGGCAAAATTACGTAAATGTACGGGAAAGTCAAGGGGAAAATGCTCTATTTTCCATTTGTTCAATATTTCTCTTCCTCCCGCCCCCAATTTTTGACTCACAACAATAATTCTAGGATGAAACGAGGCTAAAGAAATTTCTTTTTACTCATGAAAATGAATCGCTGGTGGAAAAATTTGAAAAGCTTTTCTATAAGTTCTATTATATAACTTTCAAAAACGAGTAAAAGTTCTTTTTCCATTTTCCCCTACTCTCTCTGTGTGTTTCTGCCTCCCAGTTGAGTCCCGCTTCAAAAGTTATCAAGATTTTTCGCGCGTGGCTAAAGATTTTACAGGATTACCCTCCAGCAAGACGAAGTGGTTGATACAAATTATAGCAGAACGTGACAGAAGTAACTGATGCCCCAGGCAGAAGTGTGCACTTAACAGATCTTCTTAGATTTGCATAATAATAAATTTGTAAAAATTTTATTCATTTTTTTTTTGTCTCGCTTTGTTATTAAAGCTGACATCTGTACAGGCACATAACAAATTAATCTGCTAAATATCCAAAATTAGAAACATTGTAAATTTGAACAAGATGTTTCTCGTGGAATTTAAATAAAATCCTCGGGCTATATTCGTTGCTGGTTCCTGACCTTTATATGTTAAAAAATACCACCTGTGATTCAGTCAAAATATAGATGCGCGATCATGAATTTTTTTATTATTATTATTTATTTAAAATAAGCTTATGTAAGGCAAATTTTTTCTGTGGGATAAACTTTGACTTTAATTTGGAAAATGGTTAAATTATTTTACACAAGGTTCAAAAACATCAAGTCATTTTTAAAAATCAAGATATGAAATAAGTGCTTTAAATTATATCGATTTTAAATAATTTAAATTAACAAGCAACTACATTTTGCGCGATTTAATTATATAATGAAAAATCAAGTGGAATTTTTGATATTAATTACATTTTTTTAAGAAACTATATTGGTGGCTAAATTTCAACAAATCTATATTAGTCTATACCTTAAAACTATTAGTAAAGAAAGTTAAGAAATGTCAAGCTAGTTAATTAATGATTATCAAAGGCTTGAAAGTTAATTGGAGTTAATCATATCAAGTATAAATTTTGAAAATTTATATTAGTTGCTATTTCTCTATAATAGAGACCTCCAACAGAATTGAATGATTTTAAAATTAAACCTGGTGAATTTATTAATTCATAATCATTATACAGTTATCTGAAAACAAAAGTTGTCGTCTTTAAGCGTCTAATAATAAACTGGGACACTTATTTCATAATGAAGATAAAGTTGATGATTGTGTTTTATATTAACACTCATTCTTGGAGATACAGCAAGTTAAATTATTCTCAAATTAATGTTATTTTACCTCCAAGAATTTTATTTCTGCATTGTTTGGAAGAAAACATGTTTCCTATTTTTAAGGAGCATCCTTTTTTATTAATATGGTACACTTTAACACAATGATAGGGCTTATAGATAGATGTTTTAATTGTATTAAAATTCTACATTGGAAAAAAGGTGGACTCAGTTTATTTATCTCCGAATAAAAATAAACGCCCTTAATTATTTATTTTTGTCGGAAGAGAATAAAAGAACATTTGAAATCAAGTCATTAACAGAAAAATTAATAGCTATAACAAATATGAACCAAAATTCTAATGTATGATTATTAAGTGTCCTTTTAATATATTTATTTTCTTTATAACGTTTATATCTTCTCAAGTCAGTCATAAAATAGGGAAGCAAAGAATGTTAAAGATGTAAAAGAATATGAAATATTATCATCACTGACTGCCTGAATCGTTGACTTTCGAATTGTTCAATATTTATAATTCATTTATTAAGAGATTGATTCATTAGTCTCTTTTGGAAAGATTTAAAATAGATTATAGATAACTGATAACTGTAAGATGTAACTTTTCAGTTGCTACTTTTTTATGCAAAAATATCAGTATTTTATTCATAATACAATGCTTTAAAGCTTATTCATAATTTTATTTTTCTCTTCCTTTACTCTTTTTTTAGATAATTATAATGAATAAGCTTATAATAAAAAATGTAATTTATTTATTGAACATTATGACAAATCTTCAATGATAAGAACCTAAATACCATTTTCAGATATTTCCTTGCTTTTTCGTATTCCAGAATAGTAAGAATGCAACACCGAACATTATTTGCTTCATGTGGTTAAATACAACGATATAATGTTTTATAAGGGTTAAGCTAAAATAATCTGAGAAAAGAAAACAAAGATAGTTAAAATCGTGTTGGATGTTAGCGATCGTTACGTAAAATAAGTGAATTTAACAAGCACTTTTTTTTTTTTCATAAATCCTTCAAATTCTTTTATACTTTTAGATAACTATGCAAAGAATTAAAAAAAAAAAACATTATCGGTCGAAAAAGTTTTTTTTTCTTTTTTTCTTTTCAAAACTGTTTGATTAAAAGGATGTTCTTCAATTATTAAAAATAATAAAACATAAAATCTTTGCCGATCTCGAAAATAAATAGTAATTATCAGATTTCATCAAAATATTCTTGACAATCATCTGATAAAAAAAGGAATCAATATTTAAAGTATTCCTTCCAAGCTGGTGAGATTATTAAATTCCGTTAAATTTATTTGCATCTCTTGCAAAGAAATTCAAGTACAATGATTTTATATTTAACGAGGTTCAAATAATAACAAATTGTGAAAAATCTTTCGCTGATTACAGCATTCAAAATATCAAATAACAGCTCATTTAACAGGTAATTCCAATCAATCTCCGTAAAATCCTCCCCGAATTCCCTTTCCTTTTTTTTTTTTTATAGTCAACTACGTCAATAAGAGGAACGTAATGAGGAACCATTCACCAGCAGAGCCAAATTACTCGTTTTATAACCGTGGGGTTAAAAGAATGAGCCTTCATTAGAGCAAAAACGAATAGTCCCTAACCGTGCTTTGCAATCGCGTGATCCCTTTAAATGAAAAGGGGACGACATCAACAGTTCCTGTCCCCTACTTAGGTCCCCCCATCCCCCCGCTCACAGCCATGCTTGTGATCGAGGAGGGAGGGGAGGGGAGAAAGAGACAGTGAACTGGCAAGTTGGGGTCACAATAGTGGGGTGTAAGTGCACAAGCCGCGGGGTGCGATTTTGCGACAGGTGGTTGGAACGGCCCCGTTTCACAATTCCATCCCCCTCTTAGCGAGACTGGAAAGGTAGAAAGGTGTACCATCCCTGTACTTCCACCGGAAATCAGTTAGTCTACCTGTGTCATGGTCAGCCTTTTCCGACTTATAATTTGGCAACACTTGTAATAAATACGTGGTGGGAGTTGATAAGATGGCAGCATGATTATGGGATGGGATTGTATTTTATGGCTTGTGCTCAGGTTCGATCTTGTTTTATACCCCCTAGATGAGCCCGCTTTTGACATGTTTATCCGTCGGCCTGGGCTTGCTTACATCTTTTTGGTTTTACGGCTGATTTGTTTTTTGTAATGACCAGTGAATGTTCGTCGATAATTTTCAACGCCTTTCTTTTGTGCCGTCATGTCCTGTATTGTAAACGGAGATGTAATGACTTTACCTGTCTGTATTTGGTTTGGTTGAATTAGATTTATGTCCCACCTTAAAGTTACAAGAGGGCTATTTTGGGACAGATCTCGTAATTTAGAACAGTAGTCAGGTGACTTAACCTATCTATAATTAAAGGCTGAATTTTCTTTACGAACCAGAGTATTTTTTATGATCATTATTTTATTAAAATAGCTTTGAAATGTACAAGGATTTTTACAAAAAATGTATTGTTTGGAATACCTCTAAATGGAAAAGGAATTGCATTGTTTACAAAGGAGTAACATTGCAGAGTGTGTATCAGATATAGATCTTCATAGATCCATGGTAAATTTATATCTTTCATAGGACTCATTTCAAAGTTAATGAAAAAATTCCATTAAACATGCTATGTGACCTATATTAAATTTATTACAAAAATATTAAATTTATAAATTCAGAGCCATTCTTTGCATCATGAAACAGAATTTGTCTGTCAAAGGAGGGGGTGGGTAGTTAGTTATAACTTGCAATTTTTGTCTACTGCGCGGGATTACGTGAGTCTCAACCAGTAGCAGATTTCCCACTATGCAGCCGCCAAGGGTCGCTGGGTTCAAGAGGGATCTCTGTCTGATCGATTAAAAATATTTTTGACCAATAAAAATACATAAAATTCCAAAAAAAAAAGAAAAGAAAAGAATCAAATTCTATAAGTAATAAAATAATGGAATAATATTAACACTTTATCGACTATAATTGTTTTGTCGACAAGTTTCTTTTTTTTTTTCGTTTATTTAGTTATGATCAAATGCATAAACCCTAAATGTCTACTTAAATATAATTATATACACTTTAATGTTGCATACTCATGTAACACTGTAAATAAACGGAAAAAAAAATCCTGTTTACAAAGTTCTTAAAATAAAAAAGTTAATTGAAAATAAATCATAAACATGTTGATTTACCTGATAATGTGTTGATATCTGAAATTAAATCGAATAGTTAATTAAAACAGAAGTATCATGATGAGCACTTCCTTAGGCCATAAAACTGCTAATGGCCCTTACATATTGACTGCTGTTTCAATATTTAGTTAAATATAACATATCAAATTACTAAGGAAATTTATTTTATATTTGAAGCTGCTTTTAATACAGTTTTGATACACTAATAATCCACGCTGCAATTAGATGATACATCTAGGATCACAATTGAAAAGCATGTATTCTCCTGAAACTTCACACTATGAACTGGGTATATGTAGCTTTTTAGAACGATTTAGGCTTTGCAACGGGAATATATTGCGATTAATTCTCAATTCCATGCGCATCAATGTATATACATACTTGATCCTCTTTTAAGCTGGGAAAGAATCTTCAAAAACTTAATTAAGATAGAATTAAAATAGTGCAGAGACTTAATGACTGTGGCTTCAGATGAAGTATCATATCCCTTTTTTGAATACAATGGAAAGGTCAAGGAGATAAAGCAATTCTTGGATGAGAAAGCACCGCTGAACAAAACAAAAAAATATCAACAGATTTAAATTTGCTTTTTAAAACCAAGCCTGGAGCAGAATAAAACATTTTCCCTTCCGATGCCATTTAACCTTGCTCTGCCCCTGGATAATCTCAATTTTGGTAATTCAATAAATTGTTTTTGCAGAGTAGGATATTATAACTCACTACCAACTACTTGATAAATTAATTTAAGAAAATAATACTGGCAATTTAATTATTTTACCGCTTTTCCTTACATTAGGCGTACATTAAATTTATTATTCATTTAGAGATAGAGTAGAAATGAGAAGGTGGATAGCAGTGATAAATATCTCATTTTGGGAGAGCACCCTGTTTTTCACTTTTTGAAACAAAATGTTATAAGTAAATTTTGGCCCTTGGCGCCATTTTCTTTTGCTACGCTACTGTCTGCATGCTGTTCAGATAACGCCAAAATGTTTCCAGAATAACGAAGCAGTTAAAAATGAGATACCAGCATAGAAAATTATTTTCAACATTTACTGAATATGTTTTGATGTAAAACGTTAAAATTGTTTTCTGTAGCTAAAATCACGAAACAATTTGAAAGCAACTGATTCTCTAAATATTTACAAGAAAGATAATAAAAGAAAGAATACACCTCGAAGAGTTGTAAAATTCTTGAAAATGTAATAATTTTTATAATAGCATCTCCAATAAGACTTCTGGCTATACTATTTTAAAAATCGCGTGCTTAGGGAGTTAACGCTGATTTAGGCAAGAGGCCCTACTTAAAAATTCTGCATTCTGGGAATGACCTGATTGTAAAGCTAATAAGAGTCTAACGAAATCAAAAGTGTATTTTGCGCAAGTTGAGCGGAGGCCACTAAGGAAAGAGGCCAGGTGATTCTGTTTTTTAAGCCCCAAAGACAGTCATTTCAGGGATTCACTGTGTTCACGATTCCTTAGAACATTTACCTGAGGATTGTAACTTGTACAGGTTCTAGGTCATTGATGGATTGGAATTCCAGTTGCCCTATATTGTCATCTTTGAAAGTTCGAGAACACAACGTTTAGCCAAAATTTCTGTTGATGGGTTTTATTTGTGTCCTTTTATTATAATTATTACTCATTTTTCTTTTTCCCATCGTCTCTAAATTGAATTTTACTTTCTCATTTACGAAGTATAAAGGAAGCACTATTGCCATTAAAAAATTTGAAGAGAAATTTCAGATCTTTCTTAATTCGAAAAATTCATCTTTGGTATTGAGTTTGTCTATCTGCCAGTGGGCGCGATAACTCAAAAATCCTTTAAACAAAATGTCTGAAATTTGATGTCTAAAATTACGACCAAATTCGTAGATTTCTGTTAATTTTTGAACGAAATCCATTCGCATGACGTCTGTCTGTCGAGCTGTTTGTTATCTACAAAACGTAAAGAACTATGTAAATAAAGATTGGTTAGCAGCTTTAGTATCGAAAATATAAATACTTAGCATATTTTGAACCATATCCATCAAACATCTGACAGTCTGTCGGTCTGTACTTTCGCATGCATGAAAAACGCTATGACTTAAATCAATGAAATTTGATGTATTACAGTAGACTCCCGATTATCCGCGGTGCGGATTATCCGCGCCTGCCGCACAAAGTTTTTTTTTTTTTTTTTTTTTGGCTGATTTTTTCAAAAAGATGCAGTTTACATTACAGTATTAAAACAGTACATATGTATTAATTTTTCTGTGTATCCTTGACGCCTTTCGTAAATACTAAGCACTTTTCTGTTTTCATTAACAAAATGCATTTTAGGTTAGTTTTGAGTGATATACTAAAATATTAAGCGTTA
Organism: Argiope bruennichi; assembly: GCF_947563725.1. Classification (NCBI taxonomy): domain Eukaryota; kingdom Metazoa; phylum Arthropoda; class Arachnida; order Araneae; family Araneidae; genus Argiope; species Argiope bruennichi. Next base: position 116,720,375 of record NC_079162.1, read on the forward strand.
GTTAAACATTTCCTGCTGTTTATTTCACGTTTTATTGTACATAAAACGATTTTTCAAAGTTGGAATGACTGTTTTCTCTTTTGCTATTCTCGTTTTTAGCTTTTTTCGGATTATCCGCGATTTTTGTTATCCGCGGCGGCCGCGCCACCCAATTCCGCGGATAATCGGGAGTGTACTGTATCTATCTTTCTTGTAAATGCAGTTGTAGTTTTGCAAAAAGGCGTAAAAAATACATATTCTCGCTATGGATTCAGTAAAAACTCTAGATTCAAGCCAGAAATCTATATTTCATTAACTATCTTTCACCAATACCATGCATGGTAATCGCAACCTTTTCCGAATGGTTTGGTTTGGTTTAGTTATATTAACGTCCCGTTTGAAGCAACACTAGCTCTATTTTGGGACGGACCTCGTAATTTTGAACCACCCTTTTCCGAAGTTCCTTAATTTTACGCAGGGAGAGGGGGGTTAAAAAATTATTGGAGAGTGCGCCAGAAAGGTTAGGGGTAACCTCTCCAGCTGGTTGAAAAGATATTGGTTCTTAAGTCTGTATCCGATAGCTAATAAATTTCCTTATTGTATCATTGAACTAAATGTACTAATCAATGTTTCAAAACGAATGACTGATGATACTTGTTTGACTTATAGAAATGATTTAAAAGCACAAGAGCCATAATTTTGAATTTACTGCTTCACATAAATCATAGAGAAACGTTTAAACATCTCATTCACAGTGACCCGTCTGGTTCACTCATTAAATCACAAAAATTTTTGGCCTTTAAATTTGTAATTAAGTCAGAGCAGCAAAGACAAATACCATTTAGTCACGGGAGAAATCTCAGATATACCTCACTTTCTTACATGAATTGCATTACAATAAATTCCCAAAAGGAGTGGATTATTTAGCTGGGAGATAAAATAAATTTGTTTGTCGATGTATTAAAATCTGTTTTTTTAACAAAGTTTTAGAAACTATTTGTTAACAAATATCTAATTTGCTGCTCTCTAAATCGTGAATGGATGTATTATCGGAACAGAAAAAACTGCTATGTGGTGACAGTTGGGCGTGAATAACTCTCTCAGGGGACACATAATGGGTGAAGAGATTGCAATGGCGCCTGGGGGGTCGGCTGAATAGAAAAGAGGACAACCACAGTCACCCCTTTTCCCGCCCCATACGTTGTAAAACACGTGGTTATTTCTTACGGTGGATGTGGATAAACAGAATGGTTTGTGACAGAGAAGAATACGATCTAATCATCTTTATGTCATTTCGAGTGCGTTTTATTTCGAAATATTTAAAAATCTGATGTTTTCATGCTTAAAATATGAAATAGATATGATCATGATGTGTTTCATTTAAAATATTAAGTAGATTTGCGCAGTTTCAAGTGCATTTTAATTCAGAAAATAGTAGTTACTTAGGATATTTTTAATCCGAATTCATCGATGATAATAATTTTTCCTCTGGTCTCTGAAATTTCCTATTAAACGTAATATTAAAATATTTTCGAGTTTGTTTTGATTAATTATAACCAAGAGTTGTGGCCACATTTGCTTATATTTCTCAAAGGTTTTTTCTTAGTTAAATATCTCCGTGCCTTAAGGTGTACGTACATACTTGAAGATTTTTTTTTTAATTTTAACTTTAAAAGTCCAGTTTTTTCACAGTAGGTCATTAATATATGTTTAAACTCATTTCAGTGAGAAAAAACCATATTACACTAATTATTCATTAATTAATTAATATTTAATGAGCTAATTAGCCTATTTTTTGAAACATGATATCTTAAATTCTAATTTGCACAGACACATAATTCTAGTTGGAAATTATGCCTAATATTAGTCTTCATGTTGTCTGCCTCAATCAAGTTATAAAAATGTTTAGTTTTTTTTAAACAATTTTTTCATTAAAAATGAATAGAAAAAAACAGATTTTTTCTGTAATTTTAACTTTCAGATAGCTATAAAAGATTTATTTCTATAAATATAACTTTGATTGAGGTACAAAACATCCGCTATTTCATACAGATTATTTTGATATATAAATAACTGTATTTGGTTCATTTCTTTTTGAGTTATGATTGTTTGAATGAAGCAACATAGTGGGAAAATATCATTCTTCATAAAATGAGTTTTAAAAACACCGTAACTAGAGTTTTTAATGAAAGCTCCCCAAGAAAAATAATTATAACTCGAGAAACATTTCGAATATTGACAACATCTTGGTATCGTTTGAAAGCTAAAGGATCAGAGAACATTATTAAGCAATAAAAAAATATTCGATATTTTGAACGATTTTCGAAGTTTCAAGTGTGTACATACACCTTAAGTTCTCTGTGACCGTAATTGAATAGTTTTTTAGCCCTTTCAATAAATTTTAACTTTAATGCTTAGATATTTTTTTAAGTAAAAGATTTTTTTTTTTTTTTAAATTTCCAGCTTATTAGATATGAATCGAACTATTTACTTCGAATCTTATTAATAAAATTGTAAAATTCACAGTGTTGTGTAGCATTTGCTATCTAAAATTATTTATCTTATAAAACGATTTTTTTTTTAAATTATTCATTATTTTTAATTATATTTTTATTACGTTATTTAAGAAAAATACTTATTACTTATTTATTAATAAAATACTCCTTATTAAAATTACAATAAAACTTTAATTATATTATAAGATTAAAAAGTTTTCTTTTTCTCCATATGAATTGGTTTTTCCATGCAATTTTACTTAATTTGAATTTTTACTCTAGTATCATCAGCTTCGGATTCGCAAGTTCCATTGTAATTAAAAATGTAAATTTTACAAATTTACAGTATCTAGTATGTATGATTGTGTTGACTTTCACTCTCATATTGATCCATTTGAATTCAATTTGAATCAGTGGGAATGGTTTCTCACATACTCTCTAATAAAGGTCTTATACCCCTTCCACCGCATAAATTGGGGGGCCGCGGTGGCCTGGTGGTAAGGTCTCGGCTTCGGAACCGGAGGGTTTCAGGTTCGAGACCCGATTCCACCGAAGAACCGTCGTATAAGGGGGTCTGTTGCACGTTAAATCCGTCATGACCAAACGTCCTCCCGCTGGTGTGGTGCGGTGTGGAGAGGGGGGTGCCAGCTCAGGTGTCGTCTTCGTCATCTGACCGTGGTTCAAAATTACGAGGTCCGTCCCAAAATAGCCCTAGTGTTGCTTCAAACGGGAAGTTAATATAATCAAAACCAAACCGCATAAATTGGGGTCCTTGAGTAAAGCCACGAATACTTTGCATAGCATTGATAATTCAAAGACAGAAGAAATCTTTGGAGATAATCTTGCATTTTCACAGAATCTATCTCGAGAATATATATTTTGAAGCCTTTTGACTGGCCTATTGACAGCAAAATATGACTCAAAACTAAAATTATAGTCACAAGATAACATACCGAATTTCATTTCAGATAATGTTTTTGAGTTATTGCGTTTGTATGTATGCGAAAATGCAAGCTAATAGATGGTCAACCATCTATTAGCTTAGATGGTAATAGATTTGATTCAAAATTTGATAAGTACCTATATTTTAGATGCTAAATCAGAGCATAAAATTTTATCTACCTAGTTCTTTTGCGTTTTGCAATTTTTGAGTTCACTTGTACTCAAATAGCTTTCCGTGAGGTAAATGGAGTTTGTTGACAGAAATCTACAATTTTTGTCGCAATTAAATATACCAAATTTTAGCCATCTAGCTTATAGCGTTATAGTGTTCACAGACAAACAGAAAAAAACGACAAAAATTTGTTTTTCGAACCAAGGAAGACCTGAAACGTAGAAATGCATCAAAATCTTGATTTCGAATTTTTTGAAGATTGCAATATTTCCTTTAAAAGATAATAAAAATTATTATATATAGTACGAATAAATAGTTTAATAAATATTCATAAGGTTATTTAAATAATATTTAAATGGTGTATTTTTAACCCATAAATAAAACCTGGAAATCGAATATTCTCATTTATAACATTAAAAAGTAATAAAAATTTGATATTTTATATCTTTTATGATGTTTTATATTTCATTTTTAAAAACTTATTTAGCATCTTGAATCGCCTTTAGGTATAGTTTTGTTCGATTAACGCTATGGTTGAAACAATATTATTTTTAGGCAGATTTCATTATTTAAGAACCATAGTCAGATGAGGAGAACGACAACTGAATCGGCAACCGTCTTTAATGTTACTCTCCAAACCGGTAGGAAGACTTTTGTCTCTGGATATCAGCATGCACTACAAAGCGTATCGTTGTTACAATCGGATTTCGAAATAAGAGCTTTACCAACTAGCCCTCCAATGGCTTAACGGGTTTGGGTTTTACTATTAATTTCTCTTATATTTTTGAAATAATACTTATGCAAAAGAATGTTAACTTTTTACTATGTTGACTTTCGATAGTATAATTCCAGTAAGCTGAGAGACGGGGGGGGGGAGATGAAAATAATGGGAAGAAGTGAAAAATCACAAAGAAAATTATTTGTGAAACTTAGCTTATTTCAACTTTTCCACTTCAGGGTGCTTAGGTTCCTGTTGTGCATTGATAGCCTTAGGGTAGTGGACACGTAGGGGGGGCTGAGATGCCGGACAAGTAATTAGCGATGCTTTATTCAGCACTTTTTGAAGAAATCAGAGAAAAACTGGAAAAGATCCAGTGGCATATATGAACACTCCCGAACTGCTATCAATCTATTAGTATTTATGTCGCTGATAGCTTGTCTAATATTTTGTGTCGCTAGTAACATGTTCAATGCAAATCATATTCCTGCTCCAGTACTGTCAATCGACTTGTTTTTTATTAACAAGGTACGAACGACTTCTTGATGTCCCCAGGAGGGGTCTGTATCCTGATTTCCACTCTTTTTTTCCATGAACATAAAATCTCCCCACTTATCAGTTCTCAGAAGTTGCCCGCTTTTTGCTACAACCCCTATCTGTAGAAAATCTACCTTTTGAAAAAAAGAGTATCAGTCACTACAGTCACAATCCTTCTCTCGTTAGCGACGGTAGTGGGACAAATGCGTACCAACATTTGCGTACGGGTCATAAAAGGCCAATAAATCACGCGTAGCTCTTTGGAAAAAGGGGGAAAGAATATTTGGCGAGAGAGTATTTGGCGAGTATTTGGAAAAGAGTATTTGGCGAGAGAGTATTTGGCGAGTATTTGGAAAAGAGTATTTGGCGAGAAAATGTATTGGTATTTTAACTAAATTTTGATAAACACAAGGAAAAAACTTTTGTCTCTATGTATATATACTGGCTCTGTACACATCAAGTCTTCTACCTATCAAATTTGACAAATATATACTTTGGATGGTAGGAAAGTGATTTTTTGAACTTTTAATTAATCAAAAATTAAGAGAAATGTTAACTTTTTTCCGAGATAACTTGCTAAAAATTTACAGTAAAAAAATAGTTTTTACTTTCAAATCATATCAATTCTCTGCATTAATCATTCACAGTCAAAGTATGCTAAATATAGTTCTGAAATGGAAATCAATAAACTTTAAAAAAAAAATCTGAAATAGAAATTCCATTCTAAAAAATTACACATGAGCTTAACTTTTACCACCACAAACGATTCCAATAGTTTTCAGATAAGTGGATTATTTAAATGTGCATTTCAGCTAATTAATAACACACAAGTCAATAAGAGAATTTAACAGTTGATAAATTTCCTTCTATTTGAAATTAAATCTGTTCAAAGCTTTTGATAAATCTGGTAATCAAATAAATAATTCATATACACATTAAATAAATAACAAGCCTGATATAGTTATAAATATATTTAACTTATATTTAAAATAATAGTATTTTTTCATATGTAAATATAAACGAAAGATCTCGACTATAAAACATACATGCTATCTAAGATCTGTCTTCTTTTTACAGAATAAAAACACGCAAAGACTGATAAACCAATAAAATTAATGATTTTTAAAAAAATTTAGGATAATTTACGTTACAGATAACATTAATTTTTGTATTAATATTTTTAAATGCACTGAATTGCATATTTCTTTCTCCCAAATATACATGTGTTAAATTTAGTATCTCTACATTCAATGGCCTATATTTTAAATAGACTGATAGTCGCATATATATACATTCACTTTTATTCTTGGAAGAAAATCTTATTTTGTTAATTAAAACTTTTAGATTAAAGTCTGAATATTCCACACTTTAATTTTTGAATAATTTTAAACGAAAAATTTGCAGATATCTGTGAAATTTAAAGTATATGCTTCCGTGTTAAAAGTCCTTTTTTTTTTCTCCATTCCCTTCCCTCCTTTGTGTGCGTGTGTATGTTATCAGGTAGTTTGTTATTTAAGTTTCTAAAACAGTCCTTATTTTATTTTATGAATTAAAAATAGAACCAGGGATATTTTAATGGAACATTACAACTGGAAATGGAATAATTATACGTAGGAAAGCATTTTTCAATATTTTTAAACTTATCCCGCATTTACTATTTATTTGATTTTTATAATGTTGCAGTGTATTGAATATTATTTTAAAATATTCTCAGTGTGATTTCTTTTATCTTTTGTGACATTGTTACAAATTTAGATAATTTTGAAACGCTGTATTATCTTATTTTTCCATTGATGATGTAAATTTTGAAAGCAAAATGCATAAGACGCTTATGAAGAATACTTATGATAAATATTAATTGCAAAATGCATATGCAGGCAAGTTAACATAATATTGAAGTTGGATGAAGAAGTATTTAAATATCACGAGTCTGATTAAATGATAAATCTTAACAAAGAGTGATAAGTTAAAAAAAAGCAACAAAGAAAAATACCTCAGCTCTTCATAATTTTTAGTAGTTGTAGAAAGGTATTTAGTTTTATACTTCCATTTAATGACAGAGGGCCCTGCAGTCAAATTTATTCAAGTCATAATCAAGTATTGATTAAATTAATTTTGGAACTTTATTCTAGTAATATTCCTAATTACCATTTACAAGTTATTCGTTATGCTATTTTATAATTCTAAAAAATTTGGAGCTTTACAGTTTAAAAAAATATATTCCCTTCTTTTACAATATTGTTTAGAGTGTTATAGAAAGTTGTCTTTTATTTTCGATATTTTGTTTAAAATTAATTTTACTTTTTGACTGTGCACTTTTTTTATTTGTACAATATTGAAATGGACTTTTTTGAAAGGGACTTGTGACTTCAGTTTTCAAAATTTACTATTAAAATTGCTGAATAAAAATTAAATTAAAATCAATAAAAAAATTTGGAGAGAAAAAGGGACTTTGAGACTTGCAATATTTCAGAGCCCCTGGAAGGTGTTCTTCTTGAATTCTTATTCCATGAATGCTTCTGAAATTAGAAATAATTACATTGTTTAAAATATGGAAAAAACGCATAGGTAATCAGTAAAAATTTCAATAAAAGTGCAGATAAACATCACCACAATGTATATTGTTGAAGAGTGTATTACCAGAAATTCATTCAACACTATTTTTAATGATTTATTGTACATATAAGAAAGATCTTCAATAAAATTAAAGTTTTGAAGAACATATATTACATATATTAATGTAAAAATCCTTTATCTTAATTCTATTTTATTTTTTAACAGTAGATTTGGATTTTGGTTTAATAAAAGTGCAACTATTAGAAAATTAAATTTGAATTCAGCTAATATCTCCTACAAATTTTCGCAGATACAAATGATCAGTTAGCAAAATATTAATATACTTCTGATTTAGTAAGCTGTTTATTTTATGCACCGTATACTTACAATATTTCATATACAAAATGCAAAGTCATAAAATGAACAAATAATTTATTTTTATCTGAGTACAGATTAAAAAAATGTAACAACATTTAAATTAAATCTACAATGATAAACAGAAAAGTTTAAATTTGTAATGGCGTTCTACTCTGGAAACTGATTAAAAAAAACAAAAAAAAAACTGATATAGCATGGAAACTTAACATCCGTAGTTGGAAGTTTTTCTTACTACGAACGGCGTTTGAAAAATTGCTTTTGCAACTTTTCCCTCTTTACAAATCATTCCAATACAACTAACCTCATTTAATTGTACTTTAAATATAAGAAGTAACATTTTTTAAGTGCCTATATTTAAATAACATATATTTTAATGTTCGAAATTATTGAATTAAATAAACGAATCAAGAATAAATAAAGCAAAAACTAATGAAACGCAAACTCTTCGTTTAATGCAAAACGTGATATTTATGTAAAGTAATCCATTTATATCTAAAATCTAGAAGAAATGATTATTATTTCGAAGTGTATACACTATTTATATGAGAAGAAATATCCTACCTCAATGATTTTTATTATACATTTTTGAATAAATACATTGAAAAGCAATCCATCAATCAAAAAAGGCAAAGTGGAAATTATTCATATAGTACTAAAACGCGTGATATTGTATTAATGAACGCATCGTTAAGTATTCGAAATTGTGTCAACCATCATGCTAACTCTTGCCAAATATGACACTTTTAGATAACGTTTAAAATGTTGTAACCTCTTCTAGAACTGACCCTTATCAGTAACACAACCGCATTGTAAACGAGACTATTGATTGACAGTTTTATGACTGGTACGCAAAGTGCACTGTACGTAATTGTCATACAACCGTTAGCGATTACGTAGTTTCCAAAATTTCTTGGAACACACACTTGGGGGGGGGGCAAAGTATATTTAACAAGTGTAACAGAGAATAGGAAGAATCATTCATTATTCTTCTATTGTTGACAAACTGTCAGTCTCAAGAAAAGTTTTTAAGTAAGGATAAAAATTGTTTCGCACGAAGCCCAAGAATTCCTTGTTACGAAGAAGAAATATCTCCTGTCACCGTATACACAGGACTGACTGACTGGTATCCGAATTGTAATGCCCTTAGAAGGAGGTTTAACGAGATCAGTAGTAGCTTTCTCACAATGAGGAAAGTACAGCTTCAGCGCTACTACTGAAGTATGATCTGTATTGTAGAACACTGTGTAGCTTTAGCTACGAAAACATTTTTATTTGTTCTTCTTCATTGTTTCTTCATCTCTATTCTTGCTTCCTAAAAAGCAATTGAATAGTTGAAATTGCATAGTCACTAGAAACTAGTTGAAATTGCATAGTCATTTAGTGAGCATAGTTGCATAATTTCCAGTGAATGATTTTTCAAAACTGGAATGATTCTTACACTGATGGCAAGCAGGAAAACTTACAGATTTGCCCGTCTAAGTAGGGAAAAATCTGCAAGATCACATAAATTATGAGTAAATCTTTTTTGTTTGTAACAATTTTTAATTGATTTCATTAGTGCTAACACATTACAAACCATATTACACCTTGACAACCGACAGTAATCTTTTTATGGTGACATCTATCAACGGTTTTTGATGAAAACAATTTAGCATGAAATAATACTAAATGAATCCCGTAAACGATAATATACAATTAACTATAATATCATGTTTAAATCTGCTAAGAAGCTTTATTGACTAGTTTTCATTACTGTATATAGTATTTTTTTTTAATTGAGTTTCTGAGGCAACTATAGGGTTATGATTACATTCCATGTCACGTGAAACAGTGTAACGTTATTCTTTGGTATGTAATGTAACGAAAACAAATGAAATTTCAAGCAAAGGAAAAATTCTCATTCATTATGATTGCATTGGAATTATTTGAAAATTTGACTGTAGCATACATATTCGACTGAATTTTCTTATTACTTACTAATTACTCATTATCATTACTTTATTTATGAAACTTCATTACTTTACTTACTAATTACTCATTATCATTACTTTATTTATGAAACTTCATTACTTTACTTACTAATTACTCATTATCATTACTTTATTTATGAAACTTCATTACTTTATTTATGAAACTTCATTACTTTATTTATGAAACTTCATTACTTTACTTACTAAATACTCATTATCATTACTTTATTTATGAATCTTCATTACTTTACTTAATAATTACTCATTATCATTACTTTATTTATTAATCACTACTTTATTTATTAATTAAAAATAACTTATTATAACTGTTGAAATAAGCCATGTTCGGTTGTATCAATAAAATTATTTTTAAAAATTTCAAATAACAATCTTCCTAACATATTCTTTTCAGGACAATTTTAAGTAGTTTCAAATGGAAAAAAAAAAAAAAAAAAATGATTCTTGAGCCATTCGTTTCAAGATTATTGCATAAAAAAAGTTATAAATAACAATATTGCTTACTGTTATTTATTGATTATGTATAACTTATTATAATTTTTGACATTAAAAATAAATCTGTATAGAATTTTTAGTTTAAAATTCTATTTTCTTTTGCTATATTGATTTTTATATCCAGTCTTTCTCCATTCAAATCACTAAATAAATCAAATTTTCATTTTTCTTCTTTCAACTTCAAATTAGCCATGTTCGATTGTATCAATAAATTTGTTTTTAAAAATTTCAAATAACAATCTTCCTAACAATATTCTCTTCAGAACAACTATAAGTCGTTTCAAATAAAATAAAAAAACATATTCTTGAGCCTTTCGTTTCAAAATTATAGCACTGAAAAAAAAGTTATGAATAACAACTCAATTTCATCATCTGTCAGTTGTTAATAGAGCGGAAATAACTTGACTTCTAATTACTCTCTTCCCACAATTCCTCAATGTAACTCTCTAACAAGTGGTTTTCCTACCAGGGAAGTGCGATGATTGAATCGGAAAACAATGACACGGGATTTCCTTTTCCAACCCCTCGTACCGTCGCGTGCTAGGCTTGCGTAGCCACCTGTTTCCATCTGCCCTAGGGGACACTCGGCCTTCATGGTCTCTTCGTTAACCCTTGACAGCCGGTACTCGATCCTAACATTAAAGCTTGCCCATTCTTAACCAAGGCGTTTATTTTGGCGTTGTTTTTTTTCTTTTGTTTTACATTTTTTTTTTTTAGCTTAGATCTATTAAGCGTAGAATTCTTCGCTCTTTGCTGATAGGAAAGTCAGAAAGTGACCAGAGTTTTTCGATTCTTTGGCTTAAATCGTAGAACAGAAGCTTGGGGGGGGGGAGATAGTAAAGGGTTACGGTTGGAATGAACGAACTTTTAACGAGAGTTGTAATTGCTTTTTGTTAGATCTGTAAATGCCCTACTTAAATTCTTTTATTTTTGTGGCTTTGTAAAAGACTATTATCGCGGAACATTAACCTTTGTTTTTCTCCTCCTTAACTTGTTACTTAATTCGGAATTATCTGTTTTTCTTTATGAGGTTGTCTATTCCATTTGTTACTGGTATCGAAATTGTTCTATTTGCTGCTTTTCTTTTCATGAATATACAACTAGATAATTAAACGAAATGGAATGAATTTAGTTAAACTTCCGTTCATTTACTTATATAATTATGTTAACCTATTTGCTGTCAGAGGTATTATTGCTATTATTAATGACGTTTTTGCTTTGACCTTTAAATTTGGCAGTATTAGTTTTATAATATCATTAACTTTGTTTGTAAAGTATTGAATTATCACTAAGCATGAAAAATATGATTATACCATTTAAGTACAATGTTTATTAAAGAAGTGTCGGATAAATATTAGTTTCATACAAATCATTATATTAGCATGTTATATAGTGATATACGATTTGGCAGTATTAGTTTTATAATATCATTAACTTTGTTTGTAAAGTATTGAATTATCACTAAGCATGAAAAATATGATTATACCATTTAAGTACAATGTTTATTAAAGAAGTGTCGGATAAATATTAGTTTCATACAAATCATTATATTAGCATGTTATATAGTGATATACGATTTGGCAGTATTAGTTTTATAATATCATTAACTTTGTTTGTAAAGTATTGAATTATCACTAAGCATGAAAAATATGATTATACCATTTAAGTACAATGTTTATTAAAGAAGTGTCGGATAAATATTGTTTCATGCAAATCATTATATTAGCATGTTATATAGTGATATATGATAATAAGAAAATATTTATAATTAATTCATAAAATAATTTGATAACTTTGTTAACTACATATGTGCTGAATTATTTTCAAAATTGCATAAAAATATAAATGAAATTCATGGGAATAATTTTTGTTAAGTGAGTTTGCATTCTACCAAGATTGTTTTTATATTTCTGAAATTTTGTAATGGATTTTTAGGATAACGAAAATTATTCAACCATTCTGATCTGTAGATGATAATATTTGGAGGAATCACGCCACATAATATTAGGATTGTGAAACTTTTCACTTCATATTTCGAATTTTTTAACATTTGTAAGCAAATAAAGAGTCACAATAATCATCTTTATTTGAAGAATCGCTCGAATTTGTCGAACAACTCATTTGAATTGAACTGATCATTTTACTCACCATTAATAAGTCTTTAATTCTTTATTTATTTCCAAATTTCATAAGCCCATTAAAAATCCATAAAAAATTAGATTTAATAAATTTTTGCTATTCAAATATGGATTGATATAGAAGATCCCTTGTTCTAATTAAAAACAAGTTCTGCTTTGGTTGACTGTTTCTTGTTTAACAACAAAACATGCCACCTGAGATATAAGTGGCTCAGTGTTGCAGTGCCTTTAGCATTACATCAAACAAAAATGATATTAAAAAAAATTTCAGCCAGTTTAGGTTATAATCAGATATATAATTTGAGACCAAACTTGCCTCCAATGGAAGCAAGTTTTGCTTTCGTGAAGTAAAGTCAACCTGAAAAGACCATCTAATTTTTCTTATCTAAAAGTACAAGTACTGTCTTCCGAGACTCATTTCTGTACAGTGGCTTCGAGGAAGTAATTTATTAAAACCAATTTAAGCATGTCTTGCTGCAAAAGCGCTATTTTGCAAGTTACCGGTGCCTCAAAGTTGTTTTGTAGAAGACGAATTGGGAGATTGGAATTAAGATATAATAGGCTGTAATTGATCGATTCAGTCAATAAAGAACTGAATAACAGTTGCACTTGCTAGGGTGTAGCGGAAAATCCTTAAGCCTTAGTTTTAATTTACTTTGATTAATGCAAAAAAAGTTTATAAAAAAGTTTTTTGCTTAAAGCATAAGCACTGACTGTTGAGATTTCAATGGCCCAGTTTTTTTGCAATGACTTGAAGGAGATAATTTATTTGTACCAATGGTGGAGATAATTTATATGTACCAATGGAGCAGATAATTTATTTGTACCAATGAAGGAGATAATTTATTTGTACCAATAGAGAAGATAATTTATTTGTACCAATGGTGGAGATAATTTATATGTACCAATGGAGCAGATAATTTATTTGTACCAATGAAGGAGATAATTTATTTGTACCAATAGAGAAGATAATTTATTTGTACCAATGTATGTTCGTTTAACAGCAGAAGCTATATCTTGCTGGCTATCAGTGGTTCTACGTTATTTTGAAAAAGACGAATCAGAAAGAGTGAAAGTAAAGATATACTAGGTTATAATCGATCGATTCAGTAAATAAATCACTGAATAACAGAAGCACCTGCCAGGTCGAACCAAACAATATGTACAAAGAGGACCCGAAGGGGGGAAACTCACATTCCTATCCGTCTGCCGGCGCAGTCGAAATTTCGATAAGATGTTTCGCAGACTGTATTGTTCGAAGCGTAAGGTGGGGAGTATTTTGAATAGATATAGGAACCCTCTAGACTTGGGGAGTTCTTTGCATAAAAGAGAAAACAGGTAGAATTTGGGGAAAACACCCCCTTTCTTTTCTTTGCTGTTTCTTTAAGCCTTTGAAATGAATTCTACCTGTTAGGACTTGATTCTGTCGACGTAGTGGAAGAAAGATCTGGAAATCTCTCGTAACAATATTCGGCCGCAATATGAAGTTTCTGAATTAATGTGGACTGAAAGACATGAAGAATATTAAAAATTAATGCAAGTGTATAAAAGTCAAAAGAGAGGCTTAATTCGTATATATTTTTTTAACATTTGGAGTAACTAAGCAACTATATTAATTAGAAAAGGAATTAGAATCATACTAATTGGTTAGTTCTAGGATTCATTTTGTAAAGTAGGTGTATAGTTTGAATAAAACCGACAATAAAAATCTACTTAAATTTACTTGGCGTTAACTACAGAAATATAAAAACAATTAATTAATTATTTCCTAATCGAAACATGGAAGATATCTTTATCATTTTTTTTAAATTAAAAAAGCGATTGAATTCCGTACATAAAATAAAATGAGGGATCCTGAAGTACTACAAAGTGAAATTACCTCATTAAACATATTCTGAATCTATGTACTCTAAATTTCACTGTTGTTAATTGGGCCAGTTTTAGGCAATTGCCGAAGTATTTGGAATTATTTAAATAATTTTACTTTATTTTTATCACTTAGTGATTTTAAAGCTTTAAAAAAAATTAGGGTTGTGGAAGATGCTTCATAAAAAATAAAGCATTCCATTTTTGTATGCTTTAAATTCTTTTCGTAAAATTCTGAAAACAATTTCGTGCATTGCATAGTTTTCCAAATAATAGCACTGCATTTATAAAAATTACAAGGAACTTGTCCAAAATATTTCTTGTAACAGGTATAATTACAATATAAATTTATACAAAGTAAAACAGTGTTAAATTACGAAAAATAATGCAAATTTTTAAACTATTATTTTTAGAATTATGTCTCATGTTCTTCGCTTTCTTTTTTTTAAAAAAATAATGCCTTAATAATTAATTGTAATTATGAGGCTTTAGTCTTTGCAGATAAAAGCAAAATGAACAGCAAAGGCTTCATATAAAGGTATATATGAATATATTATTAATGTTAAGCATATTTAAATTAGTTAAGTCACTTAACAAGTGCATGTATTGTAGGAGATCTGGCTGACGGTCAAACCCACTCAGGTCATTGGCACTTTTTCTAAGAAACCATTTCAAGGACACGTAGTGGTCAATAGTCCAGACCTTTAGCAATTTATTTTTACTTCTTACCCCTTCTTGAAGACCCCATCTTGACAGAACTGTTAAAAATACAATAGAAACTGACTACCATCCCCCTTCAGAGAGGCTATTCTTCTCTGGAATGTGACGCCCCCCGGTTCCATTGAAAAGTGACCACCATACACAAGAGCAGGTGGAACTAGAGAAAAGCCAGTGAGAACTTCTTTGTAAAAACCGCTCAATCTTCCCCACTTCCTCTAGAAATAAGTAACCAGTTTTATTTGGGGAGGAATGCCAGTGTTGAAAAGTGACAAGTATGGGAGAACACCGAATCGAGGGAAACTGAGCAAACCCTAAGTGCAAGTAAGAATGTTATTTTCTTTCAATTTTTGGCTTAAATAAATAAAGCCAGTTATTGAGCCGTAAAGATATGTTCATTTTGAATATCCTCTTCCTTTTTGAGAACTATGTGTCAACTAACTAGCAGCTGAGCTTCTTGAATGTCACTGGCATGATCTATATTTTAATAGTTTCAGTCCTCAATTTCTCATACTCCACATCATTACTATGGTTTCAGTCCTCAATTTCTCATACTCCACATCATTACTATAGTTTCAGTCCTCAATTTCTCATACTCCACATCATTACTATAGTTTCAGTCCTCAATTTCTCATACTCCACATCATTACTATAGTTTCAGTCCTCAATTTCTCATACTCCACATCATTACTATAGTTTCACTACAAATTTTATGGTATTGATCCTCTCATTGAGAACTTGTCGAACGACGTGTGAATATACTTCTTACGAGCACACCTTTACCAGTCATCTTTTCCTTGGCGAACAACCTCAATCATGCCCTCAGTACAGCTGTATAACATCGCTTAGACGCATACTAATCAAATGTCCCATTTTAAAATCCAATATTTCCGAAGTTTTAATCGACTTCATTTACATTGATCATACTAATGGGTCGTATCTCTCGTATTTAGACTTTCGCATTTCCAAAAATCATTGAATTTTGCATTCAAATTTTTAAAAAAATTTCAAGACCTGTCTTACCTTGTTCAAATTTTAACCTCATACGAAAAAAAAAAAAAAAAAAAAAAAAAACCATCGATTTTTTTCAAGACTCTCTCTTATGTTGTTTGAATTTTAACCTCGCATGAAAAAAACTTCAATTTTTCTTTTCAAAAAAAATTATATTTTAATGATTTATTTTACCATTATCGATTTTTGGCAATTTTATTAACTTGCCTTTGTCGCAGTGTAACCAAATAATAATTCTGAAGTCCTTAACTCTAGATAAAGCTAAAGATCAGGTGTTAAATCAGGTTGAAATACGATCTTTGTTAGCATTCTCCGGCAAAATTTAAGCATGCTTCGACTACAACTAACAAGAAATTAAAACCAGGTATGGGTTTGATTTTGTCAATCTTATGTTTGTTGGAAAAAATATAGCAAAAATCTTTATTCGCAAAGTATGGGATCAATAAGGTAAAAAAGAACTTGTTTCTTTTTTTTCTTTCTCTGTTTCTTTCTTTAAAAAAAAGTGGGAAAAATGTTTTTGTTTGATTACATTTTATCCATTTTAATATCTCTAGGAATTCAGTGAATTAGAAATATCGATCTCACTTTTCTACCTTTTTATTCAACAAATTATTTGTTTGGAGTAATTTTAATTTAACGGGGAAAAAACTATACATGTCGAAGTATTGCCGTGGTTAAATTATAGCTTTCTTAAAGTTTTAATTACAAATAGAATAGCGCACACTTTCAAGGTTTTTTTCTTGTTTTATTTATTTATTTATTTTTATTTTTCAACATTTGTTTGCAAAAGTAACTTAAGAAAATTATCTCCATTAAAAATAAAAGAAAGAAAACATCATATACTTGCTGCATATATATTTTAAACTGGTCTTTTTTCATTATTCCTATTTAAACTTCACTTGCTCATTCATTTTCAAATTTTTAGGAAAACGATGAATATTTTTGAAAAAAAAAAAAAAAAAAAAAAACAGGGTTCAGGATAATTTTTCTTTGATAAAGAGATACAATTAAAAATTAAAATTTTTATTATAAAAGAAATTGGAAGATGGAAACTAGGAAGCACTGTTCTATGCCAGAGTAATTCAATATTGTTTTCGACACTTTAAAGTAATTATGTCACCAATCGGCTCTTTTTGAATTATTTTTATTTATTACAATCATAAAATACAAAAAACAAACGCATTAAACATTTACATTAACTGCTATTAGCTAAAAAAAATTGTGGAAAGGCAGGTTCTAATATCCACAGTACTGACTGAGTTATTGTAGTTCATTTCTCCGACACAGATGGCGTTGCTCTCGTTACGCTTAAGCACATCATTATATTATATGATACATACACATATATATATATTAGCAATTGCGTGGCCGCATAGAAGAAGGTTTTTGAAAATTTTAATTCTTCGCATTATTCCATCCCGGGAGGCATAATTTATGTACAAGAATAAGTGGTAAGAAATACGTCAGCTTACATTGCGACATAAAAGCAAAAGAGGGTAAAAAAGACAGAAATTTCTCCCTCAGTTATTTTATAGTAAGATCTCGATAGGGATTTCTTTGACACCTGCCGATATAAGTAAGGGAATTTTAGGTATCTTTAAAAGATTGTTGCAAACAGTAAGGATTTTTATCCCTTCACTTGGAACGTGGGAAAAAGTTGATTTCAGCAGTTTTACAGAGCGCATGTAGAATTAATTAAATAAAAAAGTAGGAAAGACCATTTTAGAATAAAGTTAATATGGCTAAATTTTAATGAAAATTAATTAGAATTTAAATTAAATTCAGACATATATAATGATAATTTAAAATTTAATTTAAACTTAATAAATTTCCTAACTTTAGTTTAATTTAGCCCATATCAAAGTCATTCTAAAATATTCTCTTATTTCCTGATCCAATTCCACTTTCTCTACTTAATTAATTCAAGAGAAGCTTCATAAAATTGCTTAATCAGCTAAACGCCGATACTTTCACACGCTCCGCGTGAAGGGATAGAAAAATATCCAGCAAGCACATTCTTTTAAAAGATCCCTGGGTTTCCCTTATCAGAATTGACATGTGTGAGAAATCCCTATCAGAATCTTAATAGTATACAAGCACTGGGAAAAAACATTTTCCCTTTCAATATCTCATGTTATATAAGACCAGTGATAATTTATTTCTCTCTCTTCTTGCCTTTTTCGCTGTTGTGCCGTGCTGTAGCGGACGTGCCTTGTCCGCGCCTCTTGTAAATAAATATGCCCTCCTGGGATGGATTAAAGCAAACTTTAAATTTCAAAGTGTCTTCCTTGTCTTCGAAACTGCCTTCTGCTTCTAAAATTATACGCTTACATTATATATATATATAATTTATTCATATGAAGTTATTCTGAATTTTTATTCCTTCTTTTCAGATTAAAAATATAATTTTCTGGTGGAGGCGTTGCAATCGTTGCAGTATGGGAACTTATAAGATGAAAAATTGCTAGAATTGCTTCATAAGTTTTTACACAGTTTTATTTAATTTGACTTATTTCATATTTTTAAAGTTGGAATTTTGCATTCCATTTTTCACTCACTTCTTCATGTATTAAAGCTTCGAATTTTATACACTTAAATATTCTCAATACCAATATACTATTTAATATTTTCAGACACTAATTTTCAATAAATCTATCAATTTAATTAAATTTTTATTTCACACTGGTTGCGCTCTCTGGAAAAACTTTCAAAATTACATAATATTTATAATAATGAATTATAAACAGAATACCAAAAAGCAGAAACTGATAAAAATTTTAATAATCTACTTTTTAGTACACTAATAATGGTAAATTTTTGAAACTTTTTATTGCATTTATTATACAATTTTTTTAAAGATATTCCTTCTAAAATTACTGAAAAAATATTGGCCGCAAAATGGCTTCGATAATCTGATGCCTAAGTTTTGCGCCTAAGACAGGTGGGTCGAAATCCGATTCTGCCAATGAAGAACGAAATTCTGCTGTTCTGATTCTACCAAAAGATTTAAAGTGAACGAGGTGCACGTTGAATCTAACGTCGAAGACAAAAGTTTTTTTTTTTTTTTTTTTTTTTTAATTACTTAACCATCCAAAAATTACTCTTGTACAACCTCAATATTTCCTAAACATTTGGAAGGAATTTGATATTAAAATTTAAACCAGTATCTTATTATCAATTTCTTAAATATTTCATTAGAATCCATTTGCTGATAAATTAACGCAAATGATGCTAGGCTTCGTCATTAAATGAAAGTTAATGAAAATAAGTAAAAGTACAAATCAAACTCTGCTTCAAAGTTTCATAATTCTGTCATTTTTAGTTAAAAAAAAAATCATTAAGATTGTTTTACTTAGGACAGTCAATAGGATCAGAGTATATAAAAATTTCAATTTCGTAATTATTTTAGTTAATTTTATGTTTGTCTTTTGTTAACTCAAACATCATTAAAAAAATTATTTTTAGTAATTTTTGAATTTCATTTTTCAAGTTGGAAGTACATATTTGTTTCTAACAGTTTAGAGATAAGCAGCTGGATGAAGATTAGAGTTGCAACCTTGTATAATATATTTATTAAATTTCATAAATCATATATATATATATATATATATATATATATATATATATATATATTGATACGTTCTATATTACTGAATCCCGTTTCACTTAATTCACGATCACGTAATTTAACCCTTTAAAGGGCCATTTTTTTCTAGTCATATTATGTTAAAATATTTTTAGGCTTGAAATTAGAATAAGAAAAGGGATTCATTTAGCTTATTAGATAAATTTAATTTGATTAATTAATTCATTTGGTTAATTAATAATTAAGTAACAAATCAAGACACATCATTTTGTCTGAGATAAAGAACTCAAGCATCTAAGTTTCTGATTTACTAAAAAAATTTGTCAGAACTTATGCCAACCTGCATAATTTCATACAAAGATTGATAAATTTGGTGGGAAGCATACTTCCCACGGCTCTAGAAAGGGTTTAATAATATAACAATTTAAAAAAAAGTTTTAATTATTCAATAGTTAATCCCTTAATTTACAAATTTACTTTCTAATTAGAAGACATATCCTATTTAGATATTTTAATTCCTATAATACTATAAAAGGCGGTTGAGATATTAGAGCACTTATATGTAGTTTTTGCATTTTAAGTCACTTATGATTTTACGTAATTGCAAATTTTAAACTAAAAATTTAGTAATTGGATGTACGTGTCAGATGCGTCTCTGTACAAGAAGAGATTAACAGGTAATAAACAAAACATAGTTAATCCATTTGAGCGAGCTTCTAAGCTGATTGTTGACTGAAAATCTAAAAATCTAAATTATCTGAGATAATCATCATTTTGGTTTACACGCACAATACTTAATTCTGCTCTGTAATTGCAACAAAATTTTTATCTTTAAAATGAGATTGCGAGTTTAATTTAGCCATATTTATATAGTGATAAGGAGCAAAACGAGAACTTTTTTAGGATATATCGCATAATTTTAAATCCTGAGGGCGATGACAGGAAAGCTACATGAGCTGCCCTTACAGACACGCCCCTTCACCAATGGGAGGAACGTCACTGGGAAATTTAAGGTGAATCAGCTCCACATACAAGGCAGTCTGTTTGAGGAAACAGGCTTCGAACTTGAAACTTTCTGGTCCTGAGGCTGAGACCTTAACATAAGTTCACTGTACTCTGTAGTTGAAGGTAAAAAGTTCAAGAAGTCTATTCTAGAGAGATATTTGAAATAAATAAGTTTGCAAGGATTTGGAACAATTACAATGTCTCACTCATTAGATACTGTAAAGAATTTGACCGGAAAATTGCCAGAAGATAGATGGCAGCACCGCATTGATGTAGATCAAAAATGTGTTGACATCACACCGGTAGAACGTTTGGCAGACGGAGATTTTTTTCGGCGAGAGTCAGCATGGTGTTGTGCTATGTGTTGTTGTGTTGAGAGTGAAAGGCCTTGATGCCTGGTGATGGTGTTCTATCTTGTGGATTAAGATAATGGTCGTGGGAATGGTTTTACAAATATTATAATGTATGAATTTCCTATTGTTTATATGTTGTGAATGTGTTTTATGTTGTGTGTTTTGTCTGACTGTGATGTTATAAATAAACAAATTTAAAAGACAAATTTAGCCTATTCACTCGGCTGTATTTTCATGACCACACAATCCTTAAGACATCAAATCTATTTAATGGTTTGTCGTAAATTATATTTAAACTATTCATTGAGAATTAAATAACTAATCCAGTTATAAAATATTTTATAGGACAATGAATCCAGAAATTCCGTTATCCAATAAAACTTTCAATGACTCATGATTTAGTCATTGAAAGTTTTCAGTGATTCAATGACTTAGTTGAAAGTTTTCGCAGCTTTTAATGACTTGGAATCAAATTTAAAAAAAAAAAAACATTTCTATGGAAATTCTATTCAAAATTTGTATTCCATCAATTTTTTAAACAATATAAGTAATATAATATTATTATATCTATGCTGCATTTTGTTAATGTACCATTAATAGATTTTTTTTTGCTCTCAACAAAATAAGGTGTATTGACTGGAAACTAATCCGTAATTGAAGGGAGAGTGAATTTTGTGCCAATCCCCTTAAGATGGGTAAGTTTTTTTTTTTTTTTCTCAAAATGTATGAATATATAAATCTCATACTTAATAATATTCTGCAATAAGTTGGATCTATAATATATAAATTCATACAAATGCATATACATATAATTAATCCTCAAACTCGTGTATAATATAGCTACCAAACCATGCTAGATCTGTAACATATGCACTTAGCTGTTGTGGAATTTTAAAATTTTTTTGTTTCATTTTTTAATTCAGGAAGCTTAGATAGCTCAATAAGAAAGTGGATATAATATAAGGATTATATACCAAACCTTATGGTTCTAGTTTGTTACATATTGGAGTCATGAAGTTCGTACTTACATAATAAAGGCAAATATTATTATTCTAAATTTACTTTTTTCTATTTGGGCTCAACAAAGACAAAAATGGGAAGTTTTATGAAAAATGCCAAGTTGAATTTTTTAAAAAATTACAATAATTCTCATCGTAGACGAAAATTAAAAACGTAAAAAAAGTATCAGATTAGGAAGCAAATTATTAAGCTTTTACTGCAGCACGAATCTAAAATATAATCCTCTGCAAAATGCCGAATGACGAAAAGAATTTATATCGCCATTGTTAGTAAAAATGTTACATGTCAAATCTGACAAAACATTTGATTTATGTTAAATAGTTGTATAAATTAAGTCATCTGCTCTCAGACTGTTGTATGTTGTCACAAAATGCTACATGTAGCCAACGGTTTCAGCAAAATGTCGTATGTTTTGCACCGTGTAGTCTTAAAATACGACATTTTGATATAACAGTAAGAATATGCCAGTCAGATATTCGAACTGAACTTTCAGTGATGGACAACTCTGAAAAGTCTCTGAATCAATGTCAGTCTAAACAGCAACATTCCGGAAACGGGCGTTTTGTGAAATGAATGCAGAAAAATTTTAAAGCATTGGGGAATGTCATGAAGAATGGTTGAATGATGAAGGGCGTGGATGCCATGTGGAGAGCAAAGGGTTGGCAGATAACGTTTACAAGTTTGCCGACCGGAGGGGGGGGGGATACATTCTTTATGCATTCACCGATCACGAGTATCATTTAAATATTTAACAAAACTAATGTAACTTATAAGCTGGTGGAAAACATTCAATGAGAGGATTAACAGACTATCAGGTAAAATATCCAGCTGTTCATTTGCATATGCTGCAATTATATGGTTAACTCCACAAAACGAATTTGAGAGGTCATATATGTATAATATGAATTCACTCTATTGGAAAGCTTTCTGCACTATAATTTTTTTGCATCATGTTAATAACGTTAAAAAAACATGCACAAACATATTTGTTGCAGGACATTTTTGATTTTCTAAATTTATCATTAAGGCAACATTTTAAAAATAAACCCCACATAAGCGCCAGTGGTAAGAAATATATATTTTTTATTATTATTTCAAACTGAAGTTATAAGGGTTGAGGTAATTTTTAAAAATTAAAAATATCATACTGCTATTAGTGTTAACAAGTAGTGTAGGGCAATATAGCTATTCTAATTTCAAACTAAAGTTGTGTTGGTAGTGAAAACTTTAAAAAATTAAAAATAACATGCTGTTATTAGGGTTAACAAGTACTATAGGGTAATGACCATTCTAATTTCAAACTAAAGTTGTGATGGTTGTGATAATTTTTAAAAATTAAAAATAACATACTGTTATTAGTGTTAACAAGTACTATAGGGTAATGGTCATTCTAATTTCAAACTAAAGTTGTGATGGTTGTGATAATTTTTAAAAATTAAAAATAACATGCTGTTATTAGTGTTAACAAGTACTATAGGGTAATGACCTTTCTAATTTCAAACTAAAGTTGTGTGATAACTTTAAAAAATTAAAAATAACATGCTGTTATTAGTGTTAACAAGTACTATAGGGTAATGACCTTTCTAATTTCAAACTAAAGTTGTGTGATAACTTTAAAAAATTAAAAATAATATACTGTTATTAGTGTTAGCAAATACTGTGGGGTAATATGGCCATTCTTATTTCAAATTAAAGTTGTGGTAATTTCAAAATATAAAAATAGCATGCAATTATTAGTATTTGTTCTTTTTAATATTTTAAAAGAATTTGTGTTTTCACATTCAAATTAAAAAATTCGTAGAACACTTTTTTTTCAGGTGATAAGGCTAGTGAAGGTAATTCTACAATTTTCCTATTTTTCTCAATAAATACAATGAATTTTATTTTTTTGCAGAAAAAAAAGAAATTAAAAAAAGAATAAGTTCTTTAGTTTCATGAGGATAACTTATTTTTTATTAGAAATAATCGAATGTAAAAAAAGGGGGGGGGGGGAATTATTAAAAAAAAATTCAAAGAATTAACTTTCCAAAATGTTTTCAAAAATTCAAACAGTCAAAAATTTGAAACCGTTATAAAAAATGGAGTAGAATAAGAATTTCGACAAAGTAATTCTTGAATTTTGAAAGAATAACAACATGCCGGCCACAAACTTTTTAGAAAATTCACCTAATATTACTAAAAAACAATAAAAAAAGCCTATTAAGCTCACTAGAAAGTTATATTCCTTTAATCCAATGATATACAGAAAAAGGGTAAACAAAAAGCTCAAATATAAAAGATTTTAGAAAGCATGGGAACCTAGATTTCCTCATCCACATGTGGATTATTGACTATATTCAGCTCAGAATGCTGCTATAGCCTCTTTTTGCCATTTTTTTTTTTTTTTTTCAAAATAGTAAAGATTTATTTAAAAATTTTACCTAAAAAAATAGCGCTCAAATCATCAGTGGCCGTTTCAGCAACACTGATCGTATTACTCTGAGATATCATATGTTATGTATTAATGTAAGAAATTAATCTTCTTTTCCTTAAAAAACGCAACAAATTTTTTTAAAAAGTTTATTTTTCAAAGACTTATTTTGGCTTTCTTAAAGCATTTTATACAATGTAATTTAACCTAAATTTAATTTATTACTATACACAAACCGAATTTTAATATAAATTATGCTTAACCATCCATCAAATAAAGGTGCGATATAATTTTCTTAAAGCGGTAACTCGCCAGATGAGGCAATGGATAGAATTTCACCTTTCCTGTGAAATGAAAAGTGAACATTTCTGATTAGAAATTTTGATTTTTTGCCGCTGTCTTTTGGCGAGAATGTTAACAATTGGCGAACACTTTGAGACGTGATGACTAAACTGTACTTTAATCTTCAGTCGTATTAATGATCATGACAAACAAAGTATTAAATAACGAAATTTTTATAAAGATTTTTGTTATATATCGTCAAGGATGCTGCTCCCCATAATAACAAGCGGCAACGAGGTCCACCTACCTGAAGTATGCTGAGTAAACCATTTATTTTACTATTCTAAATCAGGTGCTCTGAATTCTGGGGAAAACTCAGGAAACTATTAAGGCTTCAAGGGTATTTACAGCTTTCCAAAAGATTCAGTGAAGGAGATACAAAGGAATTGTTAGGAAGGGGATCATGATATATTATGAGACTTGTATGTTTCGACGCTGTAGGTAAAGCCAAGCAGTCGGGGATTGACAGGATTGTAGACAACATTGTGGACAATAATAACGGATATTTTCCCCATATTTTAAATGCAGAATTTTCGTCTTTATTGCTTTTAAATATCTCCCAAAGAAATTGAAAAACTTGTATATATATATCACAAAATTTTGGATATAGCATAGTTGTCATAATGCGCAGTATGTGGAGGAATAATTCATGAGCGTTTATAGAATTTATTTCAAATGTTCTAATTTATTTTCAAAAAAGATTTTTCTGTCGGATACTTGGCCAGAGCGGATGTGGTCAGAGCGGACAATGGCTACAGCGGACACTTGAGAGGAGTTGGGTGGGCAGAGAGGACATTCTTGCGGCTATTGTGTTGTTTCTTTAATCAGTCACATGTCATCCATTGTGTAGTTTCGAGCTTTGCACCTGCTGTAGAGATAAGCCGATACTTTTGACAGAGAAGGCATTTCTCATTTTTTCAGTAGATGATTGATCCTTATGAAGTGTGTATGTCGTTTTATATCGCCGAAAAAATCTGTGATGGATCCCATAGCCACTTCAACATATCTCGTTCTCGTCTACAAAAAAAGGAAAAGAATTTTTAGTTGTAGATGATTACGCACACCGTTTACACCGAAAAAATAAATTAGGAATGAGTTGGGTATGTGTAAAAGAAAAGATACATCGCTGTAAAGGAAATATAAAGACAAATTTTCAATACGAAGTACTGAAGAAAACTGAACATTCCTGCGTGCCCAACGTTGCTGAGATCGAAGTTAAAAGGAAGTTAGAGACTTGCAGAAAAACAGTCCGAGAAGAAACATCAGTTCCCGTTCCCCGGATATTTCAAGAAGAATTTTCAGAATTATATCAGAAAGGTTATGATTTCGTTACTAAAATACCGACATACTCCAATGCCAAGACTGTTTTATGTAAGGAGGGGAGAAAGGCTTTGGGAGCTACCCCAAATCCCCAAAATGCCAATGACATTCAGTTTGCAAAGGATAAACGTATGCTTTTTAATGGAGAAAACTTTCTTCGTTTAAACTTTCAAAATGACCAAGATAACAGGATTTTAGTATTTGGAGGAGAAGAATCTTGGTACCTTTTGGAAAATGGAAAGATCATTTTCATAGATGGAACATTTAAAAGTTGTTCGAAACAATTTGCTCAAATATATGCAATACACGTCGACTTAAGAAGTATAGCAACTGAGACCAACGTTTATCCAGCGCTTTTTGCATTTCTGCCTGATAAGAGACAAGTAATTTACATTGCAATGTTTCAGGAAGTGAAACGTTGGTGCCCTCAGTGGAAGCCGAACATTATAAAATTGGATTTTGAAACCGCAGCCATCAATAGTTGTATGTTAGAATTTCCCAGTTCGACTATTTCCGGTTGTAACTTTCATTTTAATCAATGTTTGTGGGGTAAGGTACAAGAAATGGATCTTGTAAAGGAATATAAAAAGAGCGAAGGTATAAGAAATGTCTGTAGAATGATTTCTGCATTAGCTTACTTGCCAATGGAACACGTAGATGATGCTTGGAGCATTGTATAGGAAAAAGCTTTTAGCATTGCCAAACTTACCACATTCGTTGATTATTTTGTCGAGCAGTGGATGGACAATCCAAATATGCCCATTAAAGTATAGAATGTATATGAACAGCGTCATAGGACAAAAAATTCTGTTGAAGGGTGGAATTCCAAATTAAATGCAATCACTGGCAGAAACCAGCCTTATGTCCACTTATTAGTTAAAATACTAAAAGAAGAAACACAAAAAGTGTCTTTTAATTTGAAATCCCGAGAATTAGGCGACCCTGAAATGAAAAGGAAAAAAGCAAATGTAAAACTAGATGAAAGAATTGAAAACTTCTTAAAAGAATTCAAAATATCAAACAATTTAGAAAAATGTCTAAAATCTTTAAGCCTTTTAACTAGGTTGGACTAAATCCAATTGTAAATGATATTTATGCCTTTATAATAAAGGTTAGTTAGTATTTATTTACTTGTATTTATTTTTCTTTTATTTACTTGTATCTGTTTTGTATATTTTACTTCTAGTATTTATTTTTACTTACATTAATGAAACTAATTGATTTTATAGCAATTGCACATGTTCTAATATTTATTTGACTCTAAAATACAGTTTCCCACAGAATCCCTGAAATTTGTTCATACCCTTCATTATACTGTTACTTACTATTCATTTTTAAATATTTCTCTGAAAGTTTTTATTTTTATTACATTTCCCTATGTTTAAAATGCATTCGCACGATAATATAATATAAATAATTAAATTTGATTGCAAAAATGTATTGATCCTTGTAATTCGATAATCGAGTGCAAAAACAGAAAACTTAGGGGGGAAAAAAGAAAAAGAAGAAGAAAAAAAAAAACTTTATCCCAAGTGAAATATATTTGCCACTTAAAACACTGTTTTAAATTATATTTGTGATTTTTAAAAGTATTTATTTACTTATTTATCTATACTCTTTATCTGTTCTAAAATGGGGGAAAATGTGTCCGCTCTGACCACGAAATCTTATGTGTCCGCTATAGCCACTTCCGCTGTAGCCACACCACCTGTTGTCATAATGCGCAGTACTATGTGGAGGAATAATTCATGAGCGTTTATCGAATTTATTTCAAATGTTCTAATTTATTTTCAAAAAAAGATCTTTCTGTGGCTGAGCAAAGGAGATGGTTTACTCCTTCTCCATGCATTCTGCATGCGTGTATCCCAAAATAGCCTTAACGTAACGGTAAAACGGGTCGTTAATGTACCTAAATTAAGCTTATCTCCATTAGTTAATGAATCCTATTCATTTTGTAAAAAAGGAGAAAAAAAAAGACTCTCATAAATTGCTACTTCATTTATATATTAACGGCGATCTCTTTGAATAGTCTTAAACTACTAATGAACTACTGCGGATAATTTTCCTATTTTTGTATGCGTTCCAATAACTTGTTGTCAGCTAAGCCTCAATTCGCTCGCTTAATTGGCGTGATTAAAATTAGAGTCGGTATAATGAAAGATAATTACATACCAAACAAGAGACGATAAAAGATATAAAAATAAGTGTATTCACTTATTTAAATATAAATCTTCGAGAAATTAGGGAAGATTTTTTACATGCCCTTTAAAATCCAAAACGTATGAACATTGTACCTGATTATTCACTGGCAATGCAAAAGTACAGATTAGTATTTTAAGTTATGTGACTTATATTTGGTGGTTGAGTTATTATTTATAAATTATTTTATAAATTTTTCACTGCAAAAGCACAGATTAGTATTTTAAGTTATGTGACTTATATTTGGTGGTTGAGTTACTATTTATAAATTATTTTATAAATTTTTCACTGCAAAAGCACATATTAGTATTTTATGTTATGTGACTTATATTTGGTGGTTGAGTTACTATTTATAAATTATTTTATAAATTTTTCACCGCAAAAGCACATATTAGTATTTTAAGTTATGTGACATATTTGGTGCTTGAGTTACTATTTATAAATTATTTTATAAATTTTTGAGATAAGTTAATTTTTTAAATTCATAATAGTTCGATAATCAAAATCTAAGAAAATGTCAAAACGATGAATCATTGAACTTGGTGACATACACTTTCTAACGAATTGTGAAAAATTAGAAGGCGATGAAACTGGAATAGTACGAACGAGACATTTTGATTTTAAGCCTAAACAGTTTGTATTCTTCCTGTAATAAACATATAGTTTATAATAATAGCATTTATTTAAATAACGATATAGATAGTCTTAGCAGCTTTTAGTACACCAATTATCTTCAAGTAATAATAATAAAGATTTAAAAAAAAAAATAGTTTATAAAATGATAGAGAGTGAATTGGATAGACTAAGAAGAGAAATCATTTTCTTTAAAGTTTTCCTACATAAACTAGTATTTCTTTTTCTTTGTGCAAAGACTACAAAGGCAGTCTTTAAAACACCAGAAAGTAACTAGTTTAAAATTAAATTATTTATTTTTATCAATTAAACGATTTTTACGTCATGATTGCATTTTTTAAAAAATTTTAATACTTGGTCTTGGTCTACCCACGACAACACCCTACCCGAAAGGGTATAAGACCTTGACGGTCGCCGGGGAGAGAACCATTATTTATTTACTAAAAGGCTTTCAGTCTTCGCCAGAATAGGAGCGGAAAATATGAGTATACATTATAGTTCATTTGATTAAAATAAAATATTTAAATTAAATTGTTAACAAACCAATTCTGAGTTCAGGAGATTAAGTTGAAAAGTACATATAGAAAGCAGTAACACACATAAGCACTAAAAAAAAAATATCACAATGTCCAAAGGATGAAAGACATAGTAAATATAGTAATATAGTAGACATAGACGTATAGCAGTATCAAACAATATACCAATATCTGAAATCATATATCTATCTCACTATATAAAGTGAAAAATAGGTGAATGACACAAATACAAGCTGAAAATACAAAACAGATCTAGAACGACAAACATACAAAAAAAAGCATTACTAGAAGGTAAATCAAGAATACGAGAAGAAAAGTACAGTTTTTAATAGTTATAATCCTACATTAAAAAAAATAAATTAGAAGCTGGGCCAGAATAATAAAGAATCAAGTAAAGCAAGACTGCAAACAACCCAAGACAAGGATCCATCATCCTAGCTTCCTCTGAATTTCTTAAATTTAATAATTATTATTAACTGTTACGAGCCGTTTATAATTATTTAAATAAGTTTGTAATTTTATAACTGACTTTCTCATGACAGTGAAGGTGCGTACTGGTACAAATGTCGTGCCTTGAGTTGAAAGCATTAGAGTTTCTTCTACAGGAGTGAATCAGTTGGAAAATTTATAAATAATATGAAATCACTTTTGCAGAAAAACAAGAACATTTATGACTTTGCTGTCTTTCAGATTATACAGCTGATGAACATAACATTTTTCGATCGATATTTTAATTTCAATATATGCATCTAATACGGTGTGGAAGTCTGGAGAGAGGGGGTAGGCTCGGATGAGCACGGTTCATCAGTAGATCATTATTCCCCCAAATAATATTCGTGTTTCTGGAAAGCGGGGCATTAATCTAAAATAAAATTAAAAAATACGCTCTATATTCGCTCATCTCACTGTAGCTGTAATGAATTAACCGAGGGAATCTCAGAGGTAAATGTTTTAGAAATAATTCGATAATCCAAATATTTCGAATATTAAGTGTATTCTTTCCAGAAAAAATACCCACCAAAAAAAACATAATTTAAATTAGTTACGTGTAAAACACCAAAAGATTTAAATAATGTTAAATTTTTAGAATGCTATACAAATCGGAGTATTCCCCCCCTTCAAAATTTTATTTCTTATATCATTCTGCTTAACATGCACGTATCTCCTTCATAGATTTTTCAATTTCAGACTCTGATAACAATGAGAGCTACAGTCATCTAAAGGAGCGTTCACAGGAGGCCAACGATGGCGCAGAATGGAAGGTCACGCCTACTTCAGGAAGATCACGTGACCTCAATGGGACAATGATAAATACTTATCCCGATGAGGCAACCATCTTCATTGTCCCGTTGGGGACACGTGATATTCCTGAGGTAGACGTGGCCTTCCATTGCGCTCAATAGGTAGCCTCGTGTGAACGCTGCTTAATAGTAATGTCCTGATTCAGTATGGAGGACTCCAAATTCGAAATTCACCAAAGAACAGTCATGCAAGCGAATCTGTTACACTATAAATTAGTCGGGGAAAAAACAATCTGGAGAGGGGGTCGCAGTCTAAGTGTCGTCCTCATCATCTGACAGGGTCTCAAAATTGTAAGGTCCATCCCATAGAAACCTTCGTTTTGCTTAAAAATAGGACGTTAATGGAACTAAATGAATTATCGGATATAAATGGTATAACGATATAAACTACTATGGTTCACTATGACATTGGCTATTGCGTTTTGTTAGGTCAATTTGTATAATATACGAATTGAATATAGTCAGTTGGTGATATACGAAGACATGATTAAAAAAAATTAACAAATACAAGAACACTGATGCAAAAACAAGATGTTACATTTAACATTCTCAGTCTTGATGTCGTTTGTGGGAGACACCAATGCATTTTAAAATTTGCGCCGTGCTCATTTTTGAATGTTGTTAGATTTCAAATTGTTGGTAATCAGTCGTGGAAACGTTATGAAAAATGCCGTAAGGTAGCAGATGAATTCGGATGCCATTGAGCTCACTATATAAATGTATTTATATAGACGGAGATGTACCAAACATGCCCGAATGTTTATTTTTAAGTTTTCTTTTTACGTTTTATTCAAGACGAATAAACAAAGTTGTTTCAAAAACCTGTTCTCTGTTATTTCTCCAACAAGAGAGGTTATGGGCCCCAGCACGCTATTAAGCAACTGTGAATTGTGAAACCACCGAAAAAAGTTAGTAATTTTTTTTCAAGTTTTTGGACTTGCATACAACATGATAAAAGAAAACGAAATCACCGTCGTGTCCTTACCAAAGCTTGGTGACTTCAACTACAACAGCTGGAAAAGTGACATGAAAGTTCTACTTATGGAAAAAGGTTGCTGGGAATTTATTATTGGAACAGCAAAGCCATGTCCAGATGATGTGTCTGATAGAGATAAACAAGTATACGAGCTAAGGAAACAAAGGGCGTATACTACTATCTACATGGGTGTCGAAAGAAAGTATCAAACCCTAATCTCCGACACTGAAGATGGAAAAATAGCATGGGAGACATTAAAAGAAAATTTTGAACCCATCTCCAGAGCCCGCCTAGCAAGTCTAATAGATGAATTTTTCAGCAGCAGATTCGATCCTACCCAAGAAACAATAGGCATCTACTGTAAGAAGACAATGGAAAGAAATCTGAAGATACAAGAAGCAGGTTTCAGGATGCCCGATATTTTGGTATGTTTCCAATTAATTCGGTTTCTACCTCCTGAATACGACAACTTGGTGCAGATACTCTACAGGTTGAGAGATGCAGAATTCACTATTGCCGAAGTTACGAAACAAATAATTACAGAATCTGGAAGGATCGAACTGAAGATGAAAGATGAAAACGACTACCAATCTGCTACTAATGCATACGCTTCAAGGGTTAAGAAGTCTGAAAATAATCAACAGAAGTACAAGAATACGGAGACAATGCAGAGATCCTACAGCAGTGGAAACAAGATGGACCCTGGTATACGAAGAAAGGTCGGAAGCTTAAGTTATCAGCGTTCCTTGTTTTGTAAGAATTGTAATAGAAAAGGTCACACCGGCAAGACCGATGTTTTAAGAAAAAGGATGCACCGCATGACAAGTCATTCTACTGTAACTCCAATGGTCTAGTCAAAGATGGATTCGAATCTTCAACGACTACCAGAGAGAAACCGGCCGAGTTCCTCGTGGATACTGCAGCTACAAGTCGCATATGTAATAAAATGGACTGGTTTACAAATTTCAAGCATATTAGTCCAACCGAAGTCATCGTTGGGGAAAAAGACTGTACTGCAAAAGCTGTTGGGATTGGAGACATCTACTTCACTATATTGGACGTTAAGGGTAAAGTAGAAATTAAATTGAAAAATGTATTGTATGTACCTAATATGAGAAGAAATTTAATATGTGGAGCCCAAATTGAAATGGCTGGTAATTTTATAGAATGGGGCCGTGGTAAAATGATTGTATACGATTCACGTAATGAATATTTTTTTACGGTAAATAGAGTAGACAAATTGTATATGGTTATCCAACTAAATGTAAAGCATTTAATAAGAATATTGCTTTAGCTACAAACCTAAAGTTAAAGGATATTCATCGAAGATTTTGTCATGTTAATATTCCTTTAATTCAGAGTATGCATAGAAATAATTCTGTCAAAGGTATTGAAATTTTAAATAATTCTAAAGTTGATAATTGTAGTAGCTGTAAAATAGCTAAATCAACTAGATCTTTTTTAAAGAAAAATTATAAATATTTTCGAACTACTAAAAAGTGTTTAGATAGAGTTCATTGTGATTTATGGGGTCCCACCCCAGTGACTTCGTTGGGAGGAAATAAATATTTTCTATCTTTCATAGATGTTTATTCACGAAAAGTAGATGTGTATATAATAAAAAGTAAAGTTGAAGTTTTTGAATGCTTTAAGAAATATCTAGCAAAGGTAGAAAGGGAATTAAATTCTAAACTTAAATGTGTAAGAACAGACAATGGTCTTGAATTTTGTCATAAAGAGTTTGAGGATTTCTTAAGTAAATTGGGGATTAAAATAGAAAGAACCAGTATTTACATGCCAGAGCAAAACGGGATTGCTGAAAAATTTAATCGAACAGCAATGGATGGTGTTAGAGCAATGCTGCATGATAGTGGTTTAAGGCCGAAATTTTGGGCTGAAACTCTTTTCGCATTCGTACATATTCGAAATAGATGTGAAAATAAGTTAACAATGCATCAAACTCCAATTGAAATATGGTCGGGTTTCAAACCGTCAGTAAAGCATTTCAGAATTTTCGGATCCTTGGCCTACGTGCATGTTCCTAAAATAAAAAGGAACAAACTCCAAGCTAGAGCTAAACTTGGCATTTTAGTTGGTTATGCATTGCGGACTAGAGGTTACCGGATATTTTTACCTAAAGAAAAGAAAGTTATTGAAACGATTCATGTATTTATTGATGAAAGTAAAAACGGTGTAGGATCTTTATTTGGAAAAAATAAATCGTATGAGTATGTGAGATATAACTTGAATTCTGTAAATGAGGTAGATGATAATTCAGTTGAGATTAAAAAGTCACAAATTAAGTACTCTTAATATAGAAGACTGGGAAAGAAAGGAATGTCCTAGATCTAAAAGTATGCGTATAGATGTGTATTATTACCCTTCTTCTAGTAAAATAAGACTTCGTTCCTTAAATGATGTTAGAAAATATTGTAAAAAATTTAATATAGCATTTGAACCCGAAAAATTTTCATTTAAAGCAATGACTAAACATCCTGTTATTAATCAAAGTTCAAACAGTGGTTCGAGAAGTGAGGAAAGTTCAAACTCGGACGAGATCGAAGAACTTTTAGATTTTGAATGTTATAACTTGGATTTACCTAAAACTTTTAACGATACTCTAAAAAGTAAGGATAAAGAAAAATGGGATTTGGCAATGAAGGAAGAAATAGAAATGATAGAAAAACGAAATGTCTGGGAATTAGTAGATCCACCTCGTGATAATACGATAATAGGGAGTAAATGGGTTTATAATATTAAATATGACGAGAATAACAAACCCAAGAAATATAAAGCTAGACTCGTAGCATTGGGTTTTAAACAAAATGCTGGAATCGATTATAATGAAACCTTTTCTCCGGTTGTAAATTTTTCAATTGTGAAATTGTTTATCTTATTGGTATGTTTGTTGAAATGGTATCATGTACAAGTTGATGGAAAGTCTGCATTTTTGTATGGAAAATTAAATGAATTAGTTTATTTAAAGCAGCCTCCAGGACATATAGTGAAAGGGCAAGAAGACAAAGTTTACTTGCTACATAAGTCTCTATTTGGCTTGCATCCAAGTAGCAGATATTGGAATGAACTAAACGGTATTCTTCATGATTTAAATTTTTAAAAATTATCGTGGTCAAATTGTGTGTATCAGAATAACGATGTCATTTTAATTGTATATGTAGATGATATTATTGTATTTGGAAAATGTATAAATAAGATAAACAAAGCTATAGCCCTACTTAAAAATAAATTAGATTTAACTGAACTAGATCCAGTGAAGTTTTTATTGGGAGTTAATTTTGAAATGAATAATAATTCATTATTTATACATCAAACATACCTAGAGAAGTTAATGTCAAAATTTAAAGATTTTCCAAAATCTTGCGTTAATTTGCCTATAAAACTAGGTATTAAACTTCCGGATAAAATTGAAGAAAATGAATTGATGAAAAAGTTTCCTTACAGGTCTTTAATTGGTTGTTTATCTTTTTTGGCTGATAGGACAAGACCTGATATTAGTTTTTCAATAAATTTGATGTCACAATTCTCCAACGGTTATACTTTCGAACATTGGAGAATTGTAGCTGATATAATGAATTATGTATTTAGAACAAAATATTATAAAATTTATCTTTCAAATGTTAAAAATACAAGGTTAACTTGTTATACGGATGCTAATTGGGGCTGCAGCTTGACAAATCGTTATTCCACTAGTGGATATTTAATGCAATTTGCAGATGTAATATATAGTTGGCGTTCAAGTAAGCAAAAGTGCATTGCACTAAGCTCAATGGAATCCGAGTTCATCGCCTTTATGTGAAAGTGCTAAAGAGTTTGGTTTTCTCGAGTAATTAATGAACTTCAAGTTTTACCTAATAAAATTGTGCCTAGAATATATTATGATAACCAGGCAGTAATTTATTTTTCCAAAAATAAATGTGAAAATTTTAAAACTAAGCATATAGATATACGATACAAATTCATTAGAAGTTTCATTGAGGAAAATTTAATTGATTTATGTTATGTTGAATCGAAACGAAATCTTTCAGATTTCTTAACAAAACCATTGTTAATAAATAAATTTAAAGAAATTATAAAACTCCTATTTTTCAAGGGAGTAACTTACACGACTGTGGGGCCGTATGTTGGTAATCAGTCGTGGAAACGTTATGAAAAGTGCCGTAAGGTAGCAGATGAATTCGGATGCCATTGAGCTCACTATATAAATGTATTTATATAGACGGAGATGTACCAAACATGCCCGAATGTTCATTTTTAAGTTTTCTTTTTACGTTTTATTCAAGACGAATAAACAAAGTTGTTTCAAAAACCTGTTCTCTGTTATTTCTCCAACACAAATTAATATAAATAAAATTTATTGTAGCTATGCATATATATATATATATATATATATATATATATATATATATATATATATATATATATATATATATATATATAATATGCTTTCGAATTTGCTTCTCAATAACTGGATTGAATTCAACCAAATTTTGCGCACTTATTATTTAAGACGAGAGAAAGAGCGCTGTCAATTTTCTAAAGTTTAAAAGTTAATTAAATATTTGAATTAATTAGAAATTAATCAAAATTTCCCTTTTTTCACAGTAATTTCAGGAGAAATTATTTCATAATAAATATTTTAAACTGTCATTAAATTTAATATTTTTTAATTTTTATGATATCAATTTCATTTCTGCGTAATATTTTTCAATTATTATTAATTTATGAAAAAATATTAACTTTGAACTAGTTATTTTTGTTTAAAAGAAGTAATATAACAATACCTAAAAACAGACATAAAGCAATCGCTAAAAAGGAAGGGAAAAAAGTCAAAAGACTGAAGATTTTAACTGTTGCTGAGCATTTCGTATTTCTTAAGCTAATAAAGTAAGAAATTAGAAAATCGGAAAGAAAATAGAATATCTATTGCATATATTCTTCTTAAGAGATAAAAAGCCACTTCCTGGCATAGGGGGAGCGCGTGTTCCCCATGATCTGGGCTTCCCGGTTCGGGCATGGTTGTTCTTCTTCTGTGTTCTGTCTGTGGTGTGTGAATGTGCCTCCCTTTAAAAAGGGGTTGTGCGAGCGAATGCGACGCATGAAGTAGCCAAGTCGTACTCTTGGCCCTAGTTGGCGTTGCTGAAAAAACAAGAGACTGTCAGCGGGCTTGTGAAGTGCCATAACTCACAATAACAAGAAATAAATTGATTAAGATTACATAAAAATAAAAGTTATTACTGAATTATGAAATGTATTCATAATCATTACTGTATCATAAAACATTAGAAAATATGAACATAAAAAATTGCTTTTCAAAGTACTAAAAAGCAGAAAATAATAATAGTAATAATAATTATTAAAAACCTGGAGATTAGAACAATAATTATGAAAGAAAGAAAAATATGAATATTCTAAGTAAATTAAAATTTTTATCGCATTCACATTATATTTTAATATTTAATGAATGTTGAGTTTTTTTTCTCTTTAATATACAAGACTTCTTAATTCCCTCACTATACTGTTTTTATAGAAATTTCTTTTTGTTGCTACCTCACAAAGGAAAAGAAGAAGAAAAAAAAGGATTATTTTGCCTGAATTTTCGTAATTTTTATTTTCCTTGGCTACTTATTTAATCCGTTATCCTGCGTGGTTGATAAAAAAAATGAGTTCTAATAGGCCAAATAAAAAAAAAAGAATCCTCCTAAGCAGCTAAAAAAAACTTTGTCAGATCTTACTGCTTATACTATAGAAAAAAAATCCCCCCCCTTCTCTACTCCCCCCCCTTATATGAATTTATTTAGCTACATATTAGCCCCCCCCCCCTACCTACCACCATTGAAATATGCACCCTACCAAGTCCGATACAATTCGCACGCACCAACCAATTGGTGGACCCAGATGCAAGCAGGTCTCCCGATTGGTCTTCCCAGAAGTCACTCACTTGATGCGCAGAAATTCAGCTTCCTAGGTTCGACTATCATTTAGAGCTTGCTCGCTTAGGGAAGAGTTGGAACTTCAGGGGA
The DNA here is from genome assembly GCF_947563725.1 of Argiope bruennichi. Taxonomy (NCBI): domain Eukaryota; kingdom Metazoa; phylum Arthropoda; class Arachnida; order Araneae; family Araneidae; genus Argiope; species Argiope bruennichi. The sequence goes on from NC_079162.1 coordinate 116,758,089, forward strand.
AAACTCAGAGCGCTTCACTTGTGCGGGAAGCCTACCGCACGTGGTCGGCATAGCAGTTGAAGTTCTGTATATGACAACCATTTGGCTATGTTCAGGTCGCTCCGTTGATCATGAAGAATTTAAATGATACGAAATACAAAATGAAATGTTGAAAGTACGAAAGATTGCGCTTTTCTTATAAATTTACTGCTAGAGTCATGCCACGTGCGTTTCTCATAAAAAAACACAACAATGTGAAAGATAATTGCGTGAAGATGAAACAGGTTGAAGAAGTAGCGAACAAGCAGATATTATCTTGCAATGATTCTGAGGATTTATCCCAGTCAGGTAAAGTTTGGCTTCTTTTTCATTTAAAGATTTACGTATAAGTTTTGTTGGGATTAATTTATTTCCAAATTTATTTATTTGTTTTAATTTACTGTAGATAGTGGATGGATAAAATACGCTTACTGAAAAGTACGCGTATGGATAAAATACGCTTACTTTAAATAAGCTTACTGAAAAGACTGGATGATTCTGGATTTGAAAATGAAAGCATTTGCAATATTTTATTTCAGATTTTAAATATTAAAGCAAAAAGTAACAACTCTACTTCAAAAATTTTCCTAAGAAAAATGGACGATTCAATAGTATATGGCACTTCTTTTCTTTCAAATGTTTATATACAAGTCTTCGTGAATGCTTGAAAAGGGTATTTTATTTCCCATTGTTTGCCAATTGTGTCAGTGTTTCAATGAAAGCAAAAATGGGTATAAATTTACTGAATGTACCCGAGTACAATTTATTTCAAATTTCAGTCTGAAACAAATATAAAGTAAATTCATATCCATTTTTGCTTTCATTGAAACACTGACACAATTGACAAACAATGTGAAATAAAATACCCTTTTCAAGCATTCACGAAGACTTGTACATAAACATTTGAAAGAAAAGAAGTACCGTATACTATAATGTTTGTTCTAACGTTTATCAATTATATTTCTAAATAAGAATAATCAGCGTAAGTAACTATAATTTATGTAGTAATTGTTGATAAAAAAAAGAGTAATTTTTAATTCCTTGACTTCAGAAAAAAATTATCTGAATTTCCGACAGTAGAAAGAATGAAAAATGGTGTAATTGTAAACTTTACTTTGGTTTATTTGTCCAAAATTAGATAAAACAATAATTATAACACGTACCATATGAATATTCAGTAAAAGAAAGATTGCATATATGACTACCACTTTAATAATTTAATATTTATAGCCTATTAAGAAAAGAAAGGGGTAAAGCTCTTATTAAACGAATTGCGCGTCAGTAAGCAATGCGTTTACGAATTTAAAACGGAGTTTTCAAGCCCGTAATTCCTCGTTTGGTTAAGTAGAGCTCGGAGACTTTATACCTAGTAGCGGGTCAAGCGTGCGAACGATAGTTCAACAAGAATTAGGATATACTAGTGCTCGGTCCGATGGTCATGTTCTTGTGATAGTAACAATACTTTATATAGTAATTGTAGATAGTGATGGATTTAAGCATTTTGCCGTTCAAGGCAGCCTACATCAGGAGGCTTCTCTTTTACTAAGCAGAAAAAAGATTCAAATAGATTTAGATTCAACTAACATGTTAATGACTTATTTCTGGCAATTTTTTATTTTAGTATTTTTGTGAAAATCTTACATTTTTATTTAGTATGAAATAGATAATATCGTTATTTCTACGTCTCAACAAATTTAAACAAGTGCAATGTTTTAACAAATAATGTAATAACTAAAGGAATGGAATGAAGCAGGTCGGAGAACCTGGTCGATTACACTTGACAACGTGTTAACATTGTTCTAAAGTTTAAATATTCATAAAATTTATTTCTTTGAAAACTAGACGAATAACATATTTTATGGCCCTTATTAGGCCCTTCCTAAGACCAGAAATCCCATGTAGCTGTCTAGTCGAAAATATGCAGCTGATCATTGATACAGGTTAACAGGACCATTGATACAGCCGCTGACCATTTACAGGACATATTCCTCTAATTCTTCAGGTCGCAAACAAAGAAAATGATCATTCTTTTAAAAGCATATCCTCGGAAAACAATAATGCTGTTTAAAAGTTCTAAACCTAGGTATCAGATAAAATAATTTTATACTAGTTACTTGAAATGTAATCTTTATGTAAATTCAGCATCTGTATCGCTTAAAAGCCAAAGAGCTTATTAAAAGCTCTGCTTTTTGCAGAGATACTCCTGAAATTGCTTTGTGTTCATGGTATGTATTCTTATGAAGATTAAAATGGATATCTTTTATAAGAATTCAATGAAAAGGATTCTTAACGTATTTTAAGTGATATGTTCAATCTCTATTTGTTATATAAATGAACTCTATATATTGAACAATGATATTTAAACCTATTACTATATTTATTTTCTTCTTAGTCTATTTGTCTTAGTCTAGATTAATCAGTTTTTATTTTATGATACAACTTTAACAAGTAACAATATTATATAACTAAGCAAAGTAAATAGGGTGTAGTGTTTAGACGAGGAATTACTCTCTGTATAAATATAACTTTCATATTAACCCCTTAACTGCTCTGTTTAATTAAATGAGGCCTCCCGTTTCAGGAATGTGCTGCTCTACTGATTCAGTTAATAATCTATAGAATAGAATACTCGAGGTGTTTGTAGATGATGTGTGCTTTCAAATCCAATTATTGTGTTGTATGGTTTAATTTCAGATTATTAATTTTGAGGAGAGATAATTTGATACGCTTATGATACATGAGTACATCGATCAAAGGGTTAAAAAGATGAGCCGAATTTTTACAAATATCTTCAAATTTTTGCAATTCAAAAAGGAACATGCCAACCACATTCCATGGGTTTCCAAATTTTGCGCTTTGTAATTCTATAAAAGTGCTGTTAAAAGCTTGAAGATTTAATGGTGAGACGAATAAGAAAATGAATGAGAGGGAAATTATTTAAAGGAGAGAAAAGCACATTTAAAAAGAAATTTTAAAAATAAACGATGTATCCTGTCGCCTGACTCAGTTAATTCAGCCGAATGAAGTAAATTTCAAAAAATGCTGTGATTTAGACTTTGATGAATTAGAGAAACTGTATTTGAAGGATGAATATTTGAAATTCAATGATTATTAGAAAATGAATAGTTTTTGAATTTTTTCGAAAATATTTTTTTTAGTTCATTGAAAACTAGGAAACTTTTCTGATTTTAGATACCGATATGATCAATGGCTGTTTTTGCAAAACTTCAGAATATTAGAAAAATTATTCACCTTTAGATTAGATTTATTGTCGCCTACCTAAGTTTTACCTACTTTTGTTCATCTAATTTGATTTCAAAATTCTGGACATGACAATGAATACCAGTTACGAATATATGAATCGAAGCTTATTGAAGTAGAATCTTAGTGAATAATAAACATAATAAATGTAACTAAGCAACTTTTTCATTTTTAGTATGATCTTGATTCCACACTTCAAGGCACGATCTATCATAGAATCTACATAGAGAACTTCAATGCCATACTATCCTGGAAGAAAGCCATTTGAACGAGTTCAAACAGTTTGGCATATTTTGAAATAAAGAGAAATTACTAGATTCTCGTTGACAAATCCCCACGAGCAAAATTGATGAGAGCCTGAATGGGTATTTTAGACAGTATGATATGGAGGTGGGTGATATGGGTGAGAACTTCAACTTTTTGCCTGAGCTATCACAGCATCAAGGTCATTCAAACTAGGATGGAATAGTAATATTTTTTGGAATAACTCTTCAGGTAGTCAGGTAAATATTTTTATTCTTATATGAAAGGTCAAATTTATTGGATCTTCGAAAGCTGAAACATTCCAGTTACTTTCGTCAGGAAGTGAATAAAATATTTTTAAGATATTAAAAACCATTTTATGTATGCTAATAAAAAAAAAAAACAAATAAAAACCTGATTTTCATCTGCGAACTTCTTTATCTCCCTGTTTAAGAGAACAGCAATTTGAATTTGCTTTTCTATGTTTCAACGTTTTAAATTAATGCATAGCTATTAATTAAGAATGTTGGTGTTCAAACGTTGTTGAATGATTGAGTATCTGGCCTGAACTGACGTAAAAAATAACGAGATGATTGATAATTATTTCTTGTGATACAATCATACGACGAAATTAAACAAATAAGCCTTGTAAAGCGTGCTTAAACCTAAAAATAAATTGTGGACCAATGAGCAAAAAGAAGCACGATTAACTTTCACGAAGAAAAGCTGGATAACTCTTGGTAACAATCTACTTTTGTAGAATATTAACAAGTGGGCAAAGCGCATTTGATCTAATCTTGAAATATATATGAAAAGAAAATTATACTAAACTAGCTATTACCCGCAACTTCGTTCGCGTGGAAATTTTGATTTATATGTATGAGAACTGATCTAGGCATCTTGCGCCTCATTCAATATCTAAGCTCCGTTAATGATTAGGTCATTGTGAGTGCCATCCAACCTATGCACGATATCTTGTGATAAAGCGTCCTTGTATTTATCCCACAGCTGGAGGGGGTTTGATAGTCCGCGTGTGCTCACTAAAATTGCAAACAGGTCATTGTGAGCAAAACGACAACGCCGCCCATCATCGCCTGGTTGCCGCGGATGTCCTGCAAGCTACGGTTTAGCGTTCTTGAATGATTGAGTATCTGGCCTGAACTGACGCAAAAAATAACGAGATGATTGATAATTATTTCTTGTGATACAATCATTCGACGAAATAATACAAATAATGCTTGTGCGACATTGTGCATTCGTCCCATAATATTAACTTGCACTTCTGCAAAAGGACTCCCTGCCCGCAGTTTTTGGTGATGTTGCATGTTGAGGTATCATCGCTTGCGGCAATTTGAAAACAGAATGTGAAGTCCGGCCACCGTTAAGCAAAGTTGCAGCAATGCCCGAGGAAGCTACAACCAGAGCTAAATTGCAGTCCTTGCGGAGTTTGGCTAGCAGCAGATTCAAATCAGGTCCGTATTTTTTTAAAATAAAGTCTATTTTATTTATCGATTGAGATAGCTAAAACAGTATAATACAGATAATTTTTAAACTTTTAATTTAAATGAAAATACAGTTGTCAACAATATGAACAAACTGCGCAAGCGTGAATTTTCTATGCCAGTTGGGGCAACGCCATGCAAATTAGAAATTTTTAATTTTCTTTATTCTATTTTAATTTAAAAGCACTTCAGAATGAATCCGAATGATCGATTAATTAACAATGTTTAATTTTAAATGCCTCAAATATTAAGAAAATAAACAGAATCGTTTGAAATAATTGGTCGAAAAAATGTTAAGCCTAATCTCATTCGCGTGGGAAAAATGACTGAAGCCTTACTCATTTGGTGTGGGGGGGGATTGAAAATATTTTTGGCGGGAAAGCTTGTTTTTGATTAATAAAAATTTCACTAGAATAAATAGTAGCCTATGTCCTATTCCAGACTATAATCTATCTCTGTGCTAAATTTCATCCAATTCCGTTCAGCCGTTCTGACGTGATTGACTAACAAACAGAGGTAAAAGAAATGTATCGCCTATGCATACCACAGCTCTTGCTATTTTCACATGCGCAGTTCGAGATTTTCACGCATGCGCGGAATAATTCAAATAGCAATTATAAAACTCTTATTTTGATATGACTTTAATGTGCTAAAACCTTTCCCAATAAATGCCCTACAAAATGGTATAAATATCTACAATATCCGTTATTTATTTCTCTAGTTTTTGTGGTTCAAACATCCATATGCTTTCAGGAGACTTCATTTTATAAGAGAGTGAATGAAGTGAGTCAGGTAATCTACGTACGTTATTCGACTTACTAGCCAACTTGTTGCATACTTATGCGTTCGTTATGCAAGCCAACTTGTTGCATAAAAATTCAAAATAAAAATGAAATATCAGATGTTTTGAGATTACTTCATCATTTATTTGATATAGCTGTCATAAATAGTTAACATCTGGTCAATCGATGCAAAATAACGGAAATTGTTTGAAAGGAAATTAAAGGTGATTGATTTTCGATGATAAATATACTTCCTCGTTTATTTGATATAGCTGTCATAAATAGTTAACATCTGGTCAATCGATGCAAAAGAAAGGAAATTGATTGAAAGGAAATTAAAGGTGATTGATTTTCGATGATAAATATACTTCCTCGTTTATTTGATATAGCTGTCATAAATAGTTAACATCTGGTCAATCGATGCAAAAGAAAGGAAAGGAAATGGATTGAAAGGAAATTAAAGGTGATTGATTTTCGATGTTAATTAGCTGAGTCGCATATCTACCGCAGCACAATCAAATCTGTTTTTCCCATTAAACTTCTCTCAACTAACCAATACATATTGTAAAAAACACTTACTGCATTGTATTTAAAACAATAAGAAATTTGCAAATGATTTCATTAAAATTAAATTTGTGTTTAATATAGTGATTCTTGTGTGTAATGATATAGTGTTTATTAATGAGTATCTGCAATGTACACAGGGTGTCCTCTCTAATCATTACTAAATGGCGAATTTCTAAATAGTTAGATATTCATATAGTTCCATTTGAAAAAATACTATGTTTTAAATTATGTAAGTAATGGTATTTTATTAAGTTTGAATGATTAAATACGATGCGAAAAAATTACAAAATTTAAATTTTCTTATACCTCTAATTCTACAAATCATATTTAATAGAATAGTTGTGACTATCCAACATTTTAAACATTTCGTATTCTAAGATTAAAAATGACCGAGTTGTGAATATTTTAAAATTAACTGCGATCTCAAACAAGAGCGTTGATTTGTTATTCATCTTCGAAATAGTCATTGAAACGGTTCTAAAATAGTAAAATAGTTCTACTCAAAGCTTCATAAGTCGGTCAGTTTTAATTGCAAAAGAGTGAAATTCTTTTTCTTTTAAAATTTAAACTTGTCACAAATATTTTTATTTATAAATATGATTTTATTTTTGCATAAATATTTTTCATTTCTCCGTTTTATTAATTTTATTATTGAATTTTGAATTTTTATATTTTATCTCATATGAATATTGTTTTTTGTATTTTGTATTGTTTTTGTTATATTCAGTAAACTTTATCGCTTTTAACTAAAGTTGAAAACGATTAGTAAGTTGTGATGTAAGTTGTTATCATATTTGGTAAAGTACTGATTAATACCTATTTACTTATAAATATGAGTAAATTCTATATTTCCTTCATCTCCTCATCAAAGATGAAGATATTATTTAAAACTACCACAGCAATCCTTATTAATTGCGATAACGTGCAATTAGCCCATTTTCAATATTAAACTACTGTAATCTCTGCAGAGTTACATTAAATTTTGAAATGATGTTGAAAAATATAAATATATTCGGTATTTGTTTCTTAAAGAGGAATGAAATGTCGAAATTAATTTCCACCAACATTAACTACTGCAAATGTACTAATCAGTAAATATAATCAAGAAATCCCCCAAAAGAACAACCACAAACTTTATAGTTAGGTTTATTAAAATAAATCATTTCTGCAACAGAACCTAGAGCATCAAAACGCTGCAGAGTTTTTTTTATCAATGAATTAAAAAAAAAGGATATACGCAGATAAAATGTACGACATAGGTTTAATAGCATGTTTGATTAAAATAGCGCTACGACACAATTGCAAAAACATGCAAAGATAGTGTAACTTGGGGCAACAAGTCCTTTGAAAACTTGCTTTAAATACTCCAAAGATTAGTTGCGAATACTTCTTTTTCTACTTGCCATTGTTCTATCATGTTGCGAACGGCATCTAATGATGCAAATGTAAATTCCTTTTTCATTAAATTTATATACTTCATCTGATATACTACAAATATTGCATACTTTATCCGACATATATAGTGATATGCACCACTTTACCACTAGTCTTTGGTTTGTGACCTCATGTTCTTTTGTAAAAATGTTATGTTTCGTCAAGTTTGACATACCCTTAAAATTTATTAATGGCATTTTGGGACACCCTGTATGTTTTGATGTATAGCAAAATTAATCTCACTAAAATTTTCAGCACGCATATTTTGTTTTGACAAAGTCTTTTTATATGGTCACTAGAGTAGACTTACGGAAAGTAACTGTTTGACTTCTGTAAGTGATGTGTGTAAATTAACGCACAATTTTCTTGTCCAGAATTAATCGACTCTTTAAAGCGTAATGATTTGTAATTTATATCGACATACAGATAGTATTAACATTCACGCCTAAGGAATTCCTTTGCAACAATATTCAATGTAAATTCTGATTTTTTAAGCAAAGCCAAATTCTAATTGTATCAGTTTACGAAATACGATTTCGAGCAATTAGGCCAAAAAAATAATCGTGACAACGAGTTCTACAAATATCAACCAAAACTGATACAATTTCTTTTATTATACGAAGATCGCTAAACCAAAATATTAGCCAATATCTCATTTGCTTTGTTACGAGAAGAAAATTTTTCTTGGAGTAATTTTCACGAAAATAAATAATACACTTGTAGAATAATAAAACAAAAAATATATATGTTGTTTCCAATTGTAGAGAGACTATACAATAAATAAATGAATAAAATAAAATAAAATAGTTAATATAGAGAATGCAGAGTTTTAATTACTGCAAATTTTGTAGACATAATATTCACAGAAGCGAATGAAGAATTCAAAATTCTTTCCTCAAGAAAAAAAGTTTAATATACATTTTTAAAAAAAATCTCAGGAAACAGCTGAAGATATCCAAGAAATTATATTCGAAATTAAAAATTAATCTATTTGCGGTATCGTCAGCAATTTTTCTAATGATCCATTTCTCCTGTCATTTCAAATTCACTAATAATAAAACACGGCAAAGTTTAGAAAAAGAAAATTACAAATAAAGGCTACTAGTGACGTCATAGTTCACCGCTTGGGTGACATATGTTGCAGAGATGTTTTTTTGTCGCGAGTATAGATTGTAGTGTCAGTAAAAGCAAATAGTGGCGAATAAACTCCTTTCGAGTGCAACTTTCATAGTTTTTCTTATCTTTCTGTGGCAGGTGTGACAGTTTATCGCGAATGTATAGTGGAAGAAGATAAATTAACAGGGAAAAGAGCTGCTCTGAATATTTTGAAAGATGTATTAGTACTGAGAAAAAAACTTTCGTTCGCCAACAGTTATTGACTTGTTTTGCTTCTTTCCCTTTCTCATTTTTTTAAAATAAGATAACTTTACGATCATATGTCTGATTTTGCTGATTAGATAAATCGAGACATTTTAATCAAGATTTCACAAATCAACTGTTTTAAGCTGGTTATGTAAAAGTCACGTCTATACAATTCCACGGGCTACATTATAATGCATATAAATTTACTATACTTGCATTACTGCAAAAGAATTGAATCTTTTGTAGCAGCGCAAGCTTTGCATATCAACATATTCATCGCATAACAGCGCAAGCTTTGCAACATATTCATCGCTTGCATTCAATATATTCCTTCTTTAGCAAGCGCTGTATATCAACATATTCATCGCTGACGAGAAATCTCATCTTCCTTGAATATTTGTTAATTTGCATATCAGTTTTAATAATTTAGACTTGTTAATTGGTGTCAGCAAAATCCGTTCATCTTGATTTTTTGTCATATAAATTATCTCGAATAAGATCAATTACTATTTGCCTTTTCTAGAGATTACATCTAATTCATATATCAAATAATGTATGAATAGCCATTAAAAGTAGTCTGATGTTGAAAGGTCAGCAAGAAAATAAATCAGTCTCAAATATACATATTTTATAGTTATGAGTTGAGAGAACTTGATGTAGTTATCTTTGCAGTACATCAATTTTATGGTTGCCATTTCGTTATTTTCCAGTTAATATATTTAATTTTCGTTTTAACTTGAAGTGAACAGTAAATCGCACTAATTTTTTTCGAATAAAATTCAAGTAAAAATATACAGAATCCTACTTATCACCTTTAAACTTGATATATGATACGAAAAGTTCAATGTAAATTCTCATTAAAAATGAATTCGTTTATTAGCTCAAAAACTGAAAGCAAAGAACAGAAATCTGTAATTTATTTTAAAAAAATCTTACTCATTTATAAGTTTGTAATTATAACTAATGACTTGTTAATGTAATGAGTAGACAGTCTAACTCATAAATACAGCTGGATGAACCGATGAGTCAAATTTTAATAGTTATGTCAACATTTGACAAACAAAAGTCAATCTCAATTGAGAAATTATATAATTTCAAAAATTTCTCGCATTCAATGCCAATAGAATTAATAATTATTGATACTAAAAATGGAGTAGAAACACTTATTTTACTAGTAAAATATCAATTATTTTTCTCCGATGGGTTGATTTGAAAAGTAATTTCCTGTTCTTCCCATTGTGTATTTGAATTTTAGATTGTAGTTTTATTGTGTAAAATTATACTTCATTGTTAGGGATATATTTTTATTTGCAAATTCGTTGGAATAACCTTGCTATAGTTATGGCATTTAAATAGTTGCTTCAATAATGATAATATTTCTTGGACATTTAGCCAAGAAACAAGAAACTTTAAAATCCGGAATATTAGATTTTTATATATTTGAATAGTTCATTTTTTCTGCCTCCAGTCATTTATTAAAATTGATTCGAATTATTATTTTTTTTTTTCAATTTAAAGAAAATAGTTAAATGAACGATCCACCTGATTAACTGAGTCAGGCAGCAGGATAAATCGTTTATTTTAAAAATTTCTTCTTTAAATGTGCTTTTCTCTCCTTTAAATAATTTCCCTCTCATTCAATTTCGTATTCGTCTCGCCATTTAATCTTCTTCAAGCTTTTAACAACACTTTTATAGAATTACAAAGCGAATTTACAAATTACAATTTTTCCAAAAGAAAACCCATTGGAGGTGGTTGGAATGTTCATTTTTGAATTGCAAAAATTTGAAGGCATTTGTAAAAATTACAAACGACGTTCCAAATCAAATCTTTTACAATAGTTAACTAAAAAGATTAGGGGAAGACATTAATATTATATATGAAAAAAAAATTATCGCATGCTATATTTATGAATAAAATTATATTCCGTTCCGAAAAAACATGAAGTTGGAATGCTTAAAATGACTTGCTTATTATATCAATCCTGTGTTGTAAAATAGAGAGAAAAAACAAACAAGCGGATAAATGCCTTCATTGATCTTGTATCAAGTGCTTATGCAAACGTACTTCAACATAAATCTAAGGTTAGAATTTTCTTACAGATTCCAAAGGACCTTATGATTTGAGTGTAAAACCGAAGAAGATTGATGAGCCAGTACATGAAAGAAAGGCATCTACAGAAGTGCCATCTCCACCCGGTGTCATAGAATTTTCTCCAAAAATAGTGACCTCTTCTTGTTATACCCCTTTTTCTTTGGATTGCCTATCGTACAAAACATCTAGTCACCTGCAGAAACCTGTTGGTATGACAATAGAAAGTTTCCGTTCTGCCACACCATGGCCAAGACCTGTATTCCCTCGACCTTTTCTACCCCTTCTTCCTTTTCCCCAACCTGCTTCTGAGTTTTGTATCCCTTCTGGACCGTACTTAGGTAGTACAGCTTTGGTTTCTACCCCATTGATAACTATTCCTCAAACCAGAATTCAGTCGTCACCTTGCATCACATCGGAACCTTCCTATTACGAAAAATCACCTCCACCTTTAAGCAGTGTGGACATACCTTTAGATTCCAACTCACTGAAGTATTCTTCTTGGGCACACAAAGAAGAATCAATGTCCCCAATTTCAAGATCTGATGGCGGTGAATCCAGTCCCGAATCTGTAAGTAAGTACAGTTCTGTTGTCAGCAGTTCCACAGGCAGTCCAACATCTTCTCAAGCACATAGATATGAATGTGCAGATTGTAAAAAGAGTTATGCGACATTCAGTGGCCTTTCTAGACACAAACAGTTTCATTGCAGCACTCAAACAAAAAAGGCTTTTAGCTGCAAGCACTGCGAAAAAGTCTATGTGTCACTGGGAGCACTAAAGATGCATATTAGAACTCATACTTTGCCTTGTAAATGCAGTCTATGTGGCAAAGCTTTCTCAAGACCATGGTTGTTACAAGGGCATATAAGAACTCATACTGGAGAAAAGCCTTTTGCATGCCCACACTGCAGTCGTGCGTTTGCTGATCGATCAAATCTTCGTGCTCACTTACAAACTCACTCTGATATTAAAAAGTATAACTGCAGAGCTTGCAGTAAAACTTTCTCTCGTATGTCTTTACTTTTGAAACACAACGACGGCGGGTGTGTGAATGCTCAAGAACGCCAGCAAGTTGTGTATAATCCAGTAGCGTTGCAAAACTGTTAGTGCTTAGCCGAAGAAAAGAGGTTGCATAAATTCTTTGGGTAGTTTTTCTTTATGGGCAAACTAGTAGTTAAATTTGATAGCTCCAATGTCATTTGCATTCACTCCATTATACCCACGCCATTATGCTTTATTAGCTTGTGAAGTTGTGAAACAATAATGTAAATCGCTATTTGAATTTACATTTTACAAAAACGTAAGCTGGCGTCCTGGCATAGGAGTAGCGCGTCTTCCCCGTGATCTGAGCTTTGTGGGTTCGAGTCCCGGTTGGCGCATGGTTGTTCTTGTTCTGTGTGTGAATATGCTCCCCTGTGAAAAAAGCGAATGAGACGTATGAAGCAGCTGAGTCGTACTGTGGGTTCTAGCTGGCGCTGCTGAAAAAATAGGAGAAGCTCTCTCGGCTTAAACTGTCAGTGGGCTTTTAAAGTGCTGTAAACAACAGCAACAAAGATGTAAGGAACAATGGAATCTTATTAAGATATTTTCGGAATTTTAATATAATATAGTTTTAATTTTTATTTGCTGTGACAGAAGAGATTCACAGATTTTCGAGCATTTTTTAAAAACGATTATATTTCAAAGTAAGTCATCTTACTTTATTATGAACAATCTTATTAACGAAAATTTAAATTTGTTAGTTTTCGTAATTAGGAGCTTTACTTAAATTTAGTTTAGTTATATTAACTTCTCGTTTAAAACAACACTAGGGCTATTTTGGGACGGACCTCGTAATTTTGAACAGCAGTCAGATGACGAGGACAATAACTGAGCTGGAACTCCCCCTCTGCACACTACACCAGTGGGAGGACGTTAGACCCTGACGGATTTAATGTGCAACAGACCCCCTTACACGATAGTTCTTGTCAAAGCGAGTCTCGAACCTGAAACCCTACGGCTAACGAGCCGAGACCTTACCACCAGACCACCGCGGCCTTGAAAGTGAAAGAATAAACGAAAATGGTGTTCATTTATACTTATTTTTAGTAGCGTATAAAAAAGCTGTTATAAGACTGAAAAAGTAGGGTTTTCCTATTGAAATGTTTTCCAGAATTTTATCGAAAAAACTCATTCTTCTTGCTGCAAACCGCCATTTATTATTATTATCAAATCAGCTTTTTTTTTCAGTCAAGTTTGGTTTGATTTAGTTATAATTACGTTCTTTTTTGAAGCGTTAAACGAAGCTACATTCAGTTAGTATTTGAAATATAACAACAAGGACATATAACAATGACAATGTTATTTAAATCTATTAAATGAAAGGATTTTATACTCCTTGTAGTGAAATAATGAGTCAAACACATGCACACAATTACAGGAATTTAAATATGTATTTAAACTAAATTGTTGATAGCGTTGAATTCTTCACGTGTATCTTCGGGCTTGGTTGTTCTTTACACTGTGTTCTTTCAGAGCAGTGTGTGAAAGAAATCCCCTGTAAAAAGAGGTTCTGCAAGCGAGTGTGTGAGTGTTATCTTCATATCAATTAAAGTCGGATTTCTGCCCTCGGATGCTCAGGGGCCTTTACCCTCAAAAGCTATTGAACAAACTCGGCTTAAATCGTTGCCTTCTTTAGCGGGTTGTCTATGACAAGTGCCATTAGTAACAACAACAACAGAGCAGCTTTATAATGTTTTTGTTTCTGCAGGAAACCAAAGTCGAACTATTTGCTTGCGTGAGTTCTCTCTCAGCTAGGAGAATTGTAAGGGAGCAGATTACGAATATTCTTGATGATGAATATGTCATCAAGTTAATTTGGGCTTCTTGCATTTGGTCACAAAATGTTTGACCTCACAACGCCTCGTGACCTATTTTCGTAGTAGTTACCATATAGTCAATTATGTAGAAATAATTAACCCTTCTATTCAGAGCCGACCTTCTCTATGAAGGGGCCCGGGTGCAAAAAAACATTTTGGGCCCTAAATTTTTTGCAAAGTAAATAAAAAAAATTACAAACACGAGCACATAAATTGCAAGTTTATTTAATGCTTGATTTTGTTTTTTGTATTAATTACTTCAGGAAAACTACAATTTTTTGCAATTTCTTTTTCCATGCTTAGTATAGCAAATGCTTTTAAGTGTTATGCACACATGCTTGACAAAAAGACAATTCTTTATTAATTTTAATTTGCTCTGATGCTGAGTGCTCTTTCAGCAAAGAGCACTTTTATCATAATAACTGACAAAGTAAAGAAAGGTTTTAACATAGTTAATACATTTAGAAATAAATTATTTTAATTATTAATTAGTATATATTGCAATATGTGTTAAGCGTTATTTACATCCCTTTCATTCAAAATCAAATCCCGTAGCAAAACAATTTCTTGGATTAGGTTTTCATCTACATCTTTGTTATAAAACGTTACAAAGTTTTGGAACATTTTTCTAATTCATATTTTTCTAAAGTTTTTATATCAGTGATTAATTGGAAATACTGTTAAATCTATTTTCAGTCTGTACAATAACAGTATCTGTTACAGATTTTATAAAAATAACATCTAAATTCCTGAATCGGGCTTTCTATAATTTCATCTTCTACTGTATCGGAAAATGTTCTGAACTATTCAAATCACGTGCCGTCACTTTTGCTTCGTCTAAAAATGAGTAACATTTTGTCTTAAATTTTGGATTTCAATTTTAATTTTATTGACTAAATTAAAAGCTCAGTCGAGAACAACTGTTTTTGCTAGAAATAGTTTATTGATAGGGCTAATTTTTGACAATATTGTAACCCTACTATTAAACAGAAAATAAATGTCATTTCTTATATTGAATCCGATAGACTTTTAGCTTTGGATACTGCTGCATTACTGTTATTTGCATCAATAAATTATTTTTAGGTATTACAAGTTTTTTCAAACTATATATACATTGTTTTAACCTAATCTATTTTGGCTTTCCAACTAGTATCGCACAATGGCTTAAGAATAACGTTTAAATGATTTTGTAGAATTTTTTTTTTTTTTTTTCTATATGCAGAAAATAAGCAATAGAAACGTTGCAATATCCAAAAACAATTTTAAAATACAGTCACTCAAAAAAGTATTGGGACACTTGGCATGAATAACTACAACGCTATTTATAAAACTATTTATCACATTAAAATAATAACAAAAGGAACCAAGAAATATTTTAACATTTGGTGTACAATTTGTAAGGAAAACTTTATTGGTATTTTAAAATTATAATTTGATCTGGAATTTTCTAGCACTTTTACCATTCTCGAAGCTAAAAGTCTGGAGGATTTAATACCAGAAGTGCCATTGATTTTCTGTTTAATAGTAGGGTTCCAATATTGTCCAAATTTATCAATATTGATAAATTATTTCGATCAAAAGCAATTGTTCTTGGTTGATTTAATGTTAGTCAATAAAATTAAAACTGGAATCCAAAATTTAAGGCATTTTTAAAAGAAGCGAAAGTGATAGAGTGTAATTTGAATATTTCAGAACATTTTTCTGAAAAAGATTATATTCCGAAATAGCAAATTAAACCCAATTGAGGAATTTAGATGCTATTTTTTAACAGTATAATTGATACCATTATTGCACAAATAAAAGGTAGATTTAAGATTATTTCATATTAATTCATATATTTTTAAATTAATTATTTCAGTCATTAGAGAGAGTACTGAGCACACTTTCAGAAAATTAAAAATTGATAAAGAATTGTCTATTACCAGATTTCGAAGCATCTAATTAGTACTGAGTATAAAAGGGGGTGAGAAAAAGTTTGTTTTCTTGGAATTAAACTTTTACATTCAGAGGTGGCTCCAGTGAGAGGTAGAATTATTTAACAGTAAATCTATCAGGACCTGTGAAACAACCTGCTTGTGTACAGCAGACCACCCCGCCACCACTTAATGTAGAAGTATCGACAAAATCCTGTGAAACAACAATTTTCTGATGTAATTTTCCAAGCGTCGATACAGGCGTCCTGGCCTAGGAGTTACGCCTCTTCTCCGTTATCTAGACATCCAGGGTTCGCACCTTGGTTCGGGCTTGGTTGTTCTTTACCTTGCCTTCTTTCAGAGTGGTGTGTGAATGATCCACCCTCTCCTTGTGAAAAGTGATTGTGCAAGTGAGTGTTATCTTCATATGAGTGCGAAGTCATATTACTGGCCTCGGATACCCTCAGAAACTACTGCACAAGCTCGGCTATATTGTCAGCTGGCTTGTTTATGGCAAGGGCCATAAGAAATAACAAGTATGTGACAATGAGGTGTCAATACTTTAATGTTAATCTAATACTATGGCGTCACCTTCATTAACAGTATATTGCGCTAAAAGAATCAATATTCGATATCCATAATCTAGAACTATTAATACTATGCCGTCCGCATGCTTAAGAGGGATTTTTTTTTTTTTTTTACACCAATTGGTCTGGTTCAGATCATTTTAGTTATCATTAGATCAAATAGTTTTCGCTAGACACCCCAACATGGTGTTGCAGGCATTTGCTTCATAGTTTTAGCGGGACATCTATGTGATGTCCCCGGACGGCATAGTGTTAAAGGTTCCATGCCCAAAGGGTTGAGCTGGCTCTCCTGGGTGATGAAGATATCCACGAATGTGCCAAATTTTATTTTCAAAATATGGACGGGTGTCATTATTTTAAGAAAATTTTCAAGTTTTATTACATTAATTGCTTTACTACCAAAGTATAGGATTTAGTGCAACAGAAATTTGAATTGATGGAAAATAAATATCAAGCCAAATGTTTACAATTCTTTGAAAAGTCTTTTATATATTTTTACTTGAATGTTATTTTCTCTTGTATCTAATTGCTGTATATATATGTATTTTGGCTGTACAAAATGTTTATATATTACATTTGTCTTTGAAGAATTGTATATTTGCTTCACATTATAGTTAGTTTTTGATTGCTTTTTTACGATGTAGCCAATTTTACTACTGCGTTTAAAGCATTATCGAAAAAATCTAGTCTCCCTTTTAGTAAGTCATGTTATTACTGTCATTGTGCCATATCCATTTCGTTCTTGCAAGTTATGTATTTTTTACAATTTTTTTTTTGTTGTGCTCTCAATACATTTTGTACTACGCAACTTTTTTAAATTGAATTCGAATACACATTAGGTTCCAATGTGTAAGATGAACAAATTTATTTCAGAGGACTGCCATATGCTCTATAAATTTTAATCTTTAATGTCACTTATGCTAATATAACATGTTAAGCGCCAAGCCTGTTATTGCATTCTTTCCGTTAAGCCCGCGATATTCGATTTCCTGGATATGCTGGCATCCGGAAATCAGTAGAAGACGATTAGATTACGATTAGATTGTATGTATTTAGGTACTTTCTTTTATGGTCTCCAATTTACTTAAAATGTAAATTTGGATATTTTTCAGAAAGAATATAGTTTTGTAAATAGTATATCGGCAGTCAACCTGATGATGCAACTGATGCAACCTGAATGAAAAGTATGCAGTCAATCGCTGCTGACTAATGTTCTCCGAACTAAACTTCTTAATTTTCTAAGCACTACATTATTAAGTTATAATAGGTATGCTTGCTACCTTTCAGTAGTTCCATTAGGGATCGAAGATTATAGGCTGACCGCTCAGGCTCTCCTTATAAATACTACAATTCTGGTGTAATGTTCTCCGAACAGAAAGTGTCAGTCACTGGTGACTGGCAAGGCGTTTAACGTGTTAATATCACTTTATTTTTATTTTTTATCATAAAGTGCTATACGTGTAATGGTAATCTATGTATTCATACTATGGATATTTTATATTATCTGAATTTAAGCTATTGTATACAAAATTGTAAGCTATTTATTTGAAAATTCTTTATATGTATGTATTTTCTGAGCATGAAAGTATACTTAATGCTTTTTGATGAAATTCGAGTAAAAAGCCATTTTTACCAGATTGTTTGTGAATAAAAGCAAACTCGGATAATTGTTTGATGAAAGTTATTTTATTGTGATGTTAAGATTTATTAAAAGTTGTTGTGCTGTTGTACGATATGCTCAAAGTAGTGTTTATATAAGGTGTTTATTTCTGTGTTTGCAAAACATTCGAGATTTCATTCTAAATGAAACAATTGAAAAGTCTTAAAAAGTTGAATAAATATCGTTGCATAGCACATGTTTTGTCCTATCATTTATTTCAGAATCAGCTGCGGAGTTTGATTCATCCCCAGTTTGTGCTTTCAAATATTATTTCACACGGAAATCCTTTTATTTCGAAAAAAATTTGAGTGATACAAAAATAGGGAAATATATAAGAATTAATAACAGAAGAAAGAAACTTTCATAAAATCGGGGATTACTAATGTACTAAATAGTTAATTAAGCCTTATTTTTAAAGTAAAGCAACCTTAAAAGTGAATCTATAAATAATAAGTCACTTTCCTCCCTACTAATATTTTCTATGTCTTATATCTTGCCATGTTATGAAAAGCATTAGATCCATACTTCATATTTACTCTTGGTGTTTCAATATATCCAAGACTGACTTAAATAGCATTTAACCAATCTTCTACTAACTAATTCTACAATACTTTCAATTGATGTGACCTACTCTTTTCCCACTCAAAAATAATTACAACGATTGACGCCAATTTTATCTGGATCTTTTTTGTATATTCAATTTTTTCTAATCTTTTAACTGATCCATAAATGAAAACGAACTCTTTTTTTTTTTTTTTTAAATAAAACTCTTATTTGTAAGAAAAGTCCCGTAGGAAGCAGATGAAACTGACCTATTTTTTTGAAAGCTCTAAAAATTGGCGGAAAATTATGAGAATAAAGGATTCCATCCAACTATGCTATCCAGTAAATAAAGAATAATGAAAACTGGAGTACTTGATAATGAAAACTGGTGTATTTTTTTATTTTTGAATAATGATTTTTATTTAATACATAATTGATATCGGTTAAAGCAGAATGTCGAATAATAAAAATTTACGATATTTTAAAAGACTTTCATAAAATTTAGTAATTAAATTTCTTGATATAATACACAAAAGCATTTAATTCTTTAATAATTGCAATTTTATTCTAAGGATTTTGCAACGAAACAAAAACTGAAAAATAAATAAGAATGAATAGCAAATAAAAATATAAAATTTAACACGATTCAAACAAATAAGTTTGAAACAATTACTCGGCAAATTTTATAATGCATTAATCAGGATTTTCATTTTTTTATTGTTATGGATAGTGAAAAATCAAACAGAATGAATGCAATTAGAAAATTTCTAATGACTGTACAGTTTAAAAAGCCCTGTCATGAAGCAGATAAGAAATCTTCATACACACATACATGTATATAATAATTTTATTTTTTCCCTTCTTGAAAATTACTTTCTTCTCTTGCCTCAAATTTCTCATAACGCAATTCAAATTTAATGTCTTTTTTTGTGTGTATATTTAAATATTTTGTAGCAATATTGAAATTAGAAATGTGAAAGCTCAATCAAATGCTCTCTATGGTCTCTCAAAAAAGCTTTTTAATTCACAAAATTTCAAAAAGTGAATTCCTTTATCTTTTTATGGAATACAATCAGTAGAAATAAATGCTCTAAATGTAATTATAGAAGAATCAAATCAACGATTCATCTAATCTTCATAAATTATACATTTGAGCCAGTATCGTATGCTCCATTTCCCAATTTAATTAATTTCATATGTTAATTATTCTTATAATTGATGTTAATCGCGAACCACTTTTTAAAGTACTTTCCTTAAAACAAAGTTTTAAGGATTATCTTAAGAACTGAAAGTCTACCTCATCAATTAAAATAACTGGCACGAAAATTATGTCCTTTCACCACCAATCTTCTTGCATCATATAATTTAAACATCACGCAACAAATTTTCCATGTAATATTCCTCATTATAGATTTATTGAAAAGAATTATACTGTTATAGCTCGCATCAATGTAAAAGTTTTTGGCGTCATGACTTTTTTTATTATGTAAATAAATTTAAATATTAATTCTTTCCATTTAAGATTTAAATCTACAAATAATGTATTGCAATTTTATATTAAATTCTTTCGATCTTCAATTGACACGATACAAGAAAATAACCGAGGCAGAAAACAAAATTACTTTTTTTTTCCACTGCAGGAGATTGCGTGGAAAAATGACTATTTCAAAGAACTGTGCTTCCTTCCAGTATTAAATTTTTCTCCGCGCATGCTTTTCTTGACTTTGGCTACTTACTTTGTAATTGAAGGAAGTATTGTAAAGGTATGTATGTCAAACGGCAAAATTATATACTGAGTTTTTAATTTTTTTTCCTACAGCGGAAAATTTTTTCACTAGCCTAAAATTTGAAGAAAAAAAAAATGGGTGAAATGAACATTTAATGATAAATAAAAAGTTAATTGAAAATAGTTTTTCTACTATAGTTAAAACTAAATGGCAAATTTTTACTTCATATTATTTTTTTTCTACAATCTTTTATTACAAATATTGATGAACTCGAAAGTATTTGCTAAATTTTCGTAACCACAATATTGTTATTTTTGGGATTGTGTTAGTTTAGTTTAGTTATATTAACGTCCCGTTTGAAGCAACACAAGGGCTATTTTGGGACGGACCTCGTAATTTTGAACCGCGGTCAGATGACGAGGACGACGCCTGAGCTGGCACCCCCTCTCCACACCACACCACCGGGAGGACGTTTGGTCATGACGGATTTAACGTGCAACAGACCCCCTTACACGACGGTTCTTCGGTGGAAGAGGGTCTCGAACCTGAAACCCTCCGGCTCCGAGCCGAGACCTTACCACCAGGCCACCGTGGCCCACTTTTGGGATTGCGATTTACAGTTCAAAAAGCTTCGACTATGAATAAATCACAGTTAATTTTAAGAAACAAAATTCCCTAGATCATCAATTAGTGTATTCCCATTTAAAAGTAACACAACACTCCTTCAGATAAATGTTATAGAATATAATAATTTTTTTCTTTTTTCCAACTTGGCAATATCTTTTTTTCCCTCAAAGTCTGAACTCTATTTTTTTAACCTTAGAAAAGAAATCAAATATTTATTAGCATTATACGAAGCATATACGAATCGATACAGTTTTCTGTAACTACTTTGATTTCCACGCATAAAATATTTTTTTAAGACATGAAGCATGAAAGTAATACTTTTGATATTTTCACTGGAAATAAAACAGGGTAGAAAGCATATCATTAAAAAAAATTAATAATACTAATAAATAGCATCCGATGCTTTCAAGTTTTCCAAGGAAGTTTTTATTTCTACTTAATTAATAAGAAAATTATTTTAATCCTACAATACACTCTCATTTTACTATTCAGTAGTAACTATGTGAATTTTTATAAATGCCGTTCAGGAAAAGAAACTGAAAAGCAAAGTTCAAGCTTCGTTTTTTCATTAATATTAATTAAAATACCTATTTGAAATAAAAAATGTTATAAAGCTATTAACTTAATATTAAACTGCTTAATATCTGAAAAAATACAAAAAAAATTAAGTATACAAATATTCGTCATTATATGCAAATATTACAAAAATGCATTGGTGTGTGAATAGACATCATCACACATTAAAGGTTATAACATCTCTACAATTAAATTTCACGACCCACCATCGCCTATTAATTGCATCTGAATAATGATTAAAAATAACTTGACATTACAAAATTTATTTCATGGCCTGTTTCTAGAAGGTTGCCGTACACTATTACGGTTGTTTTTATCAGTTCGTTTCCCATTCACCATATCTTGAAATGTGTCGGAACACTGCCTTCAATAAAAATTTAAAATCTAATTTATTTCTGGAATAGAAGAGCTTGGTCACATCGCCTTCTCAAGACTAATCACCTATTACTAATTCTTAACATTTTCATGCTCATGTAATCACACTCTAATAAAAAACTGAATTTTTAACCGATTAAAAGTTTTCTGACTCTGTTCATGTAATAATTTATATTTGATACATCTAAATATTCAAAACGGAAATTTATATGATACATTTTAGTAAGCCCAACAATATCCAATCAGCTATCAGATTTATATGTGCAGAAACAGTATCGAACAAAATTTATTAAAAGAAATCATTGGTTACTTAATTTCCGGATATTGTTTCTCGTATTCACTATTAATTTTTGAAAAATAATTTCTGCCAAACAGGAAACTGTGTCATTCGTGGAGGAAAAAGAGCAAATTCATTTCCATGTATTAGCAAGGAAATGATTTTTTAGCTGGTTCATCATCTGGCGTAATAAATTTATGGCTAACTTATCAAAGGATTCAGAACGTAAGCTTGTATACTGTAAACTTTCATCATTTCAACTATATTCAGCCAACTATCAAATACTATATATATATATATATATATATATATATATATATGCGTAAGTAACACAGAACAAAACTAACAAAAGAAAATCTGTCCCTTAATTTCCGGATATTGTTTCTGGTTATTTATTATTATTATTTTTAATTTCTATTATCATTATTGATTTTTGATAAACTTACTTATAGTTCATTACGCTAATTTTGTGAGAACCTGTAAAATATAATTTTGCCACAGGAAGATATGCCATTGGTAGAGTTAAAAAGCATAATATTATTGCTCTCTTAGCTTCTCAATCTTGTCACTTGCTTTGAATTTCATCCTTTTTTTTTTTTTTTTTTTTTTTTTTGATGCACCAGCAAGGAAAGGAATTTTTAACTGATGTATCAACTGGCGTAATAAATTTATGGCTAACTTATCAACAGACTCAGAACGAAAGTTTGCATATTATCATCATTTTATCTGTATTCGGGAAGATATCAAATGTACGAATATACATTTATGCTGTAGGAACACGGAATAAAACTAACAAAAGAAAACCGGTTCCTTAATTTCCGGATATTGTTTCTTGCCGAGAATGATCCGCTTCTATCTGTATCCTGTAATCGATTTTATTCCTCCGCCGCCCACTCCCTAGTGTCGAATCCACCCTCCGTATTAAGCCACTGGAAGCAACAGGTTGTCAGAATCTTCACACCTTCGAATGTTCGCAACGTCACCCGTGATTTAGTGATTAGATCACAGGTTCCCCCGCAGGGCTATCCCTCACCTCTGTCCCAACCACGCCCTGGGTCGCCACTCGCAAACACCCAGCCCGACAGAACAAGTGGTAATCCGAAAGACAAAGACATACCACACCTTGCTGACTTTTGGGGTCAGCGATATCGCGTTCCATAGCTCTCCGTTGGTGGATTGGATTGGAAAAATACCTATCTACGGTGGAAGTATTTGACTCTTTCTCAGCCGATGTTTTTGGTTATCTTGAAAAATTAAACAGTTAAAAAAAAATCTTTTGGAACAGGTTCAAAAGTGTCGAATTCTGTTTGATTTCATGTCAACCCTATAGTGCACGTTAAGAACTCACAGGTAAATTTTATTTTTATGTTCCAGTAAGTGAAATATACAAAGAGAAAATATTATAATCGTCGACAAATTAAACGCGAGGTTTTGAAGAATATTCACTTTTCAGACCTCTTTGAGTCCAAAAAACACATTTTTAAAATCATGCCTGTCAGTCTGTGAACATAATAATTCAAAAACGTCTTTTGACACAGGTTCAGAAGTGTCGAATTCTGTTTGATTTCATTTCAACCATATAGAGCGCGCTAAAAACTCATTGGTGAATTTTATTTTTAAGTTCTCGTATGCGAAATACGCGAAAAGAAAATATTATCATCAAAAAATTCAAATTCGAGATTTTGAAGAATATTCACATTTCAGACCACTCTGAATTTAAAAAACACATTTTTGGAATTATGCCTATACGTCTGTGAACATGCTAATTCAAAAACGTTTGAAGCTAGTCGGATAAAATTTAGTGTGTGGTCTTTTCATCAAATTTCTAGTCAGATTTTTAATGAAATCCTTTTGGAAAAATTTGTCTGTCCAGCTGTCCAGTTACAAGTGAACATGATAATTCAAAAAAGCTTGAAGCTAGCCGGATAAAATTTAGTGTGTGGTCTTTTCATCAAATTTCTAGTCAGATTTTTAATGAAATCCTTTTGGGAAAATTTGTCTGCCCAGCTGTCCAGTTACAAGTGAACATGATAATTCAAAAACGTTTGAAGCTGGTCGAATAAAATTTAGTGTGTGGTCTTTTCATCAAATTTCAAGTCAGATTTTTAATGAAATCCTTTTGGAAAAATTTGTCTGCCCAGCTGTCCAATTACAAGTGAACATGATAATTCAAAAACGCTTCAAGCTAGTCGGATAAAATTTAGTGTGTCGTCTTTTCATCAAATTTCAAGTCAGATTTTTAATTAAATCCTTTGGGGAAAATTTGTCTGCCCAGCTGTCCAGTTACAAGTGAACATGATAATTCAAAAACGCTTGAAGCTAGTCGGATAAAATTTAGTGTGTGGTCTTTTCATCAAATTTCTAGTCAGATTTTTAATGAAATCCTTTTGGAAAAATTTGTCTGCCCAGCTGTGCAATTACAAGTGAACATAATAATTCAAAAACGCTTGAAGCTAGTCGGATAAAATTTAGTGTGTGGTCTTTTCATCAAATTTCTAGTCAGATTTTTAATGAAATCCTTTTGGAAAAATTTGTCTGTCCAACTGTCCAATTACAAGTGAATGTGATAACTAAAAATCATTGGTTTATGGGGTTGACCATAGACTGATGCTTTCGTATGCATTAAATGCAATAGCTCAAAAATGCAATGACTTTTAGAAACAAAATTTGGTAAGCTATCTTGTGACTACAAATATAGATACTGTTATACTCAAAGATGTTTTTCGCATTAAAATCCTAAATCGACCTATACTTCAAAAAATTAATGAAAGTATAAAATATTTTTTAGAAATTATTAAAATTCACTATTATTTTTTGTCTCAGGATATTTCTTTTAGTTTGAATTACCGTTAGTGCATAATCAATTCGTACAGA
This sequence comes from Argiope bruennichi, assembly GCF_947563725.1. Taxonomy (NCBI): domain Eukaryota; kingdom Metazoa; phylum Arthropoda; class Arachnida; order Araneae; family Araneidae; genus Argiope; species Argiope bruennichi. Next base: position 116,783,367 of record NC_079162.1, read on the forward strand.
AAGTTCAATAATATGCATGCTAGGGCGATTTCCAACATTTTTAAAAGCGCAGACAGTAACTCCAGTTCTTGGGCGCAGCTTCATCTATTGCACATGTCTATCAGGCAGATATTAGTTTTCCACATTCAAAATTAGCTCTTTTCCAAATTGTGACCATAGCCTCCCACCTGCAAAATGTTAAGAGAAAGAAATAAATTTGACTTTTTGCATGTTAGTTGTAAAGAAGTAATTACAAGCCGTTTTACCGTTTAGCCGTTTTAAGTAATTACAAGCCGTTTCGAAATCCATTATGTGGAAATTAACTAAGAAAAGAATATTTAAATTGATTTTTATCATAAAATTTGTTTGAAAGCTTAGAAATGGAAATCAGAGTTCCTTTCTCCCTAAAATTTTTATTTAAAAAAATTATTGCAAAATTGCTATCTTTTCAAAATTTAGGTTTTAAGACCTAATAACTATGCTTATCTATTCAATTTGATATTCTAAGCTTGACATTTTAAAACCATTTTTTATCGTATTTTGTATTTAATAGAATCCGAAATGATAAATAAAACTTGCTATTCGTAAATCAGTGTTCTATTCAAAGTCTGCCCTGTAAAAATAATGTTTGCAAGATGACTGTTTTTCCAAATTTTGAGTTTTTAGACCCAATAACTATCCTTATCTTTCCAATTTGACATTCTAAACGAGAAATTTTTAAAGCTATCTATTTGCAAATACCTTCTCTTATCATATATTGTATTTGTAAGAATCTGAAATGCCATTGCATAGAAAGAAATACCAAGCTGCTGATGGGCGTTTTATCCATTTACCAATACACGAAGTACCTGACTCTTATCAAAACAGAAACTTTGCCTAGGGATACAAATTTGATTTTAGCTTTCATTGTTACTTCTTAGTTATTAGTAGGAAAATTCTTTTGAAAAATATAAAATTACAGTTTGAAACTGTTTCGTATATCCTAAATTTGTGATAAGGATTTTCCATTCTGCAGCTAGTTATTAAATAGCCATCTATCCCTACAATGAATACTTCAAACGTAGAAATTCAAAATTTTGAATATGTTCTCCTAACATCTCTAAATCTTTTTTTAAAATTTATATTAACTTTTCCTTTCTATTAAAAAGAACACTGAATAAATTTGAAGTCCTTTTTCGTGCTATTTTTTCCTGCGCTTTCCATTTGATTGACGAATCTAATTTATCAGGATTCTTGATACATAACTCCCATTTCTATGGTGCATAGTTTGGTGAAAGCGTCTTCCATTATCTATTAAACGTTAAAAAAATGAGGACAAGCTTACCAACGTGTTTAGTTTAGTTATAATAATGTTCCGTTTTAAGACTACACGAGAAATATTTTGGGGCAGACTTTCTTATTTTGAACCACGATCAGCTGACATGAACGACACCTGATCCAACACGCCCTCTCTAAACTTGCGCTCGACACAAGAAAGATGACATCTGAACCTTGACGAGTTTAACCTGCACCAATTCCTTATATACGACGGGTGTGTCGTGGGAAAGGGTTGATATTACAGTCCCGAAGACGAGACTCTGATACGAGACCTACGCGACCTCTTTTTAGAAATAGATGTTAATCTAATCTTGATTCTCAAATGAAAAGCAACGAAGAAGTTATACCTGTCTGGAAACAGCAAACGCAAATAAAGCTAATTTGATTTTTAAAAAATTTTAAGTGTGTTAAATACAGTAGTAAGAGCTGAGGTATAAGATGTGAGGTTCACTCCAAATTAGCCTTAAGCTAATGCACCTGAATCACTAGATCGTCAAGAATAGTATCACTGGTATGTTGGTCAGTTTCAAAATGACCATTATTATGCCATGCACCTACTTCTATCGAAGTGGTGTGAGTCCCGTTATTGACGATGAATTTACATTACCATTCCTGTATCCCAAAGGGAAACGAGAACATGCTAACTTATCTTATGACTTCTTATTATTCATGGTACCCTCCCCTCCTTCCGGAGAATAAGTAATAAAGCACGAAATACAACGCCACGTAGTTACTTTATATTTATTGATGCATTAAATGAGAATATTTCTGTCGAAAAAAATCATAAAGCCAGCAAAGTAATAAGAGAGTCACAAAGTTCACATCTTTTAAACTTTTAAGAGATTTGCCATTTATTTCATAATAAAGAATTCGAATGCATGAATGATTTGAAGCATTCCTGACGTATGGACCTAACATTCCTTCCATAGGACAGTATCCATGTCTAAAGCGTGGATACTGTCGGAGAAATAAGAAATGCCTCCTTCTTTTTACATTCACTGTAAGATTAGATTTGTAGTCCTTCTGATTCCTAGTAGGGTTAATTACTTTATTCCCTAATTAGCAGAAAATTATTGAACACACATTTGGTGATATGGTAAGGTAAGGCAGTAAAACCATATACAAGGTGATTAAGGAACTGGCAGATAAAATCCTAGAGCGGAGTAAATTTCTAAGATTTGTGGCAATACCTATATCGATTTTTCCTCAACAAAAATATTGTCGCTGTAATATCAAAATGTCGCATGCCAAATCTATATACACAACGAAGTATTCGAAATTTGATGCAACCACAGGAACCGCTATTGGTACCTTACATTTTGTGAAACAATAACCATGCATCACATACAACAGTTTCAAAGAAGATGTAGCAAGCTTATATTAACGTTTTACATCAATAAAATGCGTTTTGCAAATTTAAAATATAATAATTTAATGTAATAACGGCGATATTCTACTATTTAAACATCTGCGCAGTCCCTGATGCAAAGATTAATTTGATATTGTTTTGTGAACTGCAAATAAATTTACTTTGCCAGAAAACAATCAGATCACAGCACACAGTTTTCGATAAAATGCAATATTACGTCATCTAATTTGTTTTTACTTAAGTGGAGATATTACTCACTGAGCGGAGGGAACAACTACTATCGGGACCACCAGCGTTACTGGAAACAATGTCTCTTTGGGTCATGCTAATAATGGAGACTTTAAAACATCTAGTAAGTAATTCCCGTCGATAATGGTGGAATTTGTGACCTCAGTCAGTCTTCCATGAGATAACATGTACTTAAAATGCACTTGCATAAACTAAACCAAATACAATGACAATGACATTTCAGATTGAAAAAAAGAACTATCGTCTTATTACCTTTTTAAATAAAAGCTTTACTGGCCGTATTTTGAAACAAAATCACTCTCAAGATTTATAATAAGCGTTGAAAATAAGTAGGACACATTAAGTTGTTATAATCAATATCTGTCTGCTAGATATGAAAATCCATAAAAAAATGCCGGATATTTTTTAAGATAGTAATGAATTTCATCGAGGTAAATCTTAAAGTCAATAATAATTATCATTTTACTAACAGAATAAATTTAATTCCTACATAGGTCACGCATTTGAAACTGATCAACTCAATTTCATTTCGGAATCTAACGCACATCTTGCAGGCCAAAGGACAAAATGTGACTGAACAGCATTTCACGACATATGCCAGATTCTAGTTAGCATGAGTCGTTGCATTTATCATGTGGTTGTGAAGTCACTGAATTGACTCCGTTTATATATAATTTTAGAGGATACTTTTGAAGCTGAAGTAAAATTGTCAAATTCAGAATTTAAATTTTGGTTGTGCTTTCTGGAATGTTCTTGCATTTTAACCATTAGAGAACATAGTAAAATAATTTATCAGAAATAAAAATTATGTGTAATCTCAACTACCATTCAATTAGTATGATTAAAAATCATGAAACTGAATGATTTATTTCAGATTCTTCTATTAGATAATCAATTGCTTGCTAATTTTCTGTCATTTTCAATTCAGAAATATTGAAATTTCGCTACGGAATTTTTAGTCTTTAGTTTACTAAACATCATCGAAATCTGATTTCAATCTTGCGTGTTCACAATACGTTAAAAACTGGTGAATTTCAAAGGAAGCAAATTTGTTTTTTATTATTATTATGTGCACCAAAGTCCATCAATTTGTTTCTTGTACTTTGGTTCATATCATCTTTTCATACAGCTTCGTTCTGAACTTCTTTATATTCTAAAAAATAATAAATAAATAAAAAAATAAAGAGTTTTTTTTTTTAAACTTATTGCCGAATTTTTCCCTAGTTGCAACATATGTTTTAAAGCAAATAAAACCCATGAAGAATCTTATTTATCATTATTTTACTCAATGTTTGCACTTCATAAATTTCGAATCTATGAATTTGATCGTCCTGTATATGAACCTTGAACACTTTCCGAATGGGCATCCTTTCTTTAATGTCCTCCTGTCGTAAAATTCAAGGCCGTTCTGCTCAAGAAACAAAACTATAAGAATTTATGGCCAAAATTTAGTGATTCTTAAATAACAAATCTTAGTGAAATTTATTTAGTCAGGTTTCCCCAAATTCAATAAAAACTCGGATATTGAGGTGCTAACCATCAAGTAAACCAAATCAAAATTAAATGTTTCTCTATATTGTCAAAAATAATTTACAAACTATTTCGATCGAAGAAAGAAAAAAAAAATCTCATGTTACAAATAACACGGCCTATCCCATAGTTAAACAATAGTGACTTGGTTGTATTATTAAATAGAAGAGAAATAAAGAACCTGATTTATTTGTATTTAATTGGAACAGAAAAACGTCTGTTAAAACGAAGGAGCAATAATAACAAACGAATAACATAGAGATCGTTAATATGAAAGGGGCAACGTTCAACAACGCATGGCGTGAGTCATTTGTTTACGTAAAACGTGACATCTGCTCATTGAAACTCGAGAATTTTTGATACGGGTGAAATATATAAGAAGCTCGAGGTTTAGATCTCAAATTTCACAAATGGTGCAACTTATTAATGCGTAATTACTTTTCGTGTATTTATGAAATATATAACTAATTCTTTAGTGAGTGCTTGATATAAAAACTTGCTTGCATAAAAAGGTACATCTATCACATTCAGCTGCATTTTCGTGGTGAAAAATGAAACCCTTGTAACAGAAGCCAAATACGGCAATTGTGCTCAATTTCCTACCTAACTGCATGTTAGGGTAATAAATTTGGCGAGCGATAAATGCAGCCAAAATGGTTTTTTTTCCTGTAATCCTACGTGTTTTTACCTACGCTCAGGGGTGCCAAGTTGGCTCCTGCTGTGATTTCTCCACCTGCCAGCAAGTAGTGAGGCTCTCTGTACACCAGCCAAGCTATAAAACAGCCGATAGAACCAATCCTTGCAAATCTTATACATTATTTGTTGTTGGTACCATTTTTTTTTCTTCTGCTAGATTTGGGATCATACAACACTTTGCTTAACCTTCACCATAGGTTGCTTTTCATTTCACTCCCAAGGTGTTTATCCCCTAGTAGCAAGAACTAGGTCACTCAGCCCCGTAGCTTAACGGAATTTGTTTGAAACAGGTGGTGATTAGGACGAATGGGATGGACAAAAATCGAAAGAAGAGCAGGTTTTGATATTGAGAGATGGGTGGATCATAGATTTCTTCTTATTATTATTGTTGATCATGAATTAATTTCTTGTGTGTGACCATATTGGAACACGGAAGTTTGCAAAGTGAATAGAGAAAAGGAAAATTCACTCAGTATACAAAACAGATTTTCTTTTCAAAAAAAAAAAAAAATCATAATGTCTATGAATCATTGAAATAATACAAGAATAATAAGATTTCTTGAAGAAAAGAAATCTTATTATTCTTGAAAAGAAAATGAAATGAAAATAAATTACAATGAAAAGAAAAATTCATTGAAAAAATAATTAAGAAAACTATTAACAGAGTCTTATCTGCTTATAAATGAAAACTTTTATGAAAATCCGTACACGAAATAGTATTTCTACAAAAAATAATATTTCACGATAATGTAAAAGTAAAGTAATACTATAAAAAAAGTATAAAAACCCAAAAGAAAAAAAAATGTTCCAGGATATTACTTAGAAAACAGCTATATATTATTTTTATAATAACGCTAAAGAATAAGGAAAAACCCCCATAGAAAAAACTAAGCAATATGATCTCGCTCTAACATTGTGAAGCTTCAGAAAAGTCTCAGAAGAATATGGAGAGTAATGAGATGTTTTAAAACAAAAATTACATTGAAAATTGTGGAAATTTAAAAATGCATAAAAGCGTGAAATGAATACATAAAAATTTTATACGATATTTTTTATTTCATTCACAATTCGTTTATTACACACAGCTGAAATTAGAATCTAAAATCTTGATTTTGATAATCCGATTAACACGAATTTTTAGGCAAGCAGAATTCTGCCTTGGAATCTAAATATTAATATTCAACTTACATGATAGCTAGGAATGAAACGCATACCATATTTTATGGAAAAAGATTTTACTTTGTTTCCTTTAAATTATGGAAATATACCGAAATCTTCTCATATTAGATGCACAAAAGGTGAAAATTTCATCAGTTTAGTTATTATACCTTATGAGAATTCTCCAATGATTGTAGAGTAAGGAGATACGAAATTTGGCTTTTGTAAATGATACATGCGCAACCGCTTCCGTAATCCACTCCTTCACATTTCAGCAATAAGAGGATCCATAACCAAATTATGCTTGATTCATGATTCGCTGATGGCCTCGGGATTCGAACTTGCTATCGCCCAAACGTGAAAACAAGCTGCTGACAGAAAAATAAATAAATGAAAGAAAAACAAGATGAAACAACAATGAAATGAAAAAAAAAATAGGCATAAATAAATTAGAATGACAGGAAATCCTTGTTTTTTGTGACAAATAAAAACTAAAATTATGCGATAAACAGTTTAGCTCTGTAATGCTGGAATAAGCGATTTCGGGCTTCCAATTTAACGACAAAGAATACCGTTTTGTAATGAAAATGTTCATAGATTCCTTACATTTTTCTAATCATTGAAGAAGTAAAAAATGAAGCCCTCAATTTCATGACGTTACTTTTAGAAGCTAATGCTAAATATGGCTTGATGCATTCTTGTTTTTTTATTGATAATGTTTCTTATAATTTGTTTTTAAATTACGTAACTGAAACAATACAGCTAAAACTGATCAAAAGGTTTGATTTCAAAATGCACTTATGGATATATAAAATAAAAATTTTCTTGCTGAAGGCCTTATTTTTCCGTAAAACTACAACTTATTTCGATGCCTTCCATTACTTTTTGTTTGCTTAATATGCAATTATTTTTATGATACCATATTTATCCTCATGTTTTCTTTTTATTTTTTGGAAGGATTTTGTTAAATTACGTCACTATGAAAATAAAGCTTCGAAAGATATTTTAAGTAAATAATATGAATAAGGTTTCTGACTCTTATCAGAATAGAACCTTAATATCAGTGTACAAATTTGATTTTAGCTTTCATTGTTGCTTCTTATTTACTAACATGAAAATTCTTTTCAAAAACATTTTAAAATTACAGCTTGAAACTGTTTCGTACTTCCTAAATTTGCGGCAAGGTTTTACCATTATGTAGCCATATATCTGCATTATTACATGGCTATTCAATTATTGTTGTTGTTTCTTATGGTACTTGAAACGGACAAGCCCGCTGTTCGAAGACAGCCGATTTAAGCATAAGGGGGAGCGCCTCTTGTTTTTATCGTAGAGCCATCTTGGGCCAAGAGTACGATTTGACTACTCACGCATCACTCATTCGCTTGCACAACCCCCTTTTTACAGTAGGGCACATTCATACATCTCACAGATAGAACAACCATGCCCAAACCGGGACTCGAACCCGGGACGCCCTGATCACGGGGAAGTGATCTATGCCCCTATGCCAGGACGCCAGCTGAATTAGTTATTATCTTCAAATGTAGAAGCTCAAATTTTGAATATGTTATATTATCTCTCAAGAAAATTCAAGATGCATTTATAGATATACAACATATTAATTTTCCTGTAGAAGTTCTTATTTTTCTGTAAAGCTGTAACTCACTTCGAGCCTTCCATTACTTTATTTTATATCAAAGTACTTTTATATTACCATATTCTTCCTTATGCTTTCTTTCTATTTTCCCGAAGGATTTTCCTTAGTTATGTCAGTATGCAACTAAAGCTTCGAAAGATATTTCAAGTAAATAACATTAATAATACCAAGCAAATCAAACAAAATGTTAGGAATTTGTCAAGAAAACACCTTACATACTTAAAACGTCACCTTCTTTAAAAGAGGTTTAACGTCTTCAGTTGTCGACAGACAACATCAGAAATCTTAATTCTGTCTGATATCAATTAATACTCATACATCTTTCGACATAATTCTTGGGAGACAGAAAAAAGTGAATTTTTAAGCGCTTTATTAGTCTTCATGATGGTATTAATATGACATTTCCACATTTTTGAAGAGACCCGTTTCAAAGGATTACGTTTGTCATTTAGGAAAAATAAATGGATCAAGCTAATCACCATTCATTGAAAATAAAATATATCTTATTATTATTTATTATGATATTGCTTCAACTTCAAAATTTTTCGTTTATTTGAGTTGCAAAAAAAAAAAAAAAAAAATTCAGATTACATAAAGAAGTTTTTGGTATTTATAAAGCTATGTCATATATTTTTTAAAACAGAGTGAAATTTTTTCTGGACTGGAAGTGGTTTTCTGGAAACTGGAAGTTCTTTCCAATATGAAAGAACAAAAATCTTCATTTCCGTTCATTTAATTAACATTTCTGAATGATTTCTTTGGTGAAATGTTTGAAATGAAAAACTGATGCATCATTCTTCATTTGCGTGATTTTTATTTATCATGCCATGGCTTTAACTTCGGGATTCTTTTAATTTGTATTTGAAATTCATAGTTTTATTTAGTTTATCTTAACTGAAAATAAATGCTGGCCAAATAAGATTTTATATATATATATTTATAAAGATTTTTCATACATTTATTGAAACTGCCTGCCTTTCTTTTTTTTTTTTATGGAAGCAAATAGTATAAAAATATGAAAGACTTTTAATTCCTTTTTTTCCCATTAATTCAAATTTACAACGTTGAAGAATTTCTTAAAAATAATTTTTAAACGGAAACACTAATTTGTTATAGTTCATATAGATATAAAGCTCCGAAGTATCACATAATACTCTCTCTCCTGTTATATTTAAAATAAAAACTTTTGATTTAAATACAATAGCACACACCACTTATTTTTAGGGAAGTCACATATACATTTTGGTAAACAAAAAAACTTTTGAGAGCTTATTTTTCTTTTCCTTTTCAACTCCATTTCTAGGAACTAAACATGTATTATAGCTAAATCATGAAGAAATTTGAGAAGATTTATGGAAAGTCAAGAGTTAGTTAGGACAATAGTTGGTGCAAGACAATTAAAATAGCAGTTAGAAAATAGCATTTCTTCTCAAATAATGAAAACATGAGCAAATAAACTTGGCTAATATGAACATTTTCAATTTGAATTTTGAGATAATTCGTTTTTTCGGATCCTTTGAATTTCCTATTAATGCAATGTTAAAATGCTGTCTGTTTTTCGAATTTATTAAGGTTAATTTGAAATCAAAATTAAACATTAATTTTTATTTCAGAATTGTTCTTTTTAATTAAGTTCTTTTGTTCGTTTTTTTTTATCCGTAGGTAGCTATTCTGACAGTCCCGGAGGCGCAAGGATAAATTTGAATGACCGGATACCGTGACAGCATTGGCGGGAATTCAGATTCACTTCTAAGATCCATCACCGGCCACGGTACCAGCCCTCCTGTAGGATGCACGTCTCATCATCGGCTGTGGGGTAGTTGACCCCACACCATTCCTGTACCCACCAGGGTGGCGAGAACCAACCACCATAACGGAAGTTTCAAATCCCCATGTCTAAGGTGCTTCCAGGTAGGAGTCGTTCGTTCTATAAATCCGTCATGACCATATGCAAACATATTTAAGGATTCTTAATTCATTTAAGGATTTCACTGTTATACAATAAATTCAATAAAAATACGAAGATGTTTTTTTTAATCTTTTGAATGCGCTACATACAAATCGAACCATTCATTATTTATTCTACATTTATTTCTAGTTTATTTTTATTGCACATTTGTTGTATTCAAGGTGATGTGTACTGATTATTTGTTAACATTACTTACAAATGAATAGAAATTATTGTTTCCAAAATTATGAACTTTTTTTTTTTCTTTTTGTAATTTCTATCTCTATTTCTGATAAGTTCGCTCTTTCTTTGCTTATATTCTAGCTGTTTATTTAATTATGAATTATTTATTAAGATTTTCGTAAAATAAAAATAAATTTAAACTGCTATTTTTTATTTAAAAATGTTGTTTTCTCCTATTCTGCTCATTTTAAACCCTAATTTTCTTCAATTTTACTATTTTTTTTTTTTAATAAATAGAATTTTTATTTTGATTCCATCGTATTTTGAATTTACAAGGCAGAATAAATCAGAAAAAAAAAAAATTGGTATATACTATACAGATTTGGACGTATGTTAGACGGGCAAATAAAATGACAAATGATATTTTACATTAAACGTGACTTTTTTTATTTAATTTTGAGAGCCTTATTTTATAAAACATTTGCTCATACGAGGGATTTTTTAAATTAGTATACAAGTACTTTCTCTGATTATTTTCTTTATGTTAAAGTAAATCGAAGACTTTAAGCAATGAGTGAAAAGTGTCTTTTTGTTTAAGAAGTGCTTAAAAGTTGTTTGTATAAAATTATACCGACATCATTTTATTTATAAGTATTTAAACCGATGATATCCCCCCCCAATGAATATCAAAAATGTTACGACTTAGAAATAATATTTAATTAACTTTAAAAATTTAATTTTATTCTTACAACCATATCTTAACTGGGTACGTATTTCTTAGGACAATTTTTTACACAATTTTGTAACTGGAGTTCAAATAAAATGAAACTGAAACCTTGATATGTTAAAAAAAAAAGGGGGGGGCAAAGCATTTCGTATTCTTATGTAAAATTAGAAAGTGTTATGTAAAATGTTAAGTTAAATGTGAAATTAGAAAGTCATTTAACAGTGCTAATGCGGAATTCGCAATGAGGGAATTCAAGAAAACTACCTCCAGAGAGTGCAAACTGACTGATTAACTCTTTCATGTAAGAAACTGTTTTTTTAAGTGATTCTAGCAGACACTTTTTCCTTGATCATAAACGGTTTCCTATCGCTTAGTAAAATTAATACGTCACTATAAATCTCTTTATGACTCATTTCTTGTCTTGCATTATCCTCCATTTTCACATACATTTGCTTAACTTGACTTGTATCCTATTTAAAAACTTCGCAATCGATTTCATTCAATTACTTTTAACTGCATTCTAAATCAATTTGTAGCAGTACACTATTTTAATATTTACAAAATTTAACTAACAGTTAATCAGTTAATTTAATCATATTTTGATTCTGTACGTGCAAATCTGTTTATTAATATGATATGCACAGTTACGCTTGTCATATGATTGTTAGGTCTCGTCAATTAACATTTTTATTACAGTATCAATTTATTTTTCATTTAACTTATAATGAAGATTTTTAATAAATATCTATATTTAGCAATATAGAAAAAAAATTATAAGGAAATCGCACACAGTTAAATTTTTTTAGGTAAGGAAAAAAATTGAAGTTTTTTTTTTTTTTAAAGAAAAAAACGAAAGAAAGAAAAAGATAAATTGAATTGTGTAAATTATTTTTTAATTTTGTCTTAAATTGGATTTGTCTGAAATAAAAATTAAATTTATACTCATAAGAAATTACTTTGAATTTTTTTAACATTATTTTTGAATTAATTTCATTTACCTGACATCGCAACTGCAAAAATTTCAATCATCCTTTCACATTAATAATTATTTAAATTTCTTTTTTATTTAAATGCGGCAATAAAACGCCATTTAGAAATCTGACCTTTCACGTGGGTTTTCTTCGGCATAAAGACCTACAACTGCGAGGTTTTTAAACTACGCACGTTATGACATCTTTATCTAATATTTTATAAGACTCTGTCAAGGAACGAAAAGAAAATTTACGCACATAGGAAATGAAGTACTCGCCCAAAAAACTAGTCTTAGAAGCAGACCATTTTCTGTCACGTCCTCCGAAAAAAAAAATCAATAGCGTGGGCGTGGTGATTTGGGGAATAACCAATAGGAAAAATGGAGAAAATCTGCCTATATCAAAACTTAGGATAGTCTTGATTATTAATAAATATCATTAACGGAATTATCTTTAAAAAATTTTGATAGCATCATTTAAATATTTGTATTCGAAACCGAGGTTGAATCTGTTGTAACTTTTGAAATAAATAAAAGTAAATCTTTTGTAAAAGTAAATAAATAAAAGTAAATCTTTCGTAAAAATAAATAAATAAAAGTAACTCTTTCGTAAAAGTAAATAAATAAAAGTGTTGAATCGTTCGATAGATTAGTGAATCTCTGTAATATGTTTACCTTATAATGCTGCGCGGATTGCAAACGGGATAATATAATTTTGATGTTAGGAATGCTGACAATGTTTGTCAGAACCCCAGATTTGTTCAAAACAACTACTAAGATACTCTTGATATCCAAGAAACATCAACAAAGAAGTCATATTTCAGATAGTTTTTGTTCAAAATATTTGTATTTGAAGCCAAGCTGATCTCAGTCTTCCAACATGAATCTGTTGGAATATTTACTGGAATGAATCTGTTTTAGTTATTTATTTTTATGCAATAAAATAAATAAATAAAATATTAAATCTTTCAAATGGATATTTAAGACTAGAGATTTGAATATCCTATATGACTCAGGCTGTAATAGTTCTTGGAATCATTCGTGTAAGATCAAAGAGCCAGAGGTAATAATGCCCAATTATCAAATCAATCAAAACATTTATTAGGTGATTCTTGATATCCAAGAAACATCAATAAAGATGTAGTATTTTAGGTAGTTTTTATGGGTTTTGTTCAAAATATTTGTATTTGAAGCCAAGCTGTTCTTTGTGTTCCACGCCCAATCACTACATATTATTTATTGGAATGAATATTTTTATTTATTTATTTCATATGCAATAAAATAAATGAATAAAATATTAAAACTTTCAAACAGACATTTCGGACTATAGATTCGAATACCCTATTTGACCGAGGCTGTAATGGGTCTTGGAATCATTCGGAAATATCAGTTGGAATATTTGTAATTGATAATTTGAATAGTTGTAATCTTTATTTATTTATTTATTTTATATATATTAAAATAAATAAAATACTGAATCTTTCAAATGGATATTTCAGACTAGAGATTTGAGTATCCTAATTTGACCGAGGTTGTAATGGTTCTTGGAATCATTCGGAAATAACAGTTGGAATATTTGTAATTGATAATTTGAATATTTGTAATCTTTTTTTATTTATTTATTTTATATATATTAAAATAAATAAAATACTGAATCTTTCAAATGGATATTTCAGACTAGAGATTTGAGTATCCTAATTTGACCGAGGTTGTAATGGTTCTTGGAATCATTCGGAAATAACAGTTGGAATATTTGTAATTGATAATTTGAATATTTGTACTATTTTTTTATTTATTTATTTTATATATATTAAAATAAATAAAATACTGAATCTTTCAAATGGATATTTCAGACTAGAGATTTGAGTATCCTAATTTGACCGAGGTTGTAATGGGTCTTGGAATCATTCGGAAATATCAGTTGGAATATTTGTAATTGATAATTTGAATATTTGTAATCTTTATTTATTTATTTATTTTATATATATTAAAATAAATAAAATACTGAATCTTTCAAATGGATATTTCAGACTAGAGATTTGAGTATCCTAATTTGACCGAGGTTGTAATGGTTCTTGGAATCATTCGGAAATAACAGTTGGAATATTTGTAATTGATAATTTGAATATTTGTAATCTTTTTTTATTTATTTATTTTATATATATTAAAATAAATAAAATACTGAATCTTTCAAATGGATATTTCAGACTAGAGATTTGAGTATCCAAATTTGACCAAGGTTGTAATGGTTCTTGGAATCATTCGGAAATATCAGTTGGAATATTTGTAATTGATAATTTGAATATTTGTAATCTTTTTTTATTTATTTATTTTATATATATTAAAATAAATAAAATACTGAATCTTTCAAATGGATATTTCAGACTAGAGATTTGAGTATCCTAATTTGACCGAGGTTGTAATGGTTCTTAGAATCATTCGGAAATATCAATTAGAATATATATTGAAATGAATCTATTTTATTTATTTATTTTATATCAAATAAAATAAATAAATAAAATATTGAATCTTCCAAACTGATATTTCAGACTAGAGATTTGAATATCCTATTTGACCGAGGTTGTAATGGTTCTTGGAATCATTCATGTAAGAACAAGGAGCCAGAGGCGATGATACCCAATTACCAAATCAATCTCTAGAGAGTAATATTGGTATGTTTCTCGTAATTTAGTTCTATAAAATAAAAATACTAAAGTCATTTTACATAATTGTGCTACATACTTTATTTCACTGGGTTCAAATTTACTGACTGGTCCAAAAGGCATTTATTAATTATATAAAAATTACATTGGAATAGAAAAGAATTATCTTACATCTGATAGCATGCGTTGCATTAATTAAACCATAAATAAATCTGTCAAGAAGAAAAATAATTTCACTTTCAATGCATCGTAACAAGACACGGCACATGCTACCTAACTGGTCCCAAAGGTCATTTTATCGGTTGCATTAATATAACATTGAAAAGAAAAAAGATCCACATATTTATCTTCAAATAACACACGTTGCAATTATTAATCCGCAAGTTATATTTAATGCGAAAAAAATAAAACAAATGAATGGTATGTTGTCATTTAAGGTAGGCGTCTAAGATAAGGAAGTATCTTCACGATCATATTCAGATTAATTAATCAACTTGTTGAAAGCTCTTCGCGGTCAAAATTTTCCTGTTAAATATTCATCATGCATTAATATTAGAATATGTCGCTTAAGGGATTTTATTTGGAATTCTGTTAACTAGCTAACTAAGAAGTAACAACATGAGAACAACAACAGAATTATAAAATTCTTTAATTTCATTAAAATGTTTCAAGTAACTACCTCGGATGAACTTTAATTTATCTTATAATTATAGATAATTCGGTTAATATACATTTTAATTTATTAAATTTAATATTTTTATAGTAGATTCGAAGGATAGTAATCTTTATTTCTGTGAGTTTCACAATGTCTTTCTTTGGGTGTAGAACTTTAAAATTTTCATTGATTACCTTTTAAGTAACCATCAAACAACCGCTTACGTAAGTAATCATTTTCTTTTTAAATCAGAAGAAAAAACCGAAGCAAAAAGCAACTTAGGTTGGAAAACTAAATAGAAACAATTTTTCGAGTTTTAATGAAGTTTATTATTTTGATATTCATTCATTTTTGTTTAATTTAATTGTGTTTATAGTTATAATTGTCTTAACTATAAACAGCTTTTAATCTTGTATTTTTTTTTTTGCGGTTAATTTTAAAGTATTTATCAAACAAAAAATGCAGTTCAGGAATATTCTTTGTTGGTTTTAAATAATTCACTGTATTTTTATTCATTCTGACATTTCGCTCTTTAATAAAATACGTTTTACTCTTTAGTAAAATACGACTAATATGAAGAAGTGTCTTCACGATCAAATTTAGATTAATTAATCACACTTGGTAATAATAACAACTGTTGATAGTAGCAAAGTTTTATCCGTTTTGTCAGTCTTTTCATTCTGCCAATACAAATTCGTCTTAAAAATCCGAAAAGATGTTTTTCACTAGAAGATTTTCAAATGAAAATATTTTTAAACAGATATTAGATTAAATCTTAATTATGTATATTGTAGGCTTCAGCATTTTGACAGGAAAACAAAACGATAATTATTATATTATTGATATTTTAAAGTAAAATACGGTTTTAAAAGGCTCTAGGGAAATCTGAGACATTTTAATTCATAAAAAAATTAAATCATATCTACAGTTACTAAAAACTGCGTTTTTGGCTTTATCTGTAAAAATGAATGATGGGTTAAAAATATATTAAAAATTCATAAGCAATCATTGGTTTATTAGATTAGAAAGAGTTCTAATTTATATAAAAAGCACTAATTACAGAAAGTGAGCATTTTTTATTAATATTCTTTGATATTTTATTTACGTTAACACTTATTCAAAGAGTGACGTTTTCATAAAAGCTACTCAAGAATTTATCGTTCCAAATTCTACATTCAAATACGAACAAATTATATAACAATCGCATTCAAAAATATCTGAAAGTCGCCTAACTAGATGAACCACGGGAACTTGTATTTTGAACCTCCACGATGTCAATAAAACCTCCAGCTGACCGACAGAAAAGTCAAATAATCTGCCAAGTACCTTTATTCAACAATACGTGGCTGCACACGTGGCATCTGTCATCAATTAACCTCTTGGAAAACAGTATATTTGCCATAGCTTCCGGAGACACACAGGTAACTTCCGTCAAGCGAGTCGTAACTCGGTATTGCCAATTAGGCCGATATTTGTGCTTACTCATACCTAATGTCCCTTTCAACTGTTCGTAGACAAAATAATAAGGGATATCCAGTGCACCCCACCGGAAATGACGGCAGCCAGCCACGTGCTGTTATGTTTGAGTAAAATTGCTCATCGAGACGAAACAGAGCAGATGGTCAAGTGTGACGAAACTCATCAATGCGTGGAATTTACCATCAAGTTCAATCTTTCTGGTAAAAGGCAGGGGTACTAGTTAGACCCCTAAACAGCGAACGATCCATCAATTTTGCATAACCGCCCACCCAAGACACTGTCCCTACTTGAAACGGGGCTTTTACTTTCCTTTTTGAAATCGAAAATTGGATGTTTTCTCAAGGGGCGTGTCAAAGACTTATACAAAATGACAGCAAAAAAGTTCTCTCAAGCAATCGGAAACGGGACTTCCGGAAAGTCAAAGAATGTTTTAGAAACATTTTTTTTTTTTTTTTTTTTTTTTTTAATATTTTCCTAAGTACTTTACTTAGGAGAAGAGTGCATAAGAAAATAGGAATTTCTCTCCACATTCGTTATAAACGGAAAAGGAAATCAAAGAAATGTTCAAATTGAGAGACTGAAGAACACTAAACCACAAATTTATCTTGTCAATTTTATAAAAGATGTCAGTTAACTCATTTTCTTTAATGGATGTTTAGTTTAGTTATATTAACGTCCCGTTTGAAGCAACGCAAGGGCTATTTTGGGACGGACCTCGTAATTTTGAACCGCGGTCAGATGATGTGGACGACACCTGAGCTGGCACCCCCCTCTCCACACCACACCACACCAGGGGGAGGACGTTTGGTCAGGACGGATTTAACGCGCAACAGACCCCCTTACACGACGGTTCTTCGGTGGAATCGGGTTTCGAACCTGAAACCCTCCGGTTCCGAAGCCGTCTTTAATGGAGAATATTCATTTAATTTTTCTCTTCATATTATGGATGGCGGAATATTCTGCAAATTTCCTAGCCGATCACGAAAAGCGGAATATTCTGAAAAAATAAGATTATTTATTTATTTGAAATAAGCACGCTAAAGAGACTTAACTTCATTTACAGAACTCATTAATCAAAAATACAAAACTAACACCACTCACAAAGCAAATTAAAATACATATAAAAAAGGAAAAGTAAAGAATAAAGGACTGCAAAGTTAAAAACATATACAAATAAAAATGCACGCAGCTATCAAGGGTCGAAAAATAAAGCACATACAAGCACAATAGCAACACAAAAGCATGAGTACACATAAATATCACAACATGTACAGTTAAAAATAATATGTAGTCAAGAATTGAAAAAATGATAAAGTCAATGAAAAAATTAATAAGGTCAGGTAAAACAAGTTCCTTTATAAACGCTTGGAGCCATATGATGAAATGTAAAGTTCTCCAGGAATCCCATTAAAAGTCTTATAAAATTTATGCAAAGAGAACCTTTTAATATAGATAAATTTAGAATAAACATTTGGAAAATTACTCAGGTTCCTTAATGATTTTACAGACACAGCGAAGTTAATAAACTCAGAATATCAATGCATTTGAACGAATCATTCATACCCTTATGAAAGAAAAGAACACAATAGTAGCCAAATTAAACATACCACGTAGACAAGAAGAAGATATAGCTCTAGAGTAAAGTCCATTTTTCTTGTAAAACAAATACCTCAAGAAATTGGTTTGAGGACACTCAATAATTTGAATTTTGTTACGGCAGTTTGAATCCCAAATAATGCTACAATATTCCAGACAAGATCTAACATCAGCATAATACAAAACCTTCAGGGCAATTTCAACCGAAAATTCCATAGTTTTGAGTTATATTAAAATATTTGACTGTAATTAGACTTTGTTTATAGGTACATACAAAATGCTTGGTACATCTTTTATTTAAGCCTACTTATGCTAACAGGTTAAAAACGGACGAATTCGAAAAACAGAAATTCTAATAATCTGATAATCAATCTGATCTTTTCACTTACTGCAATGTCCATAATTATTAGTTCAACATAATAGCTACTAAGTCGTTAAATTTGCCGTCATGAACGCATGTTTTTCCACAAGTAGTCTTAAAAGATGCATTTAGTTCCTGCTTAGATCATGTAAGTATGCGATACAAAACTTATCTGATTTTAGAGACTTTAATGAAATTTTTATTTTCATGCCCAAACAAATAAATTAAAAAAATATTGATTTTCAGTAAAAACTACGTAGAATCTTCAAGGGAAAAAAAAAAAAAAAAAAACAGAAAATTCTTTGAATTTACTAATTAAGCTGCTGACTTATCTGCACCGTGCATTTTAAAGTATTCTTTGTAAATTAGAAAAAAAAATTAATAAGTCTTTATCTTCTTATGACTGCAAACTTCGCAGTTTTTATCATCAATTAACTGGTTTTCGCGACTAGTTTCCACGCCCAAATGCGTAATCAATATACAGGGTGTTTATAAAGTCCCGGACCCATTTTGATATTTAATAACTCATAAAATAATAAAGATAGATTTAAATCAATAACATAAATGGTTAAATAGACTCAAAAAGTTTCATGACCCTTGTCAATGAACTTCCACGTGTGCCCCCTTCGTCGCACGGAGAATATCAAGTCGATAGTCAATTTCACGCCAGGTAGCGACAAGCATGTTGGCATCCACAGAGCCATTTGCGCATATTATGGTGATTAACAATGCCAGAAACATGAAAGGATGCTTCATCGGAGAACATCATGCTCTTCAGAAAATCAGCAGCATCTTCTATCCTCCTTAGCATATCTGTTGCAAAGGCCATCCTCCTAGGCCTATCGTTCGGTTCCAAAACTTGAACAATTTGAACTTTGTATGCATGCAGTCTTAATTTTTTCTTAATAACTTTGTACACCGTCGAAATTGGGATATCCAATTCTGTTGCCGCTGATCTCACAGATATTCTAGGATTGTGTAAAAATGTCTCTCTGACACGCTCAACATCAAAATCGCTTGCGCAAGGACGTCTGGAACGTTTCTTATTTTCGATACTTCCAATTTCTAGAAAATTCTTTTTCCACCGCAAGATGCTGTTTTTGGATAGAGGATCTTTTTCGTAAATTCTTCTGAAATTTCTCTGTGCTTTCACTATCGATTTCATTTCTATGAACCACCATAAAATCTGTGCTTTCTCTTGTGGTGTATGCATTCTCTTTAATATCCGCTCGAATAAAACATCACATACAAAAGTACTACATTGAACAAACACATCAAAAGTAAACATAACATTGAAATAGTTGCCAAAAACAAAAGAGAGAAAAATGCAATCAATAATCAGACAATATTTAGAAAAATACAGATATTTAGACTGGAAAATGAAATTATCTGAAATTAACCACACGTGCAGACGATATTTACAAAAGTAAAAATATTCAAACCTGAAAAGGAAAATATATGAGTTATTCCATCAATAAATGCCATAAGTTTGTTTATATCTTTATTATTTTACGAGTTATTAAACATCAAAATGGGTCCGGGACTTTATAAACACCCTGTATACATGATAGCTTAGCAAGGTATCACTTTTTAATTTTAAACTATGATTAACTATCAAAATGCCATTTCATTACTCTCTTGCCTGCTTAGGCCTCGAGCCTATATAATTACCAGCGATTGAATGTTTAAAAATTATTTTCAACAAAAAGAGGTTTATACCAGAGATAATAAAACAAATAATAATGTTGAGAACTTCTGCTTTTATTTTTTCCTCAAGAAGTCTACATGCAGAAATAAAAGCAAGCTGAAAAAAATCCTGTAAATATCTTTGCCATCTGAAATAGATAAAAGCTTTCACTATGTCGTTATGTTTGATATTTCCTTCGTTAAGTGCTCTTGAATTTTCATTTCATTTTTTAACACAAAAGCACGCTCAAAAAGATGCGAAACAGAACACTTTTTCGGTAGTTTGAAGTGAGAAATCGAAAACAGTTCTCCATAAATGCGGTTTTCCAGAACATTAAGCTACCGGCCCAGTGCCATAGATCATGAACCGAACTTTGACCCCGATGTTGACGAGCTCGCCACCTGTTTAGCGGCATTTCACGTCTTGGCGCTTTAGTGTTGGGGTTGCCATCGAAGTGCTGATAGAGCTTCAACAGGTAGAGAAAATGGGGGGGGGGGGGAAACGATTCAGCAGAATAGCAATGTCACATTTTGTTTTGCTATAATCAGATTTTTGATTATTAGATATTTCATTTTCAATAGCTAATACAGATGAAAATGGAGCTTCCTTAACAAAAATGAGGCAAGCAGGAAACTGCTTCGAGCACCAATACTAGAAAGCATGAAATTGGAGTATTTATTAATTGCATTTAAAAAAAAAGCTTTTATTAGTTCTTGTCCCGCAGATTCTTAAAAAATAAATTGATTTTAATCAAACATGGGAGAACATATCTGATATCATTGTTTTCACAACGTTTAAGCCAAATCAAGTTGTTTTTCTCAAAACAAGACATTATGTTCCAGAGATTTAATGACTAAAAGTCTCCTGTTTACAGAGAAAGCTCATTAAAGAGGAGTATATTTGATCATCTTCAGCTGCTTTTCAGACGAGATTAATAATTAATCTATCGATTATCTGTAGCTTCTGAATCATTAGAGTTTCCATTTTTATACGGAGTGGATATCGACTTCGCGAAAAATAATGAGGGATCAAGTGCTTATTTCTATTTTCAAAGAAGTATCTATACGAGTAGAGGTACTTCTTGGTAATCTATTCCAAGCTATCAATATTTAGAGTTTCCATGGATAAAAAGTAATACAAATAATTTTCACATTATTATTCATTTTTGCCGATTTTTTTCAGTGGATGAATTGTAAAGATTTTATCTTAAAATTTTTGAGTATGAACGTATTTGGGTAGTATCACGTATCAATGTTTCCACACGAATAGCGATTGGAATTTCTTATTTAACCATTCTTTTAACCAGTTAAAATAATAATGTATCAAATTTTTCCGAGAAAGTTTAGCAAATTTTTATTAAAATCTTTCAAAACAACTTCATAAAATTCGTTTTTTTTTTTTTTTTTTTTTTTTTTTTTTTTTTTTACATTTTTTGTATATAACCTTATAATGTCCTTTAGATAAAAGATCGTCCTGTGTGCAATTATTTCGACAAATATGAAAAGCAATTGTGTGTGTATATTGCTTCTCTGACCGTTGGTGCATTACAAAGCATTTGATTTAAAACACACTGAATTTGATACAAATATACTTTGAAAGATAGGAATGTACGCCTGAAGTAACTTTTTCAAAATTTAAGTAAATAAACCATAAGTGATATAAGTATTTTTGGTGAAATGAAAAAAAAAAAAAAAAATAGCTTTCGTGCATTATTTCCATGATTTTTAACAAACTTTAAAAAATACATTAATATGTGATTTGAAAAAGTAATTTTTTTAAAACTTAAGTCAAATCTATTTCATTACTTCATCCAATGTTTAAGTCATTTGTTTTTGATGAAAAATATTCTTATATCTCGTATAAATACTATAATCAAGAATTTTACTTCACAGTTATGCTATGAATATTAGATTTTCATTATTTCTCTCTATATGGTATTAAACATACGGTAATTTTTTTTTGGGGGATTAGTTTTGCCCAGTGACTTGCGGCTCATGAAACCACTTTGAACATCATAAAATCCTTTTTTTTTTGTTATTACAAGTCAATTTAGTTTCAGATTTCAGCCCATTTTTAATTTAATAGACATATTAATGATTCATTAGTTTAATTTTTTTCTTTTACTTACTTGTTTTACTAAGTAATAAAATTCTAGAAAAATGAACCATAACGATTAGTTAATAATTTTTTTTTTTTTTTTTTTACTTGGAAATAAGAACCTTTAAGTATTACGATAGATTTTAAAGAAATAATAAATTTTAAACAAATATATTGAAAGAAGTTACTTTATAGAATCTGCCAAGTAGAATGTAGCATAAAGAACCAATGAATGATTAATAATCCAAAACCTTATAAACAAGTCATTAATTATACTTTAATTAATGATGATGAGCTTTTTTAATGAGCATAAGGTATTTTAAATCTCAGAATTATATTTGACATGAGATTTGTTTTTTGTGTAAATAAATGATTTAGAAAGTTGTTGTATCTTTTTATTTTACATTTCCTTGATAATTTAGTCGCGTATTTCATAAGACGGTTGTTTTGATTCTGGGTAAAAGCATTTGCAGTAATTAATTCTTTATTCAATTGTTTAGTATAATATGGTTAACACATGCTTCATAATGCGCTTTTGCTTCGTAATTTAATTCATGCTTGATCAAAACGAAAAATAATCTTACTTGAATTCCATGTTTTTTTAGAAAGTCATTCTGTCTAACACTACTTTAGCTGATAAAAGTAAGAGCCTAAATCATGAATTTCATCAGTTGCAAAGCATTCGATACATTTTCATTTTGATAGTTCATCAAATTTAGCTCTGATAGTTTGTTTTTTTTCCCTTTGCATTTTCTAATTGCTTTTTTCATTATTTGTAGCAATTAATGTTTTCAGCCTGCTAAAAATTAAATAAGTTTACTAGCTGTTTTAAAGTTGGTTGATATTATAAAACTAATGCTTTCAATTTGATGAGTAAACCAGCATGTCCTCGAAAACTGATTTGGGACATATAAATCCTGTTAGTGAAAATAATAATTAAATAAATAATAATAAATATTTTATATATTATGTTGACTTAGTTTCAATTCCTATTTTAACCTAACTGGCATAAAGTTCCACAAGAGTGGAAAAATTAGGCGTATTGTAGGCTTTTTTATTTATTTATTTATTTTTGTAAAAAAAAGGAAGTTTTGTCTTAGTATTTCTCCTGGTCGCCATTTTATACATTCAAATATGACTTACGAGAAAGAATAAAGAATAATTATTTGCAGTTTTGACAGAAAAAAAAATAAATCGTTTGAGAAAACATTTATCTAAGGACCAAACATAAATATGTCTTAAAGTTCACTTTAAAAAAAAGTTTTTTATCTCGATTTTGAAATAATTTTTGGTTATTTTATATTACATATATCGCCTAAATATTAACTTATGAAGGCTTTGCTTACAAGGTCAAAGCAATTGACAAAATTTTGATTTTTTTTTTTTTTGTAAAAAAATTTCTGAAATGTTGCAATTTTTATCAAATTAACTTATGAGTGCTAGAATTGTGAAAATCTAAATTAAGATTTTATATTTTGAGACTTTTATATTTTTTTATAAAGAATTCTTCGCAACATTTGTATGTCACAACTTACATTTCTAAAATAAGATATGTATTGCTTACTCGATTAACAGCAAAACCATCTTGCTAAGTACTGTCATTGTTAAGCCTCTTTTATCAAATCCAACTGTCATGCCCAGAGAATGGGAACCTTGAATTCACAAATTCCTCTCATCCTCCGTAAATTGAGAAATAAGGATTAATAGTAAAAAAACAACAACAACGTATAGTTGTTTACATAAGAAAAGCGAGACAGCGATTGCAAAATTTTGTCATAATATTTTATTTGCATTGTCGTTGCTTTTATTCTATTGCTTAATATTCTTAAGTTGCTTATTATCCTTAATACGATATAAAATAGAAATTGAATTATCCGAATCCATTTTGGAAGAAAACAGA
The DNA here is from genome assembly GCF_947563725.1 of Argiope bruennichi. Classification (NCBI taxonomy): domain Eukaryota; kingdom Metazoa; phylum Arthropoda; class Arachnida; order Araneae; family Araneidae; genus Argiope; species Argiope bruennichi. Next base: position 116,807,588 of record NC_079162.1, read on the forward strand.
GAAAACCAGAAATATGGAAAAAGTACTGTAAACAGCCGAAACGTATCCCTTATCATTCAAAGGAGGTTATTTTGCGATTAAAATAAAGTACACTCACATTGTTTTGTTCATACGTAGTTTTAATACATATCTATATGCGCAATCAACTTTTGAAATTAATTTAACTCGCAATTTTTAATTTTCAGTCGTACAGTTTTCTGGAGTTTGTACATGTTAAACTCAATTTCATCAATCAAAGTTAACCTTTTTTTACTTCTGAAGTTTCTCTTACTTAATTTCTGGACTTTATTCAATCAACTGAACTTTTACATATACGAATCAGCTCTTTTCTTCATTTAATGCACGTTGAGTTCTTAACTGATGGCCAATTCCAATAAAATCATGAATAAATGATTTTCAGGAAATGAAACCAAATCAGAAATACACTTTGTTACTGTAATAAAAAAAAAGGAAGAAAGAAAAGTCATTTTTGAAAATTTAGCTGTTTTATAAGATCGATAAAAACTTTTTTGACATTGATGCGTCAAAATTCCACGATTCATTGAAATGAGAGTAGGCAAACAGACTATATTTGAATCACTAACTAAAAAAAATACTTTTTCTTTCTTTCTTTTTTTCTTTTTTTTTTTTCTCCTAAAGTAACCAAAAACGGAGATAAATATGCCCCAATTGCAACCTTTCAGCCACTGTTTATATTTGTGCATTTCTCTGACGTCTCTTCCCCCTTTCTCCGAAGAGGCAGATGTTGATCTTCGAGGTCAGTTAAGGAGCATCAAAATCACGAATTAGTTAATCTTCGATTCTTTTGCATCCGGTACAGATACTTCACCTTGCGATAATTTTCAACGTCTCGAACAGTACAGATTTCTGTTGAAGAAAATTGCGAATCGCACGATTTTTGCTTATGAAGTTTCTTATGGCACGTTTTTTTGACGTGTATTACTTGATTGTAGCTAGACCACTTCCCGGAAATGACCATATATTTTATTTGTCTTTCGAAAATGATTAGATTCTAGCATTAAATAAGTTTTAAGAATTAATTGGTAGTATTCATGATTTATTTCATCTTCACTTTTTTTTTTATCCCACAATTATCCTTTTAGACAACAGATAATTATTATCCGCAAATTGATTACATAAAAAAAATTTCGAAAAGCATTAGACATATAAACTATATTTTATGATTCCATTGTTTTCCAAGTTTAGAATTTAGACAAATTATTTATTATAAAGTAACAATATTTCCTGAACTTATATCTGCGACGCTAGTTTGGTGTGGGAAATGTAATTTGTCTAATTTTTTTTTAATAATAATTAAATTAAGAATTGAAAAATAAAGTAAAAAAAAAAAACAATGATATAGCTACAAAAATGTCAGAGAATGAAAGATGAAGATTTAAAAGAGCATAAATTAAATATTTAACTATAAATCACTTTTTTTTTCTTCAGAATTATTCATCTACTTTGGTCATATTAAGGAAACCCTATTCTATGAGAAGTAAAAGTTATAAAGAAGAATTCGTCAGAAGTTAACTGTTTTGAAAATGAAATCTAGTTCTTTTTATTAATATGAATTAATATTAATTATTAATGAATTAATATTAATTAATATTAATGAATAATAATATTAATGAATTAATATTAATGAATTAATATTAATTTTATTAATATGAATTTAACAATCTAAGAATTTGTTCTAAGTATGGCAAAGAATTGAAAATCGGGATTGTTTCGTCTAATCAGGGACGTCTGATTACTTTAGATATACAGCAAATGTTGGAATGTAGAATTTCTTTTTCTTTCATTTATATTTAAAAATAACTATTATAATTAACATTTTAAAATTAAAGTTAATTAAACTTTATTTAAATGTGATTTATTTACTTGTAATCACAATGGAACAAATAAACGAAATTAGGACTAATGTAGCAGGACTTTTGACCATCTTTCATATACCAATTCATCCAAGTTAAAAGAACAGTTAGGATATTCTTTACAATTGTCTTTCACTCCTCTTCTTGGATTGTTCAGACAATCCAATTATGATTATACCATTTATTCGACATGCTTTTGGAGTCATTATATTGTCATTCAATAAATTTAATCCTCTCTCTCTCTCTTCGTTCATTTACAAGAATATTTGTTTTATTATCGCTTGGAATTTGACATTTATGCCGTTCTTCCGTTAGAAAACTGAAAAGAATTTCACAACGATCTCATGAGCACTTAAAAGCAATCACATAATTGTATTTAATTACTTCTTTAATTTTTATAGCAAATATGCATTTGCAGGGGCTAAATAATTTTTTATGAAATCTATTGAAATTATGAACGAAAGATGTTTTTAGTTTTCTCACTTTTCCCGTAATATCATTTATTGCTAATGAGGATTTGATTACATTTTTTTTATTTGGATTTTAATATGGCTACTTGTAGACATGTTGGAGGGTGGATTCTAATGAGAGAATCCATTTCAGTTTAGCATTCCAGTAATTAATTTGAAATTTCTTATCATTTTTTAATGCTTTTGAACTTTTCACTACTGAATATTTCATTCATTACTAGTTTCTGAAAGAACAGGCCAGTTTGTTTTCTGACAATTATTTTCAGCAAATTTATAAAATTTTATCTCGCAGAATTTATGATCAATAATTGATATACAGGGTGGCCATAATTAAACTGACAGTGCTCACAGTATTCTGTAGCGCGATCTATTTGCGAGAATGACGCCACATTTTGTAGGAAGATTAAACAAGACGAGGGACGAAGAATTCCGAAAAAAAAAAAAGTTCCAAAAGTCACCGCTAGGGGAATATGTGGCACTGTGTAATAGAAAATAGAGTGTTAACAAATGCAAATCAATACGGAAATAGAATTACCTTTTATTTTGCACATTTGCTTATTTAGTTCAAGTGCAATATGACAACACTTTTAAAAAAGCGAAAAATTTACATAAACACCGATAAAGTCTCTTCATCTGCAATTTCACTTATTGGGTAACAGAGAACGCTGAGCGACTTCTGGCTATGGGGTTACCTTAAGTCCAAGGTCTATCAAGGAGTTGTCCAGGACCTGGCTAAGTTGAAGGATAACATAACACGGACTGTACGGGAGATTCCTGCAGACATGTTACTTTCTGCTGTTGTGAATACTGTGCACAGAATGCAATATGTGGTCCACAAACACGGCAGCCACATTGAACATGATTTAAATGTGCAAAATAAAAGGTAATTTTATTTCCGTATTGATTTACATTTGTTAACACTCTATTTTCTTATACACAGCGCCACATATTCCCCCAGTGGTGACTTTTGGAACTATTTTTTTTTTTTTTCGCGGAATCTTTTGTCCTCCGTCTTGTTTAATCTTTCTACAAAATGTGGCTTCATTCTCGCAAATAGATCTCGCTACAGAACACTGTGAGCACTGTCAGTTTAATTATGGCCACCCTGTACATATATCATACATCAAACCCAACGTGCCAGCTTATTTTTTGAATCTATTGCACATCCTGTAAATGCAAAAAAGACGTAGTGCTAGAGTATAGTATTAGACAACGTACATTAGGAAAATATGCGCAGTTGTATTTGTCCCTTGAACTGATTCTTTTAAAAAATGAATCATTTTTAAACGGAATTAAATTTAGACACTTACTACAAATGTTTTTTCATAAAAAATCCTATTTATAACTTTTAATAATATGGACTTTTAAGCTAACGACGTTTACCGAAAAAATTCAAAACGTCTTCTCATGAATTTGGCGCATATTAATTGCAGATGATATTTATTTGAAAATTCTTGTATTAATTTTAGCAAACATGAATTTCGGTTCTAATGTTCGAAAAAGCAAAACAAAAAAACTGCTGTTTGAAAATTATTTCTTAATACAGAAAATAAAAGGATTAAAAGATTTTATGCTATTAAAAAAATAAGCTATTTCACTTATTTTTAGTACTGCTTATAATATTCTACTCATTTACTTTATTTGCTTATTTATTTTTGTAATTCAACCTATCTCTTAATGTCTACTATGTTAAAGGCTTTTAAAAAGTTTTAGTTTCGTCAGAAGATGTTTTTGAATTTTCGTTTTGGTCTAGTGAACACAGAAGCAAGGTGTGAATCTATCTTTTAATCTAAGCGTGAAATAAATTTAAAAAAATAATTTGGCACAGATTCACTTGAAATGAATTTGTGCCAATGGGTAATTTTAATTTTGTCGAATAAGCTTATGACATTGATGGCACTTAAGACAGATTGTAACCATATGTTCAAGTTCAGATGGCGCAATACCTATTCAGAGTAATGGAAATACTCACCAGTGTTTAATTAAGTTTGGAATTTTAAGAATGACTTCAAAAGTTATGAAAATTTTCGTTCGCTAGAATGTACTCAACCATTAAACACTTAGAACAAAATATTAACTATTCTTTCAGTTTAAAAAAACGTTTTTAATTTTTCACACATTAACTGTCATGTGCATGTGTTATCATGACATGTTTTTCTGATTGAATGTACCAATTGTCGAAATAATACTTGTTTTTGATTGAATGTACCTGTTATCGAAATGATACTTGTTTTTGATTGAATGTACCTGTTATCGAAATGATACTTGTTTTTGATTGGATGCCTTAGTCATTGAAATGATATATTTGTGATCGATTATGTCAATCATCGAAATCTGATAAGAAATGAATATTCATTTATTTTGGCCCATAATTTGGAAAAAATAAATGTTCGGGAAAGACTAAAAGGTGGCGTGGCGTGTTTTTCTCTTTTCAGAATTCTATACAGTAATAGATAAAACGCCTGGAAGTTAATACGATAAATATAACTGTAAGAATTTAGTTTTTAATATTGTTATTCTTGACATCTGAGTTCCGCAGTTCTCGTGGAATTGTATTAAATATAAAGATGCAGATTTGAATTCTTAAAAATTATGATTTAATTTTTCACACATTAACTGCCATGCGCATGTGTTGTCTTGATATGTTTTTCTGACTGAATGTATCAGTTGTCGAAATGATACTTGTTTTTGATTGAATGCAACAGTCAATGAAATGGTACATATTTCTGATCTATTGTGTCAGTCAATGAAATGGTACGTATTTCTGATCGATTGTGTCAATCACTGAAATCTGATAAGAAATTGGTGATCATTTATTTTGGCCAAGATTTGGAAGAAATAAATGTACGGATGAGATTAAAAGGTGATGTAGCATGTTTTTCTCTTTTCAAAAATCCGTACAATAATAGATATATCGCATCGAAGTTAATATGATAAATATGACTGTCAGTTTTAAATATTAATATTCCTGACGTCTAAGTCCCGCAATTCTCGAGTATCTGTATTATAAATCGAAATGCAAATTCGAATTATCAAAAATTATGATTTCTAAATGCAATTTTGAAGTTAATAAGAAATATAATTCTTGATTAAGCTAAGTCTCTAGTAATTTGTCATTTGAAATACTTCAATAAATTGAATAATTAAGATATACCTTCTTAATAGAGAATTTTCCTGTCCTTAAAACAACAATTTCGCAATTTAAACTTCTAAGATGCAAGTGGAACTTCTCTTTGTGACTAAATTTTTTTGTTTGTTTATCATCAACAGTGAAAGAAAGGCATTCAAACTCAGAAATGAGTTGTTAATCAAAATACCAAAATTTCAAGTATGTGTTTTTTAATTTTATTTTTCAATAACAGTTATTCATTAAATGAACAAACTGAAATTATGTTCAGGCTTAGCAATTAGTAATTCTGTATCTCAGAAGTAAACTACGAGAAATACAGTGTTGGTATTTTTGAAGTTTTTATTGTATTATATTGTTGCTGCAGCGTTTTTTGACGAAGATAATGCCATAAATGTAGGAAGAAAAATAACTGTTATTCTCAAAAAATGCAATGCAACATGCAATAAATACACTGTACGTTGGAACTTCTTTCGGTTCTTTTGTCAAATATTATAAATGTTTCTCAAAATCAATTTTTTTACCTCAAAATTATAGAATTATGATAATTTGAACTTCTAATGAAACTTCTTTTTCTCTTGAGTATAAATAATACCATAATAGGCATTAAATTTCATCTATAATGTTTTTTACTTTTGGTATTTTTTAAATAATTAACTAATTAAATTTCAAATTTTAGTCACGCTACAATCGAGGATCATTGACAACATATTTTTGGAATAAATTCACTCTCTGGAATAAGTACTTTTACCTTTGTAAACAGATCTAATTAAATTTTAAAAAAATCTCTAAAAGTTCATAAAACTAACTTACACCGAATAAATCTAGAATGAGCGAAAATATTTTTGAATGTTTTAGAAATAAATGTAATGAAAAAATAAACTGCAAAAGTACATGAAACTGTAACTTGTATCTTTAGAAAAACATACTAATTGCAAAAAAAAAAAAAAAAAAAAAAAAAAAGTTGAGACGGCAGCACGTTTATAGATAGATCAATTTACCATGCATGCGACTGGGAGTGTGTTCCTTTAACACTGCCGGCTTACGCGTGGCTGTATGTCCCCGCCACACGCCACTTCTCACCTGTTGCAACCATATCTGTCACGCTTGTATGCTCTGACACACGAATTATTATGACTGATACTAATGCATCCGCTTAGCAGGGTTTAATAAACGATACGCAGACTAGAAGTAGTGATAATCAGTTGCAGGGTGGGGTTTCCGTACGGGAACAGCTTTTGTGGTTTTTTAATTTGCCTTTATTTTTCAAGTTCCTGTACCGCAAACAGAGGATATTCATATGATATATATACTTCCGTGAAACCTCAGATAAAGATATGACAGCTATACGGAAATATAATATTAATTAACAATTACAAGTAGTTTAGCTGGTGATTATCAAAGTACTCTAATAATGTGAACTCTGCATAAAAAAATAAATGCAGAATATTAGCTCAAATTAATGATCCACCTTGAGATTGTTTTCTGTGATTATTCTCTTTATAAGGGCTGTAATCATACAAGTTGACTGCATAGAGAAAAAAAAATTCTGGAGTAAAATTAATTATTTCGGGGATGCCTTTTGTTTTATAACTGCTATTCATGTTAATTCTAATTTCTGATTTTAGATTTAAATTGGATAAAAGATTGCATATGCAAAGAGTTTAGCTTTGTAATATGTATAATCTTAGTCTTTTTGTAGCTGAGGATTCCAATTATGACTGAAGAAATATCAAAATTAGTAAATCTTTCACCGAAATTCTTATTTTTCAACTACATTTCCATTTGTTAAATGACAAAAAAAAAAAAAAAAAAAAAAAGCCAATAAATTTCTGCAGGAGTTTTCATCTATAAGTAGATTTCTTCCAAAAAGTTTATATCCGAAGATATTGTGTTAGAAAAACTTCATTTAGACTGCTTAATCTGTCAGTGATTTTACGTTGATTAATTTTACATTGATACAGGCGTCACTTTTCTTGTCTTCCTATTATTTTATATTACATTTTTGTTTTACCTTGTTTAGTTGCAGGAAAACTCCTACAACTAAGTAATTATATTTTCCCAGTCTTCTCGTTGATATCTCATATTTTCAATCATTTGGAACACCGCTATGCCCTATTGGTAGAATCTTAAGTTCGAGATCCGAGGTGCAATATGAGACCCAATATCGAAAAGGTTCGTTTATTTTGTGGGCCTAATATTCAATTAATTTAATCAATTGTCGAACAATCTGTTGCCGGTGTAAAGCAGATAGCACAACGCCGTATCGTATTATCTAGACACTATTCAAAACTACCACAAACATCTTCAATAACATTCATAAAACTTCAAAATAGGACATTAACAAATCAAAGCAAATTATTTTTTTATTTTTTTGAGAGTATTCGTAGAATATATAGAACGCATTATATTTTGCCATTTGTTTGTATATTGCCTGTAGGTGGCTAATTAAAAAAAAAAAAATGGAACCCAAGAATAGAGTGGATTTTCTATAATTAATCAAATCTGCTTTGAACTTTCATTTGTGAATTATCGATATTCTGAGAAGTGAAAGCAGTAAATACCCAATTTAATACAGCTGACAATACGTTGAAAAAATGTGTTTAGCAATTGTTTCAAAATCACAGCATGCCTGAAATAGCATTCTAATTTTGCCTCAAATTTACACTCACTCGAGTTATCATAAGGCAATTTTAAAACACCAAGGGCTGAAAGTTTTTGTATGCAACATTCTGGGTTCCGACTGGGTCAAATGTGTAAATACACATTTGTCACATTAACATTTGTCAAACTAAGATAAACTGAAATGAACAATTTCTGAGTGAGGTCAACGCAATCAACAGGTGATTACGCACAATCCTATATATTTTGTATGTTCTGAACATAAGAATATGCCTAAAATTCTGAGAGTTAAAATAAACAAATCTAAAAAGCTAAAAATTAAAAATTCCCGAACAGAATATCCACACTGGATTGCATCTATATTTAACTAATGACACAATGTGAGACTATAAAAAAATCATTTGAATAATTTCTGATTAGGGACCATCAACTGAGTAGGTGGTTCCATGCCCTCCTATATAATTTGTGCTTTCCTGTAGGTAAAAATATATATAAAAATTCTACACAGTTGGGTTGAAAGCTAGCAAAAGGGGGGGGGGAGTGAACACAGTTTCGTCGTCCTCTCTCTCTCTCTCTCTTTCTCTCTTTTGCGTTGCCATCATTCTGAAGAGTTGAAGATAGTTGAAATTCGGCTGGGGAATCGTAAAGGAAGGGCATACACTTCTTTAGAAGCGGAAGAATGAGACCGAGCAAGGGGAAAGAGAAGTGGGAAAATGCTTCTTTATGTGAAGTGTTTCCATGCGTGAAAAGTAAAAAGGAGTATGCAAGTAGGATGATATATTTTTTAAAAAAATACGTAAAAAACCTATATACACATAAAATCTCTTCCTTTCTTTTTTTTAAAGCTAAGCTTTTTCGTAAGCATGCCGCCCTCCCCCTCCCCCAAAGCCCCCTTTCAAACAAGCTTTGTGAGGTTGTTTGAATCCGCAACAATCTGATAGCTGAGGGCTTTCAAAAGACACCGTATTAGGGGATGGGGGAGGTGCAGGTTTAGAAAAATAAGGGGCACCTGAATATAGTAGTATTGAGGGGGAGGGATTGAAGAATGCAAGCACAGGTTGAACCCCCCCCCCTTTGGAAAAAGATAAGGAGATTGATAATAGGTGGCGTGGAGGAGGAAGAGAGAGGGCTCCAGATAAAGAAAAGTCGAAAACCGAGATGTGTAGAAGACAAGTTATTGCTCATGAACTCAGCGGCTCTTTACTGTGGGGGAGAGAAGAGAGTGAGATCCGAAAAATCTACTCAATAACTTTGACGCCAATCAGAAATGTTGAAAAAAATAATCTTCCTTTCATGGCAATATCAACTAAGGAACAATGCAGTTTACCGCCTCCACTGCAATCCGTTTGTGGACATATTGACGTCATGCTGAGAGTCGTTGTGTGTTCAAAAGTGCCTCTTCTAAGTGAAAAAGAAAATATTAAAGGGATTCAATTGAATATTCAGTTGAGTTAAGTCGGAGTTGCATATCAGAAGGCATCTGTATTCTATACTCTCTACAGTGTACAATGGCTTACCCATTTCAAATTTATACCGGAAATGCATTTTAAATGGAAGAAGCAAGGCTCTGTGCAAACATTCAATTATATGCAATAAAATACTCGAAAAAAGATTCTAATGATCATTTTCTTGAATAATTTCAAGGCGATTCACCGTACAACTGATTTTATTTGGAAATAAAATTTTAAAAACATTGATACAAAATTGCGCCAGACATTGATTACAAATAAAAGATTGAATTAACAATGAAATAGTTCACTTTTTATCCCCTCTAATAAAACCAAAATTTCTCACTTCACTTAGTATATAACTTGATATCACTATGATTCAAATGCTATGTATTCATGCTTGTATTTCATTTATCTTGTATTGCTCCGATGTTGAAACACCGAATGGAATAAATTTCTGCCCATAAGAGACAGTACTGTTTTGAAATCCGTTCGCATCTTTTATTTGCTTCTTTAAATATCACGTTATACCTCTGTTTAGGGCGGCATGCTTGTAATGTGACGCTTGATACATGCAAGCAACATGATATTAGATGTTTGCCACGTTTATTTTTGTTATGTGATTGCGACATCAAGTGAACTGACTATGTACTCTTCTCAATTTGCAGTAAACAGTTGCTTTGTCTATATTATATGCCTAATTGATCTCCTACTTAATCTTTGTCTATCTTATATGCCTTGTTGATCTTCTGCTTAATCTTTGTCTATCTTATATGCCTTGTTGATCTTCTGCTTAATCTTTATCTATCTTATATGCCTTGTTGATCTTCTGCTTAATCTTTGTCTATCTTATATGCCTTGTTGATATTCTGCTTAATCTTTGTCTATCTTATATGCCTTGTTGATCTTCTGCTTAATCTTTGTCTATCTTATATGCCTTGTTGATCTTCTGCTTAATTTTTGTCTATCTTATATGCTTTGTTGATCTTCTGCTTAGTCTATGATGGAGCATCAAAATAATTTAAAAGTTCATTTCAAAGCACGTTCATTAACGACACACATTCAAATATAAAAAAGTGACATTAGTTGTGTCTGTGTGTCTGAATCCAGCCGAAAAAATGATGCTATGTGCCTTGAAAAACACGATTTAAATCCGCGTCACTTTTCTGTTGATGGAACTAGAAATTTCAATGAGATTGAATTGGCTAAGAGCGATGGGAAAATTTTAGTTTTGAATAGAGACTCACTCTTAATTTCGTAGACAGTTTTTCACTTGTTACTTAGGAAGGCATTTTGGCTCATGCGTGCTACAAAATATATTGCTGTATAAGGAAAATTTTAAAGGAACAAAAACAGTTTGAAAAATATGAAATAAAAGAAATTAAAAACCTTTGAAAGACCGAGAGTATATATTATATCTGTCTACCGGTAGGTTGTAAGTTTGTTACAAAACATTTGAAAGAAAAACATATAAGAACAAAGGTAATAGTTTTCTGAAGAAGTGATAAATACAACTAGAATAATATTAAAATTGCATTGCAATAGTTTCATCTAAAAAAAAAATGAAAATCTGCACCATTGAACTCAATTTAATTCATGCGGGGAAAAAATCGAATTTCTTTCTTAATTTTTTAGAAGTGTTTTTAAATCTGTTAATAAAACAGAATCTGTCGATTTCAAATGCGTTTCATTCCATACGTATCAAAGAATACACAAAATGTATTATTTCCTCAACTTACGATTATCTTTCTCTAAGAGATTTCATATTCATGCTTCAAACTTCTCAGTAACCTTCAGAGCTTTTCTCGATATCTTTCTCGCTCATTTATATCACCGATTCAATCGGCCCCGTACCTTTGTTAGATGACAAAACTTTTCATTTTATGTCCGACGGATAAGTAATAAGAAATCCATTTAAATCCTATTTATACCATCCACCTCGACTCCAGACGTAAAAACATGTATAAAATTGGTATTCTCTACTTATGAAAGGGGGAGGCCAACTTTATTATGCTAACATAAAAATGTAACGCACCATCCTGGTTCATATATTGTTCTTGCATCCATTTTGGTGGAGTTGGTGCAGCTATTGTTAAAGGGGAGGCAGGATGAAAAAGCACACCGACCGTTCACAATAGCTGGGGTGCTGCAGGTTGCTTGCAAAAAAGTCGGCCACTTGCAGGAAAGTTTAGAAAGATTACATTCACCTGATTTTTTTCCTTTGGTGTTCATTGTAAGGGAGAACTGGCGGAAATTCCGCGAATTCTTGGAAGGATCAAGTACACAAATACCTGTAGCATAAAGCACGGGGGACGGTTTCTATGGTGAAGCTGATATGAACCGTAACGTATCCCACCCATTGAATTAAAGAGGAATGCTGTTTAACTAAGTACATCGAATGCTGTTAATCTTCGATGAAGTGTTATTTGGTTTAAAAAAAAGAAAGAAAATGGAATGAAAGTTGCGCAAGTGAATTTTTATTTGACTTCAAATTAACTGAAACTTACGTACTTGAGTTAATGTTTCTACCGTAATTTAAAATATTCTAGATTAGAGAATAGATAATCTATTCTTCTTATCTATCTAAAAGTACATCAAATGCTGTTCATTTTCAATGATGTTTTTTTTTTTTTTTAAGAAAATGGAATGGAAGTAGCTCAAGTGAATTTTTATTTGACTTCAAAATGAACTGAAATTTATGTAATTGAGTTAATGTTTCAAATGTAATTTAAAATATTCTTGATTCACAGATTATGCATTCTTCATTAATCATTACATTCTTTCATTATATTTGTTTACTTTTAATGCATATCAGTTAATAAAAGTAGCTAACTTAATAAAAATGCATGCATATTACAAGACAAGGAAATAGAATCCATCTCCGCCTTTGAGTTTTTATATGGCACATTAAAAATAACAGCTGTTCAAGAAAAAAATTTGTGTCAACAAATAGTTATTATAAATTAATTATTTTTGAGATTATAATTGCATTTTGAAATCGAAAATGAAATGAAATCGTGTTTGGTTACTAATTCACTAGAAAAAAATACTTCAAGCAATAAGTCTTCATTAACTTCGAACATATTTCCGTTGATAAATATTAATATTTGGAGACTGGTCCAGGTGTTATCCCTTTCATGTCACTCATCACACATGGAGTAATTGAATTGAACTGAGGAGTGAAATTATATGCCTCGTACAGAATTAATTCTATGAATCCAAATCATTCAGTGGTACAACATTTGTACTAACGCGTTAGCAAAAAAGATATTCTACTAGTACAATATCTATACTGTCCATAATGAAAAAGTTAAGTAGTACTTTAATTTCAAATCAGAAAGCACTGGAGAAATTTATTTATATATTATCCATTTATATCTCTCCTTCTTACTGTGTTTAGATAATGATATATCTGAATGTCTTTTATATTTATTGGCTTTCAGATTTTATTCGTCATGGATTCTTAAAATCGCCTTCAGCAATTTATAATCAATTAATAATTATGTATTGGTCAATAGACTGAATTGAAAATTTCGATGTTACCATAGTTGATCTAAGAAACCTGTAAGTAGAGAAAAAATTATGCTAGTATAAAATTTGTAAGGCCCGTGAAGTATAGGTAAAATAAAAAATTACATAAAGAAAGATGGTTTGCCTAGACAAAAAGAATTTTTCGGATTTTAGATTTCATGCACTTTTAAATGTCAAGACCCACTTCAGCAAGTCCCAGTCAATTAGTGAACCAACCTGAAAGCAAATCCAAAATTTTGTCGTACTCCCTGTAAGGAAAATTTAATTTGAAATTTTAAAAAAATTATATTTATGGATGATATTTTTTTCTACTTTCAGATTCTATAGATTTTGGACAGTCAAGATCCACGTCAATAAATCACTTCTAGCTAGTGGCTAGACAATGGCTATTATATTGAATTGGTCTAATCAATGATACACGAGTTTTATCAATCCAAAATAGAGAACAAATTTTGCTGATATAACATCTATACTGCCTGCTAATAACTTCTGCCTGTAAGTAACAGTTAAACTAATAATTTAATATCAAATCAAAAAATATTGAAGAAATGGAGTTTCTCCTACTCACTGTTTTCACAGAATGATATGTTTGCATTTATTGTGGAGAGTTTTCATTTTTTCGACTTCCACATTCCATTATGTTTTGGAGTGTCGAGATTCTCTTCAACAAATCACAGCTAATCAATGGCTATATGCATTGGTCATTAGATTTGTAGTGGCGAGTCATTGTTGAAAAGGAGTCAAAACAGGAGTGCCACTGGGTTTTAGATCTTTGGCGTCGTGAGAGTAAACATTTTCTGACACATTGTTGACACAGCGTCTCGAGAGTGGATATTTCCTACGGAAAAGTTGGGCCACGGCTGTTTTGATTTGCTCTGCTACTTTCGCTTTTCACCTTCGACTCAAGGGAAAGCGTAGAGCTTGAAATCTTTATTACAGCGAATCAAGCTAATCTAGGTTTTTGCCTTCACTGAATTTGGATTCAGTGTCTTTAATCGACAGATTTATAACGCTGCAGAAGGTTCTTTTGGCGATGCTAACACAGTTACCTTGGCGGAAAGTATTATTTTAAGAGATGCTACTTTGCGCAAGAACTATGGCCTATTTTCCGAGCTTGTCTTGTCGTTTTCTTATTAAATTATAAGAAACAAAATAAGCAAAAATGCAGTTGTACCAGTGCTCTAGTGACGCGAGGAAAGAAGGCACAGATATTCCGGATTCAAACCCGGTTAAAAACCAAATATTAGCGAATTTGTTCCTTTAACCCATTAAAGTCCAACTTTCAAGCATAGATTTCAGTAATTTCTTTTAAATAATGACATAGGCATCAAAAGTAAGATAAATGAGAAGCAAAATTTAATTCCGCAACAAAAAAATTATTGAAAAATCAGAAAAAATTCTTTAAAAAATTGTTTTTATTGATATATTTTTTTAAAAATTCAATATGTAGTAAGACCTAAAAAAATACTTTCAAATTTATAAAAAAAATTCATAAAATAAATTTTTAAAAATGGAAAAATGATTTAAAAATAACGAATTTTTGACTTCAATTTCTTTTTTGACTTCAGCGCAACGCGAATAAATGACATTTACGGATCCGAAATTTAGATTGTATTAGGTCCTTTTAAAACCTGTGCAATCTATTTAATATGTTACTGGTTCTTTAAACGTCCTTTTTCAGATTAAATCATATTTTTTTTTTTTTCATGCAGCCTTATACTAGACTATGTTCTACGGAAAAATGAAAGACAAAATTGGACTGCAGGATGACAAATGAAAGAAGTTCACCTGTCAGTTCAAAATTTAAGGGTTAAAGACTCAACTAAGAAATTATCGGTGAATTATTGCCCACGTAACTGAGTTAATTTGTTTTTAGTTTTATTTCTGAATTAATTGATCTATTTGAAATGATAATAGTAAATACAAAGAAATGAGAAAAAAAGATTTGTATGCAATTGGGTGGAGAATTTTGCAGAGCAGATCTGGATGGCCTTTGATGTGGTGGCTGGTCTGCTGCTTGTGACAGCTGGACATATGTGCGTTCTACTACTGATTTTAAATGATAAAATCTTTCACTGCACTGATCTCTCACATACGTAACTATGGCATGCGCCCTATCATGGGTGTGATTGTTTTACGCAGCCTCATTAGGTTTTCCCGTACAGCTCTGCTTACGGTAAGATTTGAAAGGCTTTTCCATACAGTCTAATTTTGCATGCAAGTATTGTGAAAATTCAAAGTAGTGATGACCCAAAATAAAGTGAATTGAATGATCCCTTTTTATCAAAATAGTCCCCAGGTGACCTGATTGTAAAATTTCTGTTTCAGCTACAATTCAGTCGGTTCCGGATACGGATGACAAGTATCTGGAACTGACTCTGCCACTTTAAATCATAATTTCTTTTTTCATACTACTTAATTTTGTATGAATGTATTATGATGATAAAAATTGTGGATGGATTAAAATATACTGAGCTATTCATCTAATCCCTTGATTCCTGATAGTACAGTTTCGGTTTCAAGTTAATGTAGATCGAGTACCATTAAAAAAAGTTGCTTCTACTATTCTACCAACAGAATTTATTACTTTATCCGTATCATATATCTAAAAAAAATGCTGATCTAAGAAATTCAATCAAGTCAATCAAAAGGAAAATTAACTTCTGGTGAAATACCATGTGCATATTTAATGCAAACAAAGCATATTTAGGAAATAAATAAAATTAGGTTTGAAATAATTAATTTCCTTTTTATGCAATATAATATAACTTTTAAGAATAAAACATTTATTTAGTATGAATTATTCATGGATTTCTTTTTGTACGAAGATATTTCTTCAACATATCAAGGGAAAAAAAAATGACGACCAATTAAACAAAAATCCTGCACGAAAAAACCTCGCAAAAATATCAAATAAATAAAATGCTTGTTTAAAAACATTTTTCCAAAGTCGAAATGCAGAGGAAAAAAACTCCTGAAAATTCTGCAAAACTTTCAGGAAGTAATCCCGCCAAAGAATTGTTTCACATAAACTGCATATTTTATTGTTTTTATTTTAAGTAATAAAATTTTATTGCTTAACATACTGAGCGTTAATCTGTACGCCTTCTAAGAAACAAAGAAAAAGAAAATTTCGTTTCCGAAAAAAAAAATTCTTTGAAGAAATAAGTTCACTGACCAAAAAATGAATTATTGGAGTTCGAAAAAAAATCTGTTAAAAAATTTACAGGAAACAAAAATATTTTATTACTCATTAATTTTTTAATAGAAATTGAATAAATAAATATATTTATTTACTTTTCGATGTATATAATCTACATCTTAAAATGGTACATTGTTAAACATTTCTTGTATAAAACTGTGTGATTTTTTTTCTTTCACATAGATACGCTGCATATCCGTGGTGTGGGCTACAGCGGACACATAAGATTTCGTGGTCAAGCGCACACTCCCAAACTCATCATGGTTAGAGTGGACACCCCATAGAAAAGATAAAGGATGCAGATAAATAAGTAAATAAATACTTTTAAAAATCACAAATATAATTTAAAACAGTATTTTAAGTGGTAAATCTCTTTCACGTGGGATAGCGGTTTTTTTTACGGAAGTTTTCTGTTTTTGCACTCGATTATTGAATTACAAGGATAAATACACTTTGGCCAATAAAATTTAATTATTTAGATTAAATTGTTAAGATATTATAGTGCGAATGCATTTTAAACATAGTGAAATATAATAAAAATAAAAACTTCCAGAAAAATATTTAAAAATGAATAGTAAGTAACAGTATAATGAAGGGTATGAACGAAGTTCAGGGATTTTGTGGAAAACTGCATTTTGGAGTCAAATAAATATTAGAATAGGTGCAATTGCCATAAAATTAATTAGTTTCATTAATGTAATTAAAAATAAACACAAGTAAATAAATACTAACTAACCTTTATTATAAAGGCATAAATATCATTTGCCATTATTGGATTTAGTCCAATGTGAACCTGTCCGATCAAATAAAGGATAGCGTTTATATACAATTTTCTTTATTTACATAAAAACAACTCTTTCTTATCTAGGTTAAATGAATGATGCTATTTATAGCACGAAAATTAAACAAGAATAGTTCCTCGAACAATTTCGGAGAAAACAACTTCGCAAAAACAGTTAACATGCTGCTGGCGTCTCAGGCTAATGCAGGGTTCGGAATCCACCGAATTTCCTTCTGGTGGAATGTTACTAAGAAGTCCGATTCACACGAAGCTTCTCTGACCTCTCCTCTCTTCTCCCTTTTCTTCCGAAAAATCTCGCATTTTATTTCTCACCTCTCATGTCCAAATTGGTACACTTGGACTCCCTGATACCCAATTACCGTTCAGAACAAATCTGAATGATCTCCGGTCGACCTTGGGAATATCCGTTGATGATCCACCCTCCACAATGGGAAAAATGAAGATTGACATCTGGAGGGTTTGATACTCTTCCCTTTTAAAAACACGATTTATTTCTCTGGGAAACGTACATGTGGTTCCTTATCTCGACTCACGCTAATTGGTCACCAGGGTTTCAGGGCGATTGACCTGAGTCTTTACACCAACCTAGTTAAAAAACTTAAAGATTTTAGACATTTTTCTAAATTGTTTGATGTTCCGAATTCTTTTAAGATGTTTTCAATTCTTTCAACCAATTTTACATATGCTTTTTTCCTTTTTATTCTATTGTCGCCTAATTCTCTGGATTTCAAATTAAAAAACACTCTTTGTGCTTCTTCTTTTAGAATTTAAACTAATGAGTGGACATTAGGCTGGTTTCTGCCAGTGATTGCATTTAATTTTGAATTCCATCCTTCAACTGAATTATTTGCCCTGTGACGCTGTCGATATACATTCCATACTTTAATGGGCATATTTGGATTGTCCATCCACTGCTCGACAAAATAATCAACGAATGTGGTAAGTTTGTCAATGCTAAAAGCTTTTTCCCATACAATGCTCCAAGCATCATCTATGTATTCCATTGGCAAGTAAGCAAATGCAGAAATCATTCTTCAGACATTTCTTATATCTTCGCTCTCTTTATATTCCTTTACTAGATCCATTTCTTGTACCTTACGCCACAAACATTGATTAAAATGAAAGTTACAACCGGAAATAGTCGAACTGGGAAATTCTAATATACAACTATTGATGGCTGCGGTTTTAAAATCCAATTTTATGATGTCCGGCTTCCACTTAGGGCACCAACGTTTCACTTCCTGAAACATTGCAATGTAAGTTGCTTGTCTCTTATCAGGCAGAAATGCAAAAAGCGCTGGATAAACGTTGGTCTCAGTTGCTATACTTCTTAAGTCGACGTGTATTGCATATATTTGAGCAAATTGTTTCGAACAACTTTTAAATGTTCCATCTATGAAAAAGATCTTTCCATTTTCCAAAAGGTACCAAGATTCTTCTCCTCCAAATACTAAAATCCTGTTATCTTGGTCATTTTGAAAGTTTAAACGAAGAAAGTTTTCTCCATTAAAAAGCATACGTTTATCGTTTGCAAACTGAATTTCATTGGCATTTTCGGGATTTGGGGTAGCTCCCAAAGCCTTTCTCCTCTCCTTACATAAAACAGTCTTGGCATTGGAGTATGTCGGTATTTTAGTAACGAAATCATAACCTTTCTGATATAATTCTGAAAATTCTTCTTGAAATATCCGGGGAACGGGAACTGATGTTTCTTCTCGGACTGTTTTTCTGCAAGTCTCTAACTTCCTTTTAACTTCGATCTCAGCAACGTTGGGCACGCAGGAATGTTCAGTTTTCTTCAGTACTTCGTATTGAAAATTTGTCTTTATATTTCCTTTACAACGATGTATCTTTTCTTTTACACATACCCAACTCATTCCTAATTTATTTTTTCGGTGTAAACGGTGTGGGTAATCATCTACAACTAAAAATTCTTTTCCTTTTTTTGTAGAGAGTAATTATGTTGAAATAGCTATGGGATCCATAACATATTTTTTCGGCGATATAAAACACTTCATAAGGATCAAACATCTACTGAGAAAGTCCTTCTCTGTCAAAAGTATCGGCTTATCTCTACAGCAGGTGCAAAGCTCGAAACTACACAATGGATGACATGTGACTGATTAGGGAAACAACACAATAGCCGCAAGAATGTCCGCTCTGCCCACCCAACTCCCCTCAAGTGTCCGCTGTAGCCATTGTCCGCTCTGACCACGTCCGCTCTGGCCACGTAGCCCGAATATCAAGAATCAAGTTATTTCTTAGAAATTTTAAAAGAGATAATAATTAACTGATTATGTTATTGTTAGTAATCAAGCACTGAATTTAACTGAAATTATTTTTTTTAATAATAGTATTCTTATATTACAATTAACAGGTTTTTTTTTTTTTTTTTTTTTGAGGAAATAAATTAGAAACATTATGATTGATGTTTGTTGTAAAACTTTATTATAGTGTACTTAAATGCGAATACACAAATATATTTTTATATTAAGGATCAATCTATATGTATTAAGTAATGAAATCATGTTAATATATTGAAAATTTAGTTATAATGTTGGTTCATTGTTCCTACGCTTGACTTTCCACTTTTGCTACTTTTAATAAAGTTTTTTTTTAATATATTTTTATTAAATCAAAATTCAATTTAAATTTTACAAATTGCTCATATATTTCTCCGTCGTCTTTTTTTTTTTTTAATTAATTATAATGATTCTTTTGGAATTTTTGAGCTTTACAAATGGTTTTCGATTGGTTTCAAAAACTGAGATGGTACGATTGCATTTAACGTTTCAAAATCCTCGAAATGTGGATGCAGTAAAGTTAAAATAATGCAAATTACATTTTCTTTGTTTTTCAGAAATTAACGCATTTTAGAATAGTGCATTATTCGGAAAGAAAAATGTTGTATCATTTTATGGGGTCTCTTTGTATTCATTTTTAACATAGGGTTTGAATAGAATTGAATTTCGGCTATGTAACAAATTCAATTTTAACTTTTTTTTTTTTTTTTGAAAGACGATTATTGCAAGAACATGTTAAAGTTACAATGATGGAGCCTGTCCATAAAATAATCGTTTTCGTGTATGTGTTTTTACAATATTTGAAATGAAAGTTTAAAAATGTTTTCACTCATATACCCTTCCAATTCGTACGATTCCAATAACCGCAAATATTCATTATTGCAGAGTACATTTAATTCAAACATCCTTTCTCTGAAAGCAGTGTGAACATCTTATTCCGCTTGAAAGTCGCCTGAGGTGTCGCCTTATCACGAATATCTTACTTTGACTGAGGTATTGTACTCATTATTATCTCGAATTTCAAAATTACGTCTTAAGACACCTTCATCTATCCATTATTTTTTCAAAACTGAATTATTTATTAGTACAGAAGACGAATTTACATCATTAAAATTCTCAGAGTGGAGAGAATAGTAGATAAATTGCTGTATTTGAAAATTTTTTTGAAAGATATCTTGTTTAGCTGAAAGGACGAGCAGTAGAGGTGTAAAATCTTCGAAGATAATAAATTTAAGACCATGGCTAAAAGAAAGTTTATTATTTTATTATTTTTATTTTTTATTTTTTATTTAATAACTATAGTGCTATCTAACTTTCAGATTAATAAAATATTATATAAAAATAAATGGGTTTCTGTAAGTGATTCTTTCTTACCATTTCTCTGTAGCAGATTTTTTTCTGGAGATAAATACGTAGGCCCTATTCAGAATAGAGATGTCATTCCCAAAACCTAATTTGAATAGTAAGTAGCTGAAACAAGTCTGTTTTAACTAAAGAAACTGAAACTTTTGAATTTCATTACTTTACGGGAAAGATAAGATGGTCTCGGATGGAAACTAATTTTTAAGACATATATCTTACATGTCACCTTCGGCTTATCATATCGCTATGTTTCGCGACATGCAAACACTTTTTTTTATTTAAAAGGATCATATGTTTTTTTATTTTGTAATGAATCAAAATTAAGATATTCTGTTCTTAAATACCATTGTCCTTACTTCAAATGTCAACGCTAGATTTTTTTTTTTATTCCTGTTGCTTGAAAATGTAGAAAATAAATAATTATTTTTAGTCAGATCAAGATATCTCTTCCTGATTTAAATGGTTTTAAAGCGGAAAAGAAAAAAAATTTGCATAAAAACTGAATGAATTTATTTATTAAGACTTAAATTTATAGTTTGAAATCTTAAATTTTTCTATGTGTATGAAATCTGCAAGGTTATTTGGGTGACAATAATTTTCTATGTGAATGAAAATATATTAACGAAATGTACCCGATACGAGCATGTGTATGAAAACGATTTTTGTCTGTCACGTGGCGTGTATTATGAATTGTCTTCATTGCTTATTTCATTTGAATTAACCATTTAATTTACTAATAATTAGAAGCGATTTTCAATTTATATCATAGCCTAATTATGGGCTACTACTATCTTAGCAATTCCTGTAAATGTAATTTATCTTTGTCTAAAGCATATCTCAAGATTTTTCAAAGTGAATATGTCAAGACCGAATATTACTTCCGTACTTGAATGTTTCACAGGTTTGCACTGTTAAAAATCATTGTTTTATACTTATGGGGCTCTTTCATTTAATTCGAATTGTTTCCAAAGAATAAAAAGGCAGTATTTCATTCACTCTCTGATGTATTAGTGTTGGTATTTTTTGCACTTATGTTCTGTCGGTGACAACGATATTAATAATTTCTGTTACATTATTTTTATATTTTCAGAGCATAGTTATCGATTAATCGATTCATTTACGTGTAACCCGCTTGGTAGTGAAATTCAGGAAACAAATTATTTTAGGATTCCGTAATATTTGCAAAAATGAATTATAAATGGAACAGTAAAAAGTAGAAAATAAAGAAAATAAAAATTATTTGCTTTTTATAGCAATAATGCAGAAACGTTACTAAGAAATGTTATATGAAATTTAATTAAAGTTAATATATTTATATTATGCGCTGCCTTATACTTATCAAATATTACAAGGCATATTGATAATAAAAAGTACTGATTCGTTTTTATAATTTTAAATTATAAATTTTTGGTAGATTTTCTCCTAGTAAGATTTAAAAAATAACAATGCAATGAACGAAATTTAAATTTAACATAAATTCTAATATAATTAAAGCAATTTGAATTTAATTAAGGCATGAATAGAAGAGTAAAAGAGATGATTAAATCAACCAAGTTTTATCTGAAACTTCCATTAAATCATATGCCAGATGGATATAAGTACACAGACTTAAAATTCCTAAAACCCATCGAAAATTTTATATAGAAAGGAATAAAAAAAGGATGTATTTTTATTCATTATAGGGAAATTTTATAATGTTTGATAACCTAACCTTTTGTAAAAGAATTTATAAAATCTGACATCGTATTAATAATAGAAAAAAGTTGTTCTAGTTAAATTAGCAAAGCTAGCTCAATCAACGAAAAAAAAAATATGAATTTTACATCCCGTATATTTATCCTAATAAATCAGAACGTCACATACAAAATACTCCTATATTTAAAGAATATCTTCTGTGGAAGGGGAGGGGGAGGGATCTTGCAACATGTGGATTTCGGGGCCTAATTTTCTGTTGTATTTTTATAGTTACGGCACGAGAAACAATTGCTCTTCCGACTTCCCTCAGCAATAATTAGTAGTTCAAAATGCTGACCCGGTAATTACATGTTTAAAGTTCAAGTATCCGTCGCTAAAAAAGTTAAGTGCTTGCTTCTGGGTTAGAAAATCGTTTAGAAAATTGTTCGTCTTTCGAAGCTTCGAAATTTAGAATTCATGCTTAAATCCTTATGTCCATTTAATTGTATGGGATATTTTAAGGTATATATAATATTGTTTATGAACCAAAACGTTTATTTTTTATATTTTATTGCAGTATAAATCAGGCATTGTTGAATAGATGACGAAGTTGGTTTTCAATCATTAACTGTTTTTTTATTCACTTGTTTTATATATAAAAATAAAAGCGACTTGTTATAAATATATATAAATAAGCGTTGTAATAGTTCGCATATTTAAACTCCTTAAAACTATTGATAACTTAACAATGAATTATGTGTAAATTTTTTTTAAGACACATATAGATTTTATGATGAATTTTGAATTTAGTGTCAATGTAATGGATTTGTATTTATGTAATCAATCAAAATTACCTAACATTTACAGTGCTTGGTTCTCTAACATTAAAGCTATATCAGTGCTATTTAAAGTCAATGCCTGCAAACAGACTCAGAGATTTTCGCAACAAAGCGAATTGTTCTGTACTTGCAACTCCGTAATTTCATAACATGACAACGTTGTAATTGTTAAATTGAATTATTTATCTGTGGACATGGCCAGATGTGTAAGAAATAGATAATGAGTAGGAAATAGAAATGTATAGGAATATACCTATATATTAAGTATAAAAAATGTGTGAGATTGTAAAATAGTTTATTATATTTAAATAGTTCTATAAAATTAAGCGAAATGAAATTATTATTTATAGTTGACAATTTAAAGCGTTTATTAACGAGAGTAACATGTTTCTGGACGTGAATTCAACAGCATTCATCTTCGTTACATTTCTATATTAATGTAAGTTTGGTAGTTATTGCTATAAGGTTCCGATATGCCAAAATATTTTTATTTATTTATCTTTATGAATATAGGTAAGTTTAACTGGCGGACATTAGATAAAGTTCGTCATGATGTCGAAAAATGCTATGTTATTTTTTTTTAATATGACTCTTATTAAAAATGTAACGATTTGTTTTATTTGTATATTTATCGTGTTAGAAATCCCAGACATACAAGGAAAAAAAGAAGTTGTTTGTCTTTATTAATGTAAGTTTGGTAGTTATTGGTTAAATTTCGTCATGAAGCTCAATACCGTAATGTTATCAGATATTATTTGTTCTCGCTTTATATTTGCTGTGTTATTGATTCACGACATGCAATAATATGCTGTATCATTTATCTTTATTTAAGGGACTGATGTTTGTAAGATGTTTATTAGGTAAAGTTTGACAGATATTGAATGTTGTAGCATTACATTTGTTCTATTTTTGTATTGGTAAATCCATGACATAAAAAAACAAAACCCTTATAAAAGAAATTTAAATGTTATAAATATTTTTAGGGCAATATATTTTATTACACCATATGCAAAACAAATGAGGGAAAAAAATAATTTAATTTAATAAATAAATCGGACAATCAATTTGAAAGGATCGGAAAGAAAGTCCATAATTTTGCTATAAATATTCTTTAACTTAAATATTTATTAAGATCAGGACTCGCTGTGATTAGACAGAAAGATATTGATTGTATATTAAGGATGTTTAGCAGCGGTTATTGTTTGAGGAACGCATTAGATTTTTTAAAAAGAAATCGAGGATTCGTTTATTTTGTTTCTGTACCATATCTATTTTACTGGAAAAATAATTGTTATTTAAATAAATATCTATATTTCTTAATATGCCCATTTGATTTCTTAAATTTTTAGAAATAATTTAGGAATTAATAAATACAAAATTTAATTACGTATTTATAACATTCACGCAATTAGACTATATTTTTTTTTCTTTAAATAGACAAGTTTTTTGAATAGAAAGAATATTCAGTTAAAAATTACGATAATTTAATTTTAAAAATTCGTGTTAGTTTTAGATGAAAATTTTAATTAATAACTAAAGAATTTGGTATTTATTAAAATTATTTTTCCTGTATAGTTTACATTCATTTAGATTTTACATTCAAAAAGTGATTCGAGAATAAATAAATAAAACCATCCATAGTAAGGCAACTGGAGGGATATTGGTTTCCACATATAAACTTTCATTTCCTTGTATATTGATTTATGTACTTTAACATGTACGCATCAAATTAAACAGCACTATAAAGTTTTTCAGTTGTTCATATAATAAATAAATAATGTTCATAAAGAAAAGAGAATTTCAGTGTTCTAATGAGTAGGAAATAGAAATGTATAGAAATAGACCTATATATTAAGTATAAAAAATGTGTGAGATTGTAAAATAGTTTATATTTAAATAGTTCTATAAAATTAAGCGAAATGAAATTATTATTTATAGTTGACAATTTAAAGCGTTTATTAGCGAGAGTAACATGTTTCTGGACGTGAATTCAACAGCATTCATCTTCGTTATAATGCGAAATTACATGAATGATATAACATTCAAATTTATAAGCGACTTTATCATACATTCATTTCTATATGGTTCCATTTTTTGAAATCATAATACACTTTAACTTGATGTCTAAGTGCTTTATTGAATGTTTTCATTTTATTTTGACTTTTTTTTTCCTACTGTTCATGAACGTATACATTTTGTTTATTCGTGTTAGATGATGTGTTTTTCAGGTCCTAATGTTCTATAAAACGAAAAACTGATGCGCATGAAAAGTATAAGAAATTCTTTTATTTAACAACTTAGAAAGGATTTACATTTTCGAAAATTAAAATCAAATACTGTAATGATAATAAAATTTCAATTATTTTTTAAATACTTTTCAAATATTTCAAGATTTTTTTGGAGGTCTGATTGTTTATTGATTGAACAACTGAAAAACTTTATAGTATTGTTTAATTTGATGCGTACATGTTAAAGCACATAAATTAATATACAAGGAAATGAAAGTTTATATTTGGAAACCAATATCCCTCCAGTTGCCTTACTCTGGATGGTTTTATTTATTTATTCTTGAATCACTTTTTTAATGTAAAATATAAATGAATGTAAACTATACAGGAAAAATAATTTGAATAAATATCATATTCTTTAGTTATTAATTAAAATTTTCATCTAAAACTAACACGATTTTTTGAAATTAAATTATCGTAATTTTTAACTGAATATTCTTTCTATTCGAAAAACTTGTCTACTTAAAGAAAAAAAATGTAGTCTAATTGCGTGAATGTTATAAGAACGTAATTAAATTTTGTATTTATTAATTCCTAAATTATTTTTAAAAATTTAAGAAATCAAACGGGCATATTAAGCAATATAGATATTTATTTAATTAATAATTATTTTTCCTGTAAAATAGATATGGTACAGGAACAAAATAAACGAATCCTTGATTTCTTTTAAAAGAATCTAATGCATTCCTCAAACAATAACCGTTGCTAAACATCATTAATATACAATCAATATGTTTCTGTCTAAACATCATTAATATACAATCAATATCTTTCTGTCTAAACATCATTAATATACAATCAATATCTTTCTGTCTAAGCACAGCGAGTCCTGCTCTTAATAAATAACTAATTTAAAGAATATTTATAGCAAAATTCCTTTCTTTCCGATCCTTTCTAAAGTTATTGTCCGATTTACTTATTAAATTAAATTAAAGTAAATTATTTATTTTTCCCTCATTTGTTTTGCATATGGTGTAATAAAATATATTGCACTAAAATATTTATAACATTTAAATTTCTTTTATAAGATTTTTTTTATATGTCATGGATTTACCAATACAAAAATAGAACAAATGTAATGCTACAACATTCAATCTCTGTCAAACTTTACCTAATAAACATCTTATAAACATCAGTCCCTTAAATAAAGACAAATAATACAGCATATTATTGCATGTCGTGAATCAATAACATATCAAATATAAAGCGAGAACAAATAATATCTGATAACATTACGGTATTGAGCTTCATGACGAAATTTAACCAATAACTACCAAACTTACATTAATAAAGACAAACAACTTCTTTTTTTCCTTGTATGTCTGGGATTTCTAACACGATAAATATACAAATAAAACAAATCGTTACATTTTTAATAAGAGTCATATTAAAAAAAAATAACATAGCATTTTTCGACATCATGACGAACTTTATCTAATGTCCGCCAGTTAAACTTACCTATATTCATAAAGATAAATAAATAAAAATATTTTGGCATATCGGAACCTTATAGCACAACCAATACAAAAATAAAGCAGACCTTATAATGTACATCTTTCAACCTTATGACGAGCTTTACCCAATAACCGCCAGTCAAACGTCTCCACGTTAATAAAGACAGCTAATTTAGCATGAAAAACTTTGCACCTGAGGATGTTCCGTTTTTTGTCGGCAGGTTCCTCCTGAACCTGACAAAATGCTGTCGTGTGTAAGCACCTGGCTGCTCTTCCGTTATGAAGGACAGGAACAAGAAATCAGGATGTGCAAGAGGGGGAGGGAAGATGGTACAAAAGATTCGCGGCTCTCCCAGGTACAACTGAAAGCAAAGGAAGCAATTCTCAAACCGCAGAACACTTGTTCTATCCAATTCCACTCCGCTGGGGGACTTCAAAGGAGGTAAACCATGCTCGCACCTCCCGAAAATTGTTTCGGTGGGGGGTGAAGAAAAAAGGACGAGCAGAATTTTCTGGGAAATGCGAATAAACATGCTGCCCAACTGATGCGTGAGTTTTCAGTAAATGACAAGATTTTTAAAATGAAATGGTATTTTTCAAAGAACTTCATTGTGGAATCCTTTTATTCAAATCTGTAGTCAGTATCAACTTAGAATATTTTTTCAGTGAGCAGTTGTTACTAAACCATAATCAGAGGTAACAACTCAAAATGTTTTCAGGCAGAAATGCTTCTTGTATTAATTTATGCAAATCTGTAGTCAGCTGCACCTCAAAATGTTTTGGATATTCTTTGGGCTATTATTCTATACCAATCTATAGTCGCTGGCTGGCAATTCAAAATGTTTTAGATATTACTTGGGATATTATTCTTTATCAACCTATAGTCGCTGGCTGGCAACTCAAAATATTTTAGATATTATTTAGGCTATTATTCTATGCCAATCTATAGTCGCTGGTTGGCAATTCAAAATGTTTTAGATATGATTTGGGCTATTATTCTTTGCCGGTCTATAACCGCTGGCTGGCAACTCAAAATATTTTAGATATTATTTGAGCTATTATTCTATGCCAGCCTATAGTCGCTGGCTGGCAACTCAAAATATTTTAGATATTCTTTTTGCAATTATTCTGTGTCAATCTATAGGATTCTAAGTACTCAATGCCCATTTATAGAATTCTATATATTCTGTGTTAATCTGGCTGGCGACTCAAAATATTTTCAGAAATGCATAATCCACATAAATTTCTTGCAAAAAGCAACTAAAATTGACTGAAAGTTGAATTCAGGCAACTGCATCAATAGTTAATCGCATCATA
Source organism: Argiope bruennichi (assembly GCF_947563725.1). Classification (NCBI taxonomy): domain Eukaryota; kingdom Metazoa; phylum Arthropoda; class Arachnida; order Araneae; family Araneidae; genus Argiope; species Argiope bruennichi. The sequence continues at coordinate 116,835,901 of NC_079162.1, forward strand.
AGTGTTTCTACCCTTATTAAGAGTACAAGAAATATCACCTGAAAATAAACAACTTTCATTCAGTGTACAGATTCATTATTTCAATGATCAATTACTAGTATTTAAAACTAATTTTTTAGTATACTAATCGCTTTTAATTATAGAAAAATAATATTTCAGAATTTTTAAATGGCAATAAGGACACAACGCATACCTTTTCTTGTGATGTCAGTTTCGGATGTCATTGATTAAATTATGACTTTTTAAACCTTTTCCAATTCGAATCCTTTTTCGGTTTGAAAATTTTTTTTTGATCTGGGCACACATTGCAGTAGGAAAACAAAGTAACATAAATTTTTTGGTGAAATCGTAAGCAAGAATATTTTCTTAATTATTTTTAATTGCACATATTAAAATATAATAATAAAAATAATACACAATATAATAAAAATAATACACAAAATAATAAACAATAAAATTACATATTGATGTCTTCTTACAAATATTTAGGTTTTTAGATAAAAGTACTCAATTTTTTTAAGTATTAATTTAAATAATAAATATTGCATGGCAAAATAAGTTATTGACACATATTAATTTTTTTAATCAAAATCTAATTGTTCGCATATAAAAGGTTATATTTCATATATAAGATGAAAGAAAATATATGAGGTTATATTTAACTGCAAATTCCGATACTGATTTGTATTGCGAAATCATTTCTACATCCTTTCAAAAATGTTTATCATCGTTATACAAATAGAAGTCACTAGATAAAAATAAAAAAAATGAGGTAAAGGGCTTTTGTTATTTTAAAATCTCATCTTTGTAACAGAAATAATGGTACATATTAATATATGAGCAGCATATATCGCATACTGACAATGTATTGATAAGAATGATTTTTCCTAAGAGATGACATTTTAAAACTATAAGGATACATTAACTCATTTTTATTTTGCTTTTGATTTGATCACTTTTAGCTACAGTTTGTTTCAGTATCCCGAGACGATCACTTTTTGACGATTCTATCTCACTAGGGGGTGAGATGCGGAAGGCTGTGCGGGTTTCCGGAATTAACTTTATTATTAAATGGAAACATTTCCACCTTTCATCTTTCCTCTCACCCCCATTTTATCGAATTAAACCCATCCAAACGGAAGCGCAAAAGCAAGGAGGGTATTAGAATCCGTTGACAAACAATGTACAACGAGGATATCTGTAAATCTTTTTATATATATGATTTCTGGTCATTGCTACAATTTACAGAAAAATCTCTCGGAACCGCAAGCAACATTAAGCAATAATTATAAGCAATATTAAAATAACGAGATTTTTGAAGGTATAAAGTGAAATCCAAAATTTAGGCCTATGAAGTGAAAAAATATATTTCTTTAATTAGTGAAGAGAAATATATTTAGATAAACCTGTTCCTGCACTCGCTGTCACTTAATGGTGACGAACTAATCGAATATATACTGGCATAAGAAGAAGAGAGGAGAAGAAAATGAAGATGGCACGCAAACCAAGATTATATAAAAGGAAAGAGATGACTGATTAAATGCAGACTGTCACAAAATTTTCTGCACACTGTCCATCTAAGTCAACAAATCTTGTTATGAAGTTTCATAGTAAATTTTTAAGATTCCGACAGTTTTCTTGTAAAAAGATAAATATCCAAAGTTGTATGCCATCATTCTAAGGAAGCTTGGATTTCACATGGTGACAGATATATAGTAAATTTAAAGCGCTTAATTTTGCTTTTCTGAAATAAAATAAAAAATTGCATATCTGTGTTTCGGTTGTTTTAAGTGCAACAAAACGTACTAATTGCTAAATTATTCGTTGAGCTGTGACAGTTAGTGACTCCTATGAAATTTCTATAGATGGCAAACATCAAACAAAACGGAACATACAGATTCTAGATGCATATTTTTCAGTACCCGAAAAAAAAATATTCTGATTCTATCAGTCCTGTTATTGCCTGTTAAGTGCGATTCTAGCGAACTCTGGGTAAATTAATTTTTATTATTACATTAACGTACAGAAAGATTTTGGGACATTATTGTAGAATGATGTCACAATGCATTTGCAGTGACTTGGAAAATTAATACGCTGCCATCAACTAGGCTTTAACTTATTCGCAGTTGAACAAAGTATTTCATGGGAGAAGCCAGAGGATGATGTCTTCCAAAACGTTTTCGCATACTCTTTAATAAAGACCAATTTGTTTTAGACGCGTTTTTTCTCAACCAATTGAAACAAAAATTTGGCACGGAGCTGCAATTGCAATCACAAAATCACGTACCAAATTTGATATAATTGCGTTTATGAGCTATCCCGTTTATATGCTTCTGAAAAACAATGTGACAGATGGTCTCAGGTGTGTATAATATAGAATTAAATATGTGTACTGAATCCATCTGACTCTCTTCATTTTATAGCTATAGTGTTAACTTATATTCGAACAAGCGGACAGGCAGAGTTCCTTTGAATGGATTTTGCGCAAAATTTGATTAAAAAAAACTACAAATTTGGTGTAAAGACCGTATACCAAATTTCATCCGTTTGTCTCAAATTGTTTTTGAGATATCTTTGTCACAGATAAATATCTTCCAAAAATGTATTTTTCGAACTTAGTGAGATTCAAACATGGGGATTCGTCAAAATATAGATTATTTGCGATTACGATACTCTCTCTATGCATCGTATACAAGAAAATAAAAACCGGTTACTGTGCTTTAAAAGGAAGGAAAATATTATTTTCTGTTAAAATCTTTAGTATTTTTTAAAAGAACACTCAAATTACTGGATCGTTAGATGCATTCTTCTTAATACATTGAAGAAGCTATATTAACTTAATATCTTTTTTATCTCAGGTGACACAAGAATTATGCTTGATTGACAAAGTATTAAACAATATTCGCAAATGAATATAAAAGTCGAAATAAAATAATCCTCGCCTTTATTAAGAAAAATGTTAAAAATCATCATAAACTGAAGAACTGACGTGTTTTTCTAAAGGAAGAAGCATTAAAAAGTTTACATTGTATAAAAAATGATCATGAATGATTCATTTGCAGAATCGTGTAATCTAAGAAATTTCGTGGCAAGTCGGCTTTTAAGATACTATAAAGGTGATGTATCCTTCAAAAATAAATAAACGAATAAAGATTTTGTATTTTTAACTTTCTTTCAAAAATTTTGAACCTCAGATTTTGCATCATAACATATCTACTTAGTCAAGCTAAGAAAAAAGAAATACGCCCCATAAAGTTGGAAGATCAGATCTTTTTTTAGCTTATCGTTAAGAAGGGGGAAAGTAGTAGCTCTTCCTTATCCATTACCACATAAGTTTCATTACCGTCAACAGATCGTTACTTTGTGACAGAATGGAGTCGTATCTGGCTCAGTGCAGCGAAGCAGAATGTTTAAAAATATTTGGACTCTTACACTTTACCTAAAGCGATAACAAGCTTTATTTCAGTTTGCGTTTAAAACCAGTTACAAGTTAATGCTAAAGCAATTTTTAAAGATTTGAGAACTAATCTCCATAAAATTTAAATAAATATTTTCACTCATTCCTTCAATAATAATTTTTAATGGTTTTTTTTCCTTCGACATACGGAAGTGATTTTTGCAGTAAATAATACGTACTCTTGTGCTTCTGATCAGTTTTCAGAGAAATGTGAAATTTCGTTACTGGATTAGGACTCTTGCACTTTACCTAAAACGATAACATGCTTTATACGATAACATGTTTGCATTTAAAACCTGTTGCAAGTTAATGTAAAACCAATTTTTAAAAAGTTGGGAACTAATTTCCGTAAAATTTCTATAAATAATTGCACTCATTCTTTCAACGATAATTTTTGGTAGTTTTACCTTCGACATACGGAAGTGGTTTTGCAGTAAATAATGCATAATCTTGAACTTCTGATCAGTTTTCAGAGAAATGTGAAATTTCGTTACTGGATTAGGACTCTTGCACTTTACCTAAAACGATAACATGCTTTATACGATAACATGTTTGCATTTAAAACCTGTTGCAAGTTAATGTAAAACCAATTTTTAAAAAGTTGGGAACTAATTTCCGTAAAATTTCTATAAATAATTGCACTCATTCTTTCAACGATAATTTTTGGTAGTTTTACCTTCGACATACGGAAGTGGTTTTGCAGTAAATAATGCATAATCTTGAACTTCTGATCAGTTTTCAGAGAAATGTGAAATTTCGTTACTGGATTAGGACTCTTGCACTTTACCTAAAACGATAACATGCTTTATACGATAACATGTTTGCATTTAAAACCTGTTGCAAGTTAATGTAAAACCAATTTTTAAAAAGTTGGGAACTAATTTCCGTAAAATTTCTATAAATAATTGCACTCATTCTTTCAACGATAATTTTTGGTAGTTTTACCTTCGACATACGGAAGTGGTTTTGCAGTAAATAATGCATAATCTTGAACTTCTGATCAGTTTTCAGAGAAATGTGAAATTTCGTTACTGGATTAGGACTCTTGCACTTTACCTAAAACGATAACATGCTTTATACGATAACATGTTTGCATTTAAAACCTGTTGCAAGTTAATGTAAAACCAATTTTTAAAAAGTTGGGAACTAATTTCCGTAAAATTTCTATAAATAATTGCACTCATTCTTTCAACGATAATTTTTGGTAGTTTTACCTTCGACATACGGAAGTGGTTTTGCAGTAAATAATGCATAATCTTGAACTTCTGATCAGTTTTCAGAGAAATGTGAAATTTCGTTACTGGATTAGGACTCTTGCACTTTACCTAAAACGATAACATGCTTTATACGATAACATGTTTGCATTTAAAACCTGTTGCAAGTTAATGTAAAACCAATTTTTAAAAAGTTGGGAACTAATTTCCGTAAAATTTCTATAAATAATTGCACTCATTCTTTCAACGATAATTTTTGGTAGTTTTACCTTCGACATACGGAAGTGGTTTTGCAGTAAATAATGCATAATCTTGAACTTCTGATCAGTTTTCAGAGAAATGTGAAATTTCGTTACTGGATTAGGACTCTTGCACTTTACCTAAAACGATAACATGCTTTATACGATAACATGTTTGCATTTAAAACCTGTTGCAAGTTAATGTAAAACCAATTTTTAAAAAGTTGGGAACTAATTTCCGTAAAATTTCTATAAATAATTGCACTCATTCTTTCAACGATAATTTTTGGTAGTTTTACCTTCGACATACGGAAGTGGTTTTGCAGTAAATAATGCATAATCTTGAACTTCTGATCAGTTTTCAGAGAAATGTGAAATTTCGTTACTGGATTAGGACTCTTGCACTTTACCTAAAACGATAACATGCTTTATACGATAACATGTTTGCATTTAAAACCTGTTGCAAGTTAATGTAAAACCAATTTTTAAAAAGTTGGGAACTAATTTCCGTAAAATTTCTATAAATAATTGCACTCATTCTTTCAACGATAATTTTTGGTAGTTTTACCTTCGACATACGGAAGTGGTTTTGCAGTAAATAATGCATAATCTTGAACTTCTGATCAGTTTTCAGAGAAATGTGATATTTCATTAATGGATTTGAACTCTTAAACTTTACCGAAAGCGATGACACGCTTTATTTCAGTTTGTATTTGAAACCAGTTAGAAGTGAATGCAAAAGCCATTTTTAAAGAGTTTAGAACTTAAATAAATACTTTGCCTTATTCCTTCAACAATAATTTTTATAGTTTTTTCTTCAACATACGAAAGTGATTTTGCAGTAAATAATGCATACTCTTGAGCTTCTGATCAGTTTGCAGAGAAATGTGACATTTCTTTATTATATTGCCGTTAATGATAATTAATGTAAAGTTTAGTATAAGAATTGATTTTCTTTTCACTAAAAAACTAAATTCTGTTAAATTGACCTTCGTTATAATGGGAAGTTTAACTTTAGAGACGAGTGCGTATGCTTGCTTACGTGACTGTGGGAGAAAAAAAAAGTTTCTCTCTTTTTAAGCCTCTATATAAAGGCTACTGGAAATATTATCATTACTATCTGAGTGAGTGTATGAATTTATGTTGGCGTCGGTAGTTTTTGAGGAAAAAATTAGAGATTTCTGAAAAAGTATTGAAAATATTTTATCGTAGCTTTCTCATGATATTTCAAGAATGAAAAGATTTGTAAATCTCTTTTTATTATAAATAAAAAGAGATGAAATTAAAAAAAAAAAAAAGGTTTAGGTGATCCCAGTCCATAACCAATTTGGGAATATAGTCTCCATATCAATGATTCGTTTCAGGAAGAGAACCAACATTAGTGGCGGAACTTTTTATAATTTTGATAAGAAAAATATTTTTATTTTGGATTACAAGAGTTAAAAATTGCTACTTCAGTTATTTGGAAAAGTTTGTGTGACTCTTGTTACAGGCAGTCAAACAAATACAGAAATTTGTATTTGAAAGGTGCAGATAAAAAAGAGATTTGTTACATGAATGAACCATGAACCATCACCATGAATTTGATGAATCCCACCGAGATTCACATCAGATATGGAGATGAGAAGCTTCCGGTATGGTGGCTGATTCTCGCTTCCCTGGTGGGTGCAATAATGGTGATATTACTCATGGTACCCATTCCTATGATTCAGGTGGTATTTATGTATGAGGAGTCGGCGCATGTTCCACTCGTAATGAGGGCTATCATGCTTCGACCATAATGCCCGATGTTATGAGTCGAGGCTGCTCTGTCATTCCGTCCCTCTCGGATGCTAACGCAAGGTGGGGATAATTCTTTGTGGTTACATATGCATGATATTTTATATCTATGTACATCCGAATTATCTTCATTTAAGCCAGTGGTTCCCAAACTTTTTCAATTTTCGACGCCCTAGCTGAATTCATAATTTTCTAAGTCATCTTTCGCAAAACATTAACAAGTAGTATCTTGCAAAATGTAGTCAATAGTATTTTTATATTGTAGTCAAAAAATAAACGAAACGCATTTCAGTTCACATAAAAATGTGCTGAACAAATTTCTGAAAAATGTACAGTCATCAAATCTGAATTTTTTAAAGCAATATCACGCCAAATTTGGTATTAGATTTAGCACCGTTAAGAATTATCTTAACGTTTGGTGAAAGTATCTCGAACATGGCAATGGGACCATTCCATGCTCTTAAGCCTAATCCAAATTTTTAATAAATAGTAGCATAATAATTTGTAGGATAGATGAGCTTTTCAATTTTCTCAAATCCAGGAATTTAAACACCAGAGTTCACACAAGCTAATTTACGTATAAATTCGTAACTGCTATACTTGGATTTGCGACTTGTAATGTAAAATTAAATGTTGAATAAAATTAAGGAAATTATATATCTCGCGATGTCTGTATTAACAAATTGAAACTACCCAGCACACCGACGCGCATTCTTTGTGAACCTTAATTTAAACAAATAATATTTTAATCAAGTTCTTTGAGTTTTTTCATGCTCTTTCTAACTCTAAAAATAAACTTTTATTCATTTAAAAATGTAAGTATTTAATAAGATAACTAATAAAAAATTTGAATAAAGAAAATAGTGATTTTTTTTTTATGTAAAACATCACATTTTCTTCATACGATAAGAAGAAAGTGAAAAAATTCCATTGTTAAAGAAGTTAATATTCGTGCTGTATTTCAAATTTTCGGTGAAATTCTATTCAAAACACTGTCACAATATTGAACAAACTTATGAATTTGAAACTGAAAATCAGCACAGATATTCACTTAGAGACGCATATCATTTCTTAATGTTCAAATTTATAACATCACAAATGAATAAGATTTTCTAATGCCGTAGAGTAAGGGAAAAAAACTGTCCAAAACTTTTTTTAACATTTCTTTCCCCTTTTACATTATTAACAAATTCTTTTTAACAGTTTAAGTGACGATAACAAATCTATTCATGAGAAGCTGTCTTCCAGGTTTGGAATTGAATTTACTTGAAACGCAGAAAAATGAATTTTTAATGAATTGATTTGTTGTGGATTGGCATTAATCATTTCTATTGTTTATTAATTTGATTCCAACAGATGGCGTTAATTGCCGTAGTTCTTCTGTGTTTGCCAAATTATATTTCTTTCTGAAATATGTATTATTAATAATGTTTGCTTGTGTGTCTCAGTTTTCGGATAAATAGAATGAAGAACCTTTTCATGAAATATTTAGCTCATTTCTTGGTCCTTTTCTAATCCCCATTTCTTGAGTAAAAAATGGCAAAAGGGAGAAGAAATTCTTTTTTCTTTATATTTTTAGGCAAAAGAAATCTATCTTCCTTTTTTTATTATTAAATAAATTTTAAGCCTATAAATAGTCATATGAATTTTCAAAATTGTGTAAGTTCAATGTCTAGTAACCTTCTCTATTTTAGGCTCAACAATTTAATTGAGGCACCTGGTATTCTGGCACACTGAACATTATTTTTAATTCCAGGGGATTTTCAAACACAAATTTTAATTCCAGGGGATTTTCGGAAAAAATAAAGTATGAAAAAATGTTAAAAAAGTTTGATGAAAATGTCAGTTTACTGAACATAAATCTGATGAGCTATTAATTTTCATAAATAAATATACGAAATCGTGGAACAAAATTATGAGCTCAGTTTAAATTTGAATGTCTATATTTCATCCGTAATGAAAAATGTTTTACTATTCTAAAACAGCATTAATGAAATATAAATCTCTTATATTGACACAGAAGATAGAACAAATAGCATTAAAATGTCTTTCATTTCTAATCGGAACATTTGCAACAAATAATGCATCATAAAAAATGATAAATGCTTAAAATTTAAGAATATGAGTATGAAAAAAAAATGGTTAAGCTATTTGATAATTTTTTTAATCATTTTTATGATCTAATTTTAAAAATTTATAAGTTCTCAAAACTTATATTGTAATATTAATTTTTAAAATAGTATAAATAAATTCTAAATATCAGAAAATGATGCATATTTAGGTCGTAAAATGTATTATTAGTACTTTTATGTGAGAATGTGCATACATGTTTTTTGAGAAAATATATTTAACATTTTACAAAACGAAGAATAATTTCCTCAGATAATCACTCAAATTTTCCTTGCAAAGATTTTTAATTATATTTTTAAAAATCATTAAATTTTTCTATTAATTTATTTTAAAATTATCGATTTCGTAATTATAGTTAAGAATATGAATATAAAAAAATAGGTGAGTTATTTGATAATTTTTTTCTTTATCATTCTTATAATCCAATTTTAAAAATTTACAAGCTTTCAAAACTTGTATTGAAATATTAATTTTTCAATACAAGTTTAGAATAGTATAAATAATTGTATGAATAAATTCTAAATATCAGAAAATTAAGCATATTTAAGCTGTAAAATGTGTTATTAGTACTTTTATGTGATCACATTTGTCCATGTTTTTGAGCATTTAATACTTTATGAAAAGAAGAAGAATTTCCTCAAATAACCGCTCAAATCTTCCTTGCAAAGATATTTAATTACATTCTTAAAATCATCAGATTTTTTAATCAATTTACATACAAATTATCGATTTCGATTATTTTAAATATCATAATTATTAATTAGTCCAACCAATGTGCAATCCAACTTATTATCGGCATTACATTTATTTATTATTATTTTAGGGATCCAATGTGATTTTAGACGAAAAAATATCATCAATTAAGGGAGGTAAATGACATCAGATTAACATCGCTTTTTATCTTAGAGTTGCGGCGCAGCTCGTCGCCCTCGTGGCCTAACGGATAAGGCATCGGTCTCCTAAACCGGGGATTGCGGGTTCGAGTCCCGCCGAGGGTACAGTGCATTTTTTTATTTTTTCCTTTCACCGAGCTTCCTTTCAACTTTCAAGCTGTGATTAGCAGAACTTTTATTCAAGGTTTTTATTTTTATGTATTTTATCTGAGTCTGTTTTTTTTTTAAATTATATTTAATTTTTAACTCTCAACAGCATTTCTTCTCGTTCATTTTTCAATCAATTTTTAAAAAAAATATTCTTTTTATGTTATGTCACCTTATTTAAGAGGCAAGTATTTATACGAGCATTTTATAGGTATTAATTATGAACGACTAAACATAAATTTGGATAATTGGGCTTTGGATAAGTGGATCTCAAGTTGTGATTAGCAGAGCTTTATTCATGGTTTTTATTTTTGTATATTTTATCTGATTGTTTTTTTTCTTTTTTTTTTTTTTTTTTTCTTTTCATTATTATGTTTAATTCTTAACGCACAACAGCATTACTTCTCGTTTATTTTTAAATCAATTTTTTTTAAAATATTCTTCCTTTTATGTTATGTCACCTTATTCAAAAGGCAAGTATTTATATGAACATTTTATAGGTATTAATTATGAACGATTAAAACTATTCTTCCAAAAATAAATTTGGATAATTGGGCTTTGGGTAAGTGGATTTCTGTGGTATTAGGAAGAATGTTTTGATGATGATAAAAATAGTGGTGTGCATAAAACCTGTAGTTTTTGACAATATTGTTCGTTATTTTCTATATGTATAATATACAGGTTTACCTTTGTTATCGCCCGCCTTTTATGTTACAAGGCGTTGAGCAAAGAAACAATGTTTTCTCTTTCCTTTCTTTCACCCTAAGATACAAAATTAAAAAAAAATTATCCGAATGATAGGTAGATTTTAAGTAAATATGTATTGTTTCAAAAGTAATTTTTATTATTCTTTAATAAATATTTGACAGAATGATGGCATTTATTTTCCGAAGTGTTTTATGATAAAAAATTTTGATATTTTTGCACTTTACAACTCAATTTCCAGAAAAAAAAAGAAAGAAAGAAAAGAAACAGCAGTGCATCTTAGTATATTGATTGCAACTTTATGATGAAATCGTTAAAATTAATCTCTCGTTTGCTATTTATGTTCAGATGATTTCGCCTTTGACACATTCACTTATACTCAGACGATTTACTCAATATCTTTTGAAGCCGATTAATTTAAAATCTCAGCCGCCAAAAAATTTTCTGTTGAAATCGATGGAGTCTGTAAAGATACTAACCGCGATCAAAATGTGTTTGGAATGCTTCATTTAAAAAACATCTTCTGCAGATATGGTCTTCATATTTTCATCAAACATTTTTACGATTTTTATAAGAACCTGGCAACAGTCAGGAATTTATTTCATTTCATCGTCTGAAAATAAAATTATTTTTAATGAGGTAAGAATTCGAACTTTATCGATTTTTCAAAAATGGCAAATGCAATTTAGTAAAGAATATGCATTAAAATTTGTTCGCGCAAAACAATTCTTGCGACAAATTTATCTGAAATGTAGCGAAAAGTTTTAAAAGACAACGGTTTATTAAAAATAAAAGTGTTTGAATGGAATAAAAGGTTTAAAAAAGAGAGAGAATTTGTTATTTATAAATCTCTACCCACTTCATCTTATTATTCCTATGTCGATCTTGTTAGAGAATTGATGCTTAGTGATTGTCATTTAACAGTTATATACATTAGTAAACAAATTCTTATATGGGAAATTTCAAAAACAGCAAAAAATGTGGAGAAATAACTCATTGGCTTAAGAAGCTTTTTTTCACAGTCCATTATTATCCGAGAATTTTTGAATAAAATTATCAAATACGGCTTCACAAGCTCGGTATTCACGTAATAAACTATCGTGTGTGTGTGTGTGTGTGTGTGTGTGTTTCCATGATTGTATTTGTCTTTTCGTGGTAACCTTTTTGAATCCATTAATTAGATTTTTAAAAAATCGCTGCGAATTCTTAAGGGGCTTTACAAAAATGATTGGGAAAAACGTTTTTATGATTGGAAATTGGAAATGATTTTAATGATTGGGAAAAACGTTTTTATGATTGGAAATTGGAAATGATTTTAATGATTGGGAAAAACATTTGCAGAAGTGGATTACAATTGGAGGAGATTTCTTTGATGGAGATGCAATAAGTTTTCACCAACAAATTGATACTTTTTATTTTATGTCATCATTCCAGGTAATTTTTATATCACCGTAGTTTATAAGTATTAATTGTCCAGTGAAATAATGACGAATCTTCAATGAAAAATATCATTGGTTAAACTGATTGGTCAAAACTGAATGAGGCTATTCGAAGTATTATAAATTACTGAAATGACTGGAAAGAATTAAATAGCAAAAGGCACAATGAAAGCTTGGAGGGGATGAATTGTCAGTCTAAACTGAATAAAATAAAAGTTATATTACAAAATTCAAAAATTACTTGCCTAAATATGTTTTTTTTTTTTTTTCAATGGCACTATATTTAAGTCTTTACCGAGATTAAAGTACACTCACGGAATAACCAAAAAGGTATTTTGATACAGATTACTTTAAATTCCAAATTCATTGAAAGGATAGAGAGGAAGAATGTCTGGTACCCGATACTAAAAGGGTCGAAACCACTTCTTCATACCTGACATACTGGTTCTTTTGTCAGCAAAAGGGGAAGAGATACAAATTATCGATCTCGACAACGTTCCCCTTCTCCATAACTGTTTACACCTCTCAGCTGAAGCCTATTACACACCTGCCATTACCCTACTTGGCACCTTGCAAAGAGGCCCACACGCAAAGTCACTTAAATAAAAGAAAACAAGATGCTCTGAATGCCAGTGAGTAGCACTGATTCATCGGAAAAGTTCCTCACGACTGACGTACGGCGCTGTCAATGGTGCTGAAAAACTGCTGCGACTGGTATCACCGGAGTATGAAGATGTGTCTTTACATCCTGAAGGTAACAACTACGTTATTCTCGGATTGCACAACTGTTACCAATAAGTCAGGAAATAAATCTCCTCTTAACAGCCCCGCAACTGAACGTTTCAAGGATCTCAGAAGGCTGGGGTTGAGGATCCAAGTGCTTCAAAAGTATCGCCGTTCTGGTTTCGAAGATAGTTAAGATATATTTCGTGGCTTTCAAGATGATAGAGGACGTGGTAACTGAGATGCACATTAAAGGAAAGTTAAGAAATGTTGCGCACCGAAGGATTAGAAAAAAGTTGTAAAATTGTATCAAATTTTAACTATTTCAAAGACATACTGAGATTATATTTGTCAATTACTTGCAACCTTTACACTTTGCGTTTCAGTAAAGTGTATTTTAAAAAGCCTTGCTCTACTTTGGTTGGTTAACTTATTGGTCATAAAAAAAGCTATCAATAAACTTCCATCACGTTTTGAATCTAAAGTATATCCGAAAAGATAAGGCGTAAGTTAAAAATTGTTCTTATAAGAAAAGATTTTATGATATTGCAATAACTTAATTGTCAAGCAAAGTTTGAGTTTTCTAGCCGAACATTTTTCAGCGTTAATGGTATTTTTACGAATTTTAAAGAATTAAATAAATAGCTACAATAAGAATACTGCCCTCTTCTCAGTGAATTTGTTTCTGTTATCTTGTGTTGCATATAATAATTAATAAATTTCTAGAGAAAAAAAGTGTTTTCGTTATCTTCAATGCTGCTTTATGCTCAAAAAATTAAAGCGAACAAGGGAAAAAAAAAACAAACAAACAAAAAAAAAACCCGAATACTTAACTTTCAGAAAAGGGGTGAAAACTGCAATTAAATCTGCTTGTATAGTATGTCTTATTGACGCCTGTAATTTCAAATGGTTATTGCAATATTAATTAATTTGAAATAATTAGTTTATTGAGAACATTATAATTAATTAATTTTAAATTATACTTCTTGATTATCGTTTGCTCAGGCACGAACATACGTTCAACTTTAAGCATAATCACATAAGAGAAAATATAACTTTTTTTTATGTTAAACTTTTTCACATAAATTGTTAAACTATTAGAACAAATCCTGGTATTAGAATTAAAGAAAAGAAATGAAATCAATATAAAAGTTGAAGGTCTTCATACAGCGTGAATAGTATATTTAACAAATATTTATATAACCAGTCAGAGGTCTTTTCTTCTTTAGAATTTTTGGAAAATATCTCCGTTTTCGAATAAAAAGAATAATTATATTGTAGTTTATGAAACTGTATTATTATTTAAATTTTGATTCTGCACTACATTCGCAATATAAGTATTCGGTGTTAACTCTGTTTCTAATCATTATTTAAAAAAATGTTTACAATATGTCAAAACAAAATGTTAACAACATTTTCTTTTCATTCTATATATCTATAGATAATGCAGATTTTTTTTAATTGTCACATCAAAATATTTTACATTTAAAAAGCATTTTTCCATTTCTGAAAGAAAATTTAATTTAAGCAAAATAAATATAATTGGAAATTAATATAGTTAAATTCCACTCACATTTTAAAGTTATTTTTAAGTAAAAGATGTATGTTTTAAATACATCTAAATATATATTTATCTGAAAAATAATATTCAAGTCCTTGGAAATATTTTTAAAACATTTGTCTTGATATTAAAGAAAGATGGGGGGGGGGCTATAACTGGAAAACAAAAACTTAAATTAAATTTTACGATTATGTATTAAAATTTGACGTATTCATCAACATCTATGTACAAAGTAAATTGATGAAATAAATCGATAAATAATTTGGTGAATTCAATAATAAATAATTTGGATATAATAAATTATTATAATGAAGCTTGTCTTATTCAAACTTTATTAAGTTAAGTTTCTTTGATAATTGAAATCCCCCTCCCATCCCTCAAACTTCTATTTTTACATAACATTAAAGGGACTGTATTTAATTTCTATTTATTTTCTATTATAAAACTTTATTTAATTTCTATTTTTATTTTGGTTCTGCCAACTTCGAATTACCCAAATTGTATTCTATTTTAAATATTATTTTAACGAATTGTATTCTGAACCAATAGTTATACTCAAAATAAGCTGCGGCACACTTATTTCAGAAAAATAATAATTTGTGTTTACTTTACATGAATAAAATTTGGAAAATTATCTTATATTTTAATCTAAAGAAAACTTTTGATCATCCTAAAAATTACAAATTTGTTTTAATTTAATCTTATATAAGTTTTAATTTCAAGAATTTTATTACAACATAAATATTATTTTAGAGAACTTTATTCTGAGCCAACAGCCACAATCAGGGTAAGATGCGATACATATATTTCAGAAAAATAATAATTTGTATTTATTTTACATACCTTATGAATGTTGCCCAATGTTGCGAATAAATAAATTTTGGAATAATTATCTTATTTTTTCATTCAAAAAATTTTGATCATCCTAAGAATTAAAAATTTGGTTTAATTTAAACTTATCAGTTTTAATTTTAAGAATTTTGTTTCAACGTAAATATTATTTTAGAAGGTTTTATTTTGAGCCAACAGCCACGATCAGGGTAAGATGCGGTACGGTGCATGTATTTCAGGAAAATAATAATTTGTATTTATTTTACATCTTATGAATGTTGTACAATGTTGCGGATGAATAAAGTTTGGAATAATTATCTCATTTTTTTTATTCAAAAGTTTTTTTTCTCTTTTTTGATAATCCTAAAAATTACACATTTTGTTTAATTTAAGCTAATACCAATTTTAATTTTAAGAATATTCTCTCAACGTCAATAAAAATACAGTGGCATATCAATACAATGACACCGTCAATATTCAACAATTAAAAAAATTACATTTTTATTCTTTAATTTCATTACTTAAATTATTGAATTTGTTCCAGAGATAAGAGTGCAATGAAGCATCATGAATATGTAAACAAATTTAAATTTAAATATGTAAGTTTGATATCTTTTTGACGTAATGTTAAACTACGGCAAACATCACTATTAGTTTTACCCTGTCAAAGAACATCGAAAGAATTTTTAAAAAAAGCAATTTTTGATTCTTCTTGATTCTTCACGAATCAACCAAAAAACAACCAAATAAAAAGAGCGTGATCGTAGTGAGCAAGTATGTTGATGTCAGGATCCCTTCAGCGCAAGTACTCCCGTGAGAACAAGTCAGGGTCCAACAGGTGTGATGGGGTGTTCTACCACTTAACACCGGGTTCAAAGGTGACCAGGTTCCGGTGGGAGTAGGGCTAAACACGCTGATGGATGAACATCCTGGCGAAGCCACAATTAGTTGAAAACTTACGCGCAACAACACTTATTCCCTACCACAAACGAGATATTTATTATCGAAAAGAAAAAAAGGATGATTGATGAATGTTAAAGAAAATGTCGCAAATGAAGGGTCGTCTGATAGAAACATTGGTTAATTGAATCGCGAGAAATAGGAATCGGGAGCGAAAAAGATTGGAGATAGTAAGGGGCTGAACCTCTTCTCAGACAGATTCGGTGGTTGCTTTCCCAAGGGGTGTGGCTGCTTACATTCGTGTGAAGAAAAAAATATATATATCGTCTGTTGTTGCAGTTACCCTTGTTTGGGTTAATTAACATCGTGGGATATTTATCTTAAAAGTGCATCCACTTCGGTGAGATATTTAAATGCTGTTATTACTACCTTTTTTCTATCTTCTTTTCTTTATTATAGACGTTCTTTATGAACTCAACATTCGAAATGGCACTAAATATAAACTACTAAAGAATTATACACCTCTTGCTGTTGCTTTGCCTACATAAAACAGATAGACCTATATACTTGGAGATTGCTGCCAATATAGGAACTTTTATATAGTTAGTCGAATATTTTATAATAAAAATGAAAATAATACTTAAGGGGGAGTATTGAATATTTTTCACAAAACGGCAAAATAATTATTATTTTCACTTGATTTGACAGAAAAATTCAACTGTCGGTAAAATAGAAAGAAAGCTTCTTAAATTTTTCATCTCACAATGCACTTTTCTTTCAGAAAAATGTTGCCCCTATCCAAAAATTCAAAACCGTTGTATTAACTGTTGATGACCATCAAGAAACTCAGTTTAAAAAATAGCCGTCTAGAGAATTTTTTTTAAATAGTTATAAATCAAGATAATTTTCTTAGCCATTTTTAGTTAAAAAATCTGAAGCACGAAGATTCGAAGCACCTCCCCCCAAAAAATCCCTATTTGAGATGGCAGAACCATACTCCTGTTTTACATTATTCTTTTGGGTGTGGTAGTAGTAGTAAAACACACTCTTATGTGATGACACCTTATAAAATGTACACATTCAATGACTTCTTATTTTTGTAGAGAACATCTAACATTTCCTTCACTAAAATTCAGGATTGTTTTTCTATGTTCTATAATATCGGCATCGTCGTTGTAATCACTAATATGACCGTTCAAAGAGTAAACAGAGCAATTTGACAAAATATCTAAATGCACTTTTTTATCATCATAGATTCACTTTCTTATGTTTGTTTTAACTTATCAAAAATTTATCTAAATTTATTTTTAAACACAGAGTCGCAAAGTAGCTTTAATGGCTGCAAAAATCATGATATCATCTGCTCAGCAACAGATGAGGTCTTCAAGTTATTTTGAAAGATATTCACATTGTTAAATCAGCTTATAGTAGCTTTTGGAGTAGATTAAAACAGTTTTTTTTCTCAATTCAGTACAAACTTAAATAAAATAATATTAAATTATTCACTTAAGATTATCACGGATTTTAATTTAATCATTTTTCTTTTAATTTTGGCCGCTACATAAAAGGCGATATGATATTTACTTTATATTCAATAAAAATTAAAGCTAGGTGGTGATAAATTCACCCTCGAAATACATTAAAATTACTGCAAAAAACTCCGCTTACAAAAGATAAGTAGATTAATAGATTTGATTTTGATAAAGTATCGAGTATGCCTAGAATAGTCAATTCACTGAATATGTAGGTATGATATCATCGAATCAATTATTTGCAATAACCAATTTAATTGCAATAGACAATACTACTTTGTGAACAAATAAACTGCCATTTTAATTCTAGATTATGTAAATTATTCTGCAATATTCTACACATTTAGTTCATTGAAACTGTACATTCGTATCCTTCCGAATACCGAAATTGAGCTTTTGTATTTAAGTATGTGTACAAATGCAAAATTTCAGTTTATAAGAAAGGCGTATAATAAACAATATTAATTCCCTATAATTTTTATTTTATAATAAATTGAAATATAAAACAACGTTGTTACTATTTTTCTGTATCGTATTTACTCTCTCTCTCTCTCTCTCTCTCTTTTTTTTTTTTCGTTTCTTCATGTTCCTAATTCTGTATTAAAAATGCCTAGATGCGTATATCTAGTGAATTTAAGATGCCTAGATGTGTATATCTAGTGAATTTAAGATGCCTAGATGTGTATATCTAGTGAATTTAAGATGCCTAGATGTGTATATCTAGTGAATTTAAGATGCGTATATCTAGTGAATTTAAGATGCGTATATCTAGTGAATTTAAGATGCGTATATCTAGTGAATTTAAGATGCGTATATCTAGTGAATTTAAATGCGCTCTTGCGAATTAAAAATGCCTGTACTTACAGTAGTACTTGATAACTGTACTTTTATAACTGTACTTGAGTTATAAAAGTCGAATTTCACTTTCAGTTATTACATAGATGTTAAAATTAAATTAAACATAGAATCATTGATGACATTGATTTTTTTCCCCTAAAAGTTTCGGACTTACTTTGGCTTAATTAAATCAAAAAATAAATGCGCTCCCAGAATGGTTTCAATAGTTGAAAGAAACAGTGCAATGTTTGAAAAATAAATTTTCAAGGTAATTTCTATAATATATTTAAAACAAATGCGCATATTGTGCACTGAAAGAAAATGCAATCAAAACTAGAGTCATAGCTATAAAAAAGGTTTAAAAAAAATGAATGCCTCTTTTGAAAATTTCGCGGCATAATGGCTTTGAAACTAATGCGGCGTATAATACTGGTGGGTGGTAACACACAAAGCGGTTGATCCGACACAGGAATGATTTGGCAGCTACTGCAAGCTCGAAAGAAAATTTCACGCAACTCAATGCAAACGACAGGCAAAACCAACCATAATTTATTATAGTGACATGAGCACAGAGAAAAATTACTTGAGTGATTAGTCAATGTGTCATATTAATGAGTCAAAGAGTGTTCAGTTTCCATCAGCTCCTCCTCCCACTTACCTTCCCTCCTCATTTCCATCCAACTTTGTAACAATTCTATACACATAGAACGCGAATGTTGTGACTTTATTTATTTATTCTGTGAATGGTTGTTGTATTCTCAGCAATCTTGGCTGAACATTTATTTAGAGCTACTTTAAACATTATCGATGTAAACATAGAAGCCAGTTATTTGAGCTTCGTTAAAGTAAAATAGGTGAGTATTCTCAGATGTTATGGTATTCAATTTCATGGTATTTTTTCTTAAAACACCATAGATAGAAACGGAAAATTAACTACCAGATCATCAGTTAGAGATATAATTGTTTTAAAATAGTCATATAAATTAATTGATTGTCTTAAAGAACCTTTTTTGAAAAATGAAGAAAGCTACATACCATTGAAGAAAGACCAATTGTTTACAAAATTATTAGATGAAAATATGATTTTACTGAAATTATTTCAACGTTAAGAATAGGGAATAAGTCACAAAAACTAATTTTGCAATAGAAAACTTTTGTGAGCCTACTGCCCTGAAAGAAGAACCTTAGAAAGGTGATGGAAGAATAATAAAGTTATAAAATGTTGATAAAAATTATATTTTTGGAGGCTAAAATGGTCTCATAGCTGTGCAATGTAAATTTATTCTATTTTAAGGACATCTGAGCATTGTTCATAGTTTAAAAAATAACAGAAACATTTTTAGCATGCGATATAATTTCACACATACTGTTAGAGTAATCATTTTAATTAAATCAACTGAAATTTTTACGCCGTTATTATCATAAATTTTGCATCTATGACTCAATTTCATTTCAAAATGGATAAAAAAAAATCTATAATCCTTTCACTAGAATTTCTTAAAGTTGGATTTTGAATCTGCTCACTGACTGCAAATTCTTTGTCTGTAGGGCAGATTTACTTTATTTAAAAAAAGGACTGTTCCGATGTAAATTTAAACTTATACCAAAAATACAATGAATTTTTTTAATGTAAATATCCAGCTGCCAAGATGTTAAATGCTCTAAAGAAAAATTTTATTTAGTCATATTAGCATCCTATTTTAAAGCAATACGAGGACTGTTTTGGGACAGAGTAATTTTCAACTGTAATCAGATTAATAAGTACCGAGAGCATTATTGGTGTCAGCACCCCCTTCCTTACTTTAAAAAAAGGAAATACATTTAAAAGAGCTTTTTAAAAAAGTATTGTACTACGTATAAATGAAAAATGTAAAATTTATATATACTTCTGGAAAAGACCCTGAAAAGGCTTGAATTCGCAATGGTCAATATCATTTTTTAATTCAAAATGGCCAAAATTATCGTTTAAATCCTTTAATAACTTCACTTTGATCATTATTTAAATCATTTAATAACTTCAAATATCTGATGAAGTGCATAAAATGTAGCAAATTTTTTTTTCCATAAAATACTATAGCATACATTTCATTTCATAAAGGCCTTAGCCCTATTCTTAAATTTAGTATTTGCCGTAAAAAAAAAATCCCGAATGACAAATAAATGCATAAATAAATAAAAAAAAATCGTTGACAGAATTTTAAAAAAAAGTTATGTCGGTAGTGCTATTGATTGTAAACTTAAACTCTAATCTTAATCTGCATTAATCCTAAAAGCGCGCCAATTGGCAAAAAAGGAGCAAATTTTTTTCCTATTATTGAGTTTGATATATCAATTCTTTAGTCACATTTCCTTTTGTATCTGTATTCAGCATGATACTGTGAGTAATCTTGATTAATAATGATATAAAATGCCCAGACATTCTAAATTTCGTCAAGAAAAAGAAACCTTCAACAACAGAATAACTGAATGGAGGACTACATATCAAGAATACCTATCTAAATTAGTACTGAGTCACACAATGTCATGATACTTCTTTAAACTGCACATGCAGGTTTTTGGTTTGTACCATACTTTCACTGAAAAATTAATGAGGAAAGGTAACGAAACCCATTAGTTTCGTTAGAAAAGTAACTGCAGATAGTTCGGTTAATTAATTCATTGCTGTACGCGATAGCTATAGCCATCCAATTTTTGGTCAGATGTGTACAAATAATGGATATATATTCTGTCTGCTTCAATTTATACAAAAAAAGAACTGTTATTACAAAAAAAGAACTGTTATTATAAAAGAACTGTACCACTAATGTAACTTTATTTGTTTCAAAATATTGAATAAAATATGATGTAAAATTTTACACAGTATGCAAATTGATTTCGTGCATGATTTTTCATGTTTTGTAAAGATCAAAACATATTGACTTCAATAATCAAATGACGGTCAAAACAACTGGCATTTTATCCATTTTCCATATGCCATATTTTTTTATATCATCATATTTTTTATATATTTTTCTTATACCAGTCAATTGAAAAATGTATTTATTTCGAGACTAGCTATTTATTCTATAAGTAAATATTTTTCATGAATTAGTTGGAACTTTTGTTTTGATATTACTGTGCGCGTTTATGTATAGTTAACACAAATTAAAACTCTCTTCAGCTGCAACTGTCATTTGCTTACAAGAAAAATATTTTAATCCATGAAGCAAATGGCAGCTCCTTTGCTATGACCATAGTCGTCATTTGTAGGAACAGTTTGAAGTGGGAAAAAAAAAAAAAAGAATTTAGAGCTGTATCAAAAAAACTCATGGAAAAATTGTGGAAAATTTTAAAATTTTCACTTCCAATTAAAGAATTGATGTTTATCTTCCTTTTTTCCACTTGATTACAGTAAAAACAATTATAAAAATATGCATTTTCAAACACAATTTTAAAACTAAAAGTGTGCGGTACTGCTTAAAAAAAAGCAATTGATCTAAAAAAATTCATTTATTCCATTAATTTATTTTTTTTTATTTATAATCTCTATTTTTAATCTAAAAAGTAAATGTTATTGAAATCGATTTGTTAGATTAAAGTCCCCCCAGAAACTAATTAACGAATTGATGGCGGCGGATTTCGAAATATTGTAAAACTTCCTCAAATATCGAGAAGACGACAATTCAAATTAAGAGTTTCAAAGTAAGAGTCAAATTTGATATTATAAAGCAGACAAGATTATTAAATTTCTTCTAATTAGAGCTAAAGATAAACATCATTGAAATTTAAGATTAAAGTCAAGATATATATTTGACACAACAGATATACGATATAGCGGAAAATCTGCGATTCAAAAGTTCCATCGATGCTCTGAGTTTGCACTTTTCCAAACATTCTTAAAAAACCAAAGAAAAAGAAAAGAAGGAAGAAAGAAAAATGTTATTTTGTTGAAACTATGCAAAAATTCTTGAAACGCTTCAATCCATTTTATCTATTTTAAACCGATCTTTTAGTATTGCCAGAGGCATCACATTTTAATTTCTTCTCGGCTTCAAAGGAGAAGATTTTTTTTTAGGTTGGCCCATTTGGCTCAGTTCACAATATTACGCAAAGTTTCAGATTTACAACTTTTACGCTACATTGAGATACTTTAGCGACAGCAATGATGCGCGCGTTTAAAATAGCGATTTGGATGACTTTGTAAAACGGCGGAGAATAAACGACTACTCTGAGTCAGCGGGTAGAGATTTGAATAAGACATCATTCTAAGACTTTTATTTTTTTTTTATTATGAAGCTTTCTTCTTTTCTTTTTTATTAAGAAGCCGACACTAAAGCTTTTTATGAGCAGGTTTTATTGGAAAGCGCTACCACTTTTTTGTGCAGTTTATTTTTTAGAGTCCATGAAAGACATTGCCAATCTACAATGATTCACTTTCAAAGGGTTAAAATGGATTTAGATAGATGGAATTTTAATCTCTTTAAACATATTAGAGACAGATCTGTTACTAGAAACAAAAGCAAACATTGTAAATTTATTTTGCTATTAAAAACCCTATACCAAAAAAATCGATAAATTATCTCCTGTGAGTTTAAATGATGTTTGTTTTTATAAAATCATTTTGCTTTTTGAGGTTTACTTTAGTTTATAAATTGCTCTTTACTAAGTGTATAATTCAAAATGCTGTCGGCAAGTTTTTATTCTTTTTAAAAAAAGAAAATGATTTTTTTTAAATGATACTGTCAAGTTTTTTGTCAAAGAGCAAATAAATAGCTGATCACTCTTAACTAGCGAGTAGGATTTGAAGTGGGAAAAAAAGCGCATCTTCAACTTTCCGTTTCACGATAGCATCGACATTTTAACAATTTTAAAAATAAGTTTATGAATAAGTTTTTTTTAACAATATTATGAATAAGTTTAATTAAAAAATGATACCCCCTTTTTATTATTCTGAAGGGAACATTCAAGACAATGTTCATTTACAATTATTCACTTCTGGAGGGTTAAAAAAGAATTTGACAGATAAAATTTTAATTTCTTAAAACACATTAGTGACAAATATTTTACGAGAAAATAAAGTAAACGTTATAAATCTACTATCCGTTGAAGATCCTTGAACAAATAAGTAGATAAATTATGTTCTATATATTTAAATAATGCTTGTTTTAATAAGATTTTCCTTTTTTTTTAGGTGGGTGGGGGGTACTTGCATTATAAATGGCATTTCACATTGTATTTTATTCAAAATGTTTCCATCAATGCGTTTTAGTAAAAAAGATTTGTATTCATTTTAATCTCTTAGATGTACACATCTGTTACGAGAAATAAAAGGAAACATTATAAATGTATTTCGCTGCTTAAGATCCCTTAGGAAAAGGTAGATGAATTATATTCTGGTAATCAATCAAGTAAATGTTATTATAATAGTTGAGAAAATGTTATTTATTTTTTTTTTTTTTTTTTTTGCAAGAAATATTTTTCCCAATTTGCTTATTTTATAAATGGTACTTATGTGAACCGATTAATCATTGTCTGGAGATGTAATTTTATGAAATTATTTTTGTGTAGTGAGACAGTCAATTTCTTATTGTCAAATAATTTCAAAGATAATATTATCTTGATATCTTATTTCACAGGAAACTTAACGCGTAAAATCTAATCATTTTCTCTTTTTATAAAAAAAAATAATAATAATGGAGTCATTTTACACATTGGCAGATTTAGATATTTTGCTGTCATAGGAAGCGCATTTCATGTGGCTCCTCTTTTAACCCCTTGATCTAAGATTTTACTTATCTTCCCAATTAGATGGCATATTCTATTTGGGACATTTATTATTATTTTGATTACTGTAATAATATAAAGGCATATGAGATATTGCAGTTTTTAAGTGATTTTTGCATTTTAAATTACTTAATACTTTCACTTAATCGCAGATTTAAAGTAAAAATTCATTACTTCGTTGCGCGAGTCAAACGCGACATTGTAGACGAAGGGGTTAACAAGCCGGTCAATTTAATTTTAAATTTCAACATACCTTAATCTTGATAAATATGCTATTGATTTATTTTAGTTAATTTTTTTTTATTTTAGTGAAATTAGGAAAATTTAAATGTTTTTATTTATTTATTACGATTCAGGACTACACAGCACGCACCTTTGTGCATAATTATATTCAAGCGAACTCTTGATATTTATGAATAAAGTAAAAACTAAGTGAACATAATGGAACAGATAATTGCGTGGTTAATAATACTTGACGAAGTATTATTATCCTATGTTGTTATTCGCAGATTCTTTATTTCTTAAATTTATATATTTTGCAATAAAGCTAATAGCATTTTTTAATTGCTCCCCTAACGTTAGCCCGCCGGATCTAGGCAATTGTCTAGCTGGATTACCATTTACCTTGCAGCAAATACTGAGCAATTGAAAATTCTTTCTATTTTATACTATTGTGAATATCTAAGAATTCTAAATTTATCAGTACTGAGCTAGAATTTTTTATTTTAAATATTTAATTTATTTATTTCCCCCCCCCCAAAAAAAACCTTCGTTTATTTATTTTTATTTTTTTGTTCCTCTTATTGTTACTTAAGAGGAACAGCTAAAACTGCACTGTTTTATGATGGCGGTTATATGTTCTCGCTTAAGTCCACAATATTTCTCCTTTGTATCTTTCTTCTTAGCAGTTACGAAAACAATCATTTTACCTTCCTTACTATTTGCCCTTTCATTTCTTTCCTCACTTATAATATTCAAACATTTTAGAATTTTTCTATAAAAAGAATTCTAAATGTTTTCTAATTAATTACAGGGTAACAAATTCGAATACAACAAGAGATCATAGCAACAATTTTTAACACCTTCATGAATTCCACTGTTATCTGGATTCCATCAGTAGACAGTTTTTTCTTACTGCTGGCATTTATTCAATTCATCCATCAAGGAGACATTAATTGCTTGAAGAAAGTTGCATCCATTTATTTCACCAAAATAGGACGATACCCCCCCCCCCAACCAGTATGGAAAGTACTTAATTCAATTGCTTATTTTTATATTTATTCTTTTCTTAAGGAAACAGTATATATAAAATTATAGTAAATAAAATTTAGGAAAAACTATGACTCGGAATCTACCATTTAAATATTGTAGAAATTTCTACAATACTGCAGTTCTGAAGTATTCCAAGCCGATTGATATTATTTTGTCACATTTTAAAAATGTGTCATAATTTATTATATAATTAAAATATACTTTTTAATCTTTGTTATAACTTCAGTACCAAATGATGGAAGATTAAAGAATGAATGAACAAACAACCTTACCGTAAGTCTTGCAGGTTTGTACTTTTAAATTTAAAAAAAAAAAAAAAAAAACATACAAGATTACCTTTAAGATGCTTGATTTCCAAAAAAAAAAAAAAAAAAAAATCCTGAAAGTATGTTTTAAAAATAAGTAAATGGCATTGGCATTATGAGGAACACAAAATGCCATGTCTAAATATTCCAAATTTTTTCCACCATTTCTCTTATTTTATAAAAGGTAAAAATCCATTATGATTCAATATAAATATTACTATCATCACTTTGATTAAATGATTAAATGCTCATTTTGATTAAATGCTTGATTAAATGCTCACTTTTATTAAATAATATTAACAAATATTATCTAATCAATCAATACTAACTTTCTAATCTGTTCAATTTTAGTTGTATTGTTATTGCAAGACCTTTAAGTTTCTTAAAATGTAAATAGAAACAGTGTTCCGCTTTATATATATTAGTGCTTTAACATCCGCTTTATATATATTAGTACATATATATAAAGCGAAACTTGGGTAATTAGATACTTCAATTAATGTAATGTTAAAATATCAGCGTATTCGAACTTATTTTGATTAATTATAAGACAAATCTTAAAATTAATAAATCATTGTTTTCATAAAATTTCATTTCAAAATAAACCATTGTTTTCATTTCTTAATTGTTTTCATTAGTTAAATGTGTCCTAACATTACGTCCTAAATGAACGTAAATGAAGTCCTTTAATTCACTCGAGGATTTTACAACAATACAGTATATTTAATAAAAAAAAAAGTAATCACAAATTTCTCATTTTCTTTTTAAAATTTTTTTGAATACCTTTTGGATGCGAACTGAGGAACTATTCTATTTAATTAGAATTGTATTGTAGAATTTCTATGCTTAAAGTGTTTTGTTTTATTTTTTAATTTAGAGGAGAATGTTTACTTTTGACCAAGAGTTGATATCAATTTTTTACTGGTTTAATTTATAAATGTCTTATTACACTGTAAATCTTGACCTTAACTCTGCTTAGTTTTGAATTTATTACATATTTTAAAATGCCGTAATTTTCAATTTTAACATTTTGAACAATTTTTTCTAAAATCATTACAATTAATTACATTACAAAGAATCAATCAATTTTCTTTTGAAAATATGTATAGTAATGTATAGTAATTATTAATAATTACTATACATGGAGGACTATTAGTGTGGTGTTTAAAATGAAGTATCAAATCAAATCTTATCACTCTGAAACATGCTAAACGCTCCATTCTTCTGCTTCAAAATATTTATTATGTTTACAGCATCAAGTATTCCATGACCAAATGACCTACTCTTTCCGGTAACCTATTTTCTTTTGGCAAAGATTCAGTTTAAACTATTTGTACATGGTTATTGAAATCATAAATACGAAGGACACCTTTTCACTTCTTAAAAATGCGTACCCTCATAAAATTCTCATGGCCAAACAAATCTTCTGAGAAAAGATACACCGTGCATATATATGCAGCGCTTACCGCCGCAGGAGATAACCAAACTCCATCTATTGTACTGGCGACACACCTAAACGACACAAACCGGCATTGTGTGTAATTCCAAACTCAGATAAAAATCCTCTTAGGGCTGCACTCAAAACTACTCTACGACTAGAAGCCCTTGATCAGATTTTCTATACGAAATTTATGCGATGTGTTGGTGATTTACGCAATATCTTAGTAATGCAAATTAGTCATTTCTTGAAAGATGCTCCACCATAAGTTAGTTTCTCCACCTCCTGTCATCAGACACAGAACCTTCTGTAGATAGCTACTAGAACCGGGAGGTGCTGGCGATCATCCTTTTTTCAGCCTGGTCTTTTAACTACCGTGGTGGAACCATTCTTTTTCGGTCACATCTCCCGCGCTTTACTACGAGGGGTAATTTTTTATTTCATACATCATTCTTTTTATGTCCCCCTTCGCCTTAACTCATTCTGGCACCATCTTTTCTCCATTTTTGCGCTACTGCATAACCGCAGCACGGGCTGGATTTCTTCCCACTTTTTTTATTTATTTACTAGCCGCCTTTGGCGACCAGCCGGTTCGCCAATCTTAATGTTCGTTAAAATTTTAATAATTAAATATTTTATGCAATTTCTACTTTAAAAGCTTCTTCATCAAAATATTTTAAAACTTCAAATTTTGATTATCATATAATTCATTCATGATATTATAAAGGCCTTCAGTCATAACGTAATATGTATCTCTCTCATTTTATGTTAGCACCCGTAGAATTTATGCTTTAAATTAAAGTGGAAAGAATTTATCTTCAATTAATATAATAATATTTTTTACTGAAACAAAGCATTTTTTTATAATCTGATTACTGAAAATAGAGTCACTCAGCGTTTAAACTTTATGGGCACTAAAGAATATCTGTTTTAATTTATGTAATATCTCAAGAGTTGGTCAACAAAATTTTCTTAGTTCATTATGAGCAGATCGATTAATTAACAATAATTAAATTTAAATGCATCAAACACTAAGAAAATAAAACGAATCTTTTAAAATAAACAGTTGAAAACGGTAGAATTTATGCTTTAAATTAAAGTGGAAAGAATTTATCTTCAATTAATATAATAATATTTTTTATTGAAACAAAGCATTTTTTTTATAATCTGATTACTGAAAATAGAGTCACTCAGCGTTTAAACTTTATGGGCACTAAAGAATATCTGTTTTAATTTATGTAATATCTCAAGAGTTGGTCAACAAAATTTTCTTAGTTCATTATGAGCAGATCGATTAATTAACAATAATTAAATTTAAATGCATCAAACACTAAGAAAATAAAACGAATCTTTTAAAATAAACAGTTGAAAACGGTAGAATTTATGCTTTAAATTAAAGTGGAAAGAATTTATCTTCAATTAATATAATAATATTTTTTATTGAAACAAAGCATTTTTTTTATAATCTGATTACTGAAAATAGAGTCACTCAGCGTTTAAACTTTATGGGCACTAAAGAATATCTTTTTTAATTTATGTAATATCTCAAGAGTTGGTCAACAAAATTTTCTTAGTTCATTATGAGTAGATCGATTAATTAACAATAATTAAATTTAAATGCATCAAACACTAAGAAAATAAAACGAATCTTTTAAAATAAACAGTTGAAAACGGTAGAATTTATGCTTTAAATTAAAGTGGAAAGAATTTATCTTCAATTAATATAATAATATTTTTTATTGAAACAAAGCATTTTTTTTATAATCTGATTACTGAAAATAGAGTCACTCAGCGTTTAAACTTTATGGGCACTAAAGAATATCTGTTTTAATTTATGTAATATCTCAAGAGTTGGTCAACAAAATTTTCTTAGATTCATTATGAGCAGATCGATTAATTAACAAGGTTTAAATTTAAATGCATCAAACACTAATAAAATAAAACGAATCGTTTAAAATAAACGGTTGAAAACAGGTTTTAAAAAAACTACTTAAAAAACGATGTACTTAAAACTATAAGTATATACAAAAAATATATAACTAACATAAATACAATTTACTTACAAAAAAATGCAACTAACCCAAAAATAATTTAAATCATCCCTTGATAACGTTGTCATGGCAACAATCAGAACAGAATGCGCATGCGTGAATTTTCTTCGCCGGTTACGTAACGCAAATACGTGATTTTTTCTACGCCAGTTGGGGTAACGCTATGCGGATTAGAAATTTTTAATTTCCTTTATTCTGTTTTATTTTAATTCAAAAGTACTTCAGAATGAATCTGAAAGATTGATTCATTAACAATGTTTAATTTTAAATGCATCAAACATTAAGAAAATAAACAGAACCGATTGAAATAATCCGCCGAAAAATTTTAACCCTAGCCTCATTACTGTTGGGAGAAAAAAAAACTGAAGCCTTTCTCGTTTGGCGCTGGGGATAATGGAAGATTTTTTTGGCGGAAAAGTTGGCGGTGGGGAAAATGGAAGATTTTTTTGGCGGGAAAGTTAGCTTTTAATTAATAATTAAAATTCTAATTAAAAATTCGAAAACAGAAACCCCAGGTGCACATTCCCAACCTCCAAGGTATACATGTACCAAATTTGGTAGCTGTATGTCAAACGGTCTGGCCTGTAGAGCGCCAACACACACACACATTGAGCTTTATTATAAGTATAGATTACGAGTTTTCAAGTCTTTCGCTTCGGAAGGATTTATGTGGACAAACTAAAGATTAAAAAAAATAGTTACAAGATAGAGTGACGTATCTTCTTCAGCGGTGACCCTTGGTTTATAGCTTCCTGTACATTACAAACATCTCAAAAGACCTTTAGACTTCCATTCTTATTTTATTTCCATCGTCCCATTAAAAATCCTGTCTTTGTGCAACACGCGACATTGTGAAGAATCCAGGAGAGAAGAAAAATGTTCAATTGGCGAGGGGGAAGCCTTGTATCATCCTTTCCTTACCTTTTAATTCTTTTCCCTGCTTTACGATTGGCTTCTGCCATGTCTCGATATTCCACGCTTTTGGCACAAAAGCGGGACAGGATTTGGAGAAGTTCGGAGGGGGTCGGAATCTGTGAATATACCTGCTACCACTAACGGCCCTTTGCTACTCCAAGCGATAAAAGCAATTGTTACCAACGCGTCTTTTATCTGCTTTGCGACGACTAACAGCCATAATTCTATGACGCCATTCTTTTGCAAACCATAGAAAAAGCTAAGGGTGCAAAAAAAATCGGCCATAATGAAAATAAGCTTCAGATCGTAATTCTTCCTAGTTGATATTTAGTTAGATTTCATCGAACCCTGTTTAGCTTCAGTGGGAAGAGAACTTTTCTGCCACCGTTAAACGGGGAGCGGGAACTAAAATTTTATAGCCTGACCTCGTCAGTGGGAATTGTAGAATTCGATATGGCAGGGTTTGGGCTTTTGGAATTGCTTATCACAGGTTTCGCCTATTCGCGTTATTTTGTTCTGGGTGCAACTGGTTGTATCAAAGCACCAAATACATCACGAAACTGTAGGCTTTAAGTGAGTTTTGGGTCATAACACACAATACAAAGCACAATACCTTACGATCGATAATGAACAATGCTTCACTTGGCTCTGTATTCTCCAGAAGATAATGCAGAGAAAGTGTCAAAACTGCACCACATAAAAATTCTTATAGTGAAAATATCACGCGATACTCTGTTTAATATATGACGTTTCAGAAAGTACATCCTAGTTTTTGTGTCGGTCCAATGCATGACAAAGCATTTTTTTAATGTAAAATCCTTTAAGTACATAACTGTATTCAAGGAGAAAGGAGAAGAATTGAAGGAGAAAGTATTGACCTGTCAGATATTTTTATTCTTTAAAAATTATGAGTTCAGATCTTACGTGAATAAAAAAAAAATAAAAAAAAATTAGATGAACCGTTTGGTAATTCCTCTTTAAAATATCATCGAATTTTGCTAAGTATTTGAGAAAATTAAATTACATCAGTGTAATTTAAAAAATGAAACATTCTTCATTTTATTTTCTAACTCATTAAGTTATTATAAATACAATTCTGTAATATTAAATATTCAATCTTTTTTATATGGTTGATTATTATTGATAAAAACTTAAGTCCTTCTTATTAAAATAAAAGCAGCAAAGCATTTTACCCATAGCAGTGGTTTCGATCCATAAAATACCAAACATGATAAAGTTATTGCTTCCAAAAGAAGAAGAAGAAGAAGAAAATAGAATACTCTAACTTTAGTAACAATATTCTTTTTAAAAAATAAATAAAAGCAGAAAAGTTGAAAAAGACAACCTATTCCTTCGAATATAGAAAATTCGTGATAGTTAGATCTTTTCACAGAGAAAAAAACTTTTCAATATAAGAGATAGATATTGATTTCCTATTGATCCATCTATCAAATTACCATATCGTGCTTTTATTTAAACTAATTCCATTTATTTTAAATTTTTCTATTATAATATTTGACAGGAAGCATAAAAGTTATATACAATTGACTAAATTGAAGAACGACATTAAATAATTTTGTTTTTTCAGAACGGATTATTG
The DNA here is from genome assembly GCF_947563725.1 of Argiope bruennichi. Taxonomy (NCBI): domain Eukaryota; kingdom Metazoa; phylum Arthropoda; class Arachnida; order Araneae; family Araneidae; genus Argiope; species Argiope bruennichi. The sequence goes on from NC_079162.1 coordinate 116,867,632, forward strand.
AATACTTCTTATTTAATATTTAATAATTACTAGATATTAAAATTATTTGTCTGATACAATAATAAACATAAAAACAGATAGAAGATTTTTTTTAAAAAATATTTTGCATGTGTTAAGGAAGTGTAACCATGTACGCATATGACAATTTTATTAAAGCTGATTAATTATTTAAAAATAAATGCATTCTTAAGTTAACTTAAAGGTAAAACCACTTCTACTATAACTTATGAGTCGATCATTAATTTTCCTTTCGTTTCTCAAATTCCAATTAGATATGAATCACCGCTTCCGATAAAACTTCCGTATTGCTAACATCGAGAGTCCTAAAGTACAGCTGAATTTGAAAGTTTAAAAAGCAGTTTTACAAGCATAAAAGCTGTAACCACATTTCGAACTTCTTCTTTCTGCTGTGCGTATTTGTCCATGATTAGGATTTATCAGCAAAATTTCAACAACGGCTATGATTTAAAATCGCCTTGAATGCCTTCTAAAGCTTTTAATAAAGTATTCTTACATTAATAATAAAAAAGATTGAAGACTTCCAATAAGAGATTATTGGATTTAAACGACTGCAACTCCTTCAAACTTCAGACAAACGATATATCCAATAAATTATTATTACACATATATATACCAGAGTTTCAACAATATATATTACTTGCATATATTTTATTACTTGAATCATTCAGCTTAACATTCTTGCTGGTCTCTTTTCGTGTTGCAAACCCATGTGGCTATTGTTCAAACCCTTAAACTTGATTTTGGAAGGAGTAAAAATATATTTATCCGTCCTTCTGCCGTTTGTCTTTTCGTTCCCGAAATGTTCATGCAGCTTTTTATTTATTCTCAAAGTATTAGAGCTTAAGAAAAAAAAAAAAAAAATGTTGTTCCTTTTGTAAGAAAATTATTATTTTTACCTCACTAATAATTTCATCATTACTCGAATCTTAAATTTTGACAACAATACAGTATTAATTCTGTAATGGAAAGAAGAAATCATGATACCTCCAGCTCCTTCTCCGAAAAATTCCATTGCAATAGCGAGATGGAAGACATTCCGTTTCTTATAAATGCTATCTTTCCACCTTGTGTTAGTTGAGGATTGAAGGGTTTGCTATTGATATTTCAGCAGTTAGCTTTTAATGTGATAATGTTTTAAGGTTAGCACCAATATATATAATCATCCACTGCCATCTGTAACGCTAAACAGAAGTAAAATTATTCCCACACTTTTGGCCTGCATCATCATCGAATACGTAGTCCCACGTTCTATTTTTTAGCAATCCCAACTGTATTTTTTATTTTTGTAATTAAATTTCTGTAATTTATTTCTGTTAATGAATCACTGTTTGCTTCAATCCGATTTGATGGATTAAATTTCATTTTGGTATCCATGCGTATTATGGACAGACAAAATACCATTGCAAGGAAACTAAATTTCTAATGTTTTTTTTATATATTGATAGATAGATATATTTAGATCTAAAGTGAACTGCAAATAATATTTAGATATTTCTTAAGCTCCCTGCTAATGTACATGATATATTGTACTACAACTTCCCTTAGTTAATCAGTGGCAATCAGATCTGGGATATTTTTAATAGGATAACTGCCAGTCTAGAAGGCACTTTTTCTAGAATATGTATAAACTGGATTATGTGAAAATGATAATGCACAGAATGCAACTTACCGTCATACTTAAATCTACCTAATTTGGCATTAATAAATTTTGGATTATAAATTTTCCCTAAAAAAGAGTTTTTCAATTAAATCTTTGATTACATCTAATTGAAATACCCTAATTTAATTAGACCTAATTGATCTTCGATTGATTTAAAGTTTATGTTTTTCTTCATTAACTTTTGAACATGTTATCGCACAAATGTTGTTATTACGCAGCTTTAAAATTTAAAAAAATTGGGTTTTTTTTATTCATAGTTTTTTTTATTTCTCTAATTCTTTTTTAAAAAACCAATAACTCGTTTTAAATTAATTTTAAATAGAATTTATACCAAAGCTCCTTATTGTTGTAGTAAAAATCCAACTCTTTTTACTGTTTCATCAAATTTTTCATTGGCGTTATTTGATAGTTTTCACAGTATGAGTTTTTTTTTTAATTGTTTTCTTTGGAGATTAATTCCGAAACAAAATTTTCTCTTTCGCTTTTATTAACGCGCTTGTGCTTTTAGGTTCGCATTTTTTCTGTAAATATTTTAAAACAGATACGAACTGAACAAAGGCTGATACAATCAAGCCAAACAAAGACAAGATAGACGAATCATGCCTGAAACTTTATCATGCTGTGATATTTCGAAATAGAAGTTGATAATTAAGGATATTTTTTATATAAATGAGCTACATAAACTCTACTCATGAGTCAAAATGAATCAAGCGAAAGATTCATAGCCCCAAGAGTCAGCAACATTTTTTAAAACTAAATAAATTAATTTAATTTGGTTGATTAACGTCCCATTTTAAAGAAACATTACATCTATTTTCGGACGAACCATGTAATTTTGATCCGTGGTCAAATGACGAAGGTGACCTGAGCTGGCACCACCCTTCCCAAACTTTCGCACCACACCAGTGGGAGGACATTTAGCTACGGTGAATTTAACGTCTATCGCACCTTTTAACACAGAGGTTCTTCGGTAGAATCAGTTCTCGAACATGAAATTCTTCGATCCTTCATATTACTTAGCTAATTACAAAATCAATATATTTAAATAAATTATAAAACATTACTTATAACAAATAAATTTCAGAATCTTTAAGCTGCATACAAGCAGAAATACCATCTTAAGAAATGCAATACTAAATAGAAAATGGCACTAGAAAGTTTTAAATAAAAAAAAAAATCACTGTAACTATCGATTTCATTCAAAAGCATTAAAAATTGTATGCTATGTATAATTCTGAAATATAAATAGTCATATGCTCACAATAATACACAAAGGAAAAAAAATTTCATCTCGGCAAACTGGAGGGAAAGGTATGTCCTATAATCTAAGTTATTTTCAATTTCTTTTCAAGGTTAAGCTCCTCAAATACTGTATATTGAAAAGACCATAGTTAATGACTTTATTGATATCTCATAATTCAACATATATTGCGAAGTATTTATTTAACATGACTTGTATTGCCCCATTGAAATAAATAAATAATTGTAATCAAATGCATTAAAAAGAATTAAAGCACACGTACTTTTTAAAATTTTCCTTTTTTTTTTTTTTGTCAAAATTAAAATTAAGAAATTTACGTTAACGTTGAAGTCATACTTCAGCAAATGAATGTATTAGAGCCTCTCTTCCCGTACACTTTACCATCTTCTCGAAGTCATCCGAATAATGATCGTTCCAAAATGAATATCAAATAAGATGTTCAATAAATAATCTGCAATGTTCATCAGTTTTTTTTTTTTTTTTTTTTTTTTTTGCATAAAATAATTAACAATAATTGATTCCTCATAAAATTTTTTATCTGAATAACATTTTAAAACATTATCCAAGTACTTTTTTTTTTAATTATCTCTAACGAAAGAAAATGAATATTCAGGAAACCAGATGAGGAAACCACCATTCAGGAAACACGAATCTAAACCAAAATTCACAAACAGCTATTGGGAGGGGGGAAAAAAGGAAAAAAGAAAAGAAGGGAAGAAAGGGAAGAACAAAAAATACTAAGAGCGAACAAGTGTGAGTGGGGAAGAAAGGGATCAGTTGCAAACCCTGCCGGTTCTGACCTTTCTGCAGCTCAAGTGCAACCAAATTGATAGGAAGACAGATTTACTTTTGCTCTACAGCTAAACAGTAGGTTCTGGGTTCCTTCATGGGCTGCTCAACAGCGCTATATAACAGACACGACGAGCATTTCTTTTGCTTGTTGATTCAGTTCTTATTTTATTTTTAGGATTTTTTTTTTATTGCTTTTTCCCATGTTCGCTGATCAAAGTAAAGAAACAGCATCAAAGTCTCAAAGTGGAAACGCAAACAAATTCGATCATAAAAGGAAGGGAAAATGTAATTCTAAAAAATACTTTCAGAGAATACTCTTTATCTGCTTATAAAATTATATATATATATACACATTTTATCGATTTCATACTTAAAAGAGTGACCAATGACTAAACAAAAATGTAGCCAAATCATTTAATGAATTGAACAAAACAAAACAAAAAAACACCACAAACATCAATAATAAATGAAAAACTGATTCGTATTGCTATCTATAGAAACTCTAAATATTGATAACTTGGAATGAACTCTCTACTCTTTACCAAACAAGTAGACGTATTTCCTTCATTACATTGCTCTCTAAAACTCACAAGTTCATTGAAACATTCTTTGAAACTTAAAAGTTCAATGAAACTTTCTTTAAACCTTAAAAGCTCAATGTAACATGGGAGCAACCTCTTGATCTGACTCTGGATCAGAAGAAAACATTCTTTGAAACTTAAAAGCTCAATGAAACTTTCTTTAAAACTTAAAAGCTCAATGAAACATGGCAGCAACCTTCTGATCTGACTCCGGATCAGAAGGTTGTATGTTGAAATCGAGTCCGAGTCACTTAATTGAAATATATATTTATCAGAAGAGAATTCTCACACTTCAATATAACTATTTTTTATTTCTACAAAAGTATATTTATTCGAATGGCAATTAAAAAGTGGAATTCTGAATAATAAGAGTAAAAGTGGATTTAAATTAAATTTTCGTTGCTCGAAAGTAATTTTCTGGACCTGTGTATGTATGTGTATGTCGAAAGAGAGAGTTGCTTGCACTCACTACAGTAAAAATAATATTTTATTCCTAATTATTTGTTGCAAATTTCAGAAGATATCTGATCAGTAGGAATACAGAAACATAGCATTTTTTCTCCATGTATACCGAGAGAAAAAAACCGAGGTAGCAAGTAAAGTTAATCACTTATTTATCTGCCCTTTCTATCTATTATCTACCTAAATTACTTTTCTAGCTTAATTATCTACTCTTTCATCTTCCCGAGGATTTTCAAGCATACTATCCTTTTCTCTAATGGAAACAAAAATCTTCTAAAAAGGATTTTTCCTATAAATAAATTTGATTATCGTATTTCTTAAACATAAAGCTATTTATTATCTTGCAATGGGAAACATAGCTTGAATTGGTTCAAAAGTTGATAAAATAATTGTTTGTATTTTGTCCCATCCAAGATGGAATTTGTTTAATTTGTAAGAATTGGCTGAATAAGAGTTAAAGAGAGAGAGAGAGAGAGAAAGAGAAACATAATTTACTCTTATATGCAGATGACTGATCCCTCAATTTTGAGCTCCCTTATTCTAAAACCTAGGTTCATTGCCTACTTGCCCCACTCTAGTTACGCTATTAACCTTACATCTTCTCATTTTCGCCTTCCCTATTATATGGTAAATAAGATCATCAATTTAACTTGTTTTCAGAACAAGTAATATGAGCATAATAGGAATGATGCTTCTTAAATTAATCTCAGTTTCTCTACATTGGCACTTGTCGTGTAAAATCCATGAAACCAGTCAATCAGTCTGTAACGTCAAATATAAATAAATTAAGGGCAACTCTGAAAAGAAAAGAAAAAAAAAACCGAATGCTTCAAGTTCCAAATATTTTTGTTTCAAAACAAAAATGAAAAACATAAAATTCAGATCTTTATTTATTTTTGTTTCTAAATTTTATCCAAGTTCAATACAAAAATCTCTCTGATACAATCAAAAGATAAATTAACAATGAAATGATAAAAGTTATTATGTAAATAAATTTTGAAATCTAAAGAATTATTTCTATACCCAGCCGCTCCTTTTACGTTTCTCGGGAAATAATAATTACTTAGTTACCTCCAAAAAATCTTAAAATGCTACAAGTTTAGTAAACACCAACGCCTTCAACTGAGCGATACATTATAACGCAGTCTACATCTCATAATGAATTACTTTTTTATGATGTTTGAATTCTAATCTAAATCCTCAGACGTTTGAAAGAATACCCAACCCTTCATTTAAAGAAAATAACGAAGCATTGAAAGCCAATGACTTCTTATTGCCGATGTCTTAATGGAAAAGGTTCTCATTCTTCTACCAATCTCGCTCGATGTTTTCTCGATTATCCAGAATTTGACCGCAGAATGATTATCCATGAACGATAGTTCAAATGTAAGAAATCCGTTAAGAATCCGTTGATCACTCATCTGTTCCTTGTTGAAGGAGGAGGTGCTATTCTCAACAAGCTAACTTGTATGCAGCAGAATCCTTTGTGTCAGTCTTTCCTTGACCGCATAACTCTTCTTTTTCCCTCTCCTTTTTTACAAGTCCCCCCTTCGAAACAAAAGCGAACAAAGCGAAGAATGAAAATCTTTTTACGACCCCTTCCAGAGCCGTTCATCAAGACGGCTGAATAATGACGTTTGTGGGAGACTGCGTGGCTAACAAAGAGCTACCTGTTACGCCAGTAGTGATCGTTTGGGGAAAGGGTTGGTGGAGGCGAGATGTATGAGTGCTGCCTCCTCTAAAAGGCGGGGCCTGCGCGAAGAATGGCTTTGTCCAAGTGAATGTAGTTTGGAACATCGTCAGTAGGCTATATGAGGCGATTGATGTATGAATGCAGTGATTCGTAGAGGTTAAATGCGAGAGCTATCTCGAGGAAATCAACCCTGTCCTTACTCATGATGCTCGTGATTGAGAGTGCAGGTCAAGGATAGGAAAATTCAGAGAGGTAAAAAAATGTGACCTTTTGCTATAGGTGGGTACGGGGCAAGTGCATTATTCATAGCTAATACTGTCACAGTACAACACTGAGGGTGCTTTTGAATGGGTGAGCAGATTTCATACCCCCCCCCCATCAAGTGTCGATTTGGAACTGAAAAAAGCAGTGGGAAACAAATTTAATTGCTCTGCTATAGGAAATAAACAATTTATGAATTTTGTTCTATAATTTCAATATGCTATTTTACACGTAGAAAGCGGAAACTAATTCTACATAATATCTCTGATATTTTTTAACAAGAGATATAAACAGGTATAACAAAGCATTTAAGAATTGTTGAATTTTTAATCTGATGGAAGAACAATTTAATTTTTATTTTAAAATCGAAATTTTGATTTAAAAAAAGTTTTGTATTGATTAATTTTATTTTTGCGATATTTTTGTGACTTTTTTTTTAATGAATTACTTTTGCTCTTTCCCAAATCACTTTTGTTTTTCATAAACTTCGATTGTTTACTGGAAAAAAATATCTGTCATCATTTCGCATCAATTATTTAATTCACCTTATCTCCAATATTCCAAATCACTTCTCTTATTCACCTGATCTTCAAAAATTCTTCAAAACTGCCTAATTCTTCAGGACGCATTAAATTTCTGTCTTCCTTTATAAATTTGTCTTTCCTTTTTAATACACATATATCTGAAATACCCGCTTTGAAACTTTTTAAAGATTTGAATATATATTAAATAAAACCTGTTTGATGTTACTTCATCCAATAACATGTTTTAGGCTGAAACAAGAAAAAATTAATTTAGAGATATTCGACGTGTTTTAGAATACTTAAGAAGTAAAATATCAGTTCTCCATTGAATTGTGAATGTCTTAAGTAAACGACTTCCACGAAGGAAGAACGAAAATAATTTTAATAAATTTAATGAATGGAAAAGAAAAATAAAAAAAAGGGAAAATTACCTTACTTTATCTCTTAAAAGTGTATAAATCGATACCTTATTAAGTTACCACTACTTCTAAAACTTCATTTGTTTATGTACTTTGAAAGTAAGAGAATATTTTAAAATTCTAATATATCTAAATATCATTAATCACTAATATATCTAAATATCTAAAATATCACTATTCGGCGAATTAAATAAAACTAAAGAGATTCTATTAAAACATAAGATTTCATTCTTTTTAAAATCATTTATTACTAACTAAATGAGGAAAATGGTACATTTTTTATGGATTCCATAGAGGAAATAGTTCAGTTTCTCTTTTCGCGTGTATTAAAAAAAATGACCTCATTTAAATAGACAAATTAAGATTTTATGGTTTTCTTTGGACCCATGATATCCTTGGAGCTCTGAAGGGAGAGTTTAAATAACCTTCTTGAATATGAAAGCTATGAAATTAAAAAGAAAAAAAGGAACATATTTACTGCTACCTAGATACGATGTGATCGACCGTAAATATTTTCCAACTTTCAGTTCAGCCAATCCCATTGGCCAAGAAATCAATTTTCAGCACACTCTCACAATGGATTGACCTAACACTTTCTTCAACACGAAAAATGTGAGATCGCTATTTTTTTTTTTTTTTTTTACTGTCATTGGAAGACTTGCCCATAGTTTTTAATAAGGCGCCATAAAACCAACAACCCGCTCAACCCTTCCTCTATGTGACCTGAATCTCCTATTATCTATCAGTCTATCAAAGGACTCAACAAGCAAACTATTCAAACCACTGCTTCATACGGGTCATCAAGTTGGAAAGGAAGGGTTCTTTCCTGTATGCTATTGTAAAACTCCGCCCTTCCAGAGTACAAGAATCTCCCCTCCCCATCATATTGTACCCTGCATTTGTCACTCGTTGTCTAAACTCTTACCTGACTTGCGACAAAGAGCATCAAAGGCAATAAGCAACTTGCCGCATTTCTTCTAACCTTTGAAAGAAACCCATTCCCGACTCGGCCCATTGTGATGTTTTTCTGTTTGCTAAAATTTGCCTCTTTTATGACAAAATCTTTCTTTTCTGAGTTGGCACTCCATTGGATTGCTATTATTTGTAGTGAGTGATGGAGGACTGCAGTATTCGTATTCTATAGAAAAAAAAGAAGATATTTAAATGTTCTTTCTTAGTTCCTTATTCATAGCATTGATTAATGCACAGATTCATATTTTATCTATTATTTGCCCTCCTTTTCTGGTTGCTGTAGGAAATCACTTGTGATGCTACTTAGTTTGAGTATTCCCAAGAAGTTGTATTGTGCTCATGTCGTACTTTTAACTGAATTAGATGTCTAAGTCTGCCCCTTCCTTTCCAGCAAAGTCTATATATGAAACTAAGAAAAGAAAATGTCCAATTTAACATCAACCTTTAAAGTTATTTGCATCGTTATTTGTTTTCTTGCGGTAAGTTGCCGAATTTTTTTCAGACAATGAATTTATGTCGATATTGTCTTATTTGATCTCCACTGACAATCCTGTATCCAAAATGATTTTTTTTTTTTTTTTGGTTTGTAATCGTTTTTGTTCATCAATTTGATTTAATTTCATATATCAGATAGTCTATCTGCTGTATTTTTCTCTTTTTTTCTCTTAGTCATTGTCTTGCAATGGTATTTTTATTATTGAGACTGCTATTTTTGATGTTATTTTCATCGCCTGTTTCTCTCGAATAATAGCAACTTTTCGTTATCTTACCGATCTTGATGTCCAAGTAAGTGTTTGGTAAAGCAGAATTGCATTATTGCCTGGATGGAAATGGGCATTCCATATATGGTTTAGGTAAGTTTATAGTCATTTAAAAGTTAAAATTCGCTTCAAATGAATTTAGAAATGAAACATGCATATGAAAGAGTTCAAAATGTACTAATAAAATGAACGATGGTGTAGGTAAAAACGAAAAAATAAGCATGTAAATCTGGAAAGCGGAAAAAAATGTCTAAAATTAAAGAACAGTGGAAAATATTTTACCTGTTTGCCTATAATCCGATGGAAAAAAAAACAGAAACTTTAAGAAAGAATTTCCCAAACTTTTAAAATCTTATAACAATACTCATAACGATTTTTCAATTACAAGAAAGGCGGCCACAATTATGACTCTTTTACAAAAAAAGATAAAATAGAAGACAAAGTATTGCTGAAATTAGTTGATTGATTAATTAATTGAATAATTAAGGGGATGAAGATGTCTTGTCAAAAAAGAAAAATATTTTTAGTAGGCTGTAGAGCGGGAAATTATGTAATGTATATCATACTTTTAAGAAAATTCTTTTTCACATAAGCTATCTTACTTAAATATGAATAATGATCGGTTTTCTTTGGAGGGGGATGCGGCAGTAGCTCTTAGTTGACTATATCATTGTTAAAATAAAAGCTATTTTTTCAGAAACCTGAGAGCCGCCTTATACGAGGAGTAGTCAAATACGCAAATTAGGCCTAACTAACCTAACGCAACTTTTTTTGGGAGGGGGAAGGAGCAAGGCCTTGAAAATTTTGGCTGTACATTCAGGATACTCCAATTTTGTGCTTTCATTTCTTCTGCAAAAACTATGAATTCAAGCTTACATAAGATAAACTTAAGTAGCATCGTTTAAATTTCAGGCTCATAATTGACTAACTGATTCACATATCAAACGTTCTAAAAAATTTTGTATTAAAGTATTAAAATAGCATAAAAAAGCTTCGCAATTCTTTACGTTTTGTTAAAAAATTACATTGAAACTCAAATTTATTAATTATTCTGTATCTGTGTGAGATGCTGAAACTAACTATAGTAAAAATGGCAGCCAATTAAATGTTTTGTCATTTCTACGCATCATAATATTTGCATCTAAAAAACTGCTTGATAAAGATTAACTTAGAGGGAAGTTCAAGAGGGAAGTGGAAGAGTATGAGGGCTCTGCTAGCAATACATACCAATTTTTTTACGATTTATTCGGTTTTATATGTATAAAAATAATAATTTTTTGAAACCTTATTACTGATATACATACCAAGTTACTTATCTGAAATGTAATTTTCTTTTCTTAACATATTTTGTACCGCATCTACCATCTAAAGACGTACTTTAGCATGTCGTCTGACCTAAAATGTGTTAAAGTGATTCTATATCGTCTGAAGTAAAAATCAATGAAAGTTTTTACTATAAATTGCTTCTGTAATTTTTATGTAATTTGTAATATTGTACTTCTGTAATTTGTATGTAATTTGTACTATTGTACTTCTGTAATTTGTACTATTGTATGTAAAGTTTTTTCTGTAATTTTCTGTTCATCAATACGCTTGTTATGCATGGGAGCATAATTATCAATGAAAATCATCCTTCTTGCAAATTTAAACTCTCTGTGATAATAATATATGTAAATGTAATGAAATATGCGCAATATAAGCTTACATTTAAATAAGCAGACTAAATAAGTAGACTTTCGCCAAGTTCATAATTTTAAATACCACAAATCTTTCAGTTAGTAAAATCCATAAAAAGATTAGTACCTTTAAAAAATATCACGAAAATCTGAATCACAAAATGAGTTAGAAAAGAAGTCCCTTTACACAGTTCATACCCCCCTCCCCTGCACTTTGGAAACTTATATTTATTGTTCGAAATATGATTTATATTTTGAAAACCCGTGGGACACTTTTTTTTCCCACAAAAATCTAATAACGGCAAGAATTAAAGCAATTTGTTAGAAGATTCACCCCCCCCCCTTTGCCCTCTTTTGGTCCCTACTTCATAAACTCGAAACTTCTCAGGCAATTCAGGCAAACTCATAATTTTAACTATCGCAAATCTTTTAATTAGTAAAATGCATAACAAAATTAGCACTTTAAAAAAATACCACGAAGACCTGAATCACAAAATGAGTTAGAAAAGAAATCATTTCACACAGTTCATCCCCCCTACACTTTGAAAGTTTATATTCATTGCTCGAAATATGATTTATATTTCGAAAATCCGTGGGACATTTTTTTTTCAAAAAAATCTAATAATGTCAAGAATTAAGGCAATTTGTTAGAAGATTCCCTCCCCCATCTGCCCCCTTTTGATCACTACTTTATAGACTCGAAACTTCTCAGGCCATTTAACTTATTAGCCTTTGAAAGAAATTCTTTGTGAATGTACACTTATTGGCTCTGAAATTTCCCACACAACGCCTGGAGAGGTCAGAAGCGAAAGGGCTTGAGGGGACTTTAACTGAAGATACAGAACATTTACTTGTTACGCTTCAAATGCCTCGGGCGTTTTGCAAGAGGCCTCAGGGGTTTGAATTCTCCCCCCCCCCGCCATCTCCTACTGAAGATGCAAGACAAAGATGTGGTACAAAAGAAGAACGATTCAAAAAAAGTTGGATCGAATCGACATTTCTCAGGGTGGATAAATTAGGTGATGTCAGAGGTCATCATCAGGGTTGAGACATATGACTTTGTTTTAAAAATCGATGGAGGTACGGGAAAAGATGAGTGAGAGATGAAAACTCTTCTTGAAGTAATTTGATGGATAATAAATTATTAAGAACAAAAAAAAAAAAAACTTCCGCATTTGTTGAGAAAAATAAGCACTGATTAGATCAAGATTCTTTCTGCTTGCGTAATCTTCAGAATCTGAATTTTACTGAAGACTTATTACGAGTTATCTTAAAAAGATTAAAAGTAGTAGTAAATTTAAAAGATTAAGTAGCCAAATTTTAAAAGTTAGGTTACTTAAATTCTTAACACCATATCTTCATCTTCATAACTAATATTGCTCCTGTGGACTTCATTTTTAAAAAATATATATACAGCATGATATATAAAAGAATAAACAAAATAATAATAAATAAATAATACACATGCAAAGAAAATGATCTGCAAGACTATATAAAAGAAAAACAATGTTTGGAACACAAGAGTACAATAAAAGAAAGATATTTTCTATAAGAATAAAAGGAATGACACTGTGCTTATTTGCGTAGTAAAGAAATATAAATACAAGCATTATGTTATATAGTCATTGCTATATTAAAATGTACTTAACTTTACAAAAATATTTTACTAGTATAAAACACTTGAATAATTTCTTGATTCTAGTACTAAACACTTGAATATATGTTCTTGCTTTATGAGATAAATAATAATTGTCACAAAACGCCATATGTCGCTAGCAGTTCCAATTGTTACTTACAATTTTTGCTGTGTGTAGCATTTTGAAAGTGTCATTTTGATATAATAGCGACTATACCAGCAAATTATGCATTGATTATTAAAATAAAACTTTAAAATGAGCATAATATATGCAATGTTAGATAAAATAAGATAATTACACTGTTTTCGATCCATAGTAATAAAACAATATATTGAACCTACATTTGAAACGCATAAAAAGAACGGGGGGAAATATCAACAATGGAAATAAAAAAGTAAATAGAAAACTGCGCTGGGAGTAGAAAACAGTAGACACAACAAAACATCGCTCTAAATGTGAGCTGCTGATCTCCGAAAGATAAAAACATTGCATTATATATGAAATCCAATCTTGTAATTATTCGCTGCAAATGAAATCCAAAAGAAGCATAAAAATACTGTGCTAATTATGAAATATTAGATAAAACACTGCGCGAGAAATGAGGTTCAAATTAGAGTAGGAACACTACAATTAACATGAGATTACTAACAGATAGAGTATTCAATGTATTATTTTAAGTTTAATATTTATGTTATTTAATACATTTATCAATAATAATGAGAAACAAATCCACCTCGTTAAAACCTACCTGCTAAAGTAACAGCAGGTCTTTAAAAAATTAATCTTTCATTTAACCGTTAATCAGATGGTTATAATAAAATAATTTTTTATCACAATATTTAAATAAAAGTCCTGCATGATGCTTTGGAAGAATTATCAAAAACATTTTTTTTTGTATGCGTTTGGATTCGTTAGTTTTTTACTTTTTCCTAAGAAAAAATACATTTGAGAGAGCAATGTTATGATAAATTATTTCATTTAAGGATTTCACCATTAAATAGCTTAACCCTTTGATAGACGCTGCTGCCTGAATATGAAAAAAAAGGAATAAATTTTCATCAATTATGACAAATAAACAACTTAATATAAATTCTATTTTATAGGATATTTTTAATTTATTAACTAATTTTAAATAATTAAAACTTGCATATTTAACACCTGCCAAATGCATAGTTAAAAAGTGAAAAGGATGTTCCCCCCATCATCATCATCATCATCACGAAATCTCTCATCTCTCTCTCTTTCTCTCTCTCTCTTTCTCTCTCTCTCTCTCTCTCTCTCTTCTCCCTTCAGATAAAAATAGATACAGAGGGTTAAAAAAAAGGGTAAATTCAAAACTTCAAAACTGTTTTTTAATTTTTACAGAATGAAATATTATATTAAGAAAAAAAAATGGATAGGATGCCGAAAATATTAGAAAAACAATAATAAAATTTCTGGCCTTTTATTTTATTTTTAATAAAATCTAGTAATTAGTTGTAATTTATATAATAATATTATCAAAGAAGCATGTAATAATCATCTTTCTCCGAATGCTGAAGGCTAAAACGTATATCAAATTCATATCTTTTAGTATAATACTTTATATCTGCAGAAAAATTAAAATTGTTCTTTTATATGAGAAAAGTTTTGTAATATAAAACATAAGATAAGTTGTATCTTTTTAACAAGGTAAAAATTTCATGTTTTAAAACTTTAGATATCTACAGGATGTCATTTTTCTATAAAATTATTAACAGCATGATTGATTGTCCTGAAATATTCTACTGTGTCTGTTGTACCGAGTCGATCAGAATTTTGAGACACAGGAAATTATTTCAAAATATATTTATTACGTTGATAATTTTTCTTTATACGAATTTTATAAATTAAATACAAAATTAACAAACAAATAAATTAATAATTACAAATTTATATGAACTCTCCCTTGGAATCGACGAAAATCCATTCCATTCTAAAAGAGCTGTTAACAGAAGTTTTAATAATTTTCTGAAATATGGGAGAATTTGAAACCATCCGTAAATCATTAAGAATCTTCCACTGATACAGTTAAAGTATTAGCGGTTAAAATACAGATCTATAAAGCATTTATTCATAAATAAATTTTATTTTTCTTTAAAGCAGCATCTCTTATCTTTTTAACACTTACACATTCAAGTTTTACATCTCAGTTTCAATAACATTGTCCTACCTTTGAATTTTCTTGGTAGGATAATGCTTTGTATTTTAAAGCACACATTTTGTAACATTTACAAGTTTATAGCTTTTTTAGAACGATATTTTGCATAAACAAAAGGAATAAGTTTGTATTTTATTGTCAATTATTAATTTTTTTTATCTTTATTAGTTTATTATCTTTATTTGATGCATTCTTAACAACAAGTTTTCACCTTTCGAGAGGATAATATTTTGTATTAACAAAATATATAAGTTCTTATTTTGGCTTCAATGATTTTTTTCCCAAGTTTGTTGTTTTTATTCCATGCATTACATCTAAATTTTTTAAAAATATCTTTTTTAGGAATGATATTTTGTACAAGCCCTTATTTTAGTTTCAATTATCAATTCCCCCCTCTCCTCCAAATTTACATTCTTTATATCTCACTTTTGGCATCTGCCATAAGAAGGACAACCTACAGGTTGCGAATCACTGTCATAAGGTATTAGAGTAAAATATATTTAGAGCATTATCTTTCAGAGAGCTTACTTCTAAATATATATAGTAACTAACTAGATGATGACAAATTTCTTCAAAGCCGCTAGCTGATCTCTCCTGCTTTAAGTATCTCACTTTGATTTATGAGTCAAAGTGAATCACATATCCTTTTTTTCTGCTTCTGACAAAAGCAAATGATGAAAATGAGTGCTTATTTATTTTAAATAAACAGCTTATAATAATCAAAACCTTCTAGAAAAATTGTAAATTATGTAAGCTTAAAGGAATTTTTCGAATGTGACATCGATTACATATTGTCTTAATGGTTTCAAATATATAAGGTGTATACCTATATCTTTATACAGCGAAATTACGTTCGAACGAAGAAAGGTAGAATTGTGTAAGTAATGTCTATAATAAGGCGGTGCAAGATATACAATGTATCTGAGCACCCCCTTTAAAAATACGGATTCAAGAAATTTTTAAATTACATATTGACGACACTTGATATATTCAGACACCAGCTGCACTAGTGCAGTTGAGAAGTTATTCATGAAAGAAAGAAATTTGCTGCTTATAACTTGGGACATTATTCGATTTGAACTCGTATGTTGAGTGCAATTTTATAATTGCAATAAAAATATCTATAATGATTATAGTAAAAAGTAGTTTTAATTCCATTTGATTGCAATTTTGGTTGTTGTAGTAGTTTAACATTTAAAAAGTGATATAAGGATACACAGTTGTACCGTTTCAAAAACTGATTTAGGACGCCTAGATACTAGGGTTTAGGAGTGGGTACAGGATTACCAGTTATCCCTGAATTTCTAAGTATATTTTGTATTCACCTATCTTCAAGCTATATCTGCTGCATCAATAACATCTACGAAAAAGGCCCAATTAAGAGGTGGCAAGAATAGCAAAATGTGTGGAATCCATAAACTAAGGGGTTTCTGACTAAAGATATTATAGTTATAAAGGCACATAGACATCGCTAATGTCTTATTTTCCCAAGACTAAAAATGGTGCCTTAAAAATTTGCGAGAGGACCAATATTATCTACACTGTTTATTCCTTTTTCTCTTTAGAAAAGGAAGAAAATGAAAGACTGGAAAAAGAGAAACATAAAAAAGGGGCAAGGATATCCTTTAAACGAAAATAAATACTAAAGATTAAAACAAGTGGGGGAGGTCTCCCCGAAATTTTCCCACACACTCTCCAATAAAAAGTCTTATCTCCTCTTCCCCACGTAAAACTGTGGAGTTTCGTTAAGACCTCATTGCTTTGCATAGCATTAGAGAACAAAAACTATTTATAGATTTGCAGCATTTTTACTGAATCTATTGTGTTAATACATATTTTGGGCAGCTTGTTTATAGCCGATTGAAACCAAAATTTGGTACAGAGCTACAATTGTATGCGCAAGATTACATACGAAATTTCATTGATTTAAGTGCGTGCGTTCATGAGTTAATTGTGTTTAAGTAGGCGCAAAAGTACAGACCGATAGGCAGCCAAACCTTTGACAAATTTAATTCAAAACATAAATAAGAATCTACATTTTAGAATGTAAATCTATGTACAAAATTTTATTTATCTAACTTTTTTGAGTTTTGTAGTAATTGAGTTCACTTGTGCTCGAACAGCCAGTCAGACTGCCTTTTAAGGTATGGGTTTCGCTTACTATTTGACAGGATTCTACATATTTGGTCGTAAATTCATTTACTAAATTTCATCTTTATAGATTCGAAAAAGTAAAACGAAACTCAGTGGTGGTGGTGGTGGGGGAGGGACAGCATTCCAATTCCTCTAATTCAAGCAGCGCCGCGAGCCCTCTGAACTGCAGAATTCACAATGAAAGATATGTTAAACACATCGAAGGTTTGACGGTATTTCTCAAACCAATCACTAACGTTCTTGAGGCCGGTTAGCTGAACGTATGACCAGGTTCACGAAGGCACGAGGCGAAATTTGTTTAAATTACATTATGCATTGAAGAAAAGTGTAATAATACAATGAATTCTAGCCAAATTTATTTCCCGTAATCCCAAGCTCATAAAAACTTAGGAAAAAATAATAATAATAAATGTCATTTCTCTGTATTAAAAATGAATGCTAAGTTTCTATAACAACAGAATACAAAATGAAAAATTATGCTTTGTATATTTAACCACCGGAATGCTGCACTCACTGATTTTTATCTTTTTATTAAGAATTAATGTTATCTTAGTGTAAGTTTAATAAATAGTTTATAAAAAGATTGATTCATACTTTTATATCCTGACTTTTCTACTTCATTGAGAAGTAGCGTTTACCAAGCAATAAAAATAGTTAATATTAAATAAATATAAAATTATATTAGTTTTTACTTATTTATTAATATTAAATGTTAAGAATTATTACTTAGATATGAATAAATGCTCTATAAGCTCCATTTTAATGTTACAAAAAGATTTACTTATTTATTAATCTTTAAAATATTAATGCTCCTCTTCCTTATTTTTTCCTGGCCCTCAAAATCCAAAGTAAAACTGAAAACATTCGCAGTAATATCAAAGGATTTATATAAGGCTTAGAAATATTGTGGAAAATTCGTTGAAATTATGATAGTGTCGTGCCTGCGTTACCACGTAAAGGGGGTGCAGTAGCTTCTGAGGATAAAGGCCCCTGAGCACCCGAGTGCAGAATTCTGACTTCTAGCTCAGAAGTAGATGAAACTCACACATTCGCTTGCATGACCCCTTTTTACAGGGCGGCACATTCACCCACCTCACAAATAGAACACAGATGAAGAACAATCATGCCCGAACCGGGACGCGAACCCAGGACGCCCAGATCACGGGGAAGACGCGCTACCCCTATGCCAGGGCGCCGGCTGTTGAAACTATCAAAGATGAATTAAAAAATAGTTGCAGTTTTATGAATATCTATTGCAAGGGACTGCTAATGTATTCTGAAGTAATTCAAATTTGTCCTTTCCTAAATAATTAAATAAACGTGGTATGCATGAGGTGCCTAATTTACCTTAATAATAAATGCTATTAACTTATGTCTTATGACCAGTAATTTAAGTTTGCCATATAATTTTCATGTTTAACATGCTTAGAATAAGTTAGCTCAGCATAATATTGTTTAATAATCAAACATAAAGTATTATGCTCATATATAACATTATTTTTGAGCACCGAACTTAATATTGTCAATGCTTAACAACTTATTTTAAAGGTGTTGTTGATTAACTTAATTCGAAAAATTCTTTCAGAAAATTTGTTATTAAGTTTAAGTTTTTAAAAAATTTAATTTTCATACGTTACAAATTGCCCTTGCTAATGTTGTCTGAAAATAGTGTGAAATGTTCATGTTAGAGTTTTCGATAAAGAGAGTGTTTAGGGAACTCATAATTATTTTTGCCGGCTTCAAACACAAACGCGGACATGCGTATACCTATGTGCAATCATTAGAGAAACTGAAAAAAGATTATATAAAATTAATTTTAATCTATACTTATAATAAAGCTCAATGTGTGTGTGCGTGCGTGCGTGTGTGTGTGTGTGTGTGTGTGTGTTGGTGCTCTACAGGCCAGGTCATTTGACATGCAGCTACCAAATTTAGTACATGTATACCTTAGAGGTCGGGAATGTGCACCTGGGGCCCCTTTTTTTGAAATTTTAATTAGAATTTTCATTATTAATTAAAAACTAACTTTCCCGCCCAAAAAATCTTCCATTTTCCCCACCGCCAACTTTTCCGCCAAAATAATCTTCCATTTTCCCCACCGCCAAACGAGAAAGGCTTCAGTTGTTTTTTTCTCCCAACAGTAATGAGGCTAGGGTTAACATTTTTCGGCGGATTATTTCAAACGATTCTGTTTATTTTCTTAATGTTTTATGCATTTAAAATGAAACATTGTTAATTAATCCATGTTTCAGATTCATTCTGAAGTACTTTTGAATTAAAATAACACAGAATAAAGGAAATTAAAAATGTATAATCTGCATAGCGTTACCCCAACTGGCGTAGAAAAATTCACGCATTTGCGTTACCTAACTGGCGAAGAAAATTCACGCGTGCGCATTGTCCTGATTGTTGTCATGACAACCTCTATCAACGGATGATTTAAATTATTTTTAGGTTAGTTGCATGCTTTTGTAAGTAAATTGTATTTATGTTAGTTATATATTTTTTGTATATGCTTATAGTTTTAAGTACATCGTTTTTAAGTAGTTTTTTTTAACCTGTTTTCAATGATTTAAATTATTTTTAGGTTAGTTGCATGCTTTTGTAATTAAATTGTATTTATGTTAGTTATATATTTTTTGTATATGCTTATAGTTTTAAGTACATCGTTTTTTAAGTAGTTTTTTTAAACCTGTTTTAGACCAATTATTTTAAACGATTCATTTTATTTTCTTAGTGTTTGATGCATTTAAAATTAAACATTGTTAATGAATCGATCTGTTCATGATGAATCTGAGAAAATTTTGTTGACAAATTCTTGAGATATTACATAAATTAAGAAAGATATTCTTTAGTGCCCATAAAGTTTAAACGCTCAGTGACTCTATTATCAGTAATCGTATTATTAAAAAAAATGCTTTGTTTCTGTAAAAAATATTATTATATTAATTGCAGATTAATCATTTACACTTTAATTTAAAGCATAAATTCTACGAGGCGTAACAGAAAATTAGAGAGATACATATCACGTTATGACTGAAGGCCTTTATAATATTATGAGTGAATTATATGACTATCAAAATTTGAAGTTTTAAAATATTTTGCTGAAGAATCTATTAAAGTTGGAATTGCATAAAATATGTAATTATTAAAATTTTAACGAACATTAAGATTGGCGAACAGGCTGGTCGCCAGAGGCGGCTAGTATTATATAAAATTGAATCTCTTTAAAAGTCAATTGAGTTACCTAAAGCATTATAAATCTATAGCAGATGTATGTGAAACGACAATGTGTCTCCTATTTACAACTGTAATGAAAATATCGAAAATTTCACTTTTTTCTAAACCATGAAACTAGCATTTAAATATAGTTTGTAATAAAAGAACATTTCATGTGCCAAAAAACTTCCTTTGCTATTCCTAGGTTTTATAAAGGATGATCTCTTACTCCATTAAGATGGATTCTCAGTTAATTTTTATACTAGCGCAAATGATTATTTTCAAAATGTTTTCGCACACCAGTTTAAAGGATAAAGGCAAACGAATGTTTTGATATGTTACTGTAATATATAAGGTAAAAATTTATAGCTGGCAGAAATGACTCAATTCAGAATCAATTTGTGATATAAAATCGATATCCACATATTAAACATATAATAAAGTGACAATGACCTATCGCCTGAGACTGATCACAATGCACCTAGCGGTGAATATCGGAAATTAGAAATTCTGGCGTAAAAAATAAAATGGAAAAAAATTCAACTGTCAAAGAGTAAAACTTCGTTGATTTAACCATTTGAACTCGGAAAAATAATTCGATGCATAATTATTCACTTGTTTTATTGCTCTGAAAAATAAATAAATATAATTGTTTAAAGTTGAATTTTCCCAAAAAATCAATCTACATCTTCTTACCACTCTGTAGTATTTTCAATAATCAAAATTTAAAAAGAAATAAATGAATAAAACATCAAAATAATGCACCGTCTCGAATAGTGCCTGAGAGGAGACATCCGAGTGCAAAGTATTAATATGAAATGCACAATAATTAAATAAATACCGCTGAGATTGCAACAATGGGGAACACTTCTACTTATACAAGCATTTTATAATTATTGGTAAGGAATAATTAAAGAATATTACTTCATGCTATTCTCCTTTATAATCCCCTGCTTTTATATAAATTTCTTATTAAATTTTTAGCTTTATTAATTCACTTGTTCTCCTTTTGAGACATTATGACAGTTATTGATAACTATAGAATAGATATTTCAAGGCTTATTATCGATGGTATAGTGCAGAAGATGATTATCAATGTATTTAGAGGATCATTTAATGTCGATGCTTTTGCAATTGATATCTATCATAATTTTTTAGATAAAATCTTTTATTTCCGGGATCAGGGGTGCTGCGATCTGCCTGACGAAGACGCATAAGCACTTTAAATAGATATTATCCAATAATACTAGCTTTCTTTTTTAGAATGTCATTTAACTGTATAGAGACATAGTTATTCACTCTATATACCATTTAAAAACTTTTGTCACTCAAAACATTTTTGAAAAATGACCTGTAGGTGATTAAATTAATATTTTATAATGATGATTTCAATGTCTTTCCTGGTTTAGGCAATAATTAGAACGATAATTTACTTCGAGATTAAAAATATCTTCAAAAACATATAATACTTTATTTTCTTTATTAGCAATAAATTTCTCCAAATTATGACCATCAAAAGGCCTTTTTTTAAATCCCTTACAATGGACAACACATCTAACTTTATATCAATTCTTACTGCTTTCCTCAAGGATTCCAAGGAAATAAGTCTTGCAAAATGCTTTTAATGTGGGCAGATGAAGAATAGCTTTACTCTCAATTACGGGAAATTGTCACAGCCCCGGTATAGATGTATTTGTCTGTAAGATAATCTGCCTATTTATGATTTCCTTCCTTTAAAGAGGCAAGATATTTAAGCCTATTCTGTTTCACAGCCGAGTTTATTCGGTTGACCTTTTTCTCTTTATCCCAAAACTGCGTGAGGTAGAATGGTAAAAGAAGCTTAAAAGTGCAATCACAGGACGTTAAAAAAGCGCGGCATGATTCACTAGTTTGCTTCTTAAATTTTGCTTCACCTTTAAGTACAGATCATTGAAAAAGGAAGTCGTATTTAATTCGGAACACTGCTATCTCTCTCACACTCATTTTTCTTTTACGAGCTTAACTTTTGTGAAATGTCACCTCACTATAGCCGGTTCGATGATGAAGCCATAACTTCGCACCATTCACAGTTCTTGTACCTGAAAGTGGCGCCGTGCCTTGACAGAGTTATTGGAGTTTATCGGGAATACTCAGTTTACTTTGCAAAGGGATGGGTGATAAGTATCACCGGGTGTAGTGCTTTGTGCTCAATACTAGAAGCAGCAAATGTGTGTACATACGTAATAAAGAGGCGTCTAAATGTTAAATAGTGGGAATACTGTTATTTTATCATACTTGATGTATATCTTGGTTTTGGTAACATTTGTTTAAGCTTATGTTGCAGCTAATTTTACCATTTATAATAAAGTATATATTTATGTGGCACTTTTAATGTGAGATGTCAGATTGGAAGTAACAGATACTTTTTTGTGTTGCTAAAGCATTTTTATAATAAGAAATGAAAAGGAAAACTCTCGTTTTTTTTCGTTGGAGCCTGAAATCTAATCAGGATGTATTCAGTGTTTGAATTTTGCACTCATCCATTCCTAACCACACAACATTTTTTTTTTAAAGGGAGGAGGAAATATAGATATATTTTTGAAAATTAAAAAAAAAACACACTCTTAATAGTAGAATCTTTTATTTAGGGGTTCTTACATGCTCCGCTCACCATGGGGTTAATATGTGTCAACCAAAAATCTGAAATTTATTACTCAAGGTGGCTAGTTATTATAGTATCCGAATGCTAAGACAGGGAGGGACATATACTTTCCGTCGTTATACGAGGGCGAGACTATAATCAAATATTTTTAACTAGAAAGTAACTTTTTTTTTTTTTAAAAAAAATGCCGTAAAATCCAATTGAAGCAAAACTAGTTTGCATGTCTATGCAAAATATACGAAAGCTGATAAAATGAATAGAAAGTCTGTTATAAGAATAACGTGCAATCGAAATATCTGTAAAAAGGAAAATATATCAGTAATCGGATTGTAGCAAAATAAAAAAAAAATGTGATTTTATCCCATATAAGAAATTATGCTAATAATGAAGCTGAGTGTACTACTCAGTGTATCATATAGAATATTGATACTTACGTTTTTGAATATTTTATAGAAATATTCATTTCCATATTTCTAAAAGAGAATAGTGCTATCAAAAATTTTTACAGCACTTATGAAAAATGTACCACCTTTTTTTTCAATCACAGTTATAATAACGTTCAACAATTAATTCTATCAAATGCATCTCTAGTTTCTTAATATTTACAAATATCATCTACTAGTGAATTTATCGAAGTAAAGTTTATTGTTTTTAAGTAGTACACAAACATTTTTCAACAAAATCAAGATCTGTTTGTTTTGAAAGAAATAGCAAAATTTATTTCTGCAAAGTAGTTAAAAGCGTTGATAAATTCACTTTATGGTGTCAGCTGATATATTGTTGTTAGTTAACACCGAATTTCAAGAGAAAAAAATTAAAAACAAAACATATATATGATTTCAAATAAGGAGCTATTATTGCTCATCTTATGTATATTCAATGACTTAAAATGTGTCTGTTTCACTCATTTTTTTACTTCAGAAAACCACATGCACGAAATCTTAATACTGCAATAGAATTAAGATATTTGTCTCACAGTATCATAATAGAGAAGAAAGAAAGAAAATAGTATTTTGTAGATAATCACTATAATCTCAACATTCCAAAACCACATGCACGAAATCTTAATACTGCAATAGAATTAAGATATTTGTCTCACAGTATCATAATAGAGAAGAAAGAAAGAAAATAGTATTTTGTAGATAATCACTATAATCTCAACATTCCAAAACCACATGCACGAAATCTTAATACTGCAATAGAATTAAGATATTTGTATCACAGTATCATAATAGAGAAGAAAGAAAGAAAATAGTATTTTGTAGATAATCACTATAATCTCAACATTCCAAAGCCACATGCACGAAATCTTAATACTGCAATAGAATTAAGATATTTATCTCACAGTATCATAATAGAGAAGAAAGAAAGAAAATAGTATTTTGTAGATAATCACTATAATCTCAACATTCCAAAACCACATGCACGAAATCTTAATACTGCAATAGAATTAAGATATTTGTATCACAGTATCATAATAGAGAAGAAAGAAAGAAAATAGTATTTTGTAGATAATCACTATAATCTCAACATTCCAAAACCACATGCACGAAATCTTAATACTGCAATAGAATTAAGATATTTGTCTCACAGTATCATAATAGAGAAGAAAGAAAGAAAATAGTATTTTGTAGATAATCACTATAATCTCAACATTCCAAAACCACATGCACGAAATCTTAATACTGCAATAGAATTAAGATATTTGCATCACAGTATCATAATAGAGAAGAAAGAAAGAAAATAGTATTTTGTAGATAATCACTATAACCTCAACATTCCAAAAGTATTTTAGCTTAACATTAGAACAATCGACATTGAATACATATTCGTTTCTATCACATTCTTTCAATTTAAATTTAATGAGTACCTAAGGAAACACTTTATGTGTATTTCATTTTCATTTTTAATATTTAGCCCTGTTTTTAAATCCTTGTGGTGGATTTAGCAAATAATTAACAAGTATAAAGTTCGTATAGTTTTTTAAACTTAATTTATATTTTTTACTTTCTCTTATATGTAGTACAGAGAAAGTACAGTAATCGTCAAAAAATTCGAACACGAAATTTTAATGAATCTCCACATTTTAGACCTCTCTGAGTTCGAAAAAAGTTCTTCTGTCTGTCTGTGACAAAATAAATCAAAAACACTTGACAATCAAAACAAGACAGTTGAAATTTGGTATACAATTTTTACACCAAATTTGCAGATTTCCGCCAAATTTTGAATAAAATAGGTTCAGAGGAACTCTGTCTATCCGGCTGTTAGAATATAACTTAAAACAATAACTACAAAATGAAGAGAGCAAGATGGATAATATTCGGTACGCAGATTTAACATCTCTAGTGTATGTCTCTGTCAAATTTTGAACCAAATTCAACAACCGGTTGACTGTCTGTCGGTCTGTACTTTTAGAAACATGAAAACACAATAACTCAAAAACGTAGAGACTTAAATATATCAAATTTGGTATGAGATTTTATGACTACAAGTGCAGTTTTGTGTCAAATTTTTGTAACAATCGGTTCAGAAAAACGTGTCTAAATAACAAATTCGATTTTTGGATACTATTAAAACACAAGCCAGAGATTAATCACCAAATAAATTCGTCAAGGATCACACGATAGATTCGGTAAAAATGCTAAATTCATTCCAAAAAATATTTCGTAACTATGGCACGCTAAAACCATGCAAGGCGCTCTCTAACATTATAAGTTTATTAGAGAGTGTGCAAGAAAGTTTTAGGGAGACCAATCCAGAGGGTTTCATTCATGAAGATAAATTGATTTCAATGTTTCTTGAAAACAGATTCCATTCCTTGTCAGTTTTCACCTGTCCATTTTTCAGAATGACCAAGGAAAATGCCGCGCAGCTCATTTTTGTTTCAGTCCAGATGCTATAAAAAGTTGCGTGCAACAAAAGTATATACAAAAACTATGCTTTAAGTGCACTGCAAGAAGCATGACATGAAATACTTGACTCACTATGCACAGTCATTATTATATAGTCTTATAATTTATTTTATATCATTAATTATAATATATTCATTGTTACTTTAATTTTTAATATAATAATTATTATAATTATAATTAAATATATTATATTAATTTACATCATGACATTAATTTATCATTTTCTATGCAAAAACTGCAAAACCCTTTTAAAACACATTGCCAGTGATGGCATCAGTCATGTAGTGGTATAAAAGAGACTTGAATTGAAATTGATTTAAAAATATGTCTTGATTGTAGCTAACATTTTGAAAGGATTATCTTAATATTTGTCTATTATTTGCAATCTCACCGTATTCAGCGTAGGCAATTTTTTGAGCCAAAAACGTAGATAGCAGCATGTGTTGCAATTTTGCATGCATCGATATAGACACCTTATATGCAGAATTTTGAATTTAATGTTGTCCATGGATAATAAATTGCTATGCGCAATAATCCTTTTATTTCAGAAAAAATTTAGCATAAATCTCGACCAAAATATCTAAACACTTTTTATGAATTACATTAAGAACTTTGAAATTTATCATACTTGCAAGTTAGATTGTTCTAGAATTAAATACACAAACAATAAATTAGACATAATAATGAACAGGTGTTTTTTTTTCATTTTCATATGAATGTCACAGAGAGGAGAAAATTTTTTCCCGCCTTCACAGCCAATCGACTTTGACACAGTATATACAGTCAATAAACAGATTAGAAGCTTATAACAACTTTGATAGATCTACAGTTCCCCTGCTACTTCAATCTGATAACGTTCAACAATATATTTTTCTAACAAAATCACTGCCTTTTCCCGTGTTCTTAGGGAGAAAGTACTTCATCAGTTGTTTACACTGCAAGAGATATTGGCTACGGTGATTTACTTTCGGCCCAGTGTTTGCGAACAACTTTTGGCTAGCGGGTTTCGGAAGATAGCAACGGAGCAAGTTCAAAGGTAATTTTTCAGGGGTGATTTGCACGGTTTCAATGCAAACAAAATTGTGCAAATAAGTTTTCTTTCTATCTTATCGCTTGCATAGATTATGCAGTTGAAGTTACAGAGCTCCAATTCTTTTAATTACAGCTTTTGTAAAAGAAACTCGCAGTTTTCTTGCTTCCATTAAAAACTTTAAATAAGCAAAGTAATTAAATTCTTTTCAAAAATTTCCTATTGCAGTTCGAACAATATATAGTTTTAAATATCATTAACTCTCATATATGCACAGGATGTAAATTTTATCCATGGTCCATAGTTAATTAGGCATATTCTTCGAATTAGTAAATTGCTTTAAATGCCATGGATAATTATATTTTATATTGCTTGAATCAATAAACCTCTTCATAAAAAATTACATCTAAATTTTTATAAAGTTTCCGGATCCCATTAATCATATTTAGGAAAATATTCAAGGTATTCTAAAAAATTAATCTAAAAATTTCTACTCTTACATGACAAAAACTGATTTAGTTATAAAGCTTTGAATATAATTTTTTTAATTTTATCAACACCAATCTAAAGAAATCACCACTCGTTGATTGGCAGATCTTCCTTGAGGCTGCTATTGAAATAGTCTTATATCGTATAAAATAAGAAACATTCAAAGATTCATAACTTTAATAATTTTAATCGCTGAAAAGATGAACTTTTTTAAAAAAAATTAAAGTATCAAGATATTTCATTAAATACAATTAATTGGATTGAGGGACAGCATAAAAGTTTAGACTTTAATCTTTTAATATTACATTTTATTATTTTCACTTCAATATTATATTATAATATTAGATTTAATAGACATTCATATTATTATTTAGTCTAATTTTATTCAGTATTTTAATTATTTTTTTAAAATGTCATTTATTGACTCAAACAGTATACAGTATAATCCTTTATTTCATTTCATTTTTCCGAACGAAAGCATATAACAATATTTAACGATTTCGCAATTGCTCCTGGGGCGCGATTAGAAAGGACATCTTGTATATTCTCAATATTTTTATTCACTTTTCACAGAATACCAGAAAACAGTAATAAGATTTTTGAAATAAATCTAAGATCTGCTGACTTCATTTTAGAATCCTAAAACATATGATTTAATGAATTTAATAATTAAGTACAATTAATTTTTACTCTGTAACAGCTAGCCTCAACGAAACTGTATTGAATTGCCCTTGGTGGCACAGTTTTATACCTTGATACTCATGAATGGTATAATTCAATTGTACAAAACCTTTATATGCTATATCACTTACTTGGAATTCAAGCTTTCTCGTTATACGGATCTTACACAGATATCATCAACTCTACTGACGCAAATAAAAATATTTATTGCAAATAACTGCATAATTCATTTTCCACATGCAGTTTGTTTTGTTACTAAATGTAGGTAATCCAAAAGTCATTGAGGAAGCTACGCGAATGAGAGTTATAACTCAACATGAGAAAAGTTATTTTCAAAGGACAGTTAATTTAAAATTCGAATGTAACAACTTACCTGGTTTCTTCTGCTCGCATGTTGAAATCGATGAAGCACAATCACCATAAACTTCCAAAGTGTTGGTGAAGCAACACTTTCTCCAAATTGCGTTCGATATATTCAACACTTTAAAAAAAAAAGAAAAAAAAATCATTTTTGCACTTTTTTTTAAAAATAATACATGCCAAAAACTTAAGCCATTTGGCGATGATTTGACATTAAGTTAGCCACAATATGACTTGAAATGATCTAGTACTAATTATGTCATTCCTTGAAAATTTCGGGAACTTTCACTTTATGGTTAAACTGCTTTAGTTTAAATATTTACAAAAGCAGAATAAAATTTCAGTCAAAGAAGGATCACATTGTATTTGGTGGATTCACTTCGCATTTAAGCTAGAACTGAGCTTTTTAAAGTAACTTCACGAATTTATGGGTGAACATGAAAACTTCTACTTTTTCTTCATATTTTACCAGTTAATTGTTTTTTGATGAGAATACTCCTCATGGAAAAAGTACAACGTTTTGCGTTTTGACGAGTTTATTCTTGAGGAGTAATAATTAATCAGGAGACACAAGTATATTTTACACAGGAGTTACAATTAATAAATAATTAATCAGGAGGCACGAGTATATTCTACACGGGAGTTATAGTTAATAAATAATTAGTCAGAAGACACAATTTAGATAAGCATTTTCCGAAGAGTTAAGTTGGTTAACTGGTTAAGTTAACTTAACTTTTTCGAAAAAAGATTATTTAAAAAGATTTCATTCAAAATTTTAGAAAAAGCTACTTTTATATTAACATTGTTTCAACTCTCTTAGATCTCATTTATTTTCTTATTTATTTTCAAACTACTGTCAGGTCCCAGCAACATTTTTCAGAAAGAAACTGATTTATATTTCAGAAAAAATTTTTAAAGGTTATTCTTTAAATACAGGATTTTTTATGATAAAAGAATAATGTCGCTAAAGGTTTAGTTTTTGTACTTGAATAAATTACATCAGATCGCCATTTTAATATGTTGAACAATTGTCCCCAGTAACTTTAAGACATTTTTGAATGTCTAAAACCATTTTTAGTATTTTTGAACCTTATCTCATAGCAATAAAACATAAATATCGTTGCTGAGTACTCATAATCGGCTTCCTTCCCATTGCTTATCCGTGATGGTCAACAATGAAATAAGTGAATATCTAGCATTCTCTGAAAAAGTTGAGGTTTGACAAATCTTTTGACATTGATCAGAGGGTCCATTATTTTTTGCCTAAACTTCCCTTACAAGACTTGATTTCCCATCTCTCTGTTACTTCTTTGTTTGTCATACAGGAACGCTGTGAGTACCGAACGTGACAGAACAGTTGAACAAGATTCAAGATCCCTTGACCTTCTGGAGGTCGGATGTCGATTATTGATCGGTAGAATGATGGATTTTCTTTAGCTGTCATGGCAGTGAATTGTGTGAAAGGAATATTTAGACTGCCAGGGATTTTCAAATCAGCGAGTTTTTGTCCCATCCAGGAAAGAATGATCTTCTCCAAGGATAACGGACAAAACGTTTCAGCCTGTTGATGTCACTAAGAATCAATATGAAATTTCCTAGCCTGTCCACTCCCTTTTTGATGGGAAAACTATTCTGCAAGTGACAAGGTTTGTCCTATATTTATATAGACCTTTCAACACATTTTAAAATTCATATCAATCATTACTAAGATTGTTATAAGAAAATAAAAGTATAAACTACTTTTTAAGCCGGTTATTCTAATATCTCACGTCAATTTTTATATTATGGTGCTTTTCTCTTGTTACTTTCAGAAAAGAAAAATATTTTTCAAACAAGTATTTAAAAAAAAATTCGAAAGTTAATCAGAAAGTGAAGAAGTGGAAGAAACGAACTTAGAATTTCTTTGTTGTTGTTATTATTTGTTTATTAAGCAGAAAAAGAAAGTAGACTGACTAAAAGTAATACAGTAAAAATGTAAGAAGTTGATTGTCTTCACAACAATATTAGCCTTTTAGTTATTACAACATTAATTATCAGAACTCCTGTTGTATGCAGCTTAAAAATGTATCATTTTAATCATTTCACTTTCACCAATTAGTCTTCAATTATAATTAGAAACATACGTTCATCAAACAAACAAAAAATGTGCAAGCGAAATCCATATTTGCTAATGCATTTACTCATTATCCTTCAGTTTCAAAATTATTGTTATTTGAATATTATCTGTGTATCTAACAGATATATAATTAGCATATGAAATAAACTCAATGATAAATATTTCTAATAGATCAATATTTTTTCTTTAATAAAAGGAATTTTTTTTAAATAAACGAGTAGATTTGAAAATGACTTATTTTTAAAGAATGCTTTTATTATTATTATTATTATTATTATTAACAAATTAAAACAAAGGTATTTTCCTAGCTTGAAACACTGCCTTGCACATTTGCAAATACATTTATTCATTATCCTTCAGTTTTTAAATTTCTATTACTTAACTATTATCTATACATATAACAAATATGTAATTAGCATACGAAATAAACTCTATGGCAAATATCTCTAATCGAAGAATACTTTTTCTTTAATAAAAGAATTTTTTTAAAAATTAACGAATAGATTTGAAAATGACTTACATTTAAAGGATGGTTTTTTTTATTCCTTAACAGATTAATACAAAGATCTTTTCCCCAGCTTGAAACACTGCCTTCATAAATCAGTTAGACGCTCATCATAAATGAACTAAGCACATTTTTGTTGTTTCAACACTGCATTTAGTAAAGATGGCTCAGTAGAAGAATGACAGGAGCGTTTCACCTAATGTTCATCTGAAACTTCACCTTCACTGCTACTAATTTATATTTAATTGAGAAGTATCAAATAATTGCCATCACTTTTTATTAGAGTAATAATGAATTTCTTATTTTTAATATGCAAACTTTAGTGCCGAAAAAAGAGTTGTATAATTTTTAGAATTGAAGGAGACAAGTAATAATCTATCTTTTCCACTAGCAATAACGGAGATGAATCACTTTACCATTTCTCATACACCACTAGAAAATTCCCTTAAACACTTTTGAATTTGCTTGAAAGTCATACTAAATGACATTAAATGATAATAAAGTTTTAAAAGAAGATATTGTTAAAATCAAATAAATAAAAAAAGATTGAGAACTATTTTAATGCATGTGCAACATACTGGCTTAGTTCAAAAAGTAAATATATTTTTCTTCACAAAATATCATTTTATTCTTACATATAATTTTTTTAAACTTTAGAAATTTTAATTTTAGAAATAAATACTTTCTTAAATTTTTAAAAAATGTTCTAATTAGGCTGTAAAACGATTCTAAATATTCTATAATAGTATTACTGTATGCAAAAATCGAACATGTGGTCTTGCTGCACGTTTTGAAAGGAAGGAATTATCATATGAAATGATCGCTTCTCTGTTTGGACTTCGTGATGTTTTCCGGGACTTAAAAAATTTTCTTTCATGTCCTTTATTTCGTATTAATCACGGCTTTCTTGTCCTTTATTTCGTATTCATCATATTATGTTTTATTATCTTCGTATTTCTTCTGACGTGGTAAGGCAAGCAAATATCGCATTAAAAAACTATATTTAATTTAAAATGCTACAGCTCGATGGGTGTGTGCCATGACTCTACAGTCGCTCATTCAACATTTCTTGATTTTTAATTGTGAAACATTTTCTTCTTAATAACCTGGTTAAATTATATATTTTAAATAGTTAAAAAATTACTTTAATTATTATTTATTTTTTATAAATAAATTTCATAAGAATTTTATGAATGTGATCAAAATTCTAATTAATATAAAGTTTTACTGCCAGTACTTTACGCTTTAAAATTTTTGTTTTTGACCTTCAAATCTTATATATAAAACAAGTTTTCACTTTTTAGGGCGCTATTAAAATTTTTGTTTCTTTTTACTCATAACAGTTTCATACAGCTGAAAACACCTTTCCAAATAGCAATCTTTGGGTTGACTCCAATCGTTGACTTCAGCCTCGATACATCCTTCGCTATATGAAAGTAAATCCAAAAACTTCCTAAATAAAGTCAAAAAATGTAACTATCAGTGTGATTAATAACCAACATTTTAATTTAAAAATTTTGTTTCTTTTTACTCATAACAGTTTCATACAGTTGAAAACACCTTTCCAAATAGCAATCTTTGGGTTGACTCCACTCGTTGACTTCAGCCTCGATACATCCTTCGCTATATGAAAGTAAATCCAAAAACTTCCTAAATAAAGTCAAAAAATGTAACTATCAGTGTGATTAATAACCAACATTTTAATTTAAAAATTTTGTTTCTTTTTACTCATAACAGTTTCATACAGTTGAAAACACCTCTCCAAATAGCAATCTTTGGGTTGACTCCACTCGTTGACTTCAGCCTCGATACATCCTTCGCTATATGAAAGTAAATCCAAAAACTTCCTAAATAAAGTCAAAAAATGTAACTATCAGTGTGATTAATAACCAACATTTTAATTTAAAAATTTTGTTTCTTTTTACTCATAACAGTTTCATACAGTTGAAAACACCTTTCCAAATAGCAATCTTTGGGTTGACTCCACTCGTTGACTTCAGCCTCGATACATCCTTCGCTATATGAAAGTAAATCCAAAAACTTCCTAAATAAAGTCAAAAAATGTAACTATCAGTGTGATTAATAACCAACATTTTAATTTAAAAATTTTGTTTCTTTTTACTCATAACAGTTTCATACAGTTGAAAACACCTTTCCAAATAGCAATCTTTGGGTTGACTCCACTCGTTGACTTCAGCCTCGATACATCCTTCGCTATATGAAAGTAAATCCAAAAACTTCCTAAATAAAGTCAAAAAATGTAACTATCAGTGTGATTAATAACCAACATTTTAATTTAAAAATTTTGTTTCTTTTTACTCATAACAGTTTCATACAGTTGAAAACACCTTTCCAAATAGCAATCTTTGGGTTGACTCCACTCGTTGACTTCAGCCTCGATACATCCTTCGCTATATGAAAGTAAATCCAAAAACTTCCTAAATAAAGTCAAAAAATGTAACTATCAGTGTGATTAATAACCAACATTTTAATTTAAAAATTTTGTTTCTTTTTACTCATAACAGTTTCATACAGTTGAAAACACCTTTCCAAATAGCAATCTTTGGGTTGACTCCACTCGTTGACTTCAGCCTCGATACATCCTTCGCTATATGAAAGTAAATCCAAAAACTTCCTAAATAAAGTCAAAAAATGTAACTATCACTGTGATTAATAACCAACATTTTAACATAAATTAAAAACAATCGAAATCTAAATTTGTCAAGCAGAATTATTTTTTATGTGCTTTATATCTACTGTCTAACTTCGCAACAAAAAGGGAAGTGGGATTTATTGTCCAATGCGGTAACATTAAAGTACAAAGCTTATCCTTAAAAACCGGCCTATAGATTGCACTGAGGACACAATTGGGGCAGTGCCCACTTCACACGTTACTCGTTCCTCTGTTAAATCCCTATTTGTAAGTGCTCGATAATTTTCAGTGCTGGACAATGACCTAAAGAAAGACCGGTAACGACGCGGAAAACGAGAGAAGATAAATAAGACCACGGAAAAAAGAATGAGGAATGGGATCTTTTCTATCTTCTTCTTTTCACTTTTGCTCTCCACACAAAGGAGGCGTCAAATTTATGAATCATTTTTATGCTGGCCCATTGAAGCCTAATAGCGATTCGCCAGGAGACTACGTTCCCTTGTATGACGTCCTTCAGATCAGTTTTTCTGAAAACCCGAACGTGTCCTGGAGATGAAATATTTTCACAAGTAGAAGAATAGGAGCTTCTGCTGGTGCTTGTAGATCTGAAGATGCCTTTTTTTTTTCAGCCTGCACTCCTAGCTGTCTAATGTTTGTCGTAGGAGACAAGAAAAGGAATTTGTTAAGCACTACAAATAAGAAAAGAAACCGTTTCCGCTTCGCTTACGCATATGCTTGAAGGAAGGAGGGGGGTCTCCACTGAGGGGTTGTTATTACTTCCTCTTTTCCATAATACACGTTGAGTTGCTTTTCATATTTTAGTTATTTATTTATAGGTGCATCCGAAATCACTCACTTTAGACCCGTTCGAGCACTTTCTCTGTTGAAAGTTGGTGGAAATTTTTTTGAAATTCTCTGTGGAAGGAAGCAGTCAATTACAAGGTGAAGATGGACAAGAAGGGCGAAGTGTCGCTCATGTACGGGTCAGGCCCACCCGCGATGTGTAGGCGGGGTAGTGCTCTAAGGTTGTCGGAAGGAGCATTCCGGGTATTTGGGTTCTTTTTATTTCTTCGGATTTACGTCTTTACACAATAAAAGAATCTTCCTATCGAGATGGAATATAAGACACCTGTTGATAAACTTGCCCCTCGGAATTTCAAAATAACATTTCTTTGTACTATGCTTTGCTCTATACATTTTTGTAGTACTTGGAATTTAAAGATTTCTGTATGTATGCTGATTATGATAAAAATGGATGTTTTATTTCCTGTTATCAAAAATTTACATTTGTATTAGCTAATCCAACGGTTAAACTATAATTAATTCCATACACCGCTTCAACTTGTATAGTTTTATAATATTTCAAGATAATAAGAAGGGACATGATGCAAAATAAGGGATCAACTCAAGTATTTAAAAATTCTTGACTTGTATTACGAAATAATTTGAATTAACTGACATATATTCTAACGAATGATATTCTGTTGAGTTAAAACATTTTCCGTTGAAACTTTCCTGCTTAATTTAGTAATTGCCTTAAGCAATTTTAAAATGGGGATTGTTACATTTGGTTCAATATAATTTTTATATGATGGCGATAATGGATCGATAAAATGAAATGCACAAATAAACTGATTACCTGTAACCTTTATTTGTAAATAAGGCAACCTAATGCTAATTTGAAAATATTAACTGCGTTATTATATAAAATATCAATTTCCATACAGTTTCAGTTTAAATTACATAATGTAATACTATTTCTCCCTGTCAGAATATTTCAATACATTTTTTTTATATATTTAAGATGATTTGGAGCATAACAAAGACAAGGTAGTTTTTTTTTGTTTTTTTTTTGAAAATCTAAATCGTAAGATGTATTTTATGACATATCAATGCACAGTCAATTCTAATCATATCATGATCCAATAACTAATTTCTAAACCATTTGAGATAGGAACAACTTCCAATTGGAAAAATGCTTTAAATGACGTAAAGAATTATATTTCATATTGTTTGAGTCAATAAATATTACTGCTGAAAAAATCATAATATCTAAATTTTTTTATAATCGTCCAATACCATTAATCACACTTGATAAAATATTCTTGCCACACTAACAATTTAAACAGGAAAAAGAAATTAAAATTTTCTGCGGTTAAAACTGTAGAGTTATGAAGTTTCGAATTTCATCATTTTAGAACTATCAGTGACCATCTCAAGATATCCGAAACTACGGATTGTCAGATCATCCTCTAGGTAGCCGTTGAAATGGTCTAATATTATGACACTGAATGCTTCATAATTTTTATCAATTTTGTTCATAAAAATGTTGAGTTTTCTTGCCTAAATATTAATGTACCAGAATCAATGGCATTGTAGAATCACTAGCAAATGATGCCCAGGATATAGAATTTTTTTTACCCTCGTATATTTTGTTTTAAAAACATGAAATAAACTAAAATATTTTGTCCTCGCCGCGCTCTCTAAAATTCGTTCTCGGAACTCAACCACTCTTCGTTAGTGGCCAGAATTAATATCAAAGTTGCATTAAAATTCCTTTCAGAAAACGTACCGGTTACTAATACAGATTCAAATATTTATACCCAACTTGACAACACATAACTTAATACCCTGGCTGCCAAGTGACTCGCCCGTGATTCACACCTGCTACCTAATTAGACGGCCTACTCTCTACTACAAATAAGAGATAGTAAAAAA